>NC_143585.1:21152772-21833397 GCF_048544385.1 Mastigoproctus giganteus
ACTCTCTGCCACATCTCTTTCCATAGACCTTTATACATCCAGTAGAGCCACAACATCTCGCTAGTGATTTTATCTCTGTTGGAGAGTTGAACAGGAATGTGTATTATCTTATGTTGAAATTCTGAGAGAAAAGCTGATTGTAACTCTGATAACAATGGCAATGATTGAAGAGTATCATTTTTAACAGGATAGAATTCTTCGGCAATCACAAACACGTCAATGATGTTAAACAACTCATGTATCCACACTTCTAGCAACTCGAATTCGTTATTAAATATAAGTGTACTAATTATTCGTCTTGGATAAATATGCCTCTGTAGTTGCACTCCTTCTGCTTTTCCAGCTTTCAGAAATGGTGAATTCCACACTGATGATGGAATACCACAGTCAAGACCATACCAGTCCTTTTTACAATTGCACTTTTGATTTTCCTTAGATAGTTGGACATTAATTCCATCTTGAAAGCACCAGGTATCAGATTTCACCTCTAGGTAAAAAGGAAACATATCTTTGGGCTCAGTCAATGGGAGATGATAAATATTATTTCCATTAATGGCATTAGTATATTTGGAAAAAGATGAAGATGAATCCCATAGATATGATAGCACATTGCTACTCTTTTCAAAAACAAACCACAGAACAATGATCTGGATGGTAACAAGAACCAGCAGGACTCTCCTTCTGAAACCTTTGCAACATGAGGACAAACAGTCAGAAAAAGCTTTTTCTGTACCCTGTGAAATAAACAGAAGAAAGGTCAAAAGTGATTTTAGCAATGAAATAAAAAATAACTTTTATAACAATTAATACAATGAGATAACATTTATCTCACATCAAACTATCTCAATATACAGTTTAGAAATACAATTGTTAACATGATTTTGGAGTTTAATCTCAACCCTTTGTTTTATAGTCTGGTAGCTACCTATATTTAAAAATGAGAATATTAACCTCCCTGCATGGGTTGAAAGTAAGAGTTAAAAACTCCTCTAAGAAGTCAACTCCACCAAGACGTGCTGTCTCATAAATAAAAAAAAAAATGGAATAATTTCTATTCTTTATTTATAACAATAAATAAACATAACAAATAAATATTTGAAGAACATTCATTTCCGAATTTATGAACATTCATGATTAGGGTTATGGAGCTAAATTCATGACAGTCATAAACTGAGTGTTCATAACTTGGGAGTGAACCAATAATTTAATATCTCTTGTGGTTTTTGGATTTGTGTTGCTTCATTATACTGGCAAAAAAATTTAACATACAGATAAAAGTTATCCATGTAAATAAATTTAAAAGCTTTTAATTTTCTCAGAATTTAATTATCAACAGACCCTCATAAGTTTGATGCCATCATTATATAAATTTAAAAATAAGGTAAGTACAAGTATTTTCACCTTAACAAAGACACGAGAATATGAGTTTCTGTGTGATGGCTGTTCCAGAGGGCTACTACTGTTTAACCTCTCCATCACCTAGCAACACAGGGGGCCCAAACCTTGAAAAAATTTAAGTTCTAGATATTATATTACATTATGCTCACTTGTGATCGGCATTTTAAATTCCAAATGCACTTGTTATTCTACTTATTATATTTGTCTACAGTTTTGTTGCTATGATATTTTATAGCAATCACTTTTAGTTTTAACTAAATTAATAAATGGTACAACAATGGTAAATGGTAAAACAATTTAGGTTGAAGATAATTTTTAATATATGTCTGAAATCAGATGAACACTCTGCACCTCTTCACTGCGGACATATCGACCAGAACATCTGTCTCTCACAGATGCCATTTCTTTTGGCTTGTTATAATTTTGCAGTTCTTGGAGACAAATCTTGCATTTTATCTTCCATCTATATTGAAAAAAAAAAAAAAAAAAAAAAAGTTATTTAGCTATCTATATATATTATAATTTAATATTCTACATATAATTAATTATTAATAAACATACATTTAAAAATAATATAAATAAGCAACTGAATAATATTTAATATAATTAGTAATTTAATTTAAAAGTAATTGGTATAATACATAATATGATTATGATATGTCTTTAAAAACTTAGATTTATGGCTGTCCTTCCAACTATTTGGCTAGGGAGGAGGGAATTTACACAATGACGCATCAAAAATATGCCAGCAATAATTTAACATACAGATAAAAGATATTCAAGTACACAAATTTAAAAGCTTTTATTTTTACAGAATTTAATTATCAACAAACCATCATGGATTTCACTAGTGCTGACATACTATGCAATACTCAGTGGTATATATAACACAGTGCAGAGTGGTATACTTGTGAGTAGATTTTTAGTTTCAATCACTAAAAATTTAAATACTGTACTAATAAACAATTTTTAGGCTCTACTTTACACAAAAGTCAAGCCATATATCAAAAAGAATATGGTTGTAAGAATGCATTAATCAAGACATTGATATATGTTAGTTCAAAATTATGCATCAATTTTTTCTCTCTCTCTCTCTCAAAGCCATTTTCAGATATCAATCCATGGCACAGACCAATATGTCCCAATATGTCCTCTGCTCAGCTACATTTAATGTTCTGTTAGGCAAATGGTGTGCCACACTGCTGAAATTCTCTATGCACATCAAAGTAATCCCAAAAATTCAAACACTTAAAATCAAAATTAGAATAAAACATATTCTAATTTTAGTCCATTTATATCAAATGAGGCCTGTGTATGTTTTATTCTTCCTCTCTCTTTTCTCAACTGATGAAACTATAAAGATAGTGGTACAGACATTAACATACAAGAGTAGTTATATTAAAGTGCAACAATTTGGGCACCTGCTGTGGTCAAAATGTTGAGGGCAGGGTGGGGGAAGATTTCAGTTTCTCCAGGGACCCAGATCATGGTCCCAGACCCAAGGAGGTTAGACAAGCAAAGGCTGATTACGAGAAATCCTTAGCAAAAGATGCAAAGAAAAACAACAAAGGCTTCTTTACTTATGTAAACACTAGAAGGAAGGGGATGAATCAAATTGGTTCACTTCATGACGGTGGTTCAACTGTTAATGAACCTGCTCAGATATCTGACAAACTGAATGAGTATTTTGCATCTACATTCACACATGAGGAATTATTCAGGGAGAGGAATGCCAGAGGTGAACTAACTCTGGCAGTGAGCTAGATGATTTTGTAATAAGGGAGAGCAAAGTGGAGGAGAAATTGTTGAAGTTAAACATAAAAAAGGCATCTGGGGCAGATGGAATCTATCCAGTTATATTGAAGGAGGCAGCGAGGGAAGTAAGCAAACCCTTAGCCATAATTATGAGAGCATCCTTAGAACGAGGGGAGGTCCCCATGGACTGGGATGTGCAAATGTTTCCCCATTCATAAAGGGTGATGCAAATAATTATAGACCTGTTAGTTTAACTTCTATTCGGGGGAAAATAATGGAGTCACTGGTTAAAGAAGTGATGCAAAATCACCTAGACAAGACTGCAGTAATAGTTCAGACACAGCATGAGTTTGTTAAGGGGAAGTCTTGTCTGACCAATTTGATTGGATACTATGATGTGGTCACAAAGAAACTGGATGCAAAAAATAATTTTGATATCATATACTTCGATTCCAAGAAAGCTTTTGATACTGTTGCACATGGATGACTACTATACAAGTTGGAATGGTATGGCATTATGGGCAAGTTGCTGCAATGGATAAAGGATGGTTGAGTGGGAGACAGCAGAGTGGTAATAAATGGACATCACTCTACATGGACTAATGTTATTAGTGGAGTCCCTCAGAGTTCGGTACTGGGCCCAATGTTGTTTTGTGTATTTATCAATGATATCGATGAAGGTATATCAGGCTTAATGTCCAAGTTTGCAGATGATACAAAGGTTGGCAGAGTTGTTACTGATAATAAAGACATTCTACTGCAACAGGATCTAGAAAAGTTAGGCAGATGGGCTGAGAAGTGGCAACTGAAGTTTAATATTGACAAATGCAAAGTACTGCATATGGGTAACAGTAACTCAAGAGAAACGTACCAATTTTGTGGTACACTCAGGAAGGTGGAGAATGTAAAAGACCTGGGGGTAATTGTGCAGTTGGATATGAAGTTCTCTGTGCAGTTCAGATGGGCTGCCAGATCAGGTCATATGGAGTTTTGTCAATGATATATAGGAATTTTGCTAGCAGAGACAAGAAGGTGATTACATCTTTGTATAAGGCGATAGTCAGGCCACACCTTGAATACTGTGTACAGGTCTGGAGGCCTCATTTTAGAAGGAATGTAGAGTTGCTAGAACAAGTACAGAGAAGGGTAACAAGATTCATGAGAGGAACAAAGGGATTCTCTTACCAAGAGTGGTTTAAATTCTGAAAGTTGCAGCATCTGGAGACTAGGCATGGGCAAGGTTATCTGATTGAGGTGTATAAGGTTTGAGCAGGCTCAATGCTGATGGGATATTTCCGCTTGCTCAGATTAAGAACCTGAGGGGGCATAGATTCAAATTGAGGAAAGACAGTTCTAGATGTGTGGAAGTTTGCCTTTAGCAAGTGGGTAGTTGATTGTTGAAACAGACTTCCATTTGTTGTTGTGGAAATTGATTGCTTAAATAAATTTAAGGCTGAACTAGACAAAAATTTGGAAAGACTGAATGGGTGGGAATGGGAAGTTTTTTTTTTTTTTTTTGGCTGATGCTTTATAAGCTTGCTTTCTTGCATCATATTCCTCAACTAATGCTAATGTTAATGTCACACTCATGCAGTACAGCCAAAGCAATGACATACTTGTGAGTAGGCTCATTTTCCTGGTGGAACAAGACTGCTTTCTAAGTTTTTCTAAGCATTTGCCTTTAATTTTCAAAAAGCAAACATCTCACAAGGTCTGTGTAATATTTTTTTTTTTGGCTGATGCTGCATAAGCTTGCTTTATTGCATCATATGCCTCTACTAATGCTAATATGCCTCTGTGGCTGTACGGCCTTTCTGATGTTAATCCACTAGCAACACTCCATCAGCACCCCAATAAAACTTATTTGACTTCAGGACTTGTAATTAAAATATGATATTATTGAAACTGCACAAAACTTTGTGGATTACTATTTGAAGTGTACACTGAGTACAGAAATTTTTAACACTTTACCACTACCCTTTCCTGCACAGGCCACGAACTTTCCAAAACGCCCCTTGTACCAGCAGAAATGTTCTGTGACATTTATATCTGGGGAATTTGGCAACCAAGGTAGCACTTGGAAATCACTTATGCGTTCAG
Source organism: Mastigoproctus giganteus (assembly GCF_048544385.1). Classification (NCBI taxonomy): domain Eukaryota; kingdom Metazoa; phylum Arthropoda; class Arachnida; order Uropygi; family Thelyphonidae; genus Mastigoproctus; species Mastigoproctus giganteus. The sequence goes on from NC_143585.1 coordinate 21,158,026, forward strand.
TGAATCACTCTTGAACAATACCAGCAACGTGGCAGGCCTCTTTTGATAACTTCTAGGTTGAGTGGCAGTGCCCCTGCCAAGACCTGCAAAGCAGGTGTACTGACAGTGCAGCATGCCCTTGTAATGGTAAGTGGTATAATTCTATAATTTGCTGTATGGACTCTATTTTCTTTTTATTTCTGTCTGGAGTAGCTCTGTAATACTACATGCCTATGCCATAGGTGATAACTGGGGGGAAGATTAAAACTATTTTCTTGGAACATAAAAAAATCAGCACTGGAAAATTCAATGTGGAAAATCTTACCATAAAATGTATTTATACATTATTTGAAGGATCACATACAAGAATTAGAATATTACATGTGTGTTTGTAAGATATGTTATGTTATTATTTGGTTTTTAGGAGCATTAGCAACTAAGGCCATATTGCTCCAGGAATATGCGGTGGTCATTCCCTGACCTTTCCGCATCCTCTGTATTTGGTGGTGACGGGCTCGAACCCCGGTCTAATCAAGAAGCATGTGCTACGCACTGTTGCTCCTTCCCACCTGGCTACGGAGGCGCCAATTTGTAAGATAAGTCATGACTTATCCATGGATAAGTCGTGAAGTCCCAATGAACAATCATAGACTCAATTCAGGCAGCCAAAAGTGGTTTTTTTTTTTTTTTTTTCATGTATTCATTTTAATAAATTTACACAGATGTCAACATAGTATATATCATAATCAAATATTAAATAAAATGCAACCACTTATGTGTACAAACAAATCACCCAATCTTACTGAGAAAAATCAGAAATCTTACTTGAAGACATTCCTAGGAACTCATTTTGTTCTTGGCTTAATTAAGTTTGTTTTCCTTGGAAAAAAAAAAAAAAAAAAAAGCATTAATTCTGCATTGTAATTGCTAGTAATACAGTGTTTCAATTATTGGTAATTGATATCAGCTCTTCTGTGAATGAGAATAGCAGGAAACTACTTATTTTTAGAATCTCAGTAATTTAAAAAAAGAATTATTTTAAAATGCCAGTTAGCTATAGTAACTTTGAGGTGTTTCTTTAATATACAATATCAAGAAACTGCAAACTTACTTATATAAAGGTGAGTCAATTAGACGGCACTAGCATCTATTTGATTTATTTTAGGTTTAGTTGCAATGACCATTTTTGTTATACCTGGTGTGAAATTTTTGAATTTGGTGTTAAAATTAGATTAAATATTGTTGTAAGGCAGGGGTGCCAAAGTGGCAGCTCTTGGGGCACGTGCAGCCTGCGGAGTTTTTTTTTTTTTTTGCAGCCCACGCCGCCTCCATGGATAATAATAACGTTTTTAAAATGCGTTTCTACTGCTTTCTGTGATCACGCAATTTCCAGAATTTTTCATTGCCTATTTATCAAGGCTAACTGATGCCAATCTTTTTTCCACAACGAAGGTTGTGTTTTTCTCAATCTTTTACTTCAAAACTCGCAAGGCTGGTTGCAAGCACACGGAGTCAAGTGTCTGGCAAAAAGGACTAGATTACCTAATTTCGTGTCTATTCCCTCATTGAAATATTGTATTATCTGGAATAAACTTGCTTTTCATTATTCATTCTGTTGTTTATTCAGACTTTTTATTTCATTTCAATTAGTTATTAGTGCATTCTGAGCTGCAAGTATCAATCAGTAACAAGCAATAAGGCTTAGCAATGGCAAGGTTTGTAGGTCGTGTACGGCCTGTGTGAGGTACACTAATACGGGAAATGGCCAGAGGCCCAAATGAGTTTGACACCCCTGCTGTAAGGTTTTATTATTTGTAAATTAAAATTTTAAAATTTGTCTGATTGATGCTCTTTTCTCAATAGTAAAGTTATTCCCCGTCCTCATTTTAGTTTAAAAATGTCAGGTGTACTTAGAAGAAATTAATGTAAATCAAATTTATTTGAAGGGGGTAGGAACCACAGTGATTTTAGCATGAACTGTAATATGCCCATAGACACATGTGTCTATGGGCATATTATACAGGGTGTTTCAGTTAAACGTTTCAGAACTTCTAAGAGGGGTAGGGTACATCCTGACAACTCGAAATCATATAGCAATGTGGGGTCGGAAATGCTTTCCTGAAGCGGTGTTGTACACAGAAGCACCATAAAGAAAAGAGACCGTAAGTGAGAAATCGTTTTAATAATACATGAAAAGAAGCAAAAGGTACATGGATTAAAGTAAGTGTTCGAAGTTTCTTCCACGGGCTATAATGCACGCCTCACATCTCCGACGCATGGACATCCGAACATTCTGGAATACTCCAGGCGAATTTCGAATTTCTTCGGCAGCTACTGCGATTCTTGCAACCAGCTCCTCAGTATTGTCAACAGGGGTGTCATAAACTAGCGATTTCATATGACCCCAGAAATAAAAATCAAGACATGATAGGTCGGGTGACCGAGCAGGCCAACGCATGGGACCACCACGTCCGATCCACTGTTGACCAAATGTGACATCCAGGTAGTTACGAACATCTCCGCTATAATGGGCAGGGGCTCCATTTCTGTTGCGTCGATGCAGAAATCTGTTCATCTCTCAAAAGTTGTGGCAATACTTGCTGCAGAAAGATCAAGTAGATAGGTCCGGTTAGACGACACGGTAACAGGTAAGGTCCGATGAGGTGATCTCCCATAATACCGGCCCATACATTGACCGAAAATCGAATCTGTGCTGCACGACGTCGCACGACAAGTTCTGTGTACAATACCGCTTCAGGAAAGCATTTCCGACCCCACATTGCTATATGATTTCGAGTTGTCAGGATGTACCCTACCCCTCTTAGAAGTTCTGAAACGTTTAACTGAAACACCCTGTATAGTTATAGAGGTTATGCAAAAAGCATAACCATCTTGTACAGCAGCTAAACAGCTAACTGTATGTACCAAAGAGTGAACATTTTATATAACTCATGTCCCCCCCCCCCCGCCAAATTAAATAAAATTGGTTTATGTTTGTTTCAGAAGTATACAAATGTGATTACCTAAAGATGGGAAACAACTTTTCCACTGAGAAACAAAAAACAGTTTGCACAAAATTTAAACGTAAAAATCATACAACTTAAACAATAATACTTTGTTTAATTTTAACATCAAATTCAAAATTTCAGCCCAAATATGACAAAAAAGGTGCAGATGACAAATAGCCCAAACCTAAAAATAAGTAAAATAGACATCTTGATGTCTTTTAATTAAAATGACCTGTATATTGTTTTGGAACTCTTTTACCATACTTGCTTTGCTGTCACAGGCTGCTTACTGAACCGAACACTAAAATGTTGGCAGAGTGCAAGTCCCAAATCATGTGTAAAGTTATAAAAAATGCAAAACAAGTTCATAAAATTGAGTAAAGGCTCTGTGAATTAGAATTACAAACTAGCAATATTGACATGTTACAGTATTGAGATTGAGAAGTTCCTTCCATGCCGAAGGAATAGTCTATGTTATGACTACCCTCAGTGACAGTATAGTGGTTTGCCACTTGACACTCATTTAGAGAGGTCTATGTCTAAAGGTTTCCTATGTTTTCATTTGAAGGAGGGAGTAGAGTTTCCTATGAGTTATGATAAGTTTTTCAGCCTATGAACACACACACACACACACGTCTATGGGCATATTACACAATGGCACAATATGAACTAAGCTGTTGATATATCTAAAATCTGACAACAAAAATAAAATGATCAACAATGAGCATTGACGGTTGTCATTTGTCATGTGGTAATTATTGTGTAGCATTAAAACAGAGTTTGGTTGCTTTGGAAGTTCTTAGACACATCAATTACTTTGGTCATAGTGCACCAGTTCATATTGTATGCTTCAAATCATTTTCAGTGTGTATTATGTCTGTGCAAGCGTGTTGCATGATGATTTAGTAGGTTTAAAAGTAGTTCAGTCCAAATAACTTAAAAAATAAAACACTACTCTTTCTTTCTGAGATCAGTTAATTACAGCTTCCACAGAAGAATTCCACCATTCTCTGAGGGGATTTGAAATCAGCAGCATCAATAATTCACAATTGAAAAGTTTCCTCCACACATTCTTAGACAACGTGTGGAAGGGACCTTTCAATCTCACTACTATAGTTTTCTGAAATATTATTCTGTTCAGTTCAGTTCAGATATGCTATATACTGGAAAACAGAATTTATGTCATGAAATTAGTATCAAAAGCACAGAAAATCAAGAAAAAGTTAAGCTCATATTTTATGGGCTTACTTGATAAAAGTGAAAATAGCTACCAGATTTTTGCAATCTAAAGTAATATGTGCATATGAGGTAAATACCTGCTTGTCATACAAGTATTGAGGGGAAAACACTTTCACTATGTAAGAAATAAAAGGAAAATACTACATATACTGAATTTTGAACTAACTCCTTGGAATGAGAATTAAACTTTTCTTGAGCTTCAAGGCATATAAGAGATGGCATTATTTTTGTTTTATTTTATTCTTAAAAATGAGTTTGAACTGTATACTCATGCACCTTTCCTCACAATTTTTGTTAAAATAATATGTAGCAGTTTTAGTCACTATGGATTACAAGAGTTTCACTCTTCCATGTCAAATAATACTAATGTTAATACTATCTTGTATGCCATCACTCACATGGCTTATGGCATGTGAGTGATGGCACCTTTCTTTATGGAATTAGAGTGGAAAAACATTCCTCAGCCACAGGACAAACATTCATCCATCCACCCATCCTACAAGGTACATGCATGGACGAGAATAACAGCAGTACCTCTGTACACCTGGAAACCCCAGGGGCTCACATCTGGTGAGGCTTGGTGCACCCAGGGTCTTGAGCTGGCTATTATCATTTTTCTCTTTCTTGGTGATTCCCTTCTTCTGACTCTCACTCTCACTCTCTCTCTCTCTCTCTCTCTCTCTCTCTCTCTCTCAGGGTAATTGGAAATTTTTTTTGGCTGGTGCAAAATAATCCTCAGGCTTCCTTGCACTATATGGCTAGTAATAATAATAATTCTATAAACTAGCTCACTGTATCCACTATATATATTTTTCTACAAACTGCATTCTGTTATGTGCACTTGCCAGAAGAAAAACTGGAAAAAAAAAAAAAATCGAAAAAAGAGGAATATACAAGAAAATGAATGAAAACTGCACACAACAAAAGGAATTTCCAGCAATTAAAAAATGGGATTATGTAAATCATAATTAATAAACTAAAAATTTATTTTTATAATAAAAACAGATGTCATGCAGGCACCTGTGTTACATTTATGGACACAACTTACCTAGGGCTAAAATTCCAGATATATGTTCTAGAAACAGGTCCAAAGAAATATAAAATACAACACATCTTGTGCCAGGTAATGCATAACTTAAAGATAGTAGCACCTACTCTAATAATTGATTTTGTTATTTGTTATTTTGATTTTTTAGGAGGAGCATTAGCAACTAAGGCCATATTGCTCCAGGAATATGCGGTGGTCATTCCCTGACCTTTTCCACATCCTCTGTATTTGGTGGTGACGGGCTCGAACCCCGGTCTAATCAAGAAGCATGTGCTACGCACTGCTGCTCCTTCCCACCTGGCTACGGAGGTGCCTCTAATAATTGAGACCTGTCAGTATAGGACTTGTTTTATTAGAGCACATATTCAACCTGTTTAAGTTCTATTTTTTCCAAGGACACTAATAAAGAATTAAGCGATGGGTTTAAATAGTGTAAAGTATATAGCGTACCCCACTCTCCCTTATGAAAGTGCATAGAAAAGTTCCACTATTTTCTCTAATATGAATTCATATCTTTATCATAACGTGAATTTATATCTTTCAACAGCATCATCCTCTTATTTTATATTTTTGTAAGAATAAACAAACCACATTCCTAATTTCTACATGTATAAAAGAAACAAATTTCCTTTACTTTGATAAAAAAAATAATAATAAAAAAAAAATAAAAATGCATATATCATGATGAGCAAGTCATATGCTAAAATACTTAATACGTAAAGTAAATATGGCATATTCACTTTGATATGAAATGATATGTAAATATGAAGCATCTTTTTTATTTAATCATTACTATTATTTTCTTTACTTTTCAGTTTTCTCATATGGTATTAGTAGTAGCAGATGATGCAAGGAAGTAAACTTATATAGCATCAGGCAAATGAGGGGAAAAATAAGAAAAAAAAAAAAAAAAAAAAACTTACGTCACTGCCCATCCTCTAATAATTTTACTAATCCTTTCTTAAATTTATTTCAGGTAACCATTTACACAACCCCCGATGGAAGTTAGTTACAACAATCAATATTCGCTGACTGAAAGCAAATTTCTGCACATTATCTTGTAACCATTTTTTTCAATTTAAATCAGGTCTCCTCAAAAGGTCTAGTTTCCAGAAAATTTTCTGTGTTGCTTTACAGATCAACATGAACCTCATTAATGGAATCATAATACAATTTAATAGTAATGAATTCAAAGATTTAAAAACTTGCAAGGTAGACTTTATTAGGGGAATGTAGGACATCTTCCATGACAACATTCTAATTTCACTGTTTATTTATAAAGGTTCAAATCCCTTGAAAAATGTAGGAATTTTTTAAAACCTTTTTGTTTGAAGGTAAAGTAGTCAATTTAATGTAGTGGGTTTTTGTCCATTAGGAATTCCAGGTTTTTCATCCCAAACTATGTTCAAAACTAGCCCATGGACAAATTATACAAATATGATATTACACCCTTATTTATTCTAATTGTGGAGTAGATATAATTCATTTCCTAATTCATCTCACAAATATACGTGGTCTCAATTCTAATCTCAACGATGTCCATTTCCACTTGCAGTCAGCCAAACCCCATGTACTTTTTCTGACAGAATCTCAGTTATCGGTTGATTCAACTACTGCTCATCTGATGCCCAAATTATTCGCTGTACAATTCCTTTCGCCTCAAAGGTGGTACTTGTGCATATGTCTGTTCTGATATTCCCTGTCAGAGACTTGGCCATTTGGAATCTCCTCTGGCTTAAAATCTCTCTACCTTATTGTGTTAAATTCATCTGTTGTCTCTACAATTCTCCCTACTCCACTAATCACTTGGAGCTCTTTGACTTCCTCTCTTTGCAATTTGACATTCGCCAGTGCAAATTTCCTAACAGTGAGGTAATTTTCTTTGGTGACTTTAATGTTCACAACTCCAGCTAGCTTCTGTTTTCTAATCATACCGACCCAGCTGGTTGAGATGCTGAGGCTTTTGCAATTACTAATGACCTTGCACAGATTGTTCATTTACCTACAACAATACCGGACAATCCTAATCATACAGCCAACACGCTTGATCTTTTTTTCACAAACAACCCTTCTAAGTACACGGTCAAAGTGGGAGGTCCTTTAGGCACTTCAGATCACAACTTGGTGATTATTGTCTCTTCTCCGATGGAGCCTTTATCTCAAGGCTATTCCCAACCTCGTGTTGTTTGGCATTACAAGAATGCAAAAAGGATGACCTGCGAATTTTTCTTTTCTTCTTTTCCTTGGTCAGATTACTGTTTCAAAGCTTCTGATGTCAACGTTTGCTCAGATCGTGTCAGTGAAGTTATTCGTGCAGGAATGGAATCCTTTATCCCGCACTCCACTTTAAAGTCTCATCCTTTATCTAAGCCTCGGTTTTCCAATAAATGTGTTAAGGCTGTTCAAGAGAAGAATATCGCATATTGGCTTGTTTTTAATTCTTCAGTTTCATTTTCTGCCTACACCAAAGCTCGCAACAATTGTAAAGCAGTTATTAATCAGTCCAAACTAGAGTTTGAACGGGCTAAGAGTAGAAAACTTGCTTCTTGCCCTAGTGGTAGCCGAGCATTCTGGTCTTTTGCCAAAGCTATTCGCCGCAACTTTTGCCCATCTCTGCTCCCAACTCTGTCCAAACCAGATGGTTCTGTTGTCACTTCAGCCAAGGATAAAGCTGACCTGCTAGCATACCATTCTTCTTCCAAATCATGTATTGATGATCTCGGTAAAATACCTCCCACCATTCCCAACACGCTCCATTCAATGCCTCCTGTGGCCTTCCGTCAAAAGGATGTCAGAAGGATTTTGAAGAATCATGATGCTAAGAAGGCTCCAGGTCCCGATGGTATTTCTCCACTTGTTCTCAAAGCCTGTGCTCCTGAACTTACTCCTATTCTTTGCTGCCTTTTTTCACTTTCTTATTCCAAAGGTGTTTTTCCTTTTGCTTGGAAATTTGTTCATATCCAGCCAGTTCCTAAAAAGAGTGAAAAATCCCACCCATCCAATTATCATCCCATTGCAATTACTTCTACTCTTTCTAAAGTAATGGAGAAATCAATTAACCGCCAACTCTTAAACTACTTCGAAACCTTCCGTCTGATCAACAATCGCCAGTATGGATTCAGTCAGTGTCAATCCACTGATGATATTCTGGCTTATGTTACCCATTTATGGACTGATTCAATGGAAAGGTTCAGTGAAACAAAAGTAGTTGCTCTTAACATCGCAAAGGCTTTCGATCGTGTTTGGCATAAAGGTCTTCTAAACAAGCTTCCATCTTATGGTTGGCCAACTGTTTTTTGTAATTGGTTATCCAGTTTTCTCTCTGATTGCTCACTGAGGGTGATGGTAGATGGTCTTCTAACTTCTCTACTGCTGGTGTCCCCCCAACGTTCAGTTCTTTCCCCCACTCTTTTCTTCTTGTATATTAATGACCTTCTTCCATTGACTGGAAATCCTATCCATAGTTTTGCTGATGATAGCACATTGCATTCCAATTTCCATTTTGAGAAACCTTGCCCTGCTCAATCAGCTTCAACTTCTCAAAAATCTGCTACCAATTCCTTAAATTCTGATCTTCATGTAATTCTCCAGTGGGGGCAAAGACAACTTAGTTGATTTCAACCCTTCTAAAACTCATTCTTGTCTTATATCCCGCAAAAAGGATTCTTCTGCTCCTATGCTTATCTTTGGTGACACTCCGATTTCTAGGCAAAATGATATCTCTTTTGGGGATTACCCTGACTTCTAATCTCTCTTGGCACAAGCACATTACAAATATTGCTTCCTCTGCATCTAAAAAACTTGGTTTTCTCTTTCGCTCTCGACATTACTTTTCTTCCAAACAGCTGCTCACTCTGTATAAATCTCAGATCCGCCCTACCATGGAATATTGTTCCCACACCTGGGGTGGTACCCCCAAAACCTCTCTCAGGCTTCTTGATTCCATTCAGAAGAGGGCAGTTAGGTTAATTAATGATTCATCTCTAACAGAGTCTCTCCACTTGCTGTCTCATAGACGTACTGTTTCTGCTGCATGCCTCTTCTATAGATATTCCATGGGCACTGTTCTTCTGAATTGTCTTCTATAATTCCCGCTCTCTCTTTCAAAACAGTCCGAACATGTGCAGCCACCAGCCAACATCCATTTACTGTCCAAGTTCAAACTCACAGAACCAACTTTTCATCTTCCTCGTTTGTTCATTCAACTGCAGTTTTCTGGAACAACCTTCCATCATACGCATTTCCTGAAAATTACAGTCTACAGAAGTTCAAGTCCAATGTCAAAAAATATCTTCTTTCGTCTTCTCAACCTCCAATCCAAGCACAGTACTAAGTACTATAGGTTCTAATACCTCTTGTGTTTGGGGTTAACATAAAAAAAAAAAAAAAAAAAGAATAAATTCTTAAATTCATGGGCCAATCTGTATGTTGTGGCTAGAAAATTCATGGTGGAAGGAGGAGGGTGGATTAGCTACAAATTCTACAGCCTCAATTTAAGAGACATTTAAGAATTTCTCCAAACTATGACCTCTCTGACTTCATCTGCAAAGGCCAGGCTTTCCACGGGACCCAGATCCAAGGCCAGAAATTCGTCCAGAACAATGTTCCAAAAGAAAGGGCCAAGGATTGAACCCTGTGTGCAGCCTTTATTCACAGGGAGTGTCAATTCCTGGAACCCTTTGCGTACTGAGACACTTCTGTCTGTAAGGTAGCTGTTTATTACCTTATAGAGGTTTTGTGGGGCATTTGCCTGGCGAAGTCTCCTAAGGACACTAGGCCACCAGAGTGAGTCAAATGCCCCAGCAAAGTCAATGGAGATTGCCAGCATACATTTCTCCTCTGTGTTTTTAACTGTTGTCAGTAGGTGGTGCATGGCATCCTCCGTAGAATTGCCCTGCTTAAAACCGTACTGATTGTTGGAATGCAAACCTGCTTCTGTATAATATTGAGCTAATCTGCTATTTTTAGTCTTTCATATATTTTTCCTAGTACAGGGAGTAGGGCTATTGGTCTATATGATTTGGGATCAGTAGGGAGTTTTTCAGGTTTTTTGAGGATTAATCTTAACACAGCTTGTTTCCATATTTTTGGGAATATACCTTCTGTCATACAGTTATTATATAGTGCTATTAATTTATGTGGTGCTATTTCCACTAATTTTTTGATAATCTCAACCTCTAAGAGGACAAAACCTGGGTATTTATTGTTTTTGGTTTTAGATAGTGCTATTTCTAAGTCTTGTAGTACACACTGTACTACACTGACAGTGGTAGAGAATGAAAAGGCCCCGGGGGTAATTGTGCAGGCAGATATGAAGTTTTCTGAGTAGTGCAGACGGGCTGCAACAGTAGCCCATGGTGTATTGTCAATGATATATAGGAATTTTTCTAGCAGGGATAAGGAGGTGATTATTCCCTTGTATAAGGCAATGGTCAGGCCACACCTTGAGTACTGTATACAGGTCTGGAGGCCTCATTTCAAGAAGGATGTAGAGCTGCTGGAACGAGTACAGAGAAGGGCAACAAGATTAGTGAATGGAACAAAGGGGGTGCTCTTACGAAGAAAGGTTTAAGTTTCCAAATTACAGTGTCTGTAGACTAGGTGATCTGATAGAGGTGTATGAAGCCTTGAATGGTTTGAGCTGATGGGATTCTTCCTCTTGCTCAGAATAATCACCTGAGAGGGCATAAATTCAAATTTAGGAAAGACAGTTGTAGGATTGACGTGTGGAAATTTGCCTTTAGCCAGTGGGTGGTTGGTTGGTTGGTGGAACAGACTTTCATCCCTTGTCGTGGAAGTTGATAGCCTAAATAAGTTTAAGGCTCAGCTGGACAGGTATTTCGAATGAACAGAACAGAGGGGTGAAGTGGAAGTGGGTTTTTTTTTTTTTTTTTTTGGCTGATGCTGCATAAGCTTGCTTTCTTGCATCAAATGCCTCTACTAATGCTAAAATGCTAATGCTCTCCATATGGTTAATCCTCAATACTGTTATGGAAGAAATGGACCAATTATATATAGAGCACTATATTTCCATATAATAAGTCAATGGGTCCTGTACCTACTATAAGCAGTGCATATAAGGTAAGGACCCATTTAAACACTCTAGGGACCCAAGACACAATACTGTGAATCTAGATTATTTCAAGTTATTTTAATTCTGAGATCCAGCATGCTGTAGGTAAATCTAATACTGTATTTCATAATTAATATACAAGGTGTGGCAATAAAAAGAACACAACATGAAGGAATTCAAAAATGTTTTATTTTTATTCAAAGTAATCACCACCTGATTGAATGCACTTATTACACAGTTCTAAAAGTTTCTGAAAAGAATCAGTCAAGGCATCCAAGAAGATGATGTTCAGTTCAGAAGTTACTTTTCTCTTTATGTTCTCAATGTCCTGAAATCTCTTTCTTTGAGAGTAGTTTTCACTTTGGGAAAGAGGAAGTAGTCCACTGGTGCTAGATCAGGTGAGTAGAGTGGATGGCTGATCTGTACATCATGTACATATTTCATCAAAAATGTCTTCATAACAAGTGCAGAATGGGTAGGAGCATTGTTGTACATGAGAACCAGCTTCCTTTCTCTCGAAATTACAGCCTCACTCAGGAAATGAGCTTCAATAGTCCTTGAAGCACCTGTATGTAAAATTCTGCTTTGACTCTGTCCTCTCCAGGTATAAATTCCTTATGAATCACACTGTTTGTCGAAAAACATGATCAGCATCATCTTGACTTCTGTAAATGAAGCATTTTGGGCCTTGGTGATGATTTTTAAGTCCACTGCATGTTCTGACACTGTCTCTGAGTTGTACTGAAACACCTAAAGTCAAGGAAAGGACTGTCTTAACAAGTCTGGATGAAGTCTTTGCATGATGACACTTTCACTGCTTCTGTTCATCTGTAAAGCTGGGCAGCACAAAATTTGCACACATTTCCCTAAATTGTCATCCTGAATTTGAAGAATCATCTCCTTATTCATATCCAATTAATCATTCTGAGGGTCAAATGACAATTTTATGCCACAATTTCTCAAACCCTTGCAACTCTGTCCTCATTTCGAGAGGTTGACAGATGCCTATTTCTTGGGTCATCGTGAACATTGTCACATTCATCTTTGAACCACTTATATCACTGAAACAACACTATTATTACTTAACTTTTCATTACCATAAACAATTTTAACATTTCATACAATTTCTGTTGCAGATTTTCCCAGTTGAAAGCAAAATTTTATATTTGTTCATTACTCCATTGCAAAATAATGACGTGCACGTTAATGCTACTAATAAAACTGGTTGTTACTGCAACCTATCACAGCCCTCTATACCATCATCTGATGGAGAAAGTTTGAACTGCAACATACCACTTTGAACAGCAACAGCACCAGTCCAGCACTTTATTTTCACACCTCACATATGATCAGGTTTCACTGTATATTAATCATTTTGATTCAGGTTTTTAATTTTTAAGATTTATGAAAAACCATGTAAAAAACACAACAGATTCCTAGTGCAGTTAAAGCTGAACTTGGCAAGATCCAATTCAGCTCCAAAGCCAACTAATATTCAAAATTTTATTTTGAATATTACCCTGCCAGTGCGAGCACTACACCTGTGAGGTACATCTCAAAAATAATGAGTCAAAGTTAATTGTTAGTTGGCGATAAAAATCTATGATTTTCTGTGGCTTCCGAATTTTTAGTGAGTATGACTTTTGAATTTTTTTTTTTTTTCTTCAAATAGGCCTCTGGGGTTGGGTATACTCATACTATGATTTTTAGTGTTTCTCACCAACCATGGAATAAAACGAAAGACGAAAAACCCAAATTTTTAAAATATTTAATATTTACAATAAATTTATTTACAAACAAAATACCATATTACTGATAGTAATTTTAAAATAAGACAACTGTGATATACAGGATAACAAAATACCGAATTTAAAATGCAATAAAATATACTAGGTTAAAAGCGCTAAAATACTAACTGAAGCTTTCAAAGGCAGAAGCCTTTGAAAGCTTCAGTTAGTATTTTAGCTGAAAGGCAGAAGCCTTTGAAAGCTTCAGTTAGTATTTTAGCGCTTTTAACCTAGTATATTTTATTGCATTTTAAATTCGGTATTTTGTTATCCTGTATATCACAGTTGTCTTATTTTAAAATTACTATCAGTAATATGGTATTTTGTTTGTAAATAAATTTATTGTAAATATTAAATATTTTAAAAATTTGGGTTTTTCGTCTTTCGTTTTATTCCATGGTTGGTGAGAAACACTAAAAATCATAGTATGACTTTTGAATGTTTTCTTTATTTTTTTTTATTTTCCCAGTTATAGATTTTTTACACTCAGTAGGTACAGTGCCACCATTCTTGTTACAGTTGTTCACTGGGCAATAGTGTACCTCATTAGTTCTGCTACGAAAAGTTTTTGTTTATTGCTGGCTATTTGTGTTATTTTCTGTCTAGCTTCAGAACTGTCACACTGATATAATGTTGTTTATACAAAATAATCATTTCTCAACAAGTGATGTACTTTTGAGGCATTTTTTTTTAAAAGAACAACTTTCTATTTCACACAGTGTTGGATGTTTTATCTTGTTACTTTCAGTTTCATATTTGCCTCAGTCATCCAATTGAGATGGCTAGATGCTTTTATAATGTAAGCTAGAGCCTATGCTTTCTTTTCTCCTTCATGATTATTTTTATTTATGTATTTGAAAAAAATATATGTACTACTTTTGGATGATCACTGGGCAATAGTGTACCTTATTAGTTCTGCTACGAAAATTTTGACAGAAAAAGAATCTGGTTATCCAAGTAATAATCACAAATCCAATACAGTTCCTTTACAAAGTAAAGTAGATCCTTTGTAATTTATGACTGTTTTCCAGAAATTAATAATTTCTGGAAATTATTAATTTCTATCCATATAGCCAGGCCATTTGGTTCAAAGTAGTTCAATACTAGTACAATTCATTGTGCAGGCACAGTTTTCTGCAATGAGCATAAAGTCTTAGTACAATAAACTGTCTATGGTAAAGAACTGTCCCAAGTATTCCATAGGCAACAATATATATTACCTAGGGTTCTGAGCTGGATATCATTATTCTTCTCTTTCTTGATGATTCCCTTCTCTGACTCTTGTTTTCTCTCACTCTCTCTGGGTAATTCAGATTTTTTTTTTTTTTTTTGGCTCGTGCAGCATAAGCTTCAGGCTTCCTTGAACCATATGGATAATAATAATAATTGTATTATGACTACCATCACCATAATCACATCCTCCTCCTCTGGGAATCGTGCTACATATGCTCCAAAAACAATTAATGGAATTGGCAGTTTAAATTCCCTTAATTTTCGTTCTTAACAAATAGTATATATTATAGTTCAAACTGATAATCAAGAAGGGCAAATTAAACAGCAGTATTGCAAGCAAAATTTATTATAATGCTCATATTTGTTTTGTACTGATATCAATTTATCTTTAAAAGAGAAACTGATATTCTCTATATGCAGCATTTGACAGATACCCAAATTTAGCCACAAAACATGAATTATTAATTAGGATACTACTACTAAGAGCCGGAAATAAGCGAATAACATACCAGCTAAGTTAGACACTGTTTAATCAAAAGTATATTATTGAATCTATCTAGATATTTGAGAATGACTGACGATGATAAAAGCTTTCATCACCCTAACAACTCCCATCCCTTTCCGTTTCACATAAATTTAAAGGCAACTTACCAAATGGGAGTACAATGACATTCTTTTCGCTTACGCTTGGACATGATCCAATCTATATTATAAAACATACTTTCTTGTTGCTTTGCTAGATATTATTTTAACTTATTAATTACATTTAAGGTGCAAATAAGCTACACTACATAATAAGCTAAACTTCATTTTACCCAAGCTGACATTTAACCGATCGCATGCTTAGCAATTGAAGATTTCGATTTCAAATCATTGATAGAAAAATTAAACGACAGATGGCAGCACGATGGTTGTTGTGATTAATTACTATAAACAAACAAAATATCAGTAAAATATGGCTTATCAGTACGTATCATTTACGAATTGCCTTTAATTGGGTGGTAAATATTTTAAAAAAAGTAAATAATAAATAAACATTTATTAGTAAAATGAGTTAACTTGGTTATACTTTTGATAATGCACGTTCTTTCTGCTGGTAGCAAAGCGGTCTATTGCAGTAAAAAAAAAAAAAAAAAACAGGTAATCCACTGCATGATGGAAGACTCCTCAGTGATTCATGCTGTTGAGCGAAATGGACCATAATCTTCCACGCTGGTCCAGTGTGGTTGGCAGATCGACTGTCTTTAGCGTCAGGAGGCTCGAATCCAGGTGTGCTCAAAGAGCGTGTGCTACTGCACTCCCTCTCCTGGCCACTCGGCGTTCACTCAGTGGCTGAGTTAGTCGGTCTCAGGGGGTAGACAGCAAAGTTTTTCCCCCCAGACACTACGGTTTTCTTCCAGCAAAACAGACAAATGGACCACATAACACACGCAATTAACAGACATAAGACACACAGCACGGCAGATGAATTTAATTATTCGGGTGGCCTAATAATAATTTTTTTTTTTTTTTTTTTGTTACCACTCGGCTAGGGAGACCTCCTTATTGCAGTAGTAACACTTTAATTACCTCTTAATATTGTCAGGGTGGGAGGAAGACTACGTTTCCCAACTTTCTTGAACTTCATTTCTTTAAACTTCACCCAGCGAATAAGCGAATAGTTAATTTACAAAGTCGATTTAATATTTCCTCACACAGATTTCTGTGTGAAGGCATAGAGGAAGGGTTAGCAGTTTATCTGTTTAAATAATATATGTCCCCTCTCCACAAACTTAGATATGGACTTTCTTATGGAAACGAGGCTTGCCCCTACACAGCTTGAAAGCAAAGAGGGCTTAATACAAGTTATAGTGCAGGTAAATAGTATTGCGATTTACAATTCAGGTAAAAAGTATTTATACGACCTTGGTAACATATTTTCACAACTTAATCTATCACTATCCTTAGAATAACATGTAAACTTATTTACAATTACAAATTCAACTAGGAATTACATACAGTTTTACAAAATGTTTATATGGCATTTTCACTAACACTTCTGAAAGCGCAATGGAAGCTCCATCATGCGATTAACATTGGTAGTCTGCCTGAAGTATTCGAAGCTTTTTATGAAAACCTGGCCCTCACAATTAAGTGGAACCTGTCCGAAATTATAGATAGATGCCGTGCCATATATCAGTGAACTGGCAAGTATTGCTGATTGCGTGATTCCTGTAGCTTGTGAAAGTTGTGGTTTTGTCATCATAAAATTTGAAGGATTTATGTCGAGAGCATTAGAGAGACCTATTGTGTAAGATGAGGACATATTCTTGAGATACACTAAATTGTTGGCGGAAGGCCGCACTGAAAATCCCACGCGATTGCGTGCCGTTTCTCCAAGTTTTAGTAGCTGATGAGGTTTGAAATCGATGGGGCGTCTACCTTTCCTGCGTAAGTTTTGCTAGCAGCTGGATATTTGTGTTTGCGACCTGTATTTTCCACGGGGTTAGGCAGAGGTTGTTATGGAGGTCTGATCATGAGATCGTGAACGGTCATCCGGCTAGCCTTGAACCATCTCAGGATTCAACACTCTGTCCTATAGAGTCTGCTGATCTGTGCTTGACTAGCTGAGGACCAAATAATAGAGCGGTATCGGAAAGAGTTTTGATGTACTGTGTCATTAGGGCAAAGTCCCTTACACCCATTATTTCCAGTCTAATCGCCCACATAACTGATATATCTCGGTCTGATAGTGTTAAAGTGCCGCCATTCATTCCTCCTGATGAGAATGCCACGTGGATATTCGCATATCAATTTGTGTTTGCGACCTGTATTTTCCATGGAGTTAGGCAGAGGGTGTTATGGAGGTCTGATCATGAGAAAGTGAACGGTCATCCAGCTGATTTGATCGCGTTAACCTCAAAACCAATTGACATTAAGAAATTTTGAAACATCTGTATTTTACAGGGTGATTTCCCCTTTCTGTAAGTATGGAATTTGCTCAGCAGCTTTTGAGGTTATGAAGAATTTCATATCGTCTACATAGGAAGCGAAGTTTGGAGATATCGCCAAGAAAGGTTCTAACGCAGTGGCAAATAGTACCCCTCTCTGGGATACGCCTATAGTAACTGCATATGATACTCAAAGATTTTTGTGGGTGACTAAGAGGTGCCTACTCCCAATAACTGCCTTAACGACGTCCAGTAGCTTCCCATCTATGTGAAATTATCTCTGAATATTTAATACAACAGAAGGTATTGCCAAATTACCATAAGCAGCTTTCATATCCAGGTGTGATTTACTGTTGAGTACACGTTGAATTCGCAGTAAAGTAACCAGCAAGTTGGTGGATCTGCCTCCAACAACTGTGTGCAAGTAGGGAGGTCTGTTCTGGAAACAGTGTTGAGCTTGACAGGATTGTATCGCTTTCTCAAATATTTTTAGGAGGATGCAGCATATGGATATGGGCCTGAAGTCTTTAGATGCCTTTGGATTCTTCAATTTGGACACTGGTCTCACATAGTAGCGATTTAATATCTTTGGTATGGTTGCCACTTCCATGATCTAGTTAAAGAGATGCATGAGGGTCAAGGATAAGTGCTGCATAACTTTATCAGAAATTGTGACTCTATCAGGTCTCACCGTGGCCTTATTTATTGATGATTTTTCTCAGAGAGCCACGAGTAATGCGTATAATTTGTAAGAGGATTTTTCCGACTTACCAACGTTCGGAAGATCAGGTTCATTTAGAGGAAGACTACACTGTTCAAAAGTCTCCCTAGCCCATTTCTGGAAAGTTTGTTCATTCATTTGGAAGTTGTAATGCTGCTTCTTGTAAATTCTCTTCCCATGACGCAATTTCTCATAAACCTTCATTGCCTTCCTTTTGCTCCTTAGGAATTGTGCCACTTATTTTTGTACGATATATGGTCTATGGTTTTCCAGTCTAGAGATGCGCTTCCATCTTCGGTATACCTTTTGCTTTTTGAGAAAGTCTCCTTTCACACTAGAATCGAACCACGCGGGATTAAGGGGAGACACTCAGCCAAGCTTGGCTGCTCCATCAATAGTCACCTGCCTTAGTTTTTCTGCAAGGCAGTGGGAGGCTTCCTCTACCGATTTCGTTTTTAGCCCTTCCCAATCATAGCTCATTAGGTGTCTAAGAATTGTGGCCGGTTTTATGAATTTAAGGGAAAAGATTAGGCTTGTTCCCTTTATTCCATTTCACGAAGTGCCATCTGTTTTAACGTTGGTCACCGAGTGGAATACACATGCAAACAGCGAATGATCAGATTGAAACTTATTAACAGTGGGCCTTAATATTATCTCCTGAAGGTTGGGAAAGATTAGGTCAAGTGACTGGCAACCACTGGAAGGAGGAGTTCTGAGCTGATGCAAGCCATATGCGAGAATGGTTTCAGCTAGCGCCTTATAAGGCCCTAGTCAAGGGTAAATTGAAATCACTTAAAGTCTGAGACCTAAGTGCATAAAGCAGTTAGGTCTCAGACTGTTCCCCATCCACGTAAGTAATCCTATTCTGCCCTCTTCACTGTGGTCGGGTGGTACGAGTACTAAACAAATTTGAACGAGAACGGTGATCCTTTTGAAACACAGCACATATCGCTTCGTACTTTTCAGATTTGCTGTGGCATGTCGCAATAAGTTTCATGCCATTCAGATAGAAAATTTCTACTCCTTCCCCTTTCCTGTCTGCTCTGCATCTGCTTACGAACTTGTAGTAGATCGGCAGTTGGAAAAGATCAAGCTGCCTGTCCTTCGAGAGCCACGTTTCAGTCAGGCATATAAATCATGATCCATCGCTAAGAGCATAGTTTGTAAGGGATAGAGTTTATTAACCACATTGCGGACATTTTGGTAGAAAAAGGTGAAGAGTGATTCTTGCCAGTCTAGACCTTTTGATAGCTATCCTCGGTGGAACCTTTTAGGTGGCTCATTTGTCATAGACTATGTAACGTTTGGCCGTTGAATACTTTGTCTTTTCTCGCAGCAATCCACTTCGAAACCCTTGCGGATCTCGAAGTGGAAAGTATGGGAAAAGAGCTTTGCTCTTTTCCCATACTTTGGAAAGGAGCAAAAGAAATGGCCTTGGTTTGGCTCCCGTCGCCATCCGAAGTTTATACATATTGTCGGGACGGTAAAGCCTGTATGGACTAATTTGACTCTGTGGTCGAATTAGTCTGGTTATAGGTTGACTAATTCGGCCAAAAGTTAGGCATAGAACCAAGCGTGTTAGGCATCAAGGCAACTAAGACTACAAGGA
The DNA here is from genome assembly GCF_048544385.1 of Mastigoproctus giganteus. NCBI lineage: Eukaryota > Metazoa > Arthropoda > Arachnida > Uropygi > Thelyphonidae > Mastigoproctus > Mastigoproctus giganteus. The sequence continues at coordinate 21,177,653 of NC_143585.1, forward strand.
ATCAGTATACTGTGTCTGTAACAGTGTGTACTCTTCGGTTAGTGCAGTGGTTTTCAACTTTTTTTTAATAGCGGCACCCTTACTCAATATTCTGCCTGTTAGATCCGATTCTCTCTATCTCTGTGTGTGTGTATATGGACAGCGCAATGTGATACAAGTATGAATAACAAAAGAAACAATAACTGCCGGATTTGCATTTGTCCGATTTTAATGAAATTTGGGACCGCTCGAAAAGTATTTTTAAAGGAGATAAATATAAAATTTCATGAAATTCGCTCAATTGGGTGTTGAGATGTAACATGTGGACGGACAGACATAGTGGAAACAATAGGAGTTTTATGCATATGCAAACACGCCTAAATTGCATATATTATTACTGTTACAATGTGACGTTATTTTTCTGCCTTAAATAACTTTTTCGTTTTATTAACTAGTTCTGCAGCTTCTCAACAACAGGTTCTACCAATCTAAACAAACCGGCTTAACAACAAATGTGGTAAATTACCATAAAGAATATTTTCAGTTGCTGCCAGATCTCCATTTTTGTAAAAATATACTGTTTCATGATAACATTTCCGATAAAGAACATCAGTTTCATTAATTCTTTTCTCTGAATGTAACTCCTCCAAAATATAATAAAAACACTAATATATAAGGAATAAAACCCTCAAAAGATAAGAAATAATTGCCTCCTTACCAGTTAATTAATAATTAAATAATAATATATAAACGTAATTTTTTTCACTTCTCTGAACATACCTCACGTAATATTCACTCAATGTTTTTTTTTTAATTTATAATTATAGCGCGTGAAATGCAACAATGTATTTCATGCTCTGTGATTGAAATTAAGAAATATCAACACGCTAATATCGTAGTATGCTATCAACACTTTCGTAATGCACTTTACTTATTTATTTCTCAATTTTATTAAAAATTGAAATATATCACATATTTCAGGTTTATACTGTGATAAGTATAAAAATACAATATGTCAACTGTAATATATAAGTAAAATATATAAGTAATAATCATGACTTATATATTTTGTAAACTGTAAACAAGAAAACGAGATTCTCAAACAGCAACGGCTTTTGTGCGCTACCTTTTCAGTGCATTTTGCATCCAAGCATCCGCCATGTTGCCCATTCAATCCACCAATTAGCGGACAGCAACTAACGTTGATTTATATTTTTATTGATCAAAATACAATTATTTATTAGTGCATAAAAATTTAGGACATTTATTTCTTCACTAGCTCTGGGAACGTCCGTTATGTTTGAAAACTAATAAGTAAGGTATCTTGTTGACATGTTTTTGGCCCAAAACAAAAGAAGTCAGTACTGTTGCATTTACCCTCAACTTAAAGATAAGAAACAAGAGGGGTTTGTTGTCAAATAATTACAAAATTCTTGGTGGGGGGGGGGTTGATTATCAGATTTCTATTTGTCCCATTTCAATGAAATTTATAAGGGCTATACAAATCTTTCTAACAGACTCAATTATAAAATTTCATGGAAATTTGTCCACCGAGAGTCAAGTTATTACATGTGAATGAACGTGGAGAAGATCACCTTTTTATGCAATGAAAAGGGTAAGTATACCTAATGACATGGTATGTGACGCTACTATAAATGTTCCTTCAATAGTAGCATCATGTATTTGCACTGTGAGATATGAATCAGGTGGACAGATAAGTATGGACGATGTATGTGTGCAACTCAAAGAGTGATGGGAAAGGCGAAAGATTTTAAGTGACTGAAAATGGCATTGTAGTCTGCGCCAGATTCGCCGGGCATCAAACTGCAACTCCGTTGGAGCTTTCATGAATGACGTGTGGTGTATTGAGATTGATCCAGTAATCAAAAAACATCCATTTGATGCAAGAGGCTGATGGAAGCTAAAAGACTTTTGCGGAGTAACAAACAAAAAGGCTACTACAATCAGTAAAATAACAACTCAGCACATTGTGGTAATCAAAGACGCATTTCAGCACCTAACTGGTTTCCGCTACTATCAGCATAGTATTAGTAGCAGGAAAATGATGCAAGAAAGCAAGATAATTAAATGCCCATCCATATCCTCTAAGAATTATTTGTCTAATTCTACCTTGAATTTGATAAATTCTTAGAGAGTACGGATGGGTGAAGTGTGTATTTTTTGTTCCTACTTCAATAAGGAAAGAATAATTAAAAGAACACCAACGTTGGACAGTGCAGGATTGGAAAAACTTGCCTATTCAGAAGAATCACGGTTCCAGCTATTTCAAGATGATGGGAGGACCAGGATATGTTGAATATAGGGTGGTCAATAGATCCATACTGGCAGGTGTTAAAAATGGCGGTTGGTGGCGGTGTGAATGACTTCTTCGGGGTAAAGTTCTGCAACTGCCCAATTTTTAGCAACTGTAGGGAACAATTGAGTCAACATGTACAGTACAGCATCCAGACATCCCTGTAGAACGCTTTCGATACATCGTTGACTCAACGATACCACGAATCCAGGCTGTCTGGTGGCTAACGGGGATCTTATTCGCTATTAGGTAGCTGTACTTAATAAAGTGCCTTCGTGGATAGCATAGCTGGTAGGATCAATAATAGAAATAATTCAGGCGAAAAAGATCTGAGTTCGAGTCCTGTCGATAATGTGAGGGATTTTTATGGGCCTTTTTCAAAACGTTGGCGAATTAGTCGGTCTCAGGAGAAGACAGCATGGTTCTTTCTTCGGTAAACTCGTGTTTTTCGTCCAGCAAACAGAAAATCGACCTCAGGACATACGCCAATATACACGGAGCAATATGGTCTTAGTCACTGGTGTTCCTAAAACCCTACAGCAACAATCTAATAAAGTGGCTACTCAGTTTATAATTAGAAGGTACCACGCATACGTTAGACAAGATTTAAAGGTAAGTGTATTTTCTTAAAATAATTTCTTAAAGCAATACTGTAACTATGACTTTTTCCAAGTACTTATGACCACAAAGTACTAACGCTGTACACAAAGTACTAATGCTCATCATGCTTTCTTGCTCTCTCCGTTTGTAAACAAATAGGTCACGTTTTTGGATATAAGGTTTAAAATATCTGAAAAATTAAAAATTTGTAAACAAATAGGCCATCATGTTTCGGGATACAACGTTTAAAATATTTGAAAATCAAAAATTTGTAAACAAACAGGTCATCGCTTTAGGGAAAACAAGGTTTAAAATATCTGACGTACTCCCATATGCTGTTTTTATTTCCCAGTTAAGTGGAGCACAAACTCTGAAAAATAATTTGTTTGGCTTAAGAGCTTTGTAACGACTTACTTTTAAATGTGTTTCTAAAAATATATTATTTTCTAAAGTTCACACTTTCTTGTTTACAAATATGTAATTTTAATTTATTACAGTTGTAAAAGGATACAAGTCTTAATAATATTTTCAATCAAAGCATTAGTGAAATAATTCAAATATTAATAGCTGAAATATGTCCTGACTTTGGATTTATACGGTATCAAAATAACTCATTTTAGTAATATAAAAAATGAACCTCCTTAATAAACAGGTTAAAATATTTTCAATTTCAAACCAAATCTGTGCTTACCTTCATAATGAAGCATCCACCACTAAAAATAATTCTTCGAGTACCCAACAGAAATCATGAATAAAAAATATGCCATAGTATCAAAGTTTACAGAATTCCTTTGGCAGTTTATTAAAACGTGTACTTTCTAATTGGTCTTTAGACTTTGCATATCAAATTTAATATGGACTTCACTGTGGTGTAATATTGCAATATGAAAAGTAACATTTGTTTGAAATTATTTATGTAATGTTTAGATCCAAAGTCACCTGGTGGACGTGTTATCAACATTGCAGATCTCGATCATTTTTTTTTCTTCAAAATCTTAAATGATTATTCTATAGGCTATTTATTTAATGAACCATTAAGACAAAATTTAATTACTTTACCGTCATTTGAACCAATTAGGAAAAGAAAAAGTTCTATTTCGTTTGGCAAGAGCAATATTTGATTGTATCTGGTGTCACCTGGTGGACGTGTTATAGACATCGCATAATTCGATAATTTTTTTCCATAATTTTAAATGTTTATTCAATTGGCCGCTTTCTTTAATAAACCACGAAAAGAAAAAAAAATCTAATACTGTACCTTTCTTTGAATCGATTATGAAAATAATTTTTTCTATTCATATAGTAATACTGGATTACTTCTGGATGAATATATTTTACAGTAAAAATAAGTCGACTTTCTTGGCAAGAACAATATTTGTTTGCAACGATTTATGTAGCATTTAGATCCAAAGCCACCTGGTGGCCTTCTTATAAACATCGCAAAACTCGATTTTTTCTCCCATGATCTGAAATGATTAAAAAAAAAAAAAAAAAACTAATTACTTTACCTTCCTTTGAATCGATTAGAAAAGCAATTTTTCTATTCATAAACCGGATTCTTCTTTCTGGATGAATATATTTTACAGCAAAAGTAAGCCGACTCTTTCAGTACTTTCTATAATGCTTAGAAACTTGGAGTAAGTCACGTGCGAACGTCCCGGCTGTTTCGTGTCTTAGCCAATTCCCCAAAGCACCGATAATCGTTATTTCAAGAACTGCGCCGTCCTCACATTCCAGGAAATCATGAAGTTGTAACCGAAAACTCGAACACGCATGCCCTTCAACATAAATCAATTTCTCCTGCGTACTAAGGAACTACCTTGACAATATGCATGAAGGATACTTATCACGAGACATGGTCAATGAACTCGTACAATGGCTATGAAACTACCTGTCTTTCAGCTGTCATTTATAATTATACATAGAGGTTGTTTAGTATTTTATTTCATATGTACTAAATGCTAGTATAGTATAAGAAGGAAAGCTTCTAATAATTTATCTTAGAAATATGATACAGCAATGAAATGCATATTTTTCAATAAGTTTGTATCTTACAGGCAAGAGGACAAAAAGAAAAAAAAAAAAAAATTCATATCCCATTTCGCTACTCCGAAATCAGTATAGTCAATATTGTATTTAATTATACAACAGCTGTTCAACTAACACACATTCTGCGCACGACACGGTCGGGCTGGTGGAAACTTGTATGTTTAAACGAGGGGTGGGCAACCGTTATTAAACTGCAACGGTCCGATGCCCTAGTTATACACTACCTAACCAAAAATATTGTATGTAGGCCACTGTTAATCCCAATAACTGCATCGATCTATTATGCAGCACTTTCGACCCTATATCAGACAGTAGGAATCTGTGCCCCTTTCTCCTTCAGTGCATTTGCCAGTTCAGGTGTAGAAGAGAGTTGTATTGACTTCGCTCTGATCCAGCACTGCAGATTACACAAAAAGTTTTCGATAGAATTCAGTGTGCATTCTGAGCTGGTTTGATTTCCTCAAACTAAGTTTTCACATTACTTGCTATATAGTATGGCGCGTTGCCATGCTGGAATAAGGTGGGGCCCATTTCCATAGAGTTGACAGAGCTTGGCAGTTCTATGGAAATATCATAAAAGTTTCAGCGTACTACTCAGCATTAATGATTTATGACAGTACAAGTGACAATGAGTTACGATGTCAACCGGACCATGAGATGTTGCCCTTTACAACGAATCCGCTTCCTGTGAACTTCACCGTGGGTAATTAAACTGTAGCGGAAACATTCCTTACGTTACTGTTCCAGTTTCGTCTTGTGTCACGATTTTGCAATGGAGCAAATAATATCAAAATTTGCTGTAAACTGAGAAAATGTGCAACAGAAACATATGAAATGTTAAAAACGTTTATGGCAATGAATTAAATCGTACCAATGTATCTGAATGGTATGAGTGGTTCAAAAACGGACGTGAGGATGTTGGCGATGACCCAAGAAGTGGGCGTCTGTCAACTTCTCGAAATGAGGATAGAATTGCAAAGGTTCCTGAAATTGTGGCAAGAGATCTGCGTTTGACACTCAGAATGATGGCTGTGAGTTGGATACGAATAACGAAACTCGTCAAATTCTACATGAAGATTTAGGGGAGAGGAGGGACTAAGAAAAATTTGTGCCGCATAGCCTCACAGATAACCAGAAGCAACGAAGAGTCACGAGCTTGTTAAGACAACCTAATTTCCTCGACTGTATTTTCATTCGAGATGAGTGTTGGATGTTTCACTACGACCCAGAGACGAAGCGGCCGAAATGTGGTGGACTTCAAAATTATCACTAAGACCCAAAAAGTTTCGTTAAAGAAGTCCGGGATCAAGACGATGCTGATCATCTTTTTCGAGAAACAGGACGTAATTCACAAAGAATTCGTATTTAAAGAGTAGAGTGTCAATGCTGCGTTCTCCTTACAGGTGCTTAAAAGATTATTGAAGCGCACATTTCGGGTGAGGCCTTACTTTCGAGAGAAAGGCAGCTGTTTCTTGTTGCACGACAATGTCCCCTCCCCCCGCACATTCTGGACTTGTTGTGAAGTCATTTTTCAGGAAACAAATCACTGTACAGATCAACCTTGGACTTGGCGCATCATGGCCTTAGTCGCCAATGCGCCATAAGAACCAAAATCAACCAGTCAATCAAACAGATCGACCTTACTTTCGCGATCTGGCACCAGCGGGCTTCTTTCTCTTTCCCAAGGTGAAAACTGCCCTCCAAGAAAAGAGATTTTAGGATGTTGAGGGCATAAAGAAAAGCATAACCGGACGGCTACAAGGCCAATAATGGTCAGGGAATCACTGTATTTTGAACATGACAAACCCATGCATCACTGAACCGATACATCGATCGACTTGGAAATGCAATGGATATGAATAATGGTGGCCTTTATGCAGTGAAAAATTATAATAGAACAGAAAATTATTTTAGGAGCGTTCCTTCTGCAATGCCCTTTATCTTGATTCTCCCCCCCCTCCTTTTTATTTTATTATGTATATAATATATATATATATTAGTTTAGTTTTGTTTTTTCGCTCTACTGGTTTGCCATGTTACTGGCATCTGTTTCATTTACTTTTATTTTTACCTAAACTTAATAAATATGTATATATACATTACCCTTCATTCGTTTTTATTAGCACAGTTCTCCTTCTCTCTTTCTCTTATACTGTTAACCTATAGTTCTGATCACGGTTCTAATAACGCTATCCACCAATTTGTCTATTTTTGACGTTTCTAAAACTACACTTTATAGAATGGGATTTATGTACATTTTCACTTTCGTTCCACTGACCTGCATGTTTCGTTTTACTGTGGGTGGAGACGGCATTTTGAGGTAGCATGTGATGGTCCCGTTTGCTGGTAACATATTCCTTCTGGAGACCACTTTTGTCACGTAAAACGCACATTTTCTCCACTGTTATTAATAAAACGGAAATAGAGAGCTCGCACAGATACAAATCAGGTGAGGCTTTAAACAGCAGGCTGAGATCGTAAAGCAGCTTCCTCCCTCCCGATTTCCGTACCCGTTTACGTTCGGCAAGAGCTTCGTAAATCTTGGAAAATCACCACGAACCAATCAAAATGTCAAACTTAAAATCTATCAATTCGAATTACCCATGAACTTTTACTAGCATGCATATACGAAGTTTACCAGATATTCGGATGGATCACCTTCAGAGTAGCCTCCTTCATATTTCATAAACCGATTCCTAGGAAACTCTTGGAAGCATCCCGATAGGTTTCTTTTGGAATTGCTAATAATTCCTGTGTCATGTTATAAATAATTTACTCGGTCATTACAAAATTGTGTCGTTGCAAAACTTGCTCTGCAATTTTGCCATTTCTTTTTGAACAGCATCGTTCGATCGCTGAAGAACTCTTCTGTAGTATTCGTGGTTTATTGATTGACCATACCAGGCCTTAAAGAAGGCGGAGTCTTCCATTGAAAGGGTTCGAAATTAAATTTAGTAGAAGCATATAATGCAAAAAAGAAAGCTTATACAGCATCAGCAAAAAAAAAAATATATATATATATAAATTTTTTAAAAATATATTTAAGCTGTCCACTTCTACAACGACGGATATAAGTTTATTGCTGTTGTTTGTTATTTTGGAGCATTAGCAACTAAGGCCATATTGCTCCGGGGATATGCGGTGGTCATTCCCTGACCTTTCCGTATTTGGTAGTCACGGGCTCGAACCCCAGTCTAATCAAGAAGCGTGTGCTGCTCCTGCCCACCTGGCTACAGAGGCGCCATAAGTTTGTTGCAGAAATCAACCACCGGCTGGCTAAAGGCAAATTTTAGCACATCTATTTTACAACTGTCTTTCCACAATTTGAATTTATGCAGCATCAATTTGCAGCATCCTTATACACCCCACCTTATACGTTGAGGTGTATAAGGATGCTTCAATTTGCAGAAATTAAGCCTTTTTTGGTAAGAAGGGAGCAACCCATTGTTCCCCTCACCAATCTCGTTTCTCTTCTCTGTACTCGTTCCAGCAGTTCTACATTCTTATCTAAAATGAGGCCTCCAGAACTGTATTCAGTACTCAAGGTATGGCCTGACCACTGCCTTATACAAAGGGATAATCACCTCCTTATCCCTACTATAAAAATTCCTGTATATCATTGACAAGACCCCAGGAGCTGCTCTGCCGTCCTGTCTGCACTGCTCAAAAAAAAAAAAAAAAATTGATTACCACTCTCTGTCTTTTCCCACTCACCCATCCATTTATCCATTGCAGCAAGTTGCCTGTAATGCGATACTGCTTCAATTTGTACAGCATTCTTCAAGTTCAACAATATCGACAGTTTTCCTGAAATCCAAGTATATGATATCAAAGTTATTTTTTGCTTCCAGTTCCTTTGTGACCACATCATAATATACAGTCAAATTGGTCAGACAAGACTTCTCTTTAACAAACCCATGCTATGTCTGAACTATAACTGCAGTCTTGTCTAGATGATCCTACAGTGCTTCTTTAATCAGCAACTCCATTATTTTCCATGGAACAGAAGTTAAACTAAACATATTTGTAATTAACTACTCGTGACACCTTTGATCGCCCTTTGTGAATTGGGGGAAATTTGCACATCTTCAGTTCATGGGGACCTCTCTCTCGAGTCCAAGGAACCTTTCATAATTATGGCTAAGGGTTTGCTTACTTGCTTTGCTGCCTCCTTTAATATAACTGGATAGAGCCCATTCATACCAGTTGCCTTTCTTATGTTCAACTGCCACAATTTCTTCTCCATCTTGTTCTTTTTTTTTTTTTTTTTTTTTTTTTGATTTGGTAGTTGTTGGCGCATCGGCTTCTGTGGCCATATTGCACTTCCCAAGGTTTTTGCAGTACTTTGATCCAAGCCCGAGGCGGGAATCGAACCCGCGACCTTTGGGTTGCCAGGCAGGTACTTTACCCACTCGGCTAGCCCGGTCGGCCCATCTTGTTCTAAGTTATTATAAAATCATTTAGTCTCTGCTAGACTTTGATAAGCTTATGGTCTCCACTTTCCTCTAGACTTCCTCATGTGTGAATGTAGATACAAAATACTCATTCCGTTTGTCAGCTACCTCAGCAGGATCATCAACAATTGAACCATCGGTATCAAGTGGACAAGAATGATTCATCCCCTTCTTTCTACAATTTGCGTAAGTAAAGCAGTCTTTGCATCCTTTGACAAAGATTTCTCATAATTTGCCTTCGCTTGCCTAACTTCCATTTTGACTTTATTGCAGCCTAGCTTATATCTATCATAGTCTTCGGTGTCACGTGATAATTTATATGTATCCCATGCATTTTTGTTCTCTGTTACAAGTCTCATTAGTTTATGTGCCATCTATTTAAGTCTAAGCCTGAACAGTATTTCTAAGTTGGGAAAAAAAACCTACTAGTTTCCAAGATTACTTCTTTGAATGTTTCCCGTTTAGAATTTACTGTTGGTAACATCATCAGTTAGTCCCGTTGTATAAAATTTAAATACTGTCTGACACCACTGTAGTCACCTTCAAGAAAGCCAAAAACCCTTCCCTTTACCTCTGATGGTAGTTATATCTTTAAGTAAATCCCACATCAGCACATTGTGATCACTGCTGCCCAGTGCTTGGACCCAGTGCATAGATTGTACAATAGTAGTTCCTTTATCTGCAGATTTTTAATGCATAAAGAATCACTGCTGATAATCAGATCACAAGTATTATTCCCTCTAGTTGCCTCTCGAACATTCTGGTGTAGAAAACAATCATCAAATAAATTCACAAAAGTCTTGCCAGTGTGCGAGTTACCAACCCAGAAGGTGGAAATTCTGGTTTACTGGTTCACTGTATTTCTCTGTTCAGTTGTTTATTATACTCATTAGAATCATTAGATCTATAACGCACTCCTTCTCCCAATTTTGCTCTCCCAGATACTTCTGTGATCCAAGGAAACAGCATTTAAATTGCAAGAGAGGGGACCACAGTGGATTGGACTCTATTAAGTGGAGAGATAACTATATTTTGTTTTATACGAATTGGTTATGGGAAGTATTTAAGAGATTTAGTCTGGAAGCTAAAATTGAATTTGTTCCAGTTGAGAATTCGCGAAAGAACATGCCCAAGCGGATAACAAAAGAGGTTAACTGTTTGATACAGAAAAAGTAAAAAATCATTGGAGAGTTTCCGACTGTCACGAGATACTGATTTATGAGGTGTGGCAATCACATTCTCAGACTGGTGCTGTTGCGGTTATGTTCAACGAGTTTGAAAATAAACGGAAGTAGTATGTTTTAATTCAAACTTCCTGCAAAAGATGGTGGTACAGAGATTGTACAGAAAGCTGACAGGTTGCAAGTAACAACCAACTTCATCAGTAGCGTTAAAATTCCGTGTCACGATTCGATTTTGTAATGCAGCAACGAACGAATATCAAATTTTCTTTAAACTAGAAAAATCTGCAATTGAAATGTAAGAAATGTTAAAAACTGCTTATAGTGATGAAACGCTAAGTGGTACTAGTGTGTTTGAATGGTATAAGCAGTTCAAAAACGAACGTGAGAATGTTTGCAATGCTGAAGTGGGCGTCCGTAAGCATCTTGAAATGAGGACGGATTTGCAAAGGTTCGGGAAATTGTGGCAAGAGATCGTCGTTTGACCCTCAGAATGGTGGCTGATGAGTTGGATACGAATAAGGAAACGATTCTTCAAAGTCTGGTTGAAGATTTCAGAAAAACGAATCGAATGCATTAAGGAACATTAAGGAACATAAATTTAGGAATCGACTGCTATAAATTAAGTAATATAACTATCTCAGAAAAAAGGCATTGGGAAAAATTACTGAAACTGACCAATGGTTAGGCTCCAGGAATGATTACATTTATCTTACGAGGGTAATTCAAAAAATAAGTTACACTTGACCATTGTAGCCCAAGACACATTTATTGAAGCATGTAACATTATGCAATAGAAAGCACATACCATACCTTGCACTACTTTTCCGCATACAGTGGTGTGCAAAACTTAAGGACCAACACTATTTATTAAGGTTACAACCACCAAATCTTTAGTTAAGGTACTCTTTACTGACGAGAATAGATTCAGTCTCAGCAGCAATTCTGGACGTCAGCTAATCTGGCGAGAGATTGGGACACAGTATCACCCCGCAAATATCACTGAATATGGCAGTCGAGATGCTCTCGTCTGGGGACGCGTTATCTATGACGGACGTACACAACTCTAGATACTGGAAGGCGGTACTGTAACCGGTGCACGCTACTGTACTGAGGTAATCCTTCCCCATGTGCGTCTGTTCCGAGGTGCCATTGGCCCCGAGTTCGTGTTTATGGATGATAAACCCACACCACATCGCACTGCAGCTGTTGATATGCTTTTGGAAAGTGAGGATATTGTTCGTATGGATTGTCCTACCTGTTCCGTCTATCTAAATCCCATCAAACAATATGGGATGCTCTGGAGAGACGCCTAGCGGCACGTCTCCTCCCACCAGAAAATGTTCACCATCTGAAAATGGCGCCGACAGAGGAATGGACGATGTTACCGCAAGAACTTATCAACAACATTGTTCTAAATATGGACAGGCGGTGCAAAGCTTTCCCCCACATTACGGATGGCCATATATCCTACTGAGGACCACCTCTTCCCTTTGTTCCATCTTTGGCAGTGATGCATCTGTATCATGGCAGCCAGTGCTATGTTGCCATTTTTGAATAAAGTCCATCAGTACCATTTGTGTCGGTGTTGTTTCCTTCATCATTTCTGTACCTCACGAGGTTCTTTGGCATGCTTTTCCCATATCCAGGCCACTCCTATAAGAAGCTACAAGTGAAAACCTGACTGGTCCTTAAATTTTGCACACCAATGTAGTCACTGAGTTGGTGTAAACACTTCTCGGAACGTGTGACTAAACATTCGATTCCCTGATGATAGAAATCCACTCCTTGGTCATTCAGCCATCGTCGAACTGCTGTTTGCACCTGCTCGTTGTTTGCAAATCGTTGTTCCCCTAGATGTTCTTTCATCTTGTCGAAGATGTGATAGTCACAAGGCGAAAGATCGGGACTGTAAGGCGGATGTTGCTATATCTCCCACCCAAAAATTTGGAGCAAGTGTCGTGCTGTGCTTGCATTGTGTGGCGTGGGGTTCTTCTATATGATAACTACACCTTTGCTTAACTTTCCAGGCCTCTTGTTTTTCATGGCTCTTCGCAAAGACCGTAATGTTTGGCAGTATGAGGCAGCATTAATTGTTGTGCCTTTCGCCATAAATTCCGTGTAAACAACTCCTTCACAGTCGAAAAACACAGTGGCTGATCTTTCCTGCTGGTGGTGCAATTTTCAATTTCTTCTGCACAGGCGATGTTGTGTGTCTCCATTCCATAGACGTTCTCTTCAGATGAAATGGTGCACTCACGTTTCATTGCCAGTGATGATGCGAAGTAAGAAGTCATGGCCTTCCACAGAATAGCGTTGAAGGAAAGCTAGAGAAGACAAAAAACTTTGACCTTTGTGTTCGTCCGTCAGTGAACGAGGAACCCGTTGTGCACACAATTTGCGATAGTCAAGATATTCATGGACGATGGAATGAACACTGTCTATCGAAATATTCTACTCCTTTGCCATTTCTGCGACTGCCAGTCTTCGATTATTGCAAATCATTGCATCACTTTGTCTGCAGTGGTCGACGTTGATGGCGTTTCTTTTCGATCAGCATCCGTCAATTCTGTGTGACCACTTTCAAACTGCTGGCACCATTTCACTATGGCTAGATGCGACATTGCATTTTCCCCATACACCACCGTTATTTCACGATGAATCTCGGAACAATTCAAACGTTTCGCCCACAAAAATCGTACTGTTCCGCTTACCTCGAACTTGGAGTAACATTCTAGCTGATGTGCCCTTATGAACGTTTGCTCCTACACAACTGTTACGGCTACGTCAACAAAACTCACCTACCAGGGGGCACACGATATGAACTCCATTCCGCGCAGGCGCCACATTTGTTGGACAATTATACCAAGAGATGGTGGCAGGTGTAACTTATTTTTTGAATTCCCCTCGTATTATATTAAAAGAAGATGAATATCAGTGCATCGTCATGTTGTGGGGTGTTAAGAAGATTATCATTAGATTCCGAGACACTTTGAACTAAAGATGAACTCTAATATTTCTCCAATAAACACCGGAAATGCGAAAGGCTTGATGGACAACTATAGACCAGTGATATTAATTTCAGTGCCTGTGGTTATAGGAATAGTATTCTTAGCAGATTACAGACCATGAAGGGAGTTTGTCTGATCGTTCTAATTAATTATTATGATGAAGTCATAAAGCAGTTGAATTATTTACCTTTTGACACCGTTTCCTATGAAAGCCTATTATATAAACCGCAGAAAATTGGGGTTACTGGTAAGGTCCTTCATTGAATCAAAGGATAGGAGATAGAGACTAGTCATAAATGAACGCTTTTCAAGGTGGACTAAAAATGATCAATGAAGAAAGCAAGGCTCTCAAGGTGAATCAATGTAGAACACGGAGGTACTCTTGCATCAGCTTTGGGGCCGCTGCCAGGGGAATCAAGGTTCTTGTGGACCCAGTGCTGGCGTTCTTAGTGGACCTTTTAAGGTATTAGTATAATGTGCATGACACAATCAGTTAAATCAATGTGGTCGCTTTCTGAATAATATAACCAGTTAGTTAAGAAGAACTATCAGCCCTCGTGTGTATCAGCCCACGGTTGGTAGGCTCGCCATTCTCCCCACACCTAAGTTCGATTCCCGTTAATCACATGAACAATTTGTATGGGCTTTTTTTACAACGTGGCCGACTTGGTCGGTCTCAGATGAGGGTGCCATGGTGTTTCCTCCAGAAATTCTGGATTTTCTTTGCTCCTATAACCCTATTACAACAACAACTAATAATAATCCATTAGTTACTGTTAGTAAAGAAAATAATGGCGGTGTTGATATATAATGTTTTAGGATCATATTTTAGAACGTTGCTCAAACCTTTTTAGACTATAAAAAGTGGGCGCTTAGTTCCAAGGGTCGTATCAGAGAAAGTGCAGTATCCACTACGGCTAACATTATCCTCGCGATTTTTAGAGGATTTTGGTTGACGAGCTGTTGTGTCTCTCATCATCATCATCAGCCATTTTCAATCCACTGCAGGATGAAGGCCTCTATGTTGTGTCCCTATGTACCATGAATAATAAATAAAAAACCTTTTACAATTTAATAATAGAACTGTAACGCAGAAAAAAAATAGGTATTTTGGGTGCGCCCCTGGACTCGAGAGGACCATAGGCTCAAGTCCTATTAGCTGTGCCTGGATCAGCCCCTGTTCACTCCTCTTTCTTAATGACAATCATGAGAAAGCGCAGGATAGCTTCTCAAATTTTGCTGATGATTTAAAAGTAGGAAAGGTGGTTAATGTCTAGAACCAGGCCATTTTAACTTAGAGAGAACAGATATCTAGTACTTATTTATAAGTTAAGGGGATTGGAATGAAAAGTGGTTCAGGATGAAAGTTTTGGGATTATTTTCCACGGAATATAAACCCGGTTGGAACGCAGCACATAATAAATTTAAATAATTAAGTTAATATAAATAATAACATATAAATAAATTGTTAATTTTATTTATTTGTTGTTTTACTTTTAATTTGCGCATTAACATTCTTGATAGTAAACAATTGTTTTTAATTTAGTTCAATCCCACTCCTTCCATCATCTCAAAGTTAGCTAGCCATCATGGAAAAACTAATAATTATCTCGCTTTTTTGTCTGTAGATGGCGCCATTATACAAAATACTTGACACTGCACCTGTCAGAGGATTGATCGACATGAAGCCCCAAGAGATGGTAGTATATCTTCTTGGAATGTCTTTGGTGCCAAGATAAATCCACAGAAATTGGAATGTATGATCTTCTCTCAAGCAATGCTCTCCAAAGTCCTTTCCCAAACTTCGCTTTCATCATCTTGAAATATTGTTCACTCGGGCTAACTGCCTCAGATGGCTTTTAAAGCAACATTAGGGCCACTCGAGAATTACCTCATCTGTTCCTGTTATTGGGTGTAAAGTGTAAAGTATATTGACGAAGGGCACAGGGGGAAACAGCAGAGCCGTCCCCCACGGCCAGGAGAAGGGAAGATAGACCATGCAAGGGAGCGCGGGTTGAGAATTGCCATATGGCACCAGCAGCATAGGTGCATGAAGTCATAATAAGTAAAAGTGTCCAAGCCGATAGTTGTCATTCTTGAGACAGTCCAGTCCCATCTAGTTGACATGTCCTGGCAGCATATCTGCATGTAGTACCAGTAGATGGAGTATCCAGGCTGTGAAATTTTGTCATTCTTGGGGCTGTCCAGTCCCGTCCAGATTGTTGGCATATCCTTTTGCGTCAGTCGTATTTCCTTGTCTCCATCGTGTAGGTTGTGGAGTCTAGGTGTTCGTCAGGTCTCAGTTCACTAATTGTTGTTAACAGGTAACCTGTTAACAACAATTTGTGTTCTGCGCCGGGTGAACAACTCCTGCGCAAATTTTGTTAATGCCTTATATTCCTCACATGAGTCTAGCAGGTGTGATTCTAGATGTCTTTGGAAGTACATGATTTTTGTCATAAGCCTGCGGCGTAAGTCTTCATAATTGGTGCATTCGTACATTACGTGTGTCCAGGTTTCTGGCTTTCCATAGGAGCAGCGTGGGTCCTCTAAGATTCTGCAGGAGGCTAATTTAGCGTTGAATGTTCCGTGGCCTGTCAGCAAATAGGTCGTGAAGAGGCTAGGTTGGAACCAGTTTGGAGACTTTGGGTACACCCTGTCAATGGTATTTCCTTGGTAATTTTCTTAGTAATTTCATCTTCGGAATTACTAAGTAGGAATGGCAAGACCGATGGACAGCTTCAACCTGATAACAGGTTGAAGCTGTCCATCGGTCTTGCCATACCTGCTATAGGTGTCTCTGTAATCTGTTTTTTTCTTCTTAGTGATTCGCTGCTACGTTAACTGTAAAGCCGAGGAAAATGCAGGGTTGTCCTTTTGCAATGTTGTAAGTGATACGACAGCGGATTGCCTCTAAGCCCAGGGGGAGGGCCCCTGTCAGTACTTGTAGAGCGGAAGTACTGGTGGTACAGCAGGCGTGAGTGATGGTCAACAATATTGTCCGTTGGGTGGCATCCAGTGTCCGTCGATTTACAGCTGTTATGGCTTTTGGGAACCAGGCTGGAGAAGTGTAGGTTATTGCGAGTAGGAAGGTTGTTTTATAATACAAGGTTGTTTTTTGAGTCCCCAATCCCGTCTTGTGATTCTGGCAACTTAATCTTCGCCCTAACATACATCAGATGGTGTTTAAATGATAGGTTGGAGTCAAGTATAAGGCCAAGGTACTTTTGTTGGCTCATTAGCTTAATGGTCTTGTTTTCAACTTTTATTTGAGGTGGCCTGCGTAGGTCTAGTGTTCCTTTGAGAAAATCGAGGACGTCTTAGTTGGTGAAATCTTCAGCATGTGAGTCTGGGTCCACTGCTGAAGCGTTCTGAGAGCCTGGTTTGCCTTATTCTCGAGCTGGGCCCTGCTGTCTGCAGCGACCGTCAAGATTAGGTCATCCGCGAAGGCCTGAGCGTGGCTTCGCCCAAATCCATGGCTAGAAACTCATCAAGGACCATGTTCCACAGGAGCGGCCGAGTACAGAGCCCTGGGGGCAGCTCCTGTGGACCGGTCGATTTAGTTTTCCATAAAATGCGATTACGCTGATTGTCCTCTGTGAGAGATATGATTTGATCGTCTGGTAGAGGTTATTTGGCGTATGGGCCTGTCGTAGTCTCGCCAGGACGCTCGGCCACCAAATGATGTCGAACGCCCTGGCAAAGTCAATTGATATGGTAAGAAAGTATTTCCACCCGGTGTGGAAAGGATATCGATTATAATCACTGTGCTATCCCCGAAGAGGCCTACGATGGATTGTTCGTCAATACCTTCAGTATGTCAACGCCCGATAAAATAATGAATAATAATATACATCCATACAGATGTTACTCTCTCGAGATATGTTTCTCAAGGTGTTTCTTGAGAAACAGTAAACGAACCCAAAAGCGTACCTTGGTACGCTTTTGTTTATTGTTTACATTGATGATCTGTTAATGTTGCGTGGCAACTCCATGAGTATGATATTAAACTTTATAGAGTTGTCCGTTCTTCAACTGACAGCGATGAACTCATTGTGTTCTCTACAGTTACTTTGAACATTTCCGATGGAATGTTCACTACCTCTCAACGGGTTGCGTACTTCAAATCCGAAGGAGTTGTTGCACCTAATCAATCGCTTTTTTGAATCACTTCTTGTGATGCTGACTGACTACCACTTTAGAGTTAGGCAGCTTTCTTCTAAACGCCTTATAACACCTTTCTTCTTAAACAATGAGTCCTTGAGACATTTTTCTGTCTTTGAGATTCGCTGAGGTCTACAATAACATTATCACCGTTTTTGTAATAAACTTTAATCAAAAGTGCTTTGTCTTTAAGCAACATTTTAAAATGAACTTCAGTGGACTTGGTTACTTAAGCTGGAGTTATTACAGCTTCAAGAATAAGACCACAACAAGAAAACACTCGAATTCTCCGATCCCAGAGTTATTCCTTTTTATAAAAAAAGAAAAATTCAATTTGTTTATTGAAGTGAATAAATATTATCTGTTGTTTTCAATTTTGTATTAATCGATGTCTATACAGCTTGACTTCTTAGGGGGAGAGGATCTGAGAGAAAGGTATATATAAGACTTTGAAGGATATCTTTAAAACGAAAGATGGTATATTTATCTGGCAGAAGAGAGAAGAACCACGGCGCGCGCAAATATAAAATTTTGGTGATAAACAGAAGCCTGATCGCATGAAGTTTACTTTTGGGAAGAATGTTGCAGGTCATTGGATAATTTGCCTTCCATGGTGGTTGAGGCGGAGAGTTTGGAAAAGTTCAAAGCGGAATTGGTCAGGCACTTTTGGCAACAGGGTAGACATGAATAATGCAATTTTTTCCCTTATAATAGAATGCAAAATTTCAATAAAATCTAGTAACCATATAAATGCAAGTTAGAAGATCAATAAACTGACACATTTAATAAATGTCTATCATCAATAAGACACTAGGGTGCGCTGTATACATATTAATGCCTTCTACATTCTGAATTTTAAACACCTGAGAGCGAAATCTTCTTTCTAAACCTTACTGGCTAGAAAGAAAGCATCTGATGGTTTCCTTTTGAAATTTCAACTGGCATATGGTTATAAAAATGTTGTTTTTATTATCTACACTGACACACCAAAGTATTAGAAACACCATGCCACTGTAAAACATAAACAATTACGAAATAGCAAAAAAAATGTATATTTGATATTATATAAATAGTCCAAACATTTCAGTCTTCGAGGGATATTTGCTTAGGAAATGAAACCCCGGTCATGCATACGCACATGCGTCCAACGAACACTTCACTGTCAGTCAGCGCAGCTGGCAACAGGAGCTTACTTCCTTCTCTAACCCAAAGAGATGGATGTTCTTTGAAATTTCTATCGCGCAATAGAGGGCGCTTGTGGCTGTTTCCCCTAAAACGATCAACAGACGCTGGCTGCTTTAGCCGTAACGGTGAATACGATGTCGCGGGAAACGGACGCAACGGATATGGCTGGAAGGTGTCGTTAATGAAAACGAATTAAGAAGACATCGGTGGTTCCTCTTGAAAAACATTGGAAAGGTTTTGGTTGAACGTATGCGAAGACAACACGCAGATACTCTTTAAGACTGAGTCACGCAGGTAAGCCTAACAGATGAAGGGGAAGCAGAAGACTCGCGCCGTATCTACCTTTGATGCCGATGATGGAAGAGGCTCATGAAGAGAGTCGGAGGATGTCTCTGTCGTCAGAGGACACTTCCGATGTACATCTGTGCTTCAGACCAGCTTTTCGTGACCGGATAAACTCATTACAATGACTGGAGATGAAAGAACTGTCCTACCTGCCCTCCGTGCAATCGCGCGGCCCCGATGTCCACCTGCTGTGGTCATCACTCACGACACGGATAGCTTCTCCGTGTCTGATGGCATTAATCCGTCAGTGACGGACACCCTCGCTTCTCTCATACCAAAGAACAGCAATCTGTCTTTAGCCACCACAACCAGTACGGTTTCTTTAGCTGCAATCGCTGATGGAAGAAATACTGCGGCTACCAGTAGTCCCCGACCCAATTCTCCAAGGCACAGCAAGGTTCATCCCAGCGACGGTCATTTACCTAGGTCATGTTCAACTGTCACCATGGTTTCGTCGGAAAGTCATCAAGCCCAACAGTCAAGTAGGTAGATCTCTATATTGTCTCAAATGAATCTTCTTATGAACCCATCTAACAACTGAAAAGTAAATCATTATTCAAGATTTCCCAATCTTTAACACCCGGACCCATTAAACAAAAAGTTATAAATAAATCAACATTATTCACCACTTAGAAATATGAATTATTATATTCGATTACGCACGCGCTTTTCCGTGACCCTTTTTTTTTTATTTTTGTTTTTTCTGTTACTGCTCTTCCATTTTGTTTCAGGAACATTTCCCTTTCTGGGGATGTTTGACAGTCACGCTAGAAGGAGGTGTTAGACCATTGCGTTTTGCATTAATTTGAATTCACGATGTATATTTGGAGTAATTGAAAAAGGAGCCAATAAAGCGCTCTGCAATGATTTAAATTTTATTACTCATTCTTCTACGAAAAGAACGAAGGTAGAATATTTTTATAAATATAAAAATTTCCTATTGTATGATTTTTTTTTTGTCTTCGAGCTGGTTAAAAATATTCAGGTCCTGGAGTTTCAACTTTACGATCATCTTTGTTTGTCCCAGAAAAAGGAATTTTTGAATTAAGAATTTTTAGGTCTTGCACTTTTATAACTGGCAGAAGGGTCCTCAAGTACACTTCACCTAATCTTGTTACTAAATATAGCTCGCAAGAGACGTGAGATACAAGAAAGAGAGTTGAAGCATATTGCATACACCTGTGCAGATCGTTGAATATTTAACATTTTCCATCGATAGAATTTCTGCTTCTTTTCGGATTTCGTGTATTATGAATGGGTTGAAGTCGTGTTTTCTTTGCGGATGTAATCTAAATTTATGAGTGGTGATATAATATGGTTGCCAACCGTTCTTGGAGGTTATTCCACACGAAAAAGCAGCGTATTGTTAAAGCAGAAATTGTGCAATAGTATTGAAAAATAGGGGAATATTTTAAACGTTATCAATTCCAACGAGCCATCCACCTTCACCAAGATATATCTTTGGTTCTGACATAAGTTGCAATGGAAGCAAAGCCTCGCTGTATCTTTAAGATAAATTTCGCTTCCAGATCTCTGTCGACCCAGACCAATAGAGTGTGTACCATTGAACTCAACAAATATTTTTCCTTCTTTTGGTAAATAAATTTTTAGTCAGATTCAACCAAAAGAAGGAGCAAACTGTTTTGAGAATCTCAATTTCTTGTAAGATTTATTTTTTATTTGGTCAAAATGGATGACGAAGGAGTGGTTATATGTGAAGGTTCTTCCTGGGATCTCTAAACGATAATACCTTACATCTCTTGGTATTTATCAAAATAGTTGCCCACGCCCGAATGTTAGACATCCTAAAAGATTTCTGTGGGCTTATGAAGTGGAGTTGTATAGTGCAAGACAAAATTAATTAGCGTATTATTATTAGTAGTGGAAACTGATCTGCCAAAAGAGGGCAAAACACGACTTCCCACATCACTTATCGAACTCCTCTAATAAGTTGTCATGGTCTTCCTTAAATTTATTTAAACTAGTTCCTTCTACAACACCAGATGGAAGTTTGTCCGTACCAGCTATCCGCTGGCTGAAAACACTTAAGCCACTTAAGCTTACTTAAGATATTCAAAGCCTTAAACACCTCAATCAGATCTCCTCGCAGGTGCCTAATCTCGAGACGCTGCAATTTGCAAACCTGGTAAGAACACCCTTTTGTTCCCCTCACTAATCTCGTTGCTCTTTTCATTTTGTGATGTTGATTTGTTGGAATGGGTGCACCCGTTCCAGATCAACATCCTAAAATGAAAGTTCCAGACTTGCATGAGATACTCAAGATGTAGCCTAACCTTTGTCTTGTACAATGGGATAATCATCTCCTTATCCCTACTGGCAAAATTCCTATATAAAACTCGTTGAGCTCTCTCCTGGCAGGTTGGGATTACTGCTACGTATATGCAGTACCTTACATTTGTCAATGTTAAATTTAAGTTGCCACTTCTCAACCCATGCGTATCCTGATCTATCTTTAACCACCCTGCCAACCTCCGTATCATCTGAAATTTTATATCTTTTGTATAGAATAACTTTCTGGCAAATTAATAAGAGCCAGATCATTAACGCAGGTATTAAATAGTGATGGTCCCAAAGGAGATCCCTGTATCATTCCCAATGGAGTAATAATCTGTCCATGTATTTCCCAAACAAGTTACCTGATATGGCCTGTGCGTGAGGTACAGTTAGTAATCCAGTCTAATAGGGGAAGTTCATCTATTATTAGTATTGAGTAGACCAGTATAAACGGCATCCACCCATCAGAAGAAAAGAAATGCCACAGGAAGATCAGGTTCGTCAGTACTGAGTCCCCAGGGTGACATCTGTAGGAAAACCGTGATAAGTTTTTGCTGAACAGTTGTATCTATAACCATCATCAAACTGTTAATGGAGAGAAATTTCATTGGACTCTCTGGAGAGAGAGAGAGAGAGAGAGAGAGAGAGAGAGAGAGAGAGAGAGAGAGAGAGAGAGAGAGAGAGAGAGAGAGAGAGAGAGAGAGAGAATTAGTCAGTGTTCATAGTTTGGATTATAATTTGTTGCTATGATAAACTATCACTTAATGGAGTGGCTTATTTTATTTTATTTTTTCTCGACAAAGGGATAATAGCTGCTTTACAATTATGAAATATTAAAAATCCAATCCAGGATCGATCAACCATCTCCTTTGTCTCTAAGATTGTTCAAAAAGAAGGCACATTTCTGTCCTTATAAGATGCCAGCAGGACTATCTTGTCCTTTGATTTGTTTTTTCGGCCAGCAGTATTGAAAGTAATGAGGTGGTCTTTATTCTCACAGAAAAACAAACTTGCCTTTCCAATGAGTTGCCATAGTTTTACACTATTTTCAAACAATTGGCCAATTAACCTTATGGAGAGGCCAAATGGCCTCGCCGTGGGCCACTTCGGGTGCGGCTCTAATGCAAAATTTAATATTCGTAATAATAATTCCTAATATTGCACAACCAATATTTCTAATAGTTACAGCCACTGCAGCCATTGCTGGTCATTCAACCATGGTGGATTCATATGCTTCATGACTTGAGATATGTCGCTATCCATGAGTTGTGAGCCAGTCGAGTGGGATTGAGAAAGAACTTGGTATGCATATTCCAAAAGGGTCGAACTTGATGTCTGGTAGATATCGCAGACATGCTAATAAGTTGTCTAGAGAGGCATTCGTCCTGGATGAGTGTGAAGACCACAGTCATGAAACGAGATTTAAGAAAAAGCCAAAACGGAAACTTCAGCGCAAGTGTAAAGGATGACAACTACGTTAGGACCATTGTGCAAGTGACTGAGACATCCCATGAGCCAGTTGCTGACATCTAGAAAGGATTGGAAGGATCCTGCGCTTGGTGTTGCATTAGAAGACAGTCCGCTATCCATATATGATAACGTTCAGGAGGATGAACTATTCTGCATTAATGTTAACTAGGAATGATCAAAAAGGTACAGACTGTGACAATGTTACTGAGACTCCAGACTCACTGGTGGTCAAATCATCCAGGGACGTGCATCTTAGAGATATGCGAAACACGCGAAGGAAACTCTGTAAATCGCAGGAAGAGCAAGTAGCTCTTGACAGCGTTATCAGAAATATTAGACGGATCTTTCTCTTATGGAGGATGGTCGACATGGTAAAAATGACAGATATGGATGATTTAAGTAGAGCTCAATGCTCTGATTCTGTGCGGGAGATTTGTCCCGCTGTTAAAGAAGTGAATGTGAAGTTACAGCCCAACTTCGAACCGGGTGAGATGGTTAGAGAATCTGAGGATGATCACAGTGTTACCAGTGGTAGTGATAGTCGTGGCAGGCCATACCTGTGCACGATAATTAAGATGATTAACATGTTACGGTCAAATATACATGACTTTCTTTTCGATAAAGAAAATGGTACCAGTAGACTTTCAAAAAGAAAAATCCTGTCGCGGTGGGGGATTCTAGAAAGTGCTGCAATTGAGTTAGCAGTCCAAAATTTTGTGTCTCAATAGAATGATTAAAACGTACCAAACGCAAATAAGAGACTTACCGAATATGACCTTCAATACTAGGAAGGGAGACGCTGTACAGTGATGTTGTCAGGAATTCAGATTCTGCAGGAGTAGTGACTGATGAGAAAAAGACAGGACCAGTGCAGACTAACAGGCTACTGGTGAAAATCATTGCATTATTATCAAAGTTATAGATAATTTGGCCTTGAAGACCAGTAAAGATGTTCGAGATGAAGTGGAGTAGGTGAAAGGAATGTTAAAAAAGGTAAGACAGATAGCGGAAAGAGGAAAGAGTATTGGAAATGGAGAGCGAGAACATGATGTGGAACAGGTAAAGATTAATGAAGGAATCCTACTCTAAACTTAATCAAGAAATCCTACGCTTAGGCGTGACTTTCTCGAAACCGAAGGGCCCTGGACCCAAAGATATTATTTATGATGTGGATACTGAGGTAGACAAGGAAGAATTCTTTAGAGAACTTTATGATAGGAACTTAATCATATGGGCATAAGCAGATTGGAGATGGACAGTGAGGTGGTATTATGGTTTGAAAGCACGAACAAGGCGAAGATGGTCAGAAAGTAGATATTAGAAGTTTTTGGGCGCATCTACAAATATCTATTGAATCAGGGCCGGGCGTTCTTAGGCTTGGTGTCTTACAGGCTGCATGGGTTTCATATAGTCACAATTTGTTATCATTTTTAAATTGCGTATAGTGAAAATAAATGGACAACGTTCTCGGGTGGTGACTGATGAATTTGAATGTAGATGTTGCTTGTATTTAGGAGCCATATGAGTTGGAGTGACAAGTGATGGAGTTCTCGTTGGTAACCAGAATAATATTATGCAACCAGCGTCATCTACAGACTTTGTTGGTTATATTTAATGACAACTTAACTGTGACAGTATTGGATTCTTTCTTCACTGTTTGCAGTGTCTGTGTGGAGTTTAAAAATCAAAAATTGTTTGGCGTCTGTGTATTGTAGGCACAATGAAGACATTGCACCACGTCTTGATTACATTGAGAGTTTATTGGAACATCTGGGAGGAGAACGGGTCATTCTGTATATGGATAGCAACTGAAAAAACAAGCTTTGGTACAACCACTTTATTGATGACAGAGGACGTGCACTGGAGGAGGTGATAATTCACTGGGAACTGGGGCTTCACAATAGACCATGAAAACATACCACCTTCTGGACAGTCAATGGAGAGTCAAATATATATTGGCATCACCCTCAGTACATCGCAGAGGTCAAATTGGCTTCAGAAATGGTCTGTATAACCTGACTGGATGTCGAATGACCACAGAATAATCAAGTTTTGTGTTAAGAAATCTAGTAACAATGAGGGAGGTTTTGTACCAGACTAGTTGCGAAGTTTTTACATGTATTCAACTGACTGGCATAAATTTGGTGATGACCTTCGTCGACCTAGTTCTTAGTTTAGTCACCATGCAGTCATCCAATATTTGGTTAAAAAAATGGACTAACTCCAAAAGCAATTCATGAGGATATGGTTACAACACGGGGTAAGATACGCCTTTCCTGTTCCATGGTTAAGAAGTAAGAAGCAGAATTTAAAGGAGGGAGGAAGAGCCTGGAAGATAACCCACGCTGTGGAGGACCTGCAACGTCGGTCACTCCACAAGTTGTTTAGTTTGCATGACCTGTTGATTAGAGATCGATTAGTCACAGTTCGATACTTTGCCAGCATCTTTGGGCATCTCATCTGAACTTATGTACCACATAATAATAGACGTTCTTACTATGAAAAAGGTGTCAGCGCGATGAGGCCCATAGTTTTTGACAGCAGATCAAAAACTCACAAGAGTTGTGAAGTCAAGGAAATATTTGCATCGTTTTCAAGCAGATCCAGGAAAGTTCCTTGCAAGGTTTGTGTACACATGTCCTCGTAAATAGCACAGTTGGTATAAATCACTGTCCACCCCACGTCGGGTGGAAAAGACTTCAGTTCCAATTCGGTCAATGCGGTGAGGAATTTTTATGAGCCTTTTGGTAACATATCTGATTAGTCGGTCTCAGGCAAAGGTAGCTTGGCTTTTTCTCCCGAAAATTGAAACAGCGCAGACCACAGAACACACTAAATTTACACATTACATGCGGCACAATATGGCTTAAGTTGATGATGCTCCAAAAACCCTGCAACAACCAGCCAACCTTGTGACGATAGATGAGATGTGGGTCCATCACTTTCAGCCACAGACAAAGGAGCTGTTCTCTCCTCCAGAGAAAGCCAAGTTGATTCCTTCTGCTGACAAGGTGATGGCATCGGTTTTTTAGCTGCTGATGGAGTGTTGCTAATGGATTATCTTCAGGAAGGCCAGACAATCAGATGGGTATTCTTTGAAAACATCTAAAACAAACGCCGAGGAAAACTCACCAAAGGAGTGTTAATCTACAAGGACTACGAGTCTGCTCACAAGTCTGTCACTGGCAAACAACACGTCACCCAAATTTTTTTCAAAAAATTTGGGAGACATGTTGTTTGTGATAGTACAGTGCCGAGACAACTCGTTATGAAGATTGTTTGGAAGTCTTTAATTATAAATTGATAGATAAAGTCACAGAATTATCATTCTAGAGTCACGGGAATCACATAATTATCTGTGATCACGTCATTGTTTTCGTTGATTTCTCATTAGGCATGCAGGCTTCAAGCTTCAAATCAGATGCGAACCAGATCTCTGGAACCTTCTTAGTTCAGAATAGTGAAGATTACTGTATGCAGTTTGCAGTGCAATGTCATTGGATTAGGCGATTTAGCCTTAGTTGATTCCTGCACCACAAAATATAGTGATTTGTGTAAACACTGACGTCACCCAGAAACTAACTATATGCCCATTTAGAAGGGAACTAAATCCACTCGTACATTGATTTAAGAAAGGCCATCAACGGGTTCAGGCCAATCCAGTTCGCTCGCTCGATTCTCTTTACTGCTTTCTCAAGAAATAGTTCGTTACGGAGTCTTATGTTTTTTCCTCTACAGTTGTTTATCTCTTCTCTCTTTCTATCGTACGTTTTTGTAGCGTGTGCAACTATGGCACGTAACAGCGATCGGTATTAAACGAATTCTTGTCTTTGAGTGCTTTCCATCGTAAAAACGAATATTTTTCATTCACGCGCGGTTTCTGTGGTAACAGAAAACGGAGGTCACATTAGCGAAGTAGCGAATCGGATGGTTGGACCCCCTGCCAGAAGCAAAACGCATAACTGAATGCGCTAATGCGTTTCAATAATAAAACTGCGCTCGGCCTTGCTCCTCTGAACGCAGAAATGGGCGCGCATTTGGCACCACTTATCCCGTCATTATGAAGTCGGCCTTGCCCGCTGAAACGCCACTCAGATCGATTCTTATCGAGCCTCGCTGATATTCTGATCAGCTCAATTGCCTTCTCTGTGCACTCTTCCTCTCCACGTACCTATGTCTCTCTCTCTCTCTTCTGTTATTTATTCTTCTTTAAGCTCATTAATCCTCTCTTTTTTCCTCTTTTTTTTCTCTCTCTCTCTCTATTAGTCATTCTTCTCATTCGTTATCTCTTCCTTTCTCTCTCTCTGCTTTCTCTCCTCCATTTTTCTCTCTCTTTATTTCGTTCTTTTTCTTTTTATCTCCCTCACTCTATTAGTCATTCTTCTTTGTTATTATCGGTTCTTTTTTCTCTTTCTCTTTCTCCCTGTTTTCGCTCCTTCATTTTTCTCTCTCTTTATCTCCTTCAGTTTTCTGTCTTTTTATCTCGTTATTTTTCTCCTTCTCTCTGTTTTCACTCCTTCATTTTTCTCTCTCTTTATCTCGTAATTTTTTTCCTTCTCTCTTTATCTCATTCTCTATCTCTCTTTTTCTCTTTCTCTCTGTTTTCTCTCCTTCAGTTTTCTCTCTTTTTATCTCGGTATTTTTCTCCTTCTCTCTGTTTTCTCTCCTTCAGTTTTCTGCACATCATTCTCTATTCTCTCTTTATCTCGTTATTTTTCTCCTTCTCTCTGTTTTCTCTCCTTCAGTTTTCTCTCTTTATCCCGTTCTTTTTCTCTTTCTCTCTCTCTCTTCGTTTTGTTCTTTTTTTCTTTCTCTCTCTTCGTTTTCCTCTTTTCCCTCATCTTCTTTTCCTTTTCCTCTTCCTGTTCTTTTTCTCTTTCTCTCTCTTCGTTTTCCTCTTTTCCCTCATCTTCTTTTCCTTTTCCCCTTCCTGTCCTTTTCCTCTTTTCCCTCATCTTCCTCTATATTCTTTGTTCTCTTTATTTATTTTCTCTCTCTCTCTTTCTGTCTACTTAACTCCTCCTTTTCCCCTTTCTCTCTCCATTCTCTCGAGTTATTTCTTTGTTTCCTTTCTTTCTGTCTATTTATCACTTTCTTTCCTTTCTCTCTATTTATCTCTTCCTTTCCTTTTCTCTCTTTCTCTTTAGTTATCTCTTCCTTTTTTCCTTTCTTTCTCTATCTCTTTTTCTCTATTCTATTGCTCCCCCTCCGTTTATCTACTTCTCTTTCGCTTCCTTTTTTAAATTTTTCTCGCGCTCTCTCTCTCTCTCTCTTTCTCTCTTTCCGCCTTTCTTCCTCTCTTTCTCTTCGTGGAATGGTCAAACGCAAAGGTGCACAAGTACGCGCGTTTCAGCTGACAGTGGGTCACGCTCACGTGACTGCTAATATTGTTCTTCTTGCATTCTCTTTGTTTTTAAACTTTCTTTTCCCCTGCATTATTCTTTCTGTTTTTTCTCCCCTCTTTCTCTCCCTCCCTGTCTAATTTTCGTTCTAATTTTCTCTGCATTTTCATATCCTCTCTTCCTCTCTCTCTCTCTTTCTTTCTTTCTTTCTCTCTCTTTATTTATCCTTTTTCCATTTTTATTTTGCTTTTTTCTTCCTTGTCTTTTGTTTTGTGTTTCTTTCTCTCTCTCTCTCTTTTTTTTTTTTTTTTTTTTTCGCCGTAGCCGAGTGGTCAGGCAAGAGGGCGCATAAGTACACGTGCCTTGAGTGACCGGGGTTCAAACCTGTGACTGCTAAATACGCTACTATTTCTTGTATTCTCTCTTTCTATCTTGTAAACTCCTCTGACCATGTGGTCGTCCCGGAGTATAAACAGAAAATTGATTTATTCTTTTAGTTTATTGTTTTATCTCTCTCTCTCTCTCTCTCTCTCTCTCTCTCTCTCTTGTAAATGCTTTCTGTGGCATCTTCAAAGACCTCAGATTCAACAAGCATTTAATTTGAGCACTGTAACAAATAATATTTCTTCAACAGATTCCTTCACGTGATATCTGAGTGACCCAATCGCGGTATCAAATTCCACACACGCATCAACACCAGCCAGGTGTTCATTGACGCAACCTTCAAATTACTTTGCACATGAAACAAAGACTATCGATTTGTTACTCCAAAAATATGAAAGTGCACATCACTCTGGTTGCCGCTAAGGTATATTTTCCCGTCATACACCGATCCTTACAGAACGCGGGGCACAAATAGACAGAAAGGGTGGAAAAGGTACGGCCAATCGATTGACTAACAGAACGCGGGTTAAGCTAAAAGCAGACTTACTGGTACATAGATCTGGAGAATTTGGACATTGCAGAATCTCTCTCTATTTTACGAGTATGACCAAGAATTAAACCAATTATCCAAGAAGACAAGCAAGATTACAATTCATTTGCAATAACCAAAGTATTTTAAAGAGAGGAAATTTGCGACGAGTTAATTACCATCATGAATCTGCAATTGCATTATTTGATGAAGTGTGCGATTATTAAGATGGTAATGAAGGGACATTAGCATCTCGGTTAGTCATCATTTTCTGTAATATTCGGAGAAGCTGGAATGCCTAATGGATTTTCGCTTGTATGATAGAGGCACAGCCATATTCCGGTGATGTGTTTACTGCCAAAGATTCTCGGTAACAAACGATCTCTGGAGTTGTCATGACAACGGAAAGAAAAGATTTTCATCTTTGTGCGCGCTGTTGTGTCCAATTAGGGTTTATGCAAAGTTCTTCTCATTAACTAAGCAAGAAAAAGAATTTAAAAGAATTGGTAATTACTCAAGAAGAATAAGACGATTGTGAGATGTTAAAGATAATTATTTATTTAAAGAAAAAAATTTGAAAAGAGAGTGTTTTCTGCCATGGACTTCTTTTTAAGAATCAACAACAAATCGCAGATGGTAAAAGCACTGATAAAAATCGGCCCTAAATCAGTCCCGTTTTTAATTTGCAGAATCTGCTTGTGTGTTGTCGATTCCTTGAACTCCATTAACATTAGCATTAGCATTAGTAGAGGCATTTGATGCAAGAAAGCAAGCTTATGCAGCATCAGCCAAAAAAAAAAAATAAAATAAAATAAACAAAGTAAAATAAAATAAATAAATAAAAAATAACCACTTCCACTTCACCCCTCTGTTCGTTCGAAATACCTGTCCAGCTGAGCCTTAAATTTATTTAGACTATCAACTTCCACGACAAGGGACGGAAGTCTGTTCCACCAACCAACCACCCGCTGGCTAAAGGCAAATTTCCGTACGTCTATCCTACATCTGTCTTTCCTCAATTTGAACTTATGCCCTCTCAGGTGATTATTCTGAACAAGAGGAAGAATCCCATCAGCATTGAGCATGCTTAAACCATTCAAGGCTTTGTACACCTCTATCAGATCACCTCGCTGGTGCCTAGTCTCCAGACACTGTAATTCGCAAAACTTAAGCCTTTCTTCGTAAGAGCACCCCTTTGTTCCATTCACTAATCTTGTTACCCCTCTCTGTACTCGTTCCAGCAGCTCTACATC
The DNA here is from genome assembly GCF_048544385.1 of Mastigoproctus giganteus. Lineage (NCBI taxonomy): Eukaryota > Metazoa > Arthropoda > Arachnida > Uropygi > Thelyphonidae > Mastigoproctus > Mastigoproctus giganteus. Next base: position 21,208,208 of record NC_143585.1, read on the forward strand.
CTTCTTGAAATGAGGCCTCCAGGCCTGTATACAGTACTCTAGGTGTGGCCTGACCATTGCCTTATACAAGGGAATAATCACCTCCTTATCCCTGCTAGAAAAATTCCTATATATCATTGACAATACACCATGAGCTACTCTTGCAGCCCGTCTGCACTGCTCAGAGAACTTCATATCTGCCTGCACAACCACCCCCAGGTCCCTTTCATTCTCTACCACTGTCAGTGTAGTACCACAGAGTTGATACGTTGCTCTGGGGTTGCTGTTTCCCATGTGTAGTACTTTACATTTGTCAATGTTAAACTTCATTTGCCACCTGTCAGCCCATCTGCTCAACCTTTCCAGATCCTATTGCAGTAGCATAGTGTCCTTGACAACCCTGCCAACCTTCGTATCGTCTGCAGACTTGGACATCAAGCTTGATATACCATCATCAATATCATTTATAAATACAGAAAACAATAATGGACCCAATACTGAACCCTGAGGGACTCCACTAATAACATTAGTCCACGATGAGCAGTGTCCATTAATTACCACTCTCTGTCTTCTCCCCCTCAACCACCCCTTTATCCATAGCAGCAATTTGCCTCCAATGTCACACTGCTCCAATTTGTGTAGCAGTCTTCCATGTGCAACAGTATCAAAAGCCTTTCTAAGATCCAAGTATATAATATCAAATTTATTCCCTGCATCCAGTTCTTTTGTGACTGCATCATAGTATCCAATCAAATTGGTCAGGCAAGACTTCCCCTTAATAAAACCATGCTGTGTCCGAGCTATGACTGAAGTCTTGTCTAGATGATCCTGCAGTGCTTCTTTAACCAGTGCCTCCATTAATTTTCCATGAACAGAAGTTAAACTCACAGGTCTATAATTACTTGTGTCAGCCTTTGATCCTCCTTTGTGAATTGGGGTCACATTTACACATTTCCAGTCCATGGGTACCTCCCTGTGTCCAAGGAAACTCTCATAATTATGGCTAAGGGTTTGCTTACTTCCTTTGCTGCCTCCTTTAATATAACTGGATAGATCCCATCCACCCCAGGTGCCTTTCTTGTGTTTATCTTCAACAGTTTCTCCTCCACTTTACTCCCAGTTATTTCAAGATTCTGTAGCTTACTGCTAGAGTTGAATACACCTCTGGCATTCCCCTCGCTGAATAACTCCTCATGTGTGAATGTCGATGCAAAATATTCATTTAGTTTGTTAGCTACCTGAGCAGGTCATCAACAGTTGACCCATCGATATCAAGTGGACCAATCTGATTCATCCCCTTCCTTCTAGAGTTTACATAAGTAAAGAACTCTTTTCTGTTTTTCTTTGCATCCCTTGCCAAAGATTTCTCGTAATCTGCCTTCGCCTGCCTAACCTCCTTTGTAACTTGGTTACAGATCAACTTGTATCTATCATAGGCTTCTGTGTCACGTGTTAAATTGTATGTATCCCATGCATTTTTCTTCTCTGCCATATACCTCATTAGTTCGTCTGACATCCATTTAGGCCTAAACCTTGAACAATATTTCTTAGTTGGTATGTAAAGCCTAGTAGCTTCCAAGATAAGTTCTTTGAATGCTTCCCATTTTGAATTTGCTGTTGGTAACATCATCAGTTGGTCCCACTGTATAGAATTTAAATACTGTCTCAGTCCATCGTAGTCGCCTTTACGAAAGCAATACCCCTTCCCTTTACCCCTAATGGTAGTTACCTCTTTGAGTAAATCCCACTTCAACACGCTGATCACTGCCACCTAGTGGTTCATTTATCTGCAGATTCTTAATGCATGAAGAATCACTGCTGATAATCAAATCAAGAGTATTACTCCCTCTAGTTGCCTCCCGAACATGCTGATGTAGAAAACAATCATCCAATAAATCCACAAAAGCCCTGCTAGTGTGTGAGTAACCAGCCCCCAAATTCCAGTCAATATCTGGGAAATTAAAATCTCCCATTATAAGACTCTCTGATTTACTGGCCCACTCTATTTCCCTGTACAGTTTCTTATTATACTCATCAGAGTCATTAGGCCTATAGCACACTCCTACTCTCAATTTTGATCTCCCAATGTTTATGTCACACCAAACTGACTCGACACTGCACTGTCCAGCGATGTCGACTGGCTTCACTTCCTTGGATTTTATGTGTTTCTTAACTAATAGCATAACCCCTCCTCCCTTCCTATACTGTCTATCCTTTCTGTAGACATTGTACTCCCCGAATTCCAGTTCTGCATTCCTTATTTCTGTGTGACACCACGTCTCTGAAATCCCCACAATATCTGCCTTTGATGTTTTGAGCAATACCTCAAATTCATCAAATTTATTTACTAAACTCCTAGGATTGGTGTACACGCAAGTATACATGCACCTGCTCTTCCTCTTAGCCACGCTAACACAACCCGTGTGTTCACTTGTACCCCCATGATTCACAGCAGTCTCTGAAATATCCTGCATCTTATTTTCCAGGCTGCTGCTCATTCCAATAGAAGCAGTGCAAGAATCACTTTCACCTCTGCCAGTGGCTACTGTTAATCTATTAGTCCTTGTATCCTTCCAATCTACCAGTTTTCCGACCCACCTAACACTGCCTAGATAGCATCAGCAAACATTCTTGCACCCTTTCTATTTAAGTGTATCCCATCCCTGTAGAAGGCGCCTCCGTAGCCAGGTGGCAAGAGCAGCAGGGCGTAGCACACGCTTCTTGATTAGACCGGGGTTCGAGCCCGTGACCACCAAATACGGAGGATGCGGAAAGGTCAGGGAATGACCACCGCATATCCTCGGAGCAATATGGCCTTAGTTGCTAATGCTCCTAAAAAAAAAACCAAACAACAACATCCCTGTAGAAGCAGTCTCTCCTGTTAACAAGTACAGACCAGGCTGAAAAATATTCTACCCCTTGAGCCTTGCACAATCTTTCCAGGGCCGAATTGATCGACAAGGCTCTCTTCATATACTCCTTCCTATCGTGTCTGGGCAGAATTGCAGACACTTTCAAATTCAACCCTAATTCATGGCTTTTTTTCATCAGTGACCTGTACTTGTTAAGTAATTCCGCCGGTCTCCTACTCTTAATATCATTAGTGCCAACTTGTACAACTATATCACCTTTTGTGCCCTTAAAAGATGATATCTGCTCTACAACGTCATCAACCTTTGGCCCTGGCGGACATACCCTGGTCCTGTTCCACCTATCCTTTTTACAAAGCATGTTACCCGTTTCCCTGACAATAGAGTCACCAACAACTACTAGTTCCTTTGGGACCAGCGCATTCTGCCTTGAGGGCTGCCGCTGTGTTGCGCGATGACCAAGTGCAAGCTCTGGCATTGGTGTGGGCAGCTGAGAGCTTGATGGGCCCCTCACTGGTAATCCTTCGAGGGCATCCACCCTGTCCTTCAAGCTCTCATATAGGCCCATAACAACGCTGAGTTGTCGCCTGATTTCCTTACACTCCTTGCATCGCGCACATACAAAGACATCCCCCATGGCAGTATCATGTCCCATACCTGATGCTCCGCAAACATCAAGCAAATAGTGCATCTTAAAAGGCTGTGATTCAGAGGGCAACTTCCCCCCCTCAGTTCTCCCCTGAGCCACAGCATTCCCATTAGCTTGAGCCTTTTGCTTTGCTGCTCTGGTTTGAATCATGATTTCGATTTACTTTCAATAAAATTTCAATTGCAGTACAAAATTAAATCCTAAACTTGTATCCCAACACAGTTATAACGCTATATTTATGTTTCAGTAACGAGTGTTATCTACGAAATCCCTTTATATAACTTCCGTATCGTTATGTATAAATTATTTATTGTTACTAATTATTTATGTTACGTAACCTAAGTGGTTATATGTATAGTTAAAATTATAATTTAATTGCCAATGAAGTTCGATTAATAGATTTTACTGATTAATTTTCCCGTAACAATGGCGGCTACTTACGAACGGTAAACACGTGGATTTGATACCCTTTCCGATACTAAGTAATACCTACAAAATCTCTATCTAAGTTACTTTAAACTTAAGTACCGTAAATAGGAATATAAAGCTACTCTAGAAAATAAGTTAATATGTCAATTTAAACTAATAAAGCAGAAAATAAATCAGAAAAAACTTCTCTGTTCCAAGAGCAGCAGAAAGGCACGTCCGCACCGTCAACCCTCCATTAGAAGCCCTTGCAACCAAACTTTGCTTGCACTCTTCTTTTACCCAGAAGAAGATAGAAATTCATTTAGATCTAAAATTTTCAACAGCTGGAGGCAAAAGTTTGAAGATCCAAGTATAAGGCTGGGATTTATGAACTGGATCCTTATACTTCCATCTGAATATAAGGTTCCAATACATAATTCTTGGTGGTATTTCTGTAGAGTCTTTTTTAACGTTCTCTAGAAAATGTAGCTCACTTTGTGCATGAAGGTTGCTTTTTTGCTTGTTTTTCGAATTATAAAGCATGATAACAAGCATGATATAAAGCATGATAACAGTTAACATATTACTTAACATGATATAAAGCATGATAACAGTTAATCTCCAGAATTCAACGCCTTACACAGACGTTGAATTCTGGAGATTTTATAATAGTGTCTTGACTAATATTATTCCAAGCGATCTGCAAGGTTTCCCATAAATTTTGTGAAGATTGGCAGACTTGATGATTCCATAAAAGCTCTATTGGTTTTGCGTCAGGCGATTGGGAGTGGCCACACTATAATATCAATATCCTTCCTGTTGTTTAGTTGCTAGAATGTCCCTGAGCAGCTTAGAGCTGTGCTTCGGGTCATCTTGTTCTAATATGAAATTTCTTCCACAAAGTCGAAGTCCAGAGGATACTGTATTATAAATATTAGAATTAGTATTGGAAAATGATGCAAGAAGGCAAGCTTATATAACATCAGTCAAAAAAAAAAAAAAAAAAGAGCCAACAATACCCATTTCACCTGTTCATTCCTTCTAAGAGTTTGTATAGTGCTCCCTTGAATTTATCCAATCTGCCCACTTCAAATACACCAGATGACAATTTCTTCCAACAACTGAGCACTTATTGGCTGGAAGCAAATTTTCTCACATATACCCTGAAACCATCCTTTTGCAGATTGAATTTATGTCCCCTCATATGTGTGCGCTGAGTAAGGGAAAACAAAAAACAACAAAATTGAGCTTACTCAATCCATTCAAAGCTTTAAACACCTCAATCAGGTCTCCAGACACTGCAATTTACAGAACTGAAGACTTTCCTGGTAAGAATATCCCTTTGTTTCTCTCGATAATCTCACTGCTCATCTCTGCACCCATTCCAACAGACCCATGTCCTTCCTAAAATTAGGCCTCCAGTATTGAAAATGTAGGCAAAATTCCTGCATATCATTGACGAAACTACATGAGCTATTCTGTTGACAAAATTCCCGTATATCATTGATAGAACTTCATGAGTTGTCTTCACAGCTTGTCTGCAGTCATTAGAGCACTTCACATCCAACTGCACAATTACCACACCACTGCTCTTTTTTATTCTTCACTGTCCTGAGTGTGAGCCACACAGTTTGGTACATTGGCATGGGATTACTGCTCCCCATATCAAGTACCTTACATTTGTCATGTGATCAATTACCCTACCAACATTAGTATCATCTTCAAAATTAAGACGTATTAAGTCTGATATGCCTTCATCAGTACCTAGAAAATAGTGGAAATAATCAAGAAAGTTAGCTTATACAAGGTATGTAAATAAGCTTGACGTATCCGAGTGGTCAGAGGCGAGAGTGCAATAGCACGCGCTCTTTAAGTGAACCGCGGTTCAAGCCCGTGACTGCTGAATACGATTAATGTTTATATTGATGATTCATTGTAAACTGCAGTGACTTGGTGGTCCTGCTGGAGTATAAACAAGAAATAAAGTTCCCGGACTGGTGCAATAAAAAGTACACAAAGTGAAGGAGCCCAAAATTTGGTATTATTTTTATTCAAAGTAATCACCGCCTGACTGAATGCGCGTGTTAAACTGTACTAAACGTTTCTGAAAAGAGCCAACAAAGGTGTCCAAAGAGATGCTGTTCTATTCAGCGGTTATGTTTTCCGTTGTATCCTTAGCATCCTGAAATCTCTTTCCTTTAATTGCAGTTCTCATTCTTGGGAAAGAGGAAGAAGTCTGCTGGTGCTAGATTGCGAGGGTAGGATGGATGGTTGATCTGTACAATGCCATACTTCTTTAGAAATATCTTCGTAACGAATGCAGAATGGGTGGGGGTGTTTTTTAGCACGAGTACCAGTTACCTTTCTCTCGAAATTGCAGCCTCACCAGGGAAATGAGCTTCAATAGTCTTTAAAGCACCTGTATGTAGAACTCAACGTTGATATTATCCCCTTTAAGGAGAAATTCCTTATGAATTCCCTGTTTGTCGAAAAACTGCATCGTCTTGATCCTGGACTTATGTAAGCGAAACCTTTTGGGATTAGATGGTGACTTTGAAGTCCACTGCATGCTCCGACACTTCGCCTCTTGGTCGTACTTCAATTCTGATGATGTTACCTACTCCATAAAATCAGAAGCAACCCGAGATAATGATGGAACCACCACCGTGCTTGACTGCAGGTACTAAACAATGTAGCAAAATTTTTTCTTCAGTTGATCACTTCACGTAAACTCCACGCTTGGTCCAAAATTTTCAAATTTGGATTCATCCGACCACAGTACGTACGTTTTTTCACTCTTCAATTATCCAATGTTGATGGCTCTTAGGTCAAGCCAACGGTTTCTTTCGATGTTACACTTTTAATAAGTTTTTTTGGATCGTTACACGACCATGAAGTCCTTGTTTAAGACAAAGTTTTACAATGGATGTAGACACGGAAGTTTCTCTGTTCCTATTGAACTCTAATTGGATTTCAGGTGCAGTAATTCGTCGATTGCGTTTAGAAATCAGAGTTAAGGTCTTATCTAATGCTTTGTTACTCACGGTCGTCCTGATTGTGGTTTGCCCCTTAACCTGAAAAGTTAGTCTTCTTGAATCATCCAATGGTAGTTTGTATTTCTTTAAATGAACCCATAGTATTTTGTCAATAATTCTCATGAAATAACTTTCTTTATACATAATTATAATAGCGCTGCTTCTTTCAACGCTCAGTTCCTTATTTCTTGCCATGTTTATCACGAAACACACAAAGCTTACACCAAACAAACACTCTCTTTAAATGATGGGTATTCAATTTTATAAGTTACAGCTCTTATTCCTCAATTTTTATTATTGCAAAACACTCTAGAATCATCTACAATCTTCTATAACATTAAAACAATACTCCCACTTCGTAAATATTCTAGAATCTTCTACAATATTCTGCCATACACAGGAGTCATTTACACCTTACTGGAATATTTTCGAATATTCTAGAAATTTCTTAAAAATGTCTTAAATATTATTTCAGTATTTTTTTATTTTTATGAACTGTAACAAAAACGAAACATGATTCCAGTCTTTTAGGAAGGATATTTCTATTTCTGAATTACTGTAATGTATTTAAATCTAAACTCTGTTCATTGAGTTGAAAATCGCCAGATGGGTAGAAAAAAAAATAATCTACATTCTTTGGCATTCTGCCATCTCTAAATCAAAATTATTTTTAACACCTCAACTAGGAAAAAAATAGATTTTTTTTCCACTAAAGGATGTAGTCATCTATAGCTAACTCCTGGTGAACAATAATGACATAAATATACTAAATCTTAAAAAAATACATGCAAATTTATTCTGGTTATCTCAGCGAGGTGGAGAATTCGCGAGCAGTGGCAAATTCGCGCGTCCTCTAGCGGTAATTAGCGTAAACTTTCTTTATAGTTTTAATGCATCTCGATGTTTATCGGCCTTAGGGTTACAACGATAAGATCAGCGAAAAGCCAGTTACTGCAGATCACATTGCAGGAATGGTTGAGTCTTATCTTCTGTCCTGTCTGGGCTCATCTCACCCAAGGCCTGGCTACCATCACTTACATGACAGAGGAGCTCTTTATCTCAGCGAAAACTGACAGCCGATCAATAAGAAATGTGGTACCTCCGTTTTCTTTATTCCCTTGTTTTCCAGAGTCTTAGAAGCTTTCTTTCGATAACAAGGATGGTGGGAGTTTTCTTATCTATCCCGATTGGCTGACACAGTCTGTAGAAGGATGCAGTTTGGTCGAAATGTGGGCAACGTCGCATATTTAATCGGTTGTTCAGAGAAGAAGAGGATACTCGAATTGTTTTTCATCCCATGAAATTAATACAAAAATTATTGAAAGAATTACTTTCATTGAACCAAAAATAATATTTTCAAGGGTAATGGCATTCTATCATTGTTAAATGCTTTATGGAATTTATCGGTATATGACATATTTGGTATAATTGTTTGCCAAATAATATTTATTTCTAGCGCCTTTTATTTCTTGAGTAAATCTCCAGATATTTATTATTATTTGTAGGAAAATCTCATTTATTTTGGTCCTGGTTAACGGATTTCTTTGTTGTTTACATTAATGCTCTGTCCACTTTAGTTGTGTCTTGATTTCCTCTCACTCTAACTCAATAACTTGTTTATAAATCCATTAAAATGTAAATTATGTCGTTTTTGCTTGAATCTTGGATTTAGACCTTCCATCTTTACTGATTATTATATTGGAAACTCTCTAATTGCCAGTACTGATACATTCAAGGATTTAGGTGTCCTATTTCGATCTGACCATCTTCCCTCTTCCCACGTTGTTCACGTAATATCTGAGACTTCAAAACTTCTTAGATTAATCAAGCGTTCTTCCTCTGTTTTCAAGAGTCACAAAGTTATAATTCTTCTCTACAAGCCCCTTATACTTTCCATTTTTGATTATTGTGATATTATCTGGTCCCCACAACAGGAATATCTTTCTCACAGACTTGAGAGAATTCAAATTAAATTCCTATGCTATCGAAATCACATTGCCTTTCACCGTCGAAATTATGGAGCTCTTTGTGGTCGCTTCAGAATCATTCCTCTTCACTCTAAACGACATCTCCATGGGTCTCTTTTTGTCTGCAATATCCTAAACTCTGTTATCAATTCTCCATCTCTTGTTGAACAAATAACTTTCACTGTACCCTGATTGAATTCTCATTATAAAATTTATTTCTCACAGCTGTCCTTTGTACAGTTACGAGTATCTGGAATTGGTCTATGATTGACATCACTAAACATCCCTCAGCGAAGATTGGCGTTGCGATGTGCAAATAGAAGCGTAATGGTGCTGAAATCGTCATGAAAATACCAAGAAAACCTCAGAAGCGGAAGCAACATGACTGCAGAGAATCTTGCGCTCAGAAGGGAGATCGACGTGGTTCTTCAGTGAAACGATTAGGACACATCTCAGCACCAGCGCAGCGTGCAGTACGCTGCATGATATAAGTTACCATGATCGTGCAGCTGTCCAAAAGCCACTAACCACCACAACTAACGCCAGACGCCGTCTAGTCTTTCTACCATTCTCACGGTCGTGTCTGTGAGTGGCGTATTCCTGGAGAAAGCTTCCTACCAGACTGTATCGTCCCAACAATGAGGTTTAGCGGAAGCAGTTTAATGGTTTAGGGCTGTTTTTCATAGTTTGGTCTCGGGTCATTAGTTGTTTTGGACAAAACCATGAATGCTGACATCTAGACTCTAGACGTTCTGGACAATAACCGCGCTACTTAACTTGTGGCAGCACGTCAGGAAAGGCCCATACCTATATCGGCAAGGACAACGTTCATGTCATATTGCTTGCGTTGTGGCAAGACTGATTTGAGGACATGAGCTTGAAAAGCTGGTCTGACCAGTCTTAAGTTCTGACTTCAAACTTATAATGAGCCTCTGGGATGGATTGAATCGTCAAGCGTGTGAGAGGAGAGAATGGCCAACAAACAAAGTTGAACTGGTCGCCGCTTTGAAGTCCTTATGGAGAAAAATATCGGTGGATATTTAAAAAAAATTGGTGGACAATGTATAAAGGCTAAATGATTCAGCACACGTTATTAATTTTACTCTAAATAAAGGTTATTTGTAGATATGCAGGTGCCCGGTATTAATGATAGGGCAGTGTACATTAGTTTAATGTAAAGTCTGCATACTGAATTTACACACTTCTAGCAGAATGGTTGTCAATGTGTCAATGTGGAAATAAGCAACGAGACAATACTGTTTTCCCAGTGGGAAAGGATGGTTCCGTTGTATTGAAGCTGGGATTGCACACGCCTCATAGAGTATCGATTTGCTCCACTTTAAGCAACAGCTTGCAATATCCCAAGAAGAGAAATACGAGGTGTCTCCAGTAAAGTTCGGACACTGACTTTGTATTTTGAAATTTGGGTGTCGTAACAAGCTGCATCAAATTTTGCTCCAAATTAGGGAAAAGTACAATAGAAGCCTTAGAAATATTATAAAATAGATTTTGGAGAAGATACTGAGTGTAAGCCACTTTACATTTCGAAGAATTTTCAATATCTCCAACTTCAAAAAGCGATAAGTCAATCGTTCGTGTTGTTTGTGACCTGATCAGAAACAATTAACGTTTAACTATCTGCGAGTGATATTCGTATTTCCCTCGCAAAATATCAATCAATTTTAATATTGATATGTCCTGCATCCTGACTGATGATCACAAAAAAGCAGTCAGTTCTCCACGTTGGGATCTTCGTCAACGTGATGCCGCTGCTCAACCACACTTTTTGGTGACGAATGGTGGCTCTATGGCTATGGTCTGGAAACAAAGGCCCAGTCCTCTCAATAGACGATTCCAATGTCCAAAACAGCAAGACAATCTCGATCAAATGTGTCAAAATCATACGTATCGTATTTTTGATTCACAGGGTTGCTGATAAAGAATTTTTCCTTCATGATCAGCGTTCCAAATATTAGTTTAGTACCAAATTTACTGATCACACCTTGTATGTATGCGTCACTGTCATGGCCGTTCCGGTGCGTGAGCTGAAATCAGCCTTGGGTCTTTATGAAATAATTTTTCTGTAAGATAGTCGCCGATAGTGTGTGCCGTGTGTAATTGGCAGCAATCAGAAAAGGCTAATTCTTGGTTCTCGAGGTAAAAAAAAAGCAACCTAACCACCAGGAAACTAAATTCCAACCCTGTCCAACGAGGACTAGTACGGCAAGATCCCGTACTCAGAGCGAGACACATACTGAAATCATTGCATTAGTAGCACCCCCTTGTGTAGGAATGGACTAGTCTATGTTGCTAGTGAAGGTGCAAAGTCGGGAACGGCTGATATAAGATACCTTTCAATCGTCACCGACCAAGTACACCCTCATCGTGATGACAGTGTCTCCAGACAACTCGGACGTTTATCAACAAGACAACGTGCCATGTTGCACGGTCAAGCAGGTTACTTACTAGTTTCAGGAAAGTGACTGAGCACGTTTGGAACCTACAGGAAAAGAACAGTCGATGCCACGACCATCTACATGTGCTCGAATTACTAGACACATTATGCAATGCATGGGTAAAACTACTACAGGACACCCTGCAAAACCTTGTGGAGTCCACGACAAGACCTGTACTGGCTGTATTATCAGACAGGTGTTGCTAATGCAATGCCAACTGAGTGTATGCAATGCAAGTAATAAACTGTAAGACGGTTCACCATCCTGGTTGAATGGTAAGAGGGTGTATAGGGTGAATACAATATTTAGTGGCTCAATAAACTGATCTTAATAATAACAATACTAAAAATGAAACGAAATATATAAAACACTTTCTGTCCAACGCACGATAATTCAGACTAACGGTTTATTCATGCAGTACTCTATCTAGATGAGTTGCTGAACATGTTGCGACAAGTCTCAACGCTCTACGATGCCATAGTTTAAAGTTAGTACGTAAGTCTCGGAACTTTTTCATCACACCTCATATATACGTAGTAATAGATAGAAACATTTGAATATACTTCTGTTTGCCTCTATTTTACACCTTTCTCTTTCGCAATATTCTTAAGATTATTATATTCAAATATATTTTTAAAAGTTATCTTAAACGACAGTTTTGTTATGCAAATTTTGTTTTCACAAAAGGTTTCAATAGACAAAGAAGAGAAATGAAAAACTACCTTAATTCATCGGCATCCAGTTCACACTAACAATCTTTACAAAGGTAAAGTTCGAAGTCTGTAATTCGATACCTCTACAGTACCTCTCTGCGTACAATATTCTCTCCACATTTCACCCAAACTATAAACGAATTCTGCTGTTAGCCAAAATTTGCCCATGATTAGACAAAGTAGTACCGTGTAAGTAGCTATTTGGATAGTTGACAGGTTTAAAAATCCATTTTTCTATTTCCTTCAGTCAAAGAATTCAGAATGTATTCCTCCAGAGCCCATTGGGATTGAAATTTACTTCTCATCACCTAATTCCATTTTCCTTTCGAGGCTGTGGAAGATTTCCAAGGATGCCGTTTTTGTATCCACGCCAGTTTTCGAGTACCTGTGCGATTTTTCTGTGGTTATTGATTTTTGTAAACTCTTTTGTAGCTGCTTCTTTCTTTACTGGATAAATCTCTCATTTATTTCGTCTTCTTTTTTTTTTTTTTTTGCTTCTTTTAACCAGGAACAGTTTTATTTCTCCACTCTGCAAGCTACGATATAAAGATTATGGCTAAAGGCAGTCACTAGTGACTAATACTGTTTTATCCAGTTTGTGTCCATCCATGACAAAATATTTCTCCAAAATCCAATAAAACACCAAATAACAATTTTTATTTTTTTGAAATTTCCGTTTTAATCTGATCTATTCTGTAGCAGAAGAATCGACACTGACCCCTTTAAAACCCGGGTTACTTTGAGGAAAAGTATAAATGGATAGAACGGAAGCAATTTATTTTACAAGAGAATCTTTGGAAGTAACGCAAGATTATATAAAGTGTTTGCGATGAATGCTTAAAAGATTCATCATCAAGAGATCAATTTTCGCTTCCTCATGGAAGGAAGCTTTTCGAACGAAAAATAGAGCCATTAGAAATTATTTTAATTTTAATAAGATTAAAAGATTAAGGTTTACAAGCAGCATTGGATTGTTGGAGTATCTCTGCCTTGTCAAGAGAACCTTCCAACTTTCCTTTGAAAATGAGACTATAGCCGACAGATAGTTCGCACACCACAACGAAAAATCCTTTCTGGTATCCTTTTCACAGCCATTATAAACCAGTAGTAAGCAATACGAACTTGAATAATAATAATAATAAATATCTTATAATTTGTGGGACTGCCGTAGACTGGAAGCACTACTCCATCACATTCCCTTGAGGGTAGCAGAATGCATATAAACACCACCCTCTGTACACAGGGTGGGAAGACCTCAGCTTCGAATTCCATTAATGAAGTGAGGAATTTTATCGGCTCTTTTCGCAATGTGGCCAAGTTAGTCGGTGCCAAGCAAGGCCATGGTTTTCTTCCTGGAACTGCAGTTTTTTATCCAGCAAACAAATCGACTGCAGGCATATTACCTACACCGCAATATGATCTAAGTCTCTGATGCGCTTAAAATTCCTACAACAACAACCACAACTAACAACATATGCCATGGATTCACTAAGTTGAAAAGTTACACAAAGAATATAAGGTCATTCGTATTACTAGACTGTCCTCAATCCCTGGAGTCACCATGGGTAGAACACTGTACTAACGAATGCGTCTCTCTGCTTCATTCCATAAGGTTAAGCGATATTGAGATCCCAAGATTATTCTGGCCAGAACAGATGCGTAGGGTCGTCTTTCAGTTTCTCAAACCATTCTTCAGACATTTAGCGAGATGGATTATTGAACTGTCATTGGTAAACTACTCTTGTCCATAGGAGTAACATGCAACGTTGCGGATTGCACCTTTGGGCTCTTCGCAGTGGAGGACCTAGCAATATGGTAACTTGGTCCCTGAGCATGGTGAGTCTGCGAATTACAAAGTGCTATGAAGGGTCTTTGTATAGTCTATCTACCATCTATGGTAGAATAGAGGATTAGAAAATCCTCCTATTTTGAACAATATATATATAGTTATTTTTAAATAATTCTTTGATTAAATGTATTTCCCAAATGTTCTGGAAGAGACAGTCATCTGAAAACTTCTTTAAATACATTATCTCAAATCTTAGAGAAGTTTATTTTTTGATTGAATAGAAACAAACTAAAACAAATGTTCCCTAGGAGAAATGATGTTTTAAAAGATATGTAGAAGATGATATTCGATTTCTTGTAATGGACTTTCATTTCTTTGAAAATGAAGTGTCTTAAGTGCTTGTACTTTCATTTGCAAAACGTCTTCATGATAAATGATCTGCCCATTATTTGGGGAATTCATCTGCTTATGTCCTTCGCAAACTATCAGAAAAGCGGATTTTAAATGTAAAAGACTTCGAATATCATAAAAATGCAAATTTTCATGATTTATCTTTATAGTTTGCAGGTTTAAACTCTCTTTTGCTAAGAGGATTAGTTAAAGTATTACAGTACCTTCTTTATCTATTAAATACTTTCGTACTTCAAGAGAAACATATTTTAAATCGGGTTGGAAAATATTATTATAATCACACAAAAATACTATCACAATAAAATCCATTTTGTAAGCTTCTAAAGATTCAAAACAAAAAAAACAAACTCCCAGAAACTCAACTCGAACACGAAGAATCCCTGAAGACTTAGCGCCAAAGTGTAAAGAAAAAATAAATATAAAATTTATTTGCCACATCTTCAGCGAAGAAATTATACGCTTACTCAGTTTGTTCCAGGCATGTTCGTGTTGCGTGATAAGAAGCTATCTAAGTAACGCAAGAGAAACCGAATGTCTCGCAAGAAGAGCATTAATAAACCGATACTTTTTTTCTTTTTAAGCAAGGAGCCCATTATCATTCTGTAGGCAGAAGCAGCACACTCTATCTGCTTGTACGATAGGTGACAGATTCGTGTTTCTAAAAGTCGTAATCAGAAGATTTCTGCTGAAAGGGTGGCCGAGACTAGTTCTTGAGTTAATCTCTAGTGAGCTTCGTAAAATTTATATTTTTATCGATTGCTTTGTTCTTTGTCGCCAGAAGAGATTTGTAAAGAGGCAAGAAAGAAAGGGACTTTGAAAAGATCGAGCCCGAAGGTTAATATTAAGAAGGTAGCGACAGCAGTAAGTGGATGCAGAGAAGGAGACAATAGATAGATGGGAGGAGGGATATAGAATAGACAGAGAGAAAGAAAAAGGGAGTAAGGCACAAGGAATGATACAAGTAATGAAAATTATAAAATGAAGGTCTTTCGAGGTCTTTTAAACGAGATTCCATCTTTGGGTCTACTATAAACAATACAACTATAAACAATTTAAAACATGATAAGAGTAGCCAAGGGACAAAATGCTCTCTCAGGCTATATACCAAGATTCTGGTCGACTCCAAAGTTAGCAATGCACTAGCATCCATAGTTCAGCAATGCCTTAACATATACAAATTCCATTTCAATACACAACACTTAATTATGTTCATTAGAAAAATCACTTTGTGCGTTCTATAAGAACAAGTTTCTTCTTGAAAATCAGTTCCCAGAATCTCTGTAGAGCCATAAAATTATTGGAGTCTTCAAGAAGCGCACTAACACTCCTTGAACAGAGATGAACAATTCCATTCTTTCTTCCCTGTCTCCACAAAAACACAGGGGGGAGAGGTTTAAAGGCCTAGTTTGTAGAATTTGTCTTTTACAGATCCATGACCAGTTAAGATGAAAAAAGTGGTCATGGAAGGGTAGAACCCGGCTTTATTCTTCTTGTTATGTGCGAAGAGTACATCTCCAATGAAGTGTCTGGTTGTCTCTCCCGTTTCACTACTGAACCACCTTTCTTGCCAAATGGACGTAAATTGTGTCCAAAAGTTTTGTTTTTCTTGCTTAAGGTCTATAATTGGGTTACTCGCAATATTTATTAATCTAGTAGACAGACCTTTTTTAAGATTATATACCATACTCATGTATGCGATGTATAAGTTCCGGGGAAGCAAACCTGGGATGAACTAAAGTGCATTTGTTGACGTGGTTCTACAACATCTATACGTGGTTGTAGATCCAAAAAATAATAGGTCAAAAAATTGGGTTTCAGACCCCCCCTTCTGCTCTAGTCAGTCGTATAACATTAGTTGTGAAATGTTTGATTGATTCATTAAGTTTTTTCACATGAGGGAGGAAGTTGGGTTGAATTTATCATCAATTACAACCCCTAAATATTTATTCTGAAGCATGTAGGGGATTTGAACTCCATTTATTTTTAAAATAGGCGGTCGGTAATTTGTGGTTAAAAATCATGAGTTTTTATTATTATTATTAATTATTATTGTTTTAGTGTCAGAAATCCTTAACTTATTAATAATGGACCATTTTTGCAAATTTGCCCTTATGTTCCAAAGCTCTGCATACGTAAATTTGAAACAATCTAGAGTATCCTTAATCAGCCACTGGTCGAGGACAGAGTTCTAGAAGAGAGGCCCCAGCACAGAACTCTGCGGACATCATCTGGAAACAAATTTTAAATATTCTAAATGCTGAGATATTTATTTGTCTGTGTTTGAAATATGACCTAAGGACCTGATATATATATATCTGTTGCAATTTGCAAGATGAAGGGACCTGAAGGCGCTCTCCAACCATAGTGAGTCAAAAACGCCCTCAAAGTCAATGAAAATAGCCATTTCATATTTGACTATTGTAGCCTGACAGTAGTTAATAAAAGCTTTAATTGTATCCTCTCCTTGAACAGAGATGAAACCAGGGAAAATCAAGGATTCTGTGACCTAATTATTGGGATTATCCAGTAGAATTTTAACGTTGTGCAGAGTGAGGCCAGAACATCTCTTAACAGTTTTATTCTGTGCTGGACATTGTAACTTGGATATATGTTCTGTTACAATGGTCATTGTAACAGAACATACATCCAAGACTCCTCTTCACCGCAAGTGCAGAAGGATTCAGGTTCAAGTCCACGCTCGTAAAGTTTCGCTCTCAAGGAGCCACGTCCGTCAAAAAAAATGTGATAAACTTTGATGGAACAAACCACTGATTGGCTCGCTTGATTGCTGCAAAGTTAGCTCGTTGAATGTATTTTTTTTTGTTATTTGTCCGAATTCACTTTGAGTCGAACGATTTTACCAAACAATATATTGTTCCCATAGTCTAGTTTTTTCACGTTTCAAGTCATTTAAAGGATCGTTAATTATACCAAAAAGATCAGTTTGAAGTCCTTTTTCCAATCTGTGTATAAGTTACATAAAGGTCCAGAGGAACAGTGTCAGCTAGTAATTGTAGTGATCATTCGAAAACGTGCGAGGAACTCTAAGGAGCCTATGGTAGATACAAGCTAGTTGGTAGATACAAGCTAATCTAAGCCTATGGTAGAAACAAGCTAGTCTGTAATCAAGTCACAAAGGAGGTTAGGCAGGCGAAGGTAGATTACGAGAAATCCTTGGCAAAGGATGCAAAAACTTCTTTACTTATGTAAACACTTGAAGGAATGGTTGAATTGAATCACATCGGTCCACTTGATATCGATGGTTTAACTATTGATGAATCTGCTCGGGTTGCTGACAGGCTGAATCGGTATTTTGCATCTACATTCACAAATGAGGAATTCTTTGGGGAAGGGAATGCCAGAAGTTTATCAAACTCTAACAGTGAACTGAATTATTTTGTGATAAGTGAGAGGAAAGTGGAAGAGAAATTGTTGAAGTTAAACATAAGAATGACACCTAGGGTGGATGGGATCTATCTAATTATATTAAGAGAAGCAGCAAAGGAAGTAAGCAAACCTTTAGGCATAATTATGAGAGCATCCTTGGATTCAGGAGAGGAAGGTCCCCACGGAATGGAGAAGTGCGAATGTATCTCCAATTCACAAGGGGAGGATCTTAGAGTAACATAAGTAATTACATACCAGTTAGCTTGAGTTCTGTAATAGAGAAAGTAATGGAGTCACTGGTTAATGAGGTAATGCAGAATCGCCTAGACAGGAGTGCAGTTATACTTCAGTCGCAGCATACGTTCGTTAAGGGGAGAGCTAGTCTGACCAATTTGATTGGATTCTATTATGCAGTAACAAAGGTATTGGATGCAAAAATAATTTTGATATCATATACTTGGATTTTAGGGAAGCCCTTGATACTGTTGCACATAAAAAGCAGTCTTTTATACGTAAGAAATGAATGCTGATACTGATTGCAAGCTTATTCAAACTAAAAAAAACCGTCCACTTCAACTGTCCATCCCCTCTAATACATTGTCGAGTTCTTCTTTTAATTTATTCAAGCTACCCACTTTCAATACAGCAGATGTAAGTTTGTTCCAACAATCAAACAACCACACATCATCCTATAATATCAGCATTGAGCTTGCTCAATTCATTCAACGCCTTAAAGATCTTAATCCGATCACCTCGCAGAGTGGCTATTCTCAACACACTGCAATTTGCAGAATGGAAGCCTATCTAGGTAAGACCACTCCGTTCCCTTCACCAATCTCATTATCCTTCTCTGCACTCGTTCCAGAAGATCTACATTCTTGGAAAAATAAGGTTTCCGGGCCTGTATGCATACTCAAGATGCTCTGCCTTTCTTTTCTAGTAATATAAACCAAGCGTGATGCGATCTGCATACATAGTTCATTCCTGTTTGGTATTTGAAAGTTTTCCCAGTTTTCACTACAAATGGTTTCATCAGGTATCACATCCCTTCCCCAAATCGGTCTGTAACAACCAAATCCTCTGCTTGCACTTTCACGATGATGAACCGTTAGTAACCCTGGGTATAACCCGCATTAGAAGTCCTGAAATACGGCACCTAGTATACCGGAGGTGACCATCCAGGTGCGAACCAATGTAAGCAGGGGTCGAGGTGTGGCGCACACAGCACACGAAGGTATGTGACCCCTTTGTGTTACCAGGCAATACTAGATAGTAGATGACTCTCATCGATTGGTGCAATACCATCTTAGTGGAGGCTTAAATGGTGGAACCCATGTTTAGTCTTCAGAGCAAAGCTCCAGCATCTCTTCCAACGTGCAGTATGATTGATGTCTTTTGAGGCTATGATGGACATTCTGGCGATATCCAATCTTTCCTATATTTGGAGGGTACAGCTTTAAAATGGTGTTCGCAGGTTGGAAGCTAGTTAGTACACCAGACGGAACCTATTGGTAACTCTCTAGGAGGCTTCCGGTTCAGCTAGCGCATATGTCGCTGCCTGTACTCTGCCAGATAGTGACTGGAGGGAGCCCGAGTAGTGTGTATGCGGAGAGCATTGTCGAGGTTACGTTATGTCAAGGATCTGGGTATATTGTTGCTATGTATACGCCATATCCAAAAATTTCATTACTTCATACAGTATGTCCCCCCCACCTTTCCTTACTACTGAAAACACCATGAACTGAACTGAATACACCAAGAATACATCAATACCTTGAGTACTGTATATAGGTCTGAAGGCCTCATTTTAGGAAGGATCGGAGAGTTGCTGGAACGAGTACAGAGAAGGGCAACGAGATTGGTGAATGGAACAAAAGGTTGCTCCTACCAAAAATGGCTTAAGTTCTGCAAATTGCAGCGTCTGGAGACTAGGCACCTGCAGGGTGATCTGATTGAGGTGTATAAGGCCTTCAATGGTTTCAGCAAGCTCAATGCTGATGGGATTCTTTCTTTTGCTCAGATTACTCACCTGAGGGGACATACATTCAAATTTAAGAAAGACAATTGTAGAATAGATGTGCGGAAATTTGCCTTTAGCCAGCGGGTAGTTGATTGCTGGAACAGACGTCCATCTGTTGCAGTGGAGGTCAGCAACTTAAATAAGTTCAAGGCAGAACTTGACAAACACTTGTAGTGAATGGATGGGTGAAATGGAAAGGGTTTTTGTTTTTTTGGTTTTTTGGCTGACATATAAGCTTGCTTTCTTGCATCTTATGCCTCTACTAATACTAATGCCATTGCTAAAATGCTAATTGTCAAACTAATAGAAAAAACTTATCTGCAAAAGGATCTAAACTTTTCAAACACTTCCTCATTCATATGTGGTCTCCGTTCTAATCTCAACGATTTTCATTTCCACTTACACTCTGCCAAACCGCATGTACGTTTTCTGACAGAATCCTTATCAGTTGATTGAACCACTGCTCATCTCAGTTGTCTAAATTATTCGCTGTATGATTCCTTTCGCTTCAAAGATGGTACTTGTGCATATGTCCGTTCTAATATTCCCTGTGAGAGACTTAGTAATTTGGAATCTTCTCTTCAATCTTCTCTAGCTTAAAATCTCTCTACCACATTCATCTTACGTTTTCTGGAACATCGTCCCTTAATACGTATTTCCTGAAAATTACAATGTACAGAATTTCCAGTCTAATGTCAACAAGTGTTTTCATCTTCTCAATCCTCAGCCCATGAAAGGTACTAAGTACTATTGGTTCTAATATCTGTCGTGTTTGGGTTTTTAATAAAAAAATATAGAAAATCTATATTCTATGATTATTTGGTTTCCACTTTAGGGAACAACATAATACACTGTTGTGCAAAATTTAAGGACCAGTCAGGTTTTCACCTGTAGGTTCTCATAGGAGTGGCCTGGATATGGGAAAAGCATACCAAAGGAACCTCGTGAGGTACAGAAATGATGAAGGAAACAACACCGACACAAACGGTACAGAGGGACTTTATTCAAAAATGGCAACATAGCACTGGCTGCAATGATACAGATGCATCACTGCCAACGATGGAACAAAGGGAAGAGGTGGTCCTCGGTAGGCAATATGGCCACCCCTAATGTCGATGCAGACTTTGCACCGCTTGTCCATACTTAGAACAATGTTGTTGATAAGTTCTTGCGGTAACATCGTCCATTCCTCTCTCAACGCCATCTTCAGCTGGTGAATATTTTGTGGTGGGTGTGGACGTGCCGCTAGGCGTCTCCCCAGAGCGTACCATATGTGTTCGATGGGATTTAGATCGATGGAACGGGCAGACTAAACCACGCGAACAATGTCCTCACTTTCCAAAAGCATATCAACAGCTGCAGTGCGATGGGGTGTGGCGTTATCATTCATAAACACAAACTTGGGGCCAATGGCACCTCGGAACAGACGCACATGGGGAAGGATTACCTCAAAACAGTAGCGTGCACCAGTTACAGTACCGCCTTCCGGTATCTGGAGTTGTGTACGTCCATCCAAGATAACGCCTCCCCAGACGAGAACACCTCAACCGCTATATCGATCCCTTTCAGTAATGATTGCGGGGTGATACCGTGTGCCAACCTCTCGCCAGATTAGCTGAGTCCCGAATCGCTGCTGAGACTGAATCTACTCTGATCAGTAAAGAGTACTTTTAGTAAAGATTTTGTGATTGTAACCTTTAGAAATAGTACTGGTTGTTAAGTTTTGCACACCAGTGTAGTTCTATATTTAGACAATGGAACTCTCTTCCACTGCAGTCGTATCTTTGAGACAAATTGCTCAACCCAACTGATTGCTTGATACAGTGATTTTTATACTGTTCTACTTTTCTTCTTCTTCTTTCACCGCTTTCTTCTTCCCCTCTGTCCCTATCCTGTGTTTTGTGCTGTCACCGGGGATTGTAAGTAGCACAATACGCCCGCAGGATTGATGTGGTCGTTGCCATGACTACGATCGCTATCGGAAACTTGAGGGCCTATTGATAGCGTTACACTTATCCGCTGAATCTTCAAATGTGTGTATCCTAAGTGTGATTACGGGTTCTTGCGCTTTCTACAGAAACCTAAAATACCCCAAAGGGAGAAGAATTGGAGAACTAAAGTTGGAAACACGTGCAGCAAATAAAAAAAAAAAACAACTTATACAAAAAAATGAATAAAAAAATAGAGCAGACTTATAAAAAACCTTCTCCTGGACATTTTCTTAGGATCTCAGAGGAAAACTTTTCTCGTAAAGGCACATAGAGAGAAAATTCATCTCCCCAAGTACACACCAGAGGACGTTGCACCTTGTAAATAACAGTGTTGCTTTGGTGGATACCTGTTCTAAGTTACACCCAAGGCAGTCATGTTTTGTTATGTTCATTAAATGGTACCGGGGATGGAAAGACCTTGATTTTATTTTGAATAACCTTCACTGTTTGAGAGCAGCATTGTCTGTCAGATGTACAGAGTATTATTATTTGGAGCTGCGAATCCTGCCACGAGTTTTCGTTTAAAATAAACAAGCAAATCCAATTAGACCCAGTCCAAGAGTTGTTCTTCACCCGCTTGCAAGGTGCCATGCATTAGTGATATTATTCTAAAAGTATAGTTTTTAGCGACGTCTTTATTATGAGGAAGGTTTAACTTCATAATTGTTGTCTCTTTTTAAGAGTAGGACCAGCTGATTGAGTATGAAATGTGTTGCTCACCATGGATATTGAAATCCTGTCCTCTCGCTAAAATATTCACAAAAAAATTAGCCTCCTGAAGTAACTGTTAATTGTTTAAGGAGCCTTCAGCTTCAGGAGAATTCCAAATGGACTAGTCTAACTGGGTCAACTCTCAACAGAAAATAACGTGGAAGTCTAAATCAACAAGGTCTAACCATTCTTCTATAACCAAATCCTCTACCTGCACCTTTGGTTGAAGGAACTGTTAGTAATCTTGCTTAATTCCCTCATATATGATTTAAAAATACTATGAATGCATATTATACTGAAGGTTGTAAGCAAGAGTCGAGGTGTGACATCCACATCAAGAGAAATGGCCAACCATGTAACTAAGCAGTCATAAGTGGAAGATACCCACATCATTAGCAGCAATGCCATCACTTTGCTTATTGGAGGCTTGAAGTAGTGAGAACCGTATTTAGACTCCAGAGCAAGCTCCGGAAATCCTCTTTTACCATACAATATGGATCATGTCTTTTGAGGTTATAACAAGTATCATAGTGAGATCCCACATTCCTCACACAATTCGAGAGTACTCCTTTAAAAAGGTTTTCAGCTAGGTAGCTCACTGGACTGAACATTCTAGTAATGGTCTGGGTAGTAATCTCTTACTGCCCCTACCTTGCCAGCTGTGATTGGATCGACTCCGAGTAGTACGTTGCAAGAGGCACCGAAGAAGGCAAATGTGTTAAGGAATTAGTATAGATTGCCATTATACTTATGGCATATCTAAAAACTTCATAATTTGATACATGTTCACCCCCCCTCCCAACACTACATCAACATATCATGAATAGTTAAACTAATGAAACAATTGAAAAAGTATTCAACGTAACAGAAAACTTCCTCATTCATTTCACAAATCCACGTGGCCTTAGTTCCAAACTCAACGATTTCCATTTCAATCTTCAATATACCCAGTAAATTTGATGGTGGAAGCCAGAGAGTGTATTGGATCATTGAGGTTAATTATGAGGGTATCATTGGACTCAGGAAAGGTTCCTTTGGATTGCAGAAGTGCCAACCTGTTGCTAATACATAAAGGCAGTTGTAAAAGTGAAGTCGGTAACGTAACTACAGACTGGTTACTCTGACTTCAGTGGTAGGAAAAATCTTGCCCGCAATGGTTGAGTGCAATCCAGGGACATTTAGATATAAATGATATTCTGAAGGACACATAACATGATTTTGTTAAGGAAAAATCAAATACCCAAGAACTAGATTTAGGTAAAAATCGAAATAGTTTATTTGGATTTTATCAAGGCCTTTGACTCAGTCTTTCATGAGACGTTATTGTATATTCTGAAACACGTTGAGATTACTGGAAAGATTATAAGATGGATTGCAGAGTGACTGCTGAGCAGAAGGCACAGGGTTGTGATTAATGAATATTCTTCAGATTGATGTAACATCAGGAGTGGGGTCCTCAAGGATCAATTCTTGGACCAATGGACATTTTCATAAACGATATCTACGAAGGGGAGAGGGCGTGATGTCAACATTTGAAGATCATCTAAAGATGGTAAGAGTCGTTAATGATCAGTCCCAAGCAGTGCATCTTCAGGATGACTTGAAAAGGCTTCAAAAATGGTCAGAAAAATTACAGCTATGTTTTTATGCCGGAAAATGCAAGCTCTTGCACTTGGAGAATAGCTAACCCATAATAACTTGTACACTTTGTGGGGTTGAATTAAACACAGCAGAGGCAGAAAGGGATCTGGGGATTACGATACGAGCAGATATTAAATTTTCTGAGCAGTGTAAACAGGCGACTAGGAAAGCCCATGGTGTCCTATCGATGATTTATCAAACAATATCCTGTGGAGACAGGGAGGTAATAATCGTATTGTACAAGGCAATTATAAAACCATATTTGGAATACTGTGTTCATATATGGAGACCTCATCTGGAAAAAAGACATTGACCTGCAAAGACGGGCAACCCGAATGGTGAGATCGGTAAAAAGAGCGACAGTATGAGGAAAGACTTCGATTATGGGCACCTTAGAAGGATTCTGATTGTGGTTTAGGGCTCTGAGAGGCGTTAGTAAAATGAATGAAGGTGGAATTTTCACTGTTATAAAGAATTCCAGAACTAGTGGTGATAAATTCAAATTGCAGTGGAAGAGGTTTAGACTAGATTGTCAGAAGTTTTCTTTTAGCCAGGGAGTCGTTGATTAATGGAACAAGTTATCTTCGCAAGTGTTTGGAGGCTGACACTTAGAAGGAATGCAAAGGTTAACTGGACAGTTACCTTATCTTCTTTTGCATTTTTTTGGCCAGTGCAGCAAAAGCCTGTGCTTTCCTTGCACTCAATGGCCAATACTAATAATATCTATCAAGTTCCACTTACTTTTTCTTTGAGAATCTCGGTTATCGTTCACCTCAACCACTGTCCATCTCAGTTCTCTAATTATTTGCTCTACGATTTTTTTCCGCTTCAAAGTTGGTACTTGCACATATGTCCCCTCCGATATTCCTTGCCACACACTTCCTGATTTAGAAATTTAACTTTTTGTTGATTTTCTCTGGCTTAAAACCTCTCGACACCATTCTGTCAAATTTGTCTGTCGCTTCTATCCTTCTCCCAACTTTACGAAGCACTCAGAACTTTTGGACTTTCTCTTTTTGAAACACTTGCTTCCTCCAATTGAAATTTCCAGTAATTCTCCTTGGCGATTTTGAAGTTTACAACTCCAGTTGGCTTCATTTGTTCCGATTATATGGACTCAGATATTCGACATGCTGAGCCTGTTGCTATTACGAGTAACAACGGGCACTCATTTATTTATTTACCAGAGTACCAATCATTCATTTACTTACCAGAGTACCAGACAATATTAACCACATATACACACCAAACATTTTTGATCTTTTTGTACAGGTTCAATGTTAGTGGGACATGGTCATCTGGGTACCTCAGATCACAATCTGGTGATGGTCTCTTCTCCAATGGAGCCTCTCTCTCTCTCTCTCTCTCTCTCTCTCTCTCTCTCTCTCTCTCTCTCTCTCTCTCTCTCTCTCTCTCTCATGGCCATTCTAATCATCGTGCTGTTTGGCATTATAAATATGCGAAATGGGATGATCTGCATGAATTCAATTCCTCCTTTCCTTTGGGCTACTCTTTTGAATCTTTTGATTCTGATATTGGTGGGATCCTACAAGTGTGAATTCGTGAAACGCAAATATGCAACATAAACAAAAAACGAGTGGAGTCCTCCAAGATTATAATGTCAGAAGAGTTGAAAGTTTAGAATTAATACTGTCCTCTAACGGTAGAACAGGGAAACAAAGATGGGAGTTGGAAAATCGCAACCAAGCCTGCCATTTTGAGAGTCTAGGGCAATTTTCAAAATCAATCCAATTGTAGGACAGATCCAGACAAATTAGAGAAGCACAGGTTAAGTTTTTAAAAAGTTAAAGAACTTCAATTACAAATTGAATGAAGTAGTTCTTAGCAGGTAACAAATATCTTACTTTAAATTAATTCTTGATAAGTGGCAATTATGTGTAGGAGAAATCATCTGGT
Source organism: Mastigoproctus giganteus (assembly GCF_048544385.1). Lineage (NCBI taxonomy): Eukaryota > Metazoa > Arthropoda > Arachnida > Uropygi > Thelyphonidae > Mastigoproctus > Mastigoproctus giganteus. The sequence continues at coordinate 21,234,152 of NC_143585.1, forward strand.
TTAAAACGAAGAAAGCACAAGAAACAGATGGTATTTATGTGGTTATATCGAAAGAAGCGAATATCGCAAACTTTCAATGAGGACGGACATCCTCAAATTCAGGTGAACTCCAGAAGATTGAAAATGTTCGCATATAATCCCTATATACAAATGGGGACTTAAAGTCTGCAATTGCCCAGATCATTCCACGAGTCAATGTTGTGGATTTCCTCGAGATGACGATCTAGGGCCCCTTGTTTTTCTAATTTTCGTTAATAATATTGACGACAGTATTATATCACGTGAAAACTTACTGGTGGTTTCAGGTGGTCTCTGGAGGGGGAAGAGTAGTGCCCTAGAAAGAACTACTGCTCTAATATGCACTCCTCTGTGCGCAACCTTATAAAGATGAGATTATCGGACCAATCCTTCTAGGTGATATTGATTGCTCAGTAAAGACTGAGCAATCAATATCACCTACAGTATTTGCACTTCTCTGTTCCACCCTGTGTTCTCTGGTCGATATAATACAGTTGTCGTGGCAAATCACCGACAAGAGTGTTGCACGAGATGAAACTTTGGCAACTACTACTTGATGGTCAGCTAACTAATATAAAAGTATTAATAGTTATTATTTATTTACTTAATTAATTTTTTGTGGATCATATAATTTCAGAAAATTAGAAACCTTTATTCAGTATCTAGTAGAGTCACCTTTTGCCCGAATTACAGTACATACACGTCTTGGCAGGCTGAATTCATGATCGCATGAGATTCACACCACAATTTCACCATAACACTGTTCCACAGTCCAGTCTTTTGCGTTGGTGATACCACTCCAGTTGAATCTTTCTATATTTTTACTGAAAGAAGTAGCTTTCGTGTAGGCACACAACTACTAAATCCCAGATGCTTCAACTGCTTTCGGTTGGAAATCTTTCTTTGCTTAAATGGAATTTTTCAGTCAATTGCTGCACATTGGACCTTTGACGCACTTAAATTGCTGTTGTCCCGTTCTTCTTGTAATACGAATCCCGTTCTTGGATTCGTGTTACAAGAAGTGATAAAATAAAAGCTGTATTTTTTTAAATGATATTCATTAGAATTCATTTAAAATCTACCAGAAGAAGAAATCTAAGGGAGGTATGGCAGGTGAACGAGGGGGCTATGATATCGGTCCACCACGTCCACTCCAACCGTCTGGGACTGTGTCATTCAGAGCAGTGGGCATCTGCAAGTTCCAATGAAGCGGTGCTCCACCTTGTTGAAAAAATATGTTGGGCTGTAGGCTTGCAATCTGAGAAAATGCGTATTGTTCCAGCATGTCCATGTATGTGCCTGTAACGGTATCCTCCAAGAAGTAGAATGGTTCGATAATCACATCCTTCATAAGATTATACCACGCATTCACTTTTTGAGCTGTCTCGAATGTTCTCTTGGATGCAGTGCGGGTTTTCAGACCCTCGCATTCAAAGTTGCAATTTATAGGCGCACAACTCAGCCTCTTGTGTACGTTCCTGTGCAGAGTTGCACGGGGCATGTTCAATTCCCTTGATGCACGCCTAATTGATTTTCGTGGGCTACGAACAAAGGCAGCAGGTACCTTTTTAACTCAGTCTTCTGAAACCCGTTGACAACCTCCTCCATGTTGCTTCTGCACGCTACCTGTTTTCGAAAATGTCCTGTACCATCTCCGTATAGACCTTGGGTCAGGCGCATCTTTGCCTGTGCTTTCTCTTGCACTGACGCCATTTTTACCAAACAACAGCAGCGCCGCACCTTGGTCCCAAACGCGTTTAAAAACACCAACAAGGAAACTTGACCATATATCCCTCTACTGGCTCCCACTACGTTTCCATATGAACAACACATGAATTTTAACCACCTTTTAAAATCTGGTACGTTCAAAAGGGACACCTGTACTTTATTTCTATAGCAGGTCCACAATTAAAGTTGGTTGAATTTTTTTTACTGATATTTAAACAGATTTTAATAATAATAATAAAAAAAAAAACGAAAAGTTGGAGGACTGTCTTGTCCTCTTTGACGTTTTTATAATCGACAAGATTAGTTAGTTCAATGAATTTCATGTTCACAACAAAAAAAAAATTGTGCCTTGGTGGATGAATGATACGGTTGCCAAACAGCAACTTCTAAAAATTCTAAAGTTAGATGAATTGGAGATGAAATAATCTAAAATCGTATTGGTTACTATTAAACGGTCTTCGGATTATCGAGACTCTAAATTAATTCAAATACGATTTCTTCCCTTTCAAATTCAAGTCGAGTTTTGGTCTACCAAAGCGGATTCTTCTGCGAATACCATTCTGAATTACACTTAAGTCCATTTTCATAAGGATGAGAGAAAGTTTTCATTCGAGAGCCTCCATCCATCACCTTTTGTCATCAATGTCACATTGGTAATAAATCTTACCTTTTATCATTGGTCGTCCAAAAATTAAACTCGAAATGGTCGCGATCCTCCTATAATTTAAATAGCTTTTAATTTTGTGCTTGTTCCAGACAACATTGTCTGGCCTCTGCATTAATTATTAAATCCCGTTACCATAGTGACCGCAGTAAAATTCGTTTCATCGCTTATTCCGATATAGATGTAAGCATCATTAGTTGGCAGCCGAGGTGGAAGAAGCACTTTCTCTCCATTATGGAACTGCTGGATCCAAATGAATGTCGCAAAAATCAATGAGAAATTCTCCATTTTTTGGCAGATTGATTTTTCTCTCAATGCTTCCAAGAACTTCCAGTGTGACACTTTTTACTTTCGCTGACGCAATTGTCAAACTGAGTGCGATTGTTCACCACAGAATGCATTGAAGTGTCAGGAAACGAGTCTTTGCACTTCCTTTTCAAAAAAAGAAAGAAAAGCGTATTAAATGTAAAAGGTTTCCTCGTCTTTCTTACATTTGACACTCTTTGTCAGCTGGACTTTTAAGGGTAGTGGCAGGAGTTTGTGTCATCCCTAAAAGATCGAGCGTGAAGTGTAACCGAAAGTTAAAGCTTTGGTGGCGTTTGCCATACAGCAAAGCATACATGTCGTTAGTTAAGATAGCCTCTATAACTACATAAAGAATTAATACGATTTAAGAGAAAACATTTAATATTTAACTTTGTAATGTAATACATCCGGAGTCTGGTGTTTGTTTACTGTTGATCCAGCAGACGCCATAACTGGCGCGTCTGCGTGGACAAATAAACGCAGCCTGGCTTGATGAACGCCGAATTGTTCAGAGGTTTTCGTCTGCTCACTTCTCTCAGCGTGCGTACAGCTGTACTCACGATGAATGCTTTTAAATTTATGACCGGAAGTTGCCAGATTTTTTCTTCTAAGTATGCGCGTTGAGTTTTAAAGACAGACCACATCCTTTTGTCGATATTTAGGTGGAAGGGACACAGAACGACTGATGACATCTGGAAAATTCTAATTCAACCTTCGTATTGTTTAGGTTGTGGTATTTTTAGCATATTTGAGTGTAAATTTAAAGTGAACGGTACCTATGATGAAAATGAAAATACAGTGGCGGCCAAAAAAAAGTGCATCACTTGTGAATTTTGCAAATAATGTTTTTCGTTGCATTGTGGGTTGCAGAAATGTTCGAAATGCATTTGTTAGATAGGATATAACTCTGAATGGTAGCATTTGCCTTGTGTTGACGTGTTTTCAGAGTCTCCTGGATTTTATTTTTAAAAATGTGTTTTCAGGCCACCCCCCAAGTTAAAAGTATGTCCTCTGTTAGAAGAAGTTGTGGTGAGTTTGTTGACACCTTCAGTTTGTCTGTCAGCACAGGGGTAGCGCTCTGCTAACTGTCCTTGTATTTCTTAAAATTAGCGTTACTGGAACAGGTTTTAACATGGTAAAATGGCTGCTAATTAACATTGTCTCCTCTGCTGTCAGATTACTTTTCTTGCGTTTGGCCTTTGACCCTCTGTGGTAGGGGTGTTAAGGGTTTTTGCGCAATTTTGGAACTTTAGGGTGGCTGATGGTGACACTGGGGATATGGTGATAACTTTTTTATGTGTCAATAGCCAGCCATAAAAGAGAACTGTATTTACTTGGCTTTGCCCTCAGATTTTTAGTTTTGGTTTCGACTTGACGCCATTGCTTCTTCTTCGTTCGGTCAGCCAATGACCGATCACTACCGGTTATTTTGGAGGGAACTTTTATTATGCAGGCTGACATCTTGTTTAGTTTAATGGCTGCCTACAGTGGAGGTTGCCATTTTAAAGTGTGAATATAGATTTCTATGGTATCCGCCATTTTGAGTGTTTATGGTTATGGTTTTGGTAAGGCCTAACGGTATCTTTGCGAAAAATATTAGTAGCACCATTTCTCGATGCAGCATGGGTACTTTCTTAGAGTAGATACTGCCTTGCACTAAGTTTTCTATATACACTGGGGTGCAAGAAATCATAGTGACTTGTCTAATTGCATTTATAACTATACTAAGGTGCATATTATTAGAAACCCACTTTGCTTTTCTAATTTTAAGATGTTTTTATTTTTTATGTATACTGAGGTGAAAAAAGTTTAGGTGAGACTTGAGTTAACTTTACCTCAGAAACAGGTAAGAAGTGTTCCAACATTCGTGTGACTTATATATTGATGACATAGCTCAACCCTCATCTGCTTAGGCCTAAGTATTGACTTTGGGCTATTTTGGGCTGTTTATCAAAACTGGATATTTCTCAGCTCCTATGGACCCTACCATCCTGGTTTTTCTTTCAATGACAAATTTAGACTGTCCTCTTTCTTCTGGAGTGATCGCCAGCGCCCTCTGGTGGCCAGCTCACGAGATCTAAAATATCTCCTCAACTAGTGACTATTCCTCTGGAAACTGCATATATGTAATGAAGACAGACATTTCTTACTACCCACGAAGTTTCATCTCTATAGACTAATAATTACCGGAGATATTACCAGTTCACCAAAACCCTATTTTCATCCCGGGAAATTGTCATTTTTATGTGAAATCGTTTAGGAGGCATATCTCAGCCCCTATTTAACCGATTTAAGTGAAATTTAGTATACAGCCTTTTCCCAGCCTGTTATTCGGTTTGACACCGCCACCTGGTGGCCAGTTCTGGGAACTAAAGGATTACTTTCATTTTAGTGCGATTTCTTCTCCTGATTTTTTACTGAGATCAAACAAAATTTTCCTGCTGCATTTTTCTAAATAAAGCTCATTCTTTGGGAGAATACTTAAAATTCAATTACTTAATTTCTGGAATTTTTACAGCGCCCTCTAGTGGTAACGTTTAGAGTTGTCCATAATACCTGTTCTATTGGGCGTTTCTGACTGATTTTGGTGTGAGGACTGTTCCCTACCATATCTTTCAGTGTGCCAGCTTTGGTTATTATAGTGTTGTTCGTCATTGAGTTATTAAAATGGACTCTTCAAGTGCACAAGAATTTGACTCTACCTATACTTTGTCCTCTCCTCCTAACCTGTCTATTGGCCCTGTGGAATTGAGAGCTGATATGAATCCCATACTTATGGTTAGTGACATTGGTAAAGATTTCCCTGATATGTTTTGTAATGAGAGGGGTTCTACTTCTTCTACTCCCTCTCACCCTACTGTGAAGGCTTCTGTGGACACGGTTTTTGGTTTGCGGGACCTGCTGACTCGCGTCTTGGAGTCAGATCCTAATATTTCTGCAACCACTGTGATTGAAGTTACTAAGATCTTTAACGTTTTGGAACACAAGTACCTGGATGTTTGTGCCTTAAGGTCAGCTCCTTCTGTCAGTGCACCTTTGGCTTCTCTCCCATTGCCTTCCAATACCTATGCCAGCATGGCATCTACGGCACCGGCCCAATCTTCTCAGCATCCAATTCAGCCGCAACACATAATCATCGTTCGAGCTTCTGAATCTTCGGATTTAAAAACTAGTGAGGAAGTAAAGAAAGAAATTACTACTCAATTCAGGGACGAATTTAGAAAGATTAAAATTAAGGCGGTCCGCAAGGTCCGGGACCGTGGTATTGTGATCGAAACAGCTTCTAAAGCCGACCTTGTTTCCCTGCAATCGTGTCAGAAGTTCAAAGACTTAAAATTTTCTCTTGACACTCCAAAGAAATTAAATCCTACGGTAGTTATCTACGACATTGGTAAAGACACTTCTGAAGATGATTTCATCCAGGATCTTCATGATAAGAACTTCATTGGCACTGATTATTCCCTTGAGGATCTTAAGAAATTAGTTAAATTTCGATTTAAGATGAATTCCAAGCAAAAGGACTGCCAGCACTGGGTGATTGAGGTCCCTGGCCCTATCAGGCATATTTTGTTACAAAATAATAATAGAATTTATATTGGGTGGTCAGTCCACGGTATTAAGGATTTCATAATATCTTCTAGATGTTTCAAATGCCTGGGCTATGGCCACTCATCTAAAAATTGTAGGTCACCTGAACACACCTGTGGGCACTGCGGTTGTCAGGGCCATCAAATTTCTGATTGCCCCAGTAAATCTTCCCCCATAGTTTGTCCCAACTGTAAAATTAGGAAACGCAAAGCTGACCATTCTTACAAGGACATTTCCTGTCCCGAATATCTCAGGGCCCAAGACCAGGTGAGGTTCAGGACATCTTATGAATAGTACCCATACTACAGTTGTAAATATGAGTGTAAAATTCCTTCAATTAAATTGTCAGCGAAGTTTATCTGTTATTAATGATGTATCTAGTTTAATTTCTTTACATAAATTTTCTGTTTTGGCTCTCCAGGAGCCATACTCCTATAAAGGTGTGATTAAGGGCTTGCCCTGTCAATCTCAGTTAGTTCAATCTATCCCTGATACGTCTGGGGTTGGAGGCAACGCGGTGACTAGGGTTTGGGCTGCTCTGGTTATCGTGGACCCTCTGATCACGGTTACTAAGATCAATAGTCTCTGCTCCAAGTTTGCTGCTTGTGCCTGTCTTGAGGGTTCCTTCGGTAGGATTTATGCCGTCTCTTTGTACATGCGATGTTCGCAGTATGCACAGCCTATTGAGCCGTTCTTAAATTACCTGGAACTGTTGTTAACCAGACTTTCTGGTCTTCCGTTAATCATTATGACGGATTCTAATGCTTCTTCTCCCCTTTGGGGAAGCCCTACTTCTAACCCCAAGGGTGATCTCCTTGAGGATTTCATCGTTGCAAAAAACTTAATTGTCCATAATGTCCAGGGTCATCCCCCAACTTTTTCCAGTTCGCAGGGTCAATCTTACATTGACATCACACTTTCAAATCGTGCTTTTTCTTTCGGTATAAATAATTGGTCGGTTCGTACTTCTTGGTCGAGCAGTGACCATCACCCTATCACTTTTGACCTGGTCACCACTGTTAGGCCTTCTTCCTCTCGAGTTAATCATGATTTCCCTCGCTATAAAACTAAGGGTTCTGACTGGAGCATTTTCGACTCTAATCTTTTGAGTTTGGTTAATGAGGATTTCATCTCTAATCTTTCTGAATTGGATCCAAATTCCCTGGAAGAAAAGATAACTGGAATTATTACTGAGGTCTCTGACCTTAGTTTTCTTAAAAAATCTCGTCGAATCAATTCTGTTCCCTGGTGGTCTGATGGTCTTTCCTCTCTTAGAAGAGATCTTAGGACTACCAGGCGAAACCTTAATAGAGCTAGAAGGAATAACAGGCCACCAATTGAAGTAAATAGGCTTGCTGACTTGTATAAGGCAGCTCGCAACAGATATTTTAACAGTATTAGAGAGGAGAAGGCCCAGGCTTGGGCTCGTCTCGTGGAAAGAACTATTAAATCAGATCCTTGGGGTTTACCCTATAAAGTCATTGCCTCTAAACTCCACCCACATATTCCTCAGACCTCGATCCATGTTCCAAATTCCACTGAAACTTTAACTTGGTCGGCATCTGTTGATGCCATCTTGGATGAATTGCTTCTCAGGGACATCTCTGTTCCTGAGAGCAATGAACAAACTCTTTTTAGATTACAGCATCTTGTGTTTGAAGGCTCTTCTTCTGAGGATCCCTTCACTAATATAGAAATTGATTCTGCCATTAATACCCTTACTATTGGCAAAAGTCCAGGTCTGGACCTCATGGAGGTTTCTGTGATTAAAAGAATCTGGAAAATCAAACCTATCCTTATTTCTATCCTAATGAATTCTTGCCTTCGGTTTGGTGTTTTCCCTGATCGCTGGAAAATTGCCAACTTAAAAATCCTTCCCAAGAGTCCTGGCAATCCAGTTGCCTCTCCTTCTTCTTATCGTCCAATTTCCCTTCTTCCTTTTCTTGGCAAGTTGTTGGAAAAACTTCTGGTTTTACGTTTCAAGGGTTACTATAACTCAAAAAATCTTTGTTCTTCTTCCCAGTTTGGTTTCACGCAAGGTAAATCAACTACAGATGCAATTAATCTTCTCCTGAGCACTGTTCGAGCATCTCCTTCTAAATACGTTCTCGGTCTCTTTGTAGACTTCAAAGGGGCCTTTGACACCTTATGGTGGCAGAGTGTCCTGGCGAGGTTTCGGGAGGCCGAGGTCTCCTGTCCTATCTACAAACTAATTTCTAGTTATTTCGATAATAGAAGCCTTGTGGTCTCCTCCGGTTTTTGCTCGGTTACGAGGCCGGTTTCTAGGGGTTGTCCTCAGGGATCCGTTCTTGGCCCTGTTTGCTGGAACGTGGTCCTTGATGGATGGCTAAATGCCCCTCATGATGATATTGTCAACATTGCCTACGCCGACGATCTTGCCTTGCTTGTACCTGGGAATTCTCGTCTTGAATTGGAAATTAAAGCAAACCACATCTTGGATGATCTTCACATGTGGTGTTCCCTCCATAAACTCTCCATTTCAGTCCCTAAAACTAAACAGGTTCTTCTGAAAGGCCTACTGAATCGTAATCGTCCCCCTGTGGTTAAAATTCTTGACCAGGCTGTTAAATTGGTAAGTGAATATAAATACCTTGGGGTGGTGATTGATGATCGTTTATCTTTCATTCCCCATTGTAAGTACCTTCGGCAGAAAATCCGTTCTCTTACCGGCTGGCTGTTGCGTCTTGCCCGTTCCCTCTGGAATCTTAAGTCGTCTTCTCTTGGTCTTTACTACAAGTGTATCTTCATCCCCATCGTCTGCTATGGTGCTGGCGCTTGGGGCTTCAGAATTCTTAATTCACTGGTCCAAAAATACCTTCTGCAGGCGCAGCGGTCCTTCCTTCTCTATACTTGCAGGGCATGTAGAACTGTTTCTACTGATGCCCTGCTTGTTATTAATGGTCGTCTCCCTATCTACCTGGAAATTATATTGCATTTCTTGTCTTACCATAGGAAATCTCTCTCTCCTGCCTCTGTGGGAGATTTTGCTAATAATTATGAGAACTCTACAAATGTTGATCTGGCCAGACTTTCCAATCTTGCTTTGGAAGAGTGGCAACACTCTTGGGATGATTCCTCTCTCGGCAGAATCACATACGCTTTCTTTCCTCGTGTTTTTATTAAAGATAAAAATTTTAACTGGCTTCAACTTGGGTTATTTCCCACTTTCTTAATCACGGGACATGGAATTAATTCTCGTTTGTATAGATTTGGACTCGTCCCCTCTCCTCTCTGCTCTTGTGGCTCTGAGGAGACGGTTGAACATATTGTCCTACATTGTAATTTATATGTGGATTTAAGACAACAATTGTCTATCTGTACAAATGTATATAATTTAGATGATTTTTGGCGCCTGGTTGGGTCGGCGGACTCTCTTTCTGCCTTCTCTTCTTTTGCTAATAGTGTCTTCCGGAGAAGAGCGGCTTTATCAAGGAATAACCCTTGATTTCGTTATTTGTTCTTAATATTTATATATATTACTGTACTGATTTTTTTTTTTTTTTTTTTTTTTTGAGAGGAGTTTCTTCCTTGCCTAAATTGTCTTGTGTTTTGGACGCAGAGTTTTTGCGTCTTTTTCTGGAGACTTGTTTCAGGTTTTTGCCTGGCCGAGTGGGAGAGATGGACCTCCCCTCTCCCACTTCGAACTCTGTCTGGGTTGCCTGAAATGATTTTCTGTGTTAAATTGTATGTATTTTGTAAATACTGTAATTATCTTGTTAATATCATGCTGCTTTTGTTTGATTTGTTGTTTGCTCTCAGAATTGAGAGTAACTGATTTTATTGTGTTTTAAATCAGCAGTTAATCTTAAATGTTTATATTGTACATTACTTGTGTAGTTAGCTCATTATTATGTTGAAGAGACAGTTTTCTCTTCTTGCGTTGTCTGTTTGGCTCTGAGGAGTGGGATGGACCTCTCCCTGCTCCCTCAGATCCAACCTTCAGTTGGCTATTCTGGTTGAGTGAGATGATTTTCCTCTCTAGCCTGTCTTACTGCTGGCTGCTTCTCTTGCTGCTTGTGTTTTGATTTAATTTTGTTTTCCTGCGGGGCTGATTATTTGTTGTATTTTTCTTTCCTGCCTGATTGCAGCTGCAATCAGTTGGGTTTTTGCTAGTACCATATAGTTCTTAGTCTAGCATTTTTTTTTTTTTTTTTTTTTTAGTTGTAAATGGGTTTTGGTTCTGAGGGGTGGGATGGACCTCTCCCCGCCCTCTCAGATCCAATTGCTTTGTTGGCAATTGCCATCCATTTTTTTTTTTTTTTTTTTTTTTTTTTTTTGTTTAATGCTTACCTATGCATTATTGTTAATTCTACGTGTCTTGTTATTTGAAACAAGTTTTGTTTTTCGCAGCTTGTGGTAGCAGCTTTGCACTTGCTGGTTATGTACATATGTTTATAGATTAGATTACTTGTGCAGAGACATTTTCTCTGCATATTAATTAATTATTGTTTAATACTTAACTTATTATTTTGATCTGTTATACTTAGATTTAAATTTAGAATTGCTTTGATTCGGTTAACTAATTTATTTGTACAGTATTTATTGGTTTTGCCTTTGGCATATCTTTGCCTTGGGTGAGTTCTGTTTGTCTCTTTGTGTTTTGTATATAAGTTTCTGCATTTCTTCTGGTTGACTATTTCTGTTAATTTCTTGGTTGACTAATTTTTCAGCCAAGATTTTAATTACTTATTTTGTAAATATTGTATATTTTACTCTCTGCTTATGCAGTGTAATTTGTTAATATGTTTACTGCTATGTTTCATATCGGTGACATAAGTATTTATTTTTTATCTTAATTTATTCTTTTAAGTGGCTATCTAATAGCCACTTGTACATTACCTATGTTCTTTCCTTGAGACTTTTCTTTTTCCCCTTGTCGGTGCAAGTTGGGCTTCCTTCCCGGCTAGGGGAATCTTTCTTTCAAATGTACAAGCCTTCAGGCTTCAAAATTTTACCTCTTCAAGCTCTCTCGCTTGTTAGATTTTCCAACTAGTGTTTTCCTCTTTCCTGTTTCTTCTTTTTCCTGAGAGAGTGTTTTGCTCCCATTTCTTCTTCTACTTTCTTTTCTCCTACTTTATCCTCCCTATTCATTATTTACTATAACCGGGATTCCACTTGTTGGAATCCCACTAAGTGTAATTTAGATAGTTCCTGGAGCGCCTCCACGTGGCTAGGGACGGGAGTCGGGACGCAGGTAGCTTGCTCCCTGCCTCCCGGCTGCTAAGACTCCAGGGCCGGCAAACAACAACCATCACAACACACATATATACTTACACACACACACACTTACACACACTTGCCGGCTATAAATAACCTACAGATGCTACAGCGGTATATAGGGGTAACCCTGGAGGCCGCAATCAATACAAGAATACCTTGTACCTTGTCCCTTGTTAGATAGGATATATATCTCTGTGAATGAAATCCAATAAAAAGACTCCACCGGATATACTTAATTGCCATTAATATCATCCCAAAAGGTAAAATGCGTAATTAATGAAATATGAGCAATCATGACAACCAAACATACATTTTATTGCATTTACGTGTACAAACTGAAATGACAAATTAACCTAATAGTATTATGTACTGTAAATTAGCAAAATAAGTCCTCAATATTTTGTTGTTCCTCCTTGAGCTGCAATTACAGCCTTGCAACGATCTGGCATAGTGTTAATCAACATCTGGATATACGGTTGCCCAATTTCGTAGTACCACACCCGTACAATGCTCTCCTGCAGCAGAATCTTACTTGTTGGCTTCTTCTCAGCAATTTTAGACGACATTATGTACCAGAAATTTTGGCCTCTTCAAATCAGGGCTAGTCCAATACTGTAATGCAAGCATTAGTGTTGGACTGATCCTGATTGGGAAAACATTGGTGGAAGTATGTTCTAAGCATTGTGAGATAAGAAGACAAACTCATCATTAAATCTAAATAGCATAAAACTTATCAGTTTTGCTGTATGGTAATGTGCTGAGTCCTGTTGAAAGATGCAATTTTTGACGTCTGTGTGGTGATCCCTAGTAATGGGTTTCAGGCACTCCTCCAAGATTGAAGTGTAAGTTTCTGCGTTAACCATTTCGTTAAAAACTTAATTCGCCCACCCCTTTGCTTGTTATGCATCCTCAGACCATCTGACCGGTGGGGAACTTTACAGTCGGTGTTATGCAGTCAGGATGGTATGCCTCCAATTTTCGTCTTCTGGCATATCGCTTACCATCCGAGCCATGCAGGTTGAATTTCGATTCGTCAGAAAAGATGACGGTGCCCCATTGCTCTTTTGTCCATGAAACATGCGTTTTAGCCCAAGCAAGTCGCTTCTTTCTCATTTGTTGGGTCAATAAAGGCTTCTTCTTGGGCCGATAGGCATGCAGACCACATTCGGAAAGCCGTCTTTGGATAGTTCGTGCACTTGTTTCAACACCAGAGGCCATCTCAAAGTCCAGTTTTAGATCAGGAGCACGATTACGAAGGCATAGCCTTCGATTACGGATTTGCAATTACGAAGGCATAGCCGTTTCAAATATCGATCTTGGGAAGGCGTAGTCACTCTCTTACGGCCTGATCCAGGTATTCTCTTTGCATCATGCTTTAATTTCAGCACCCGGGATAATGTTGACTGGTGGCAGCCTATTTTATCAGCGATAGCACTCGTAGAAAGCCCTTCCTGGGACAGAGCAACATCTACACTTTTTTTTCTTGTTGTCAACTGAACATATGGAGCCACGCTTACACCTCCACAAAACAGGATACTAATGAGTGTGTATACACTTCTAACGCCATATTTATAGAAACGGCTGGTGCAATACCATGCAATTCTGTCTGATGCAATAGAAGCGTTATCTGACGCAATACCTTTGCTTCGCGACAAACAAAATGACTATAATCAAACAATATCTTATACGTTTCACTACAAATATTACTTTTTTTTTAAGGTGATGCAGTTTTTTTGTTCGCCACTGTATCTTATTGAGATTTGAGTTTTAAGAGAGTAAAGGAGTGTGATAGGCAAATTAATTTCTCTAATTGGTTCTAACTAATTCGAATAAGCCAATTTCGGGACCCGAATCTAAGTTTCATGGCCGATAAGTTAATTAAATTCCTTAAGTTTCATGACTGAAGGAACTTAAAATTCTTAAAGCATGGTTAGTGTCCTCCCGAGATTAGCTAACTAGTGTCAGGAGGAGGTGCATGGCTTTTTTTATTCACGCAAACGGATTAAATCTGCCTTGGAACCCAAGCAGTTTTCAGACACCACGAACGCAATAGACTTTTTCTTTTGGGACCCCCAAAATACGAAAGGCTAATGGAACCTACAGTGTTCTAGTACTTTATGTGAGTTGGAGGTAGAGAAGGTAGAAGATATTTGGTGATATTGGACTTTGAATTTTTGCAGATTGCAATATTCGGAAACACATGTGAAGGAAGGTTATTCCAAATAACAGAAATAGAATGGGTAAAGGAGGAATAGGAAAAGTTGGTTTGAGCTTGGAGTTGGACAGTGAATAAATGTTAACTGGATTCAGGTACGTGTTCGGACTGGTTTCACTTTTATAATGATTTTTATGATGAAACTATAACATTTATGGTTTCATCCTCAGAGGGAAACGATTATAACGTATTGCATACTATTCAACTGGCATGTCATACTACTCAACTGTGATGCATTACATCACAGTACTTTATACTGTGGCATGACGTAGGCATACGTCATACCACACTGTTTTTAAATATAAAAAACCCTTGCATTATAAGTTAGTTATAAAAAAAAAGATTTGTATTTTTAAATATTTTTTGATTATTAGTTAAAAATCTAAAATTATTAAAACACCTTTTGATTATTTAAAGAACTAATTTATAAGAAAGAAGGAGAGGCCCTTCTCGGTTGTTTAAATGTGGTATGAGTTTCATTGGAAATTCATTATATAGGCGCATCTGCTGTTCCAAGGGTTTGAAATACACTGCCCTACCATAGTATCAGACGTACCAAAAAATAAAGGTGTGCTGCCAGGGGGCCCAAAATATCGGAGGACATTTATAAAAATCTGGTTCCATGGTGACGAGAGGTTGTCATGAAGATTTCAGCACAGGTCTGAAAATTAAGACTATTTGTAGATATGCTGCTGTCCAGATATTAATAGTAGGGTAATATTTAGCTTGTATAGCCTCCTTAACTCTCTTGGGCATTGTTTCTATCAACTTCAAGTAGGTGTCAGCTAGAAGGGGATTTATCTTGAGTCGCCATTTTAAAATGAACTTGATTGGGATTTGGTTACTTAAGTTAGGATTACAGCATCTGCCATCGAAGAATAACACCACGACGAGCAAATACACGAATTTCTCCAATCTGACTCGTTCCTTTTTATAAAGAATGAAAAAAGCTAATTTGTTTATAGGTGAATGAATCGCTTAGCCCCTGTTGGCGAAACTTTGAACTTTTTACGACGCCAGACAGTCAATATCATGGACCCAGGTTCGAAACCCACTGCTCAGATAAAGTAATAATAAAATGCAAAAGTCGCTTCATCGGACCTGCCTACCGAAGGTCTAAGTGACGGCTGAAGCAGAGAGTGGCACCATCTGCTGTCGCTTCCATAACTACCACTCACCACTGGATGCCAAAGCTAAAACCATCTCCAGAGCTGGATGAGGATCACAAGTAGAAATATTGGACATTCTGCATCGAGTGTAGCGCAGGTTAAAGTCACTCACGTTCAGGCCTTAGGCAGAGGGATCGATTCAAAAAGTTGGAGACAGTCTTCCGTGGACGACAGTGGAGCGAGTGGCGCTGTCTCCCGTATGGTTATCTCAACTGAAGGGCAAGACCATCCAGCCCAACCATCTGAAAGTGCTTCCTGTGCAACTGTGCTTGTGACCACCCAGGAAGGAAGAAGCCAACGCATGAAGTGGAGCATCGAAATGAATACATTCATAATACGAAGTAACGAAGCTAGAGACAGACATGACAATGTACAGAAAGAAGCTACACACCAAGAGGCGGGAACGGTTCCCAACTGTTCTATTCAACGGAACAGCCAATAGCAGACTAGAGACGGACCATCGTCACGAAGAACCTGATAGCACCTGCAACCTTGGAAAAAATCCAGCAGGATGTGAGAGACCAATTACAAACAACAACGAATACGGACACAACGGAACCAGAACTGGAGGAGGAACAGCAAGTGCAAGAACTACAATGCGGAGTAGACGAAATGGTAACAGACAAGATCGTGATATCCAGAATAGAAGAAGAGTGGAAGAAAGCCCTAGCAGAATTCGAAGAAAAGGACCCCCACAAAGACCCACATCATACCGAAGTAGAGACCCAACAGAATCCTGTGGCAAGTCAGAGACCACCTCAATAGGCGAATAATACCGGATTATCTCAACAACAACTAGACACCATCTGGACAGCCATTTACTATGCCCCTGCAGCAGCCACCAGGACGAAGGGAAGGAAAACCAGAAAACGACATAACACAAAATGCAAAGGCAAGAAACCACCAGCCTGGGAAAGATTGATTGATTTATGAGTTCTTGGCGCAAGAGCTACTGAGGCTAAAATTCTCCACCTGGGAAAGAAGGTTACAGCAGAAGATAGAAAAGATAAGAGTGAAGATATACCAACTGACCCAGTACCAATGGGGTAACACAAGTAAAAAGCTGATAAGAAAAGTGAAGGCCATCCTCAAGAAAGACAATATCCACAGCAAACACAAGACCTGTAATCACAGGATTGAAGAATACCTTTACACCCTGAAGAAGAAACTCCTGGCATTCAGCGAGAGGATTCACAGTTATAGGGAGAGTGTTCAGAGGAAAACAGAGAACAGGATGAAAACCAGAGAGCCTTCTACAGGAAAATCGGACAAGAGGAGAAGGAAGGCGACAGACCCACCAACCAGAGGGCACTCAAGGAATTCTCAGGGCAACCTGTAGAGCACCGAAGTTAGTCATAACGGCAATGTTCCCTGGATAGATCTAGAAAGGAAGAAAACCAAGAACCTACAAGAGATAACAGTAATGGGAGATTCGGGCAGAAGTACAACAGTCAATCAGGAAGTCCCACAACTGGCGAACCCCAAGATGCAGATAACATCCACAACTTCTGGCACAAGAAATTCAACTGCCCATACAGGCATGTAGCAGAACAGTACACCCAGATGATAATGAACCCTGACACAAAAGTCTCTGACTCAAGGAACTACCTACCTGAAAGCTAAGGACAAAGACACCACAACCCTGAAAAGTACAAACCAATCACCAATTAAGTAATGTCTAAACATCGGATAACATATTTCAATTACAAATTAGGTGAGGTACTCACGGCGTTACGTTTCAAGCGCATTTTTATTTTTCTAACTATTAATTGATTTTTTTTCTTTTTCTTTGCAGCGAAGTGAAAAGTAAATTTAGCTGTTACATTTAATTACAGCTGTATAATATTTATTACTCTTCTCCCATAGACTTTTAAGTTTCTTTTCTCTCTATATATGTATCTCTTCACAATCAACATCATGTTCACGAGCTTACATAGCAATAAACGCATGGACTGGCTAAAGTTAACAATAATGCATTAAAACTACGTTTAACCTCTGAAAAAGAAAATAAAAGAAATAATACTTTCCAGGTTTATATTTGTCCAATTTTCATGAAATTTGGAAAGGCTCGACAAATCTTTCTATGTGAACTAAATATAAAATTTCATGAAAATTCGACCACTGGGAGTTATATGGGGATAGATGGACAGACAGACGGACATGGTGAAGACAATAGTTGCTTTTGTAATAGGATTTTAGGAACATCAGCGACTAAGGCCATATTGTTCCGTGTGTACTGTTTGTAAATAGTGTTCTATGGCCGATTTTCTTTTGCTGGACGAAAAACCGGAGTTTCCGGGAGAAAATGCTACTCTCGCTTGAGACCGACTAACTCAGCCACGGTGTGAAAAAGGCCCATAAATTTTACTCCCGCAATCGATGGGACTCGAACTCAGATCTTTTCAAGGGCAGCAACCTAGGGTCAAGAGATGAATGGATTTATCGTGCAGACCATATGATGGAACCATAGTTTCGAAATTTGTTACAGCAGTGCCTTGAGTCTTCAGTAGATGACGAATTCCCCTAATGGTGACGTAATGTGAAATCTAAAGAGCCTAAGCCCAAGTGCTGTTACTGGAGGACAACAGCGCCCCCAAACGGTGCAAACGGTCTATGTTAAGTTTTGAAGAGACGACTGAAAAGTAAATTTTTTCTTTCAATGTCATTCATAATTGAGGAATTTATTGTAGCTTAAACACAGAGCGTACAGATAAAGCAGAAATATATGAGCTTTCGGCTATATGGTAGCCTTCATCAGAATTAAAATACATGAATGGCAGTTGGAATGAAGATGTGCACTGCCAGGTGCGTGAGACGCGAGGTTTAATTGTTTGTTGACGTCTGTGGCTGTGACGCATGATGACGTGGCCAGCGCTTGTCCAATGACAGAACTACTGACTCTGTGATCGGGTTGACTTGGCAACCACTGTTCCTGTTTAAGGATTTATCCGAAGATTTTATATTTAACGATTCCAACCAGGTACGCTTTAGGTAATGGTGGGATCTGTCTACCACCACGACATCGCGGTGTGGGTCGATGTCGTGGTGGGTTGTCCAGACATGTTCGGCGATAGCTGAGTGTTCTATATCCGCTAAACGGATCGCTCTTTTGTGCTCCTAGAGACGTTTCTCGAGTCGACGTCCAGTCTCTCCGAAGTAGCAGCTGGTGCAGTCACGGCAAGAGATGCGGTAGACTAAACCGCTCTGCAGAAGGGTGGGGACAGGTGTTTTCACGTTGGAAATGAAAGAACGCAGTTTCCTGCCTGGGAGCTGGATGCACTTTATTCCGTGCGTTCTCAGGATTCTGCCGATCTGTTGTGACAGGTTGGGGTAGTATGGGATGAATGCCCTTGTGGATGGCTCGTCACTGTTGGTGTTGTAGCTGGTCGTCACGATGTCACGTGTCTGTAGATCACACCTGTCGAGGACGTCAATGGGGTAGCCACACCTCGTAAGGTCTACTTTGACCCTAGTGACCTCTTTGCGTCTTTCATCAGCGGAGCTGGAGTGTGTCCAGGCGCGAGTAAGCAAGGTTCGGGCCGTGGAGAGGAGGTGGCCTCGCGCGTGTGCTGACCGGAAGTTGGTAAACTGGCCAGCACACATGGGCTTACGATAAACTGTAGTCCTCAGGTATGTGCCTTCACGTCGGACAAGTGTGTCTAAGTATGGTAAAGAGTTGTTCGACTCCAGCTCAATCGTGAATTTTATGAAGGGCGATAGTGAGTTGAGGTATGATAGAAGTCGCTGACCTGAGTCTCTAGGGATGACCACGAACACATCGTCAACATAGCGACACCAAAAGGCGATGTGATCAGGTGCGTGTGCAAACGCACGTCCCTCTAACTCCTCCATCACGATGTTTGCTGTGACTGAGCTGACCGGGGAACCCATGGCCGTGCCATGTATCTGCTGGTAGACTGAGTCATTAAATATGATCGCACCCCCTGTTAAGCACAGTCTGAGGGCGGTGGAAATGTCATCGGGTGTGAGACCAGTTCTTTCGTTGAGGGTTCTATCATTGTCCAAGAGTTGTTTTGCACAAGAAATGGCAAGTTCCACAGGGATGGAGGTAAAGAGCGATATGACGTCGAACGATGCCATAACTTGATTCTGCGAGATGGATACAGTGCGAATCCTCTTTATGAATTCAACACTGTTGGAAACGGTGTGGGTGGTCTTGCCAACCAGAGGAGAAAGAAGTCTCGAGACAAATTTAGACAGCTCGTAAGTCGGTGATCCACAGCAGGATACAATTGGTCTCAGTGGTGTGTCTCCTTTGTGCACTTTCGGTAGGCCGTAAAACCGTGGGATCTGACATCCGGAAGCACGGAGGTGATTACGGGTTGACTGTGTGATCTTCCCTTGTTTCAGCCAACTGTTGACGAGGATATTCACCTCTGATTGAGCTGGAGTCGAACAACTCTTTACCATACTTAGACACACTTGTCCGACGTGAAGGCACATACCTGAGGACTACAGTTTATCGTAAGCCCATGTGTGCTGGCCAGTTTACCAACTTCCGGTCAGCACACGCGCGAGGCCACCTCCTCTCCACGGCCCGAACCTTGCTTACTCGCGCCTGGACACACTCCAGCTCCGCTGATGAAAGACGCAAAGAGGTCACTAGGGTCAAAGTAGACCTTACGAGGTGTGGCTACCCCATTGACGTTCTCGACAGGTGTGATCTACAGACACGTGACATCGTGACGACCAGCTACAACACCAACAGTGACGAGCCATCCACAAGGGCATTCATCCCATACTACCCCAACCTGTCACAACAGATCGGCAGAATCCTGAGAACGCACGGAATAAAGTGCATCCAGCTCCCAGGCAGGAAACTGCGTTCTTTCATTTCCAACGTGAAAACACCTGTCCCCACCCTTCTGCAGAGCGGTTTAGTCTACCGCATCTCTTGCCGTGACTGCACTAGCTGCTACTTCGGAGAGACTGGACGTCGACTCGAGAAACGTCTCTCGGAGCACAAAAGAGCGATCCGTTTAGCGGATATAGAACACTCAGCTATCGCCGAACATGTCTGGACAACCCACCACGACATCGACCCACACCGCGATGTCGTGGTGGTAGACAGATCCCACCATTACCTAAAGCGTACCTGGTTGGAATCGTTAAATATAAAATCTTCGGATAAATCCTTAAACAGGAACAGTGGTTGCCAAGTCAACCCGATCACAGAGTCAGTAGTTCTGTCATTGGACAAGCGCTGGCCACGTCATCATGCGTCACAGCCACAGACGTCAACAAACAATTAAACCTCGCGTCTCACGCACCTGGCAGTGCACATCTTCATTCCAACTGCCATTCATGTATTTTTAATTCTGACGAAGGCTACCATATAGCCGAAAGCTCATATATTTCTGCTTTATCTGTACGCTCTGTGTTTAAGCTACAATAAATTCCTCAATGAATCCAGAGCGCGTAGGCCTGTTTCGTTATGTCATTCATAATTATTTCTAATGCTAAATAAATCTTGGTGTTTTAGTAATCTTTTAAGATATTAACATAATTCAAGCATTAATCTTTAAGATGCCAACTATTTAATGTTAAATTAAACTTTTCCAAAAGTTCTTTACAAATTAAGTAGTCAATACATTTTGAAGAATAGTATAATCGCACAAAACCTTTTCCAATTTATCATTTCATCACTGCTGCCATTTTTTTCGTCAAAAAGACAACCAAATGGGCCAATTAATGTGATCAGTGTTGTTCGCAGCAAGTGAGCAGTAATCGATAGGCCGAGTCCGAGTTTAGAAGCAATTTTATCAAACTGACACAGCCTAAAACTCCCACGCGATATGTCCCCTCAAGCAAATTAGCTCATCCTTACTTTACACCACAAACTATCGATTTTTCTCCTGAAAAAAAAAAAAAAAAACAAACAAACAACGTTCCGATAACTTATTATCATACATCGCTGACTCCATTTTAAACAGCCCTCGGTGTTTTCGAATGCCCACCTTGGTTTTTGATGGAGACTGCATTTACCAGCTGAACACAACCCTTCCTCTCAATCGATCGTCACAAGTTTATTCCAGCTTTTAGAGTCGATCGCCGGCGGTAGATGCCAAAACACGAGCTCGCCCGCTGTGTAGATTACACTTTACGAAAGAAGGCGTGAAACGTATTGCTCGGGCGATGACGTCAGAGTGCGATGTCTCTGGGGGAAAACAAAATTGTGATCGTGCTGCGATGTTTAATTGCTCTCAAATTAAGGTAACATCGAATTCTAAACGCAGGTGGGAGGGTATTTTTGGCATCCCTCACTTTAATTTTGCATCGCTAGGTTAGGCGTAAAGTTAATTAACTTCGGCTTTGTTTAAAAGATTTTTTTTTTTTTTTTTTGGCTTACGTTCGAAAAATGAAAACGAGGCTCATGCCTCTGTTGCAGGTGGACATGGCCCACAGTTGGTAGAATCGCTGTCCTCCCCAGGAGAAAAAACTTGAGTTCGATGACGGGAGGAACTCTTATGGGCCCTTTTCAAAATGCGGCTCAGTTATTCAGTCTCAGGCGAGGATAGAACGGTTTGTGCTCTCGGAAGCCGGGGTTTTTCATCCAGCAAATAGAAAATCGACCTCAGAATCGACCTTAGTCGCCGATGCTAGTAAAACAACAACAACAAGTTTCTTGGTATCAGATAGTTAATTATTATTGATGAAGTAGACGGTGATCACAGTCTTCTGATGTGTGGAATTTACTTAAAGATGTAACCACCATCAAGGGTAAAGGGAAGGGCTTCTGCTTTTGTAAAGGTGACTACAGTGGTCTCAGTTTTTAAATTCTATACAATGAGATCAACCGATGGTGTTACCAACGGTGGATTCTAAATGGGAAGCCTTCAGGGACTTAATCTTGGAGGCTACTAGGCTTTTCATGTCAACTAAGTCTCAAGGTTTAGACCTAAATGGATGTCGGATGAATCAATGAGGCTTGTGGCAGAGAAGAAAAATGCACGGGATGCATATAAATTATCAGGCGACACAAAAGTCTATGGAAGGTATAAACTAGTCCGTAATCAAATCACAAAGGAGGTTAGGCAGGTGAAGGCAGATTATGAGAAATCTTTGGCAAAGGATGCTAAGGAAAACAGCAAGGATTTCATTACTTATATAAACTGTAAAAGGAAGAGGATGAATCAGATTGGTCTACTTAACATAGATCGTTCGACTATTGATGATTCAGTTCAAGTAGCTGATAAACTGAATGAGCATTTTGCATCTACATTCACCCATGAGGAGTTATTCAATGGGGGGAGTGCCAGAAGTTTATTAAAGGTTAACAGGGAGCTAAGTGATTTTGTGATAACTGAGAGCAAAGTGGAGGAGAAATTGTTGAAGATAAATACAAGAAAGGCACCTGGGGTGGACGGGATCTATCCAGTTATATTAAAGGAGGCAGCAAAGGAAATAAGCAAACCCTTAGCCATAATTATGAGAGCTTCCTTGGACTCGGGGGAGGTCCCCATGGGTTGGAGGTGTGCAAACGTATCACCAATTCACAAAGGGGGGGTTCAAAATGTTGATGCTACAAGCACTTTAAGATTTCCTGGGGTTTCTGAGTCGATCCAGTTCTTTTCGATTCTCAGAAAGGTGTCATTGTTGGAGCACGTTTAGCAGGAGCCACAACTGAGAAAACAAAGGTTATCACTGGTGTGGGGAAAGCAACCATCTTAAAAATATACAACGAGTGGAAGACGAAAGGAGAATGCAATTTAAGAAAAAAAAAAAAAAAAAAACAATCACATTAGGGTCACCCTGTAAGTTAATGTACATACCCAAAAATGTATTGTGTCTGTAAATTGCGCGTGTTCTCTGATCGATTTTCCTGTATTGCTGGACGAAAATAACCCCGAGGAAAAAACCTTGCTATCTACACTTGAGACTGGCTAATTCAGCCACGGGGTGAAAAAAAAGCCCATTAAAGTTCCTCGTGTCATCGACGGGATTCGAACCAGGACCTTTTCCATCCGGTCATAATCTGACTCTTGCCTCTCAAGCGGCTGGAGATAGCATATTGGTATGGGGAGTGTTTCTGTTGGTACGGACTGGGTTTGCTCATACCGTTAGAAGGGCGTTACTTCCAATGAATATCTTTCTATAATAATATGACCAATATCAATCCTGTAATGATTCATTTTCACCCGGATTGTAATGGGCTCTTTCAAGACGTCAACGCAACTATCTGTAGAGTAATTGTAATAATTGTATCTAAAAGGCTCAAGGAACATTTCCATGATTTCCAACATCTTCCCTGACCGCCAAATTCTTCAGATTTGAATCCAATTTGGAATGTCTGTGGTATATTGGAAAGGGCAATTTGGCTTCCCAGTTCTCTACCAACCACAATACAGCAGCTAACAACAGCTGACAAATATTCTGATAGAAGAACAGTCAAATCTGGAGCTAAAGCCTCTATGACACTCAAAAGAATCCATGCCAGCTTAGACGCGGAAATCCAACTACCTTCCAGGATCACACCACAGACCCAACTGCAAATCGGACAGTGGAGAAGAAAAGGCTCCATATCTATTTGCGATCAATATGGCAGCAGCGCTGGACGACCTCCACAAAAGGGGAAGTCACGCCAAGGGTGCCTCCCCGATCTACAACAAATATACCCACAGTATCCGGTATGGCTTTGCCCTGGATTGTACAGCACGTATCTCCTAACAGGACATGGAGCGATCCGCCACAAATTACACCTTCTCGGACTCGAAAACAACCCAATGTGTGCATGTGGCTCTGTGGAGACCTGGGGACACCAGATGTATGACTGCGAATTTTATGAAGATCTTCGTGTTGAATTAATCATCCAAGTGCGCCTTAATCCCAAAAACCGGGAACACTACTTACTGGAAGATGAAGCCTCATATATAGCATTCACCAAGTTTGCCCAGAACCTGTATGCTAGACGCTTGACCATTCCTCTGCCTGCAAACTTCGAATAGATGTGTCAAACAAAGCTTCTCAGAGACCCCCAACCAGATGTCAGGTTTCACTGCTTGATCCTTCATGCAAGACAAAACTGGAACTCTTATGAGAAGTGACAAAACTCCACTACCCAGAACATTGACTACCGTACGGGACAACAGTCCCATGAATGACTCCCAACTGTGACATTTTGCACAACCTGTTCAGCCAAACCAACATTGGATCGCCTCTGCTGGGCCTCAAGTTTTTCTGGATGGTGTGGACCTGACCCTACGGTATGGTTTGCTCCCACCCATGCACACAGGCCACATTGGCAACCTGAGCCAGCTCCCTTGTTTGGCTCACTGTCTTACCTGTTCCTGGCAGAGCGGGGAGGGGACAGTTTGCTGTCCCCTTCCCCCCTGCCACCCTATTTCTTCCCTCTGGTGGGGCATGGGCATGCCCCACTGTAAACTGGAGTTGCCTTCCTTTCGGCTCCATATTTCTGTCTATCTGCCCCCCAGTCTTCAGCCTTCACCCCACTCTATCTGACAGCAACGTGAACATGCCCCAAACAATCTAAAATCACCAATCTAAATTAATTTTGCCCAACATTTTGGACTTCTAGCGCTCCCCGCTCCGCGTACGCGATATTTTTTTTTTTTTTTTTTTTTTTAGGTCCTAGCCACTGAAATCTCAGGAAATTAGGTGGCAGGACCTGCCAGAGTGAACTATATACTAGTGAGTACCTGGTCTGCCTCCACGGGGCGAAAGTGGGGCAACGTCGGGCCTCAGTAGAGGTCTGGCGGCTAAATGACCAGATGAACAACGGTACAAGGCATCACACATATACAAAGTCCATACACTTTTGAATCTCTGGCTTTTCCAGTCAACTGGTTCACCCACAATGTAAACTACGCGGAGATGGGGGAAACCCCTGGTGCCGCTTGACCCTAAACACACTTTACACTTTACGTGAACTGGCTGTAATTGCTGCACGTGGCTCTACTAGATGTTGAATAATGGTTACTAATTTTTTAGCAAATGAATGTACACTGCCCTACCATTAATATCCGGACACTTAACTTTAGATAAAAAAAAAGTTTTTATTGAGTCATTTAATATTTTGTGCTGAAACCTTTTGCTTTTATGACGGCCTTCAATCTTCGCGGCATACCTCTCAACCAGCTTTTTATAAATGTCAGGTGATATGTTTCGCAATTCGGTCTTTAACGCAGCCACCATTTCGGCCTTATTTTTCGGGCGATCTCGAAATGCACATACTCGACGATCCAATGCATCCCAAAGATGCTCGATAGGGTTAGATCAGTACTCTGCGCTGGCCAATCCAACTTTTCCACACCCATATCCTAACACCACTCTGTTACGACCCGAGCAGTATGGCATGGCGCATTGTCTTGATAATACAGGTATGGGCTTTCCCCGAAGTATTGCCATTATGTTGGAAGTGCATAGCTGTACAGGACGCCCTGGTATTGCACAGCATTCATGGTTTTGTCGATAACGACTAATGGGCCAAACCAAACCATGAAAGGAACTCCATACCATGACACTCCTATTGGGAGGATACAATCAGGAAGGAACTGTTCCCCTGGCATTCGCCACACCCACGAACGGCCATCAGAGTGATATAATGCGAACCGCGA
Organism: Mastigoproctus giganteus; assembly: GCF_048544385.1. Lineage (NCBI taxonomy): Eukaryota > Metazoa > Arthropoda > Arachnida > Uropygi > Thelyphonidae > Mastigoproctus > Mastigoproctus giganteus. The sequence goes on from NC_143585.1 coordinate 21,259,676, forward strand.
CTCGTCCGTCCGTAGGAAGGTTTTCTACTGCTCTACAGTCCAGGATTCGCGCTCCTTACACCATGTTAATCGGCGTCTTGCATTTGTTGAGGTGATCAATGGCTTGTGACCAGCTGCCCGACCATTGTAACCGATATCAAAGAGTGTCTTTCGTATTGGACTAGTGCTGATATTAGTCCTAATACTCTCACAGAAGGTTTTTGTGACTTGAGACAATGGCAAATTACGATTTGGCGCACAGTTCTTCGCAGAATTCTCTTGTCCCGTTCTGTTAGTTTTCGGGGTTTACCAGGCCGTTTTTGGAAGATTCAGTCCCATTCCTCTGCCCTTTGCATATGACGTCACTAGCCGTTGACCTAGGGATCCCCGGAGTAACTGCGATGTCAATTCGGTTTCCTGGTCTATTAATTCTGATGAACGTGTCATCTTGCATGTCCACTCCGTTCGAAGCCCAGTGTGCATATTTATAGCAGGTTCTGTGACGTGTTTGCATGCATGCATAGTACCTGTTTCCCAATCCATGGAGGGGTGTCCAGATATTAATGGTGGGGCAGTGCATATCAAATTACGTATATTATATGTTAAGAAAATCCACATTTTTTAGGATGAAAAATCCAATCCTTTGGGGAGGGAGGAACAATAACATAAATGTGCATTTCGTCGACACAGAGTACAATTTCATCTTTTTTACTATGGGAACTTTTTACTATGCTCTTATAACCATGGAAGAATAGCTCTTATGACTATGGTGACCTTGAGGGCGGTCAGCAAACAAGCATCCTGACAATAGAATACACATGATTCGCCCTGGTTGAAAAATAGTCTCCTCCATTAGTTGTTGTTATGTTTTTATTTATTTATTTTAAATGCACGTGTGTTCGCGTATGGATAAAATATCCAATTCTCGTCACCATGTACGTCCATCTGTCCATCCGCGTAGCAATTCTTATTCTTTACGAATTTTATATTTGAATCTGTTGGAAAAGTTTATTAAGCTATCTGAAATTTCATTCGAATAAGAGAAATAAAAATAAGATAATTATTTTATTTAATTAAATTTAGAAATAATATTTTTATTTATTTTCCAAAATATTGCATTAGCTCTATGCTGTATTAGTATCAGTAGTGGAGAAATTGATGCAGGAAAGCAAGATTATAAAGCATCACCCAAAAAAAAAAAAAACCTTTCCCACTTCACTTATCCATCCCCTCCAATAATGTGCCCCGTTCGTCCTCGAATTTATATTTCCCACTTCTACAACAACAGATAAAAGCTTGTTTCTACAATCAACCAGCTTTTTATAAATTTGAGGTGATATGTTCCTCCACTGGACTTTAACGCAGCCACCAGTTCGGCCTTGTTCTTTGGGCGATCTCGATCTGCACGTACCAACGATCCAATACATCTCACAGATGCTCGATAGGGTTCTGATCACGACTTTGGGCTGGCCATCCAACTTTTCCACACCCATGTCCTCAAACCACTCTGTTACGACCCGAGCAGTATGGCATGGCGCGTTCTCTTGCTGATACAGGTATGGGCCTTCACCGAAGTATTATCATAATGTTGGAAGTGCATAACTGTCCAGGATGCCCTGGTATTGCACAGCATTCATGGTTTTGTCGATAACGACTAATGGGCCCAAGTCAAACCATGAAAGGAGCCCCATATCATAACACTGCAACTTCATTGTTGGGGAGATACAATCAGGAAGGAACTGTTCCTCCCCCTAACATTCGCCACACCCAGGAACGGCGATCAGACTGGTAGATTGCGAACTTCGACTTGTTTGTCCAAAGGACTGCTTTCCACTGCTCTACAGTCTAGGGTTCGCGCTCCTTTCGCCATGTTAATCGGCGTCTAGCATTTGTTGAGGTCATCAATTCTGTTTAACTGTTCAAGTAATTCTCTTAATTCTGTTGAACATGTCATCTTGCATGCCCAATTTTTCGATTGTCTGTTCGTAGCCTAGTGTGCATATTTATAGCAGGTTCTGTGACGTGTTGCATGCATAGGACCTGTTTCCCCATCCATGGAGGGGTGTCCGGATATTAATGGTAGGGCAGTGTACATCCTTCCTAAAATAAGACCTCCAGACAGTACTCAAAATGCAGCCTAACCGCGGCTTTGTGCATGGGATTAATCACTTCCTTATCCCTGCTAGCAAAATTTCATGAGCTCTCCTGACAGCCTGTCTCCACTGCTCAATTTCTCAATGTCAAACTTCATCTGCCATTTTTAAGCCCATCTGCTAACGTTTCTAGATCCTGGTGCAGTAACATACTGTTATTACTGTCATTAGCCACCCTACCAACCTTTGTATCATCTGCAAACTTAGACAATAAGCCTGATATACCTTCATCAACATCATAAATAAATATGGAAAATAACAATGGGCCCAGCACTGAACTCTGTAGGAATCCACCAATAACATTAGTCCAAGAAGAGCAGTGTCCATTAATAACCACTCTGTCTTCTCCAACTGAATCATCATTTTATTCAAAGCAGCAACTTGCCTTAATGCACACTGCTCCAATTTGTGCAGTAGTCTTTTATGAAACAGTATTAAAGGCTTTCCTAAAATCAAAGTATATGGTATGAAAATTATTTGTTGCATCGACTTGCTTCGCTACTACATCAAAGTATCGAATGAGATTGGTCAGACGAAATAGCCCCTTAACTGTATTCCTGTCTAGATGGTCCTGCATTTCTTCTTTAACCTGTGACTCCATTTTATTTTTCTCTGGAACATAAGTTAAGCAAACAGAAGTTAAAGTCTGTAATTACTCATGTCAGTTTTTCATCCCTCCTTTGAAGTGGATATACATTAACGCATCTCGAGTCCTTAGGGACCTCCTCCCAATCCCAAGATACTTTCATAATTACGGCCAAGGCTTTTCTTGCCTCCTTTGCTGCTTTCCTCAAGAGAATTGAATACATTCCATCCATCCCAGGTGCCTTTTTTATGTTTAGCTTAAATAATTTCTCTTCCACTTTCTTCTCAGTTATTACAAAATCATTTAGCTCCCTGTTAGACTTTGATAAACTTCAGCCATCCCTTCCAATATATAAGATATACTACTTTCCAAAAAAATAATTGGACACCCCTCTTTTCATACTCCATTGGGTATTTGCGAATAAAGAGCTGACTCAGAGAAATATATAAAGAAGGGTAGGAACTTGTGTGGCCACATAAGTTCCTACTGATTTTGAGAAGTGTGTTATTGCCAGACGTTACACTGCTGGCTTGTCGATTCGTGAAATTGGTAACAGCCTGCACCACACAAAATCAATTGGCAGTGATTGATCACCAAGTCGAAGTGTGATGGTACTAGCATCGTCCAGAACAGAGCAGTCCTAAGCAATTTGGAAGCTCTCTGGGCTAATAACGTAACGTTCCTTCTTTATAGTTATTGGAATACAATAACTATACTTCATTGACCAGCCCACAGCACTAACCTTAACCCCAAAGAAAACCTTTGTGACGAATCGGACCAACGTGCTCTCAATCAGTGGCTGAATTGACGCTGTGTTAAAGGAGGACCAAAATACTGCCTTCTTGTTATCCAAAATTAGTTCGGTCTTTATCGACGATGACACATAGGCCAAAGGTGAGCTGGCAGGTCATTAAATATCGCATCAATAGGTTTGTCGAAACATACGATATGGTTATTTTTGGAAATGCAAATTTGTTTTCATATGATTGGATATAAAGTCACACTAATCCTTTTTCCAGGAGGTTTTAGGATCAGTTGTTTATATTACCATGCTTCTGTTGTGTGGTTTTAATGAGGTTAGCTTTATCTTTGGTTGGCCTTATTTCAGTCATATCATTAGCAGTTTTATAATCTTGACTCTGCCAGCCATGCCATGCATGACTTCTCTACAAATTACGTTTACTTTAATCAGCAACTATGATGGTTAAGCCTCACAAAAATTTTCATTAGCGTTTACAGTGGAATTGCAAACGCATCGCGTGTCCTCAAATGATGAAGTTTGTTGTTGGAACCCACCTGAGGGCAAGCAACCATTACGAATAACTTTACACTATTCAATATTGACACCTCACACGTGAGAACATGGTTAGCGTTCCCGCGAGCCAGCTGAACTGGTTCACATCCCAAAAGGTAACCCCGAACGATAAATTACCTTTAATTCCGAGTTACAAATATCGAATAAATGACAAGCAAATACCAACCATGAATAAGCGTGCAACAGCTAACCATATTGGATTTTTATTCAACTGCTAGACGCCTCAATCAATGTCAAAACTCTCCCAGAAAGAATCTGTTCTAAAAGCATTGAATGCCTTTATGATTCCCCCCACCCCTCGCTGCGGATCTTCCTCCTTAATGGTTGTTCCCATTGTTGCTGGTCGTCAATCAATACGACTGTTTCGACAAACACCGTGATAGTTGAAATTTAATACCCGGTTACGTCATCGCTTACGTCAGCACTGTCATTAAAATTCCGAGCTACCGCTCGAATTCTCATGGCGCTGTTTGACAGAATGGAAAGTGAAATACGTTGCGTGCTTTTGAAACAATAGTTAGGAAAATATGGGGGACATATCTAGGCCATCTTATGAATCCAATAATTTTATTTAAGACAAGAATTTAAATCTCCAGAGAAAAGAGTTTTGATTGGTGCGAGTGGAATTCCTACCACGATAATTAAGATGGTTATTTCATTAGTGGAAAGAGGGGAGAAAGTATCTGCAAATGGTGCATTTGAACAATGGAATTTGGTCGCGTGAACTTTGCCATAATTAGACATGCGGAGAGTTTCTGTTTAAATATGGGAAGCGCCTTTCTGATACAAGGTTCAGCTTACTATAATCGATTTTTCTGCTGGTTTGTATCTTCTCGGTATTCAATAACCTTTATTGAGTTACTAAGTGTCATTGTCTTTGAATATCCATAGGACTAATTTTTATTATTGTTTTTAATTGCAGCAGACAACAATCCCGACAACCAAGATCCACAGCCACGTCCTCCCAAAAAGAAGTGTTGCACGAGTCGTGCCAAACACACCGTAGTCGGATTCTTTTTGACGATCACCGTCGCTTCCACATGGGTTGCAGCCGCCCATCTGCTCAAGTCCACGTACGTAACAAACATTCGACCTCTCTCTGAAGGGCTTCCCAACTCAACGTTTCAGTCATCAGGGGTCACCACGCTACGTCCGCCAAGCGTCAGTTCTGTAACGTACAACGCGCCATTTTTCACCACTTGGTTTTGCACAACTTGGAACAGTTTTTTCTTTCCCATCTACCTTTGCGGTCGGCTGTGCAAAAGATTCAGGAAGACCAACGCCAGGAGGGTGTTTCTGTGAGTACAGAAATCTTATTTCTTTTTTAATAATTATTTAAAAATGACATACTCTTTAATTATGAATATGGTATTCAGTTTGGTAAACCATCACTACACATCTAAAAATTTCATACACCAAAGTACTTTTCGGAAAGAGTTGGGGTTCGAAAAATTGATGATACTGAATTCACTATCCAGTAATTATGTCATATAATTAAATGAAATGAAATTATATGTATTTCAAAAATGCACATACACTGAGTTCGCTTCGCATTAGCAAGATCTACCTAATACCTCGTGGGGCCATCTTTTGCCCTTAATACAGCCGTAAACGTCTTGGCATGGACTCCACAAGTTGTTGCATGGTGTCCAGTGTTAACTCTATATTATCACGTGAATGGTCATAGCATCGAATATCCTTTTCTAATTGGTTCCAAAAATGCTTAACTGGGTTGAGATCGGATGAGTTGCCAGCCTTGGATGCCACAGAATTCATTGTTATTTCCTGAAACCAGTAACCTGCTGGGCCTTGTGGTATGGCGCATTGTCTTGCTAATATACACCGGAGTTGCTTGGATACACTGTCAACATTAACCTATATGAGCTTCAGGCACATAGTCCATGGTGAAAACGTGAAGTGGTGCCACCTTCTCTTCCAGTGTGATTTATACAGTGACTTCAAATCTAGTCTTCTGTTCAAATCTTTTCCCGGGTCAGGAGCCGCTTCTTCTCCAGGACCAACATAAATTCTCTGTTCTACAAACTTTTGCTGTTGAGTTTTTAAATGCAGGAAAGTACAATAATGTGCCATGATATAAATATTAATGTGAATGCCAATACTGTCCTCAATGATGGTGCAAAAAATAATGTTACCACTATTAATAATTAATTTTCATTTGCTATCTTTAAACCTATCTTGCTGTCTTTAAGCTCTATTGATGAGTTTTAAGTTTTGTAAATAGTGCTTCTTAGATGTATGAGAAAAGGATGTGAAGTTCTGTTGACGGGGCCCTTTAGAAGATAAGTTTTTTTTTGTTTGTTTGTTTGTTTTATATAATACACCATGGATTTCCCCCCTCTCTGTATGGGTCCCCTAGAGAATATTTCTTCGCCTGGTATAGCACTATTTTTCTATGGGTAGGGTTTGTCTCAAAAATTAGACCCAGAGAGTTCAGCCCACCTTCTCGTAGTATGGACGAATACTCAGAAGCTTCCAGGTGGTAACTGAGTTCATCAATCTTTCTTGAGACGTATTCTAACTTTATAGGAACTAATTATAATTCTGCTATGCGGGAAAAGAGACAGGACTATCAGCAGCAGCAGTTTAAGGGTAGGTGAATGGGAAAGTTGGATCGCTGGACAGAGAAGAATAAGTGCGTGCTGTAGGCGTTCTGAACTATGTTTATGGAACAGGATTAGCGCTCTTAGATAAATATGGAGTGTTAAATAAGTTATGACGTCATATGGTTAAAAATGAGATTTTTATTTATACAGTGTTGCATTAGATTTTGAAAAATTCTCCAAATTTTATTGCTGGATATTCTGTCTTATATCTTAGCTTTATCTTATATGTTTCAGGAGATTAAATTGTTTTAAAGTCGTCTTAAGTCGGGCTTAAAATCGTTCGTGTACTATAGCAAGTTTGTAAATAGGAACGAATGATCACGAAAAGGGTAACAGATAGAACACCTCCAAGTGGTATATTTCTTGGTATGATGGTCGTGAGAAACGAGTGTACAAATTCTGCTTGAGGATTGACAGTATACACTGTCCTATCATTAATACCCAGACATCGGAATTTTTATGGGCCGTTTTCACAACGTGGCCGAGTTAGTCGGTCTCAGGCGAGGACAGCGTGGATTTTTCTCTTGGAAACTCGGGTTTTTCGTCCAGACAAACGTGTAAAAAGAAAGATAACTTGAGGTGGAAATGTAATACTAATGTGATTTCAATTACTTATGGACTTCAACTAGCAAAATGTCCATCTACTCTCCAAAGACGGTCTTAGATGCACACTCGGATGCGCTCCTGCATCCGAAAGTGCCTTTTTGAGGGGGGCATCAAAACACAAAAATCTTCGTCTGACACGTGCTTGGGTGGGACATGACCATCAATGGAGGGGTGTCTGGATATTAATGGTAGGGCAGTTTACTTCTTGCAATCCTTGTGTGATTTGTAATGACGGCTAGTAAAGTCAAGATTTCTGCTATTTTCTCTCTTTATTGAATTTCTCTGTCTCTATTTGTTCTCCTGTTCCCCCTCCCCCTTCAGTTTGTGTTTGTTGCTACCAGAGAAACTTCCATTATTTCTTTTCTCTGTGAGAGAAGAATGCACACGCTCTTTTCTGATATATGAAATTTGCTGTTTGCAAACTTGATTTCCCGTTCCTTGTATTCTGCGAGTGGACAGTGAGTTGAGCATAAATCCTATTAGTCTGCAGTTCCTCTACTGGTCTATTCTATTTGCGTGAGAGCGCCCTCTTCTATTAACTCAAGAGCGTTCGTCGCATAGTTTCTTCAGCGCTCTTCCAAGCCTTTCTTCTGGAATTTGTCTACTTTATCACTGTCAAATTCAGCTGTGCAGTTGACACCTACTGCGTTTGGTCTGGATGTTTCTGCTAATCCTCCTTTTTAAAGTAACTCAATAAGCTCTGTGTTTGCTGTTAAGAATATGAGCTCCTGGATACGTAGGAGAATTTTCATTTCTACACGGATATTGTATAATTACCATATAATATGCTATATTTATAAAAAGAATGTACAGAATGGTTATAAAGTCCTCCCCCACTTTTAAAAATTAATAATTTGAAAATAATATCGAAAAATGGTCTTTTGCATTGTAATCAGCACATGAGGGAGTTGTTTAAACTATAAAAAAAAATCATCGGGGGGGGGGACGAACGATTTGCCCATTGCAATAAACAAATCAAACTTTGCGTTCGTTAAGAATGAGGGGTCGTAGAATTGTAGTGTTTGATGGCCATGATCTTATTCTTCATCATTAACATACACTGCTTGACAAAATTAACAGAACGTGTAGAAAACGTGGTGTAACAATTGCAGCTTGCGATGAAGCCGGACAAAATTTGGTATGGTGGTGTAGCGTAGAATAACGATGAAATGAGGAGACAGCGAGAAACTTCAGACAGGTATAAGGGACATTTATAGAGGTTGTATACAAATTACCAAAAGGTCACATTACAGAAGTCGATACAAGATGCTCGAAAATATGGTCACATGCTGCCTATAAGGCGTTCCAGAGTGTCGAAACAGATCACGGTTGTTGAGTGTTCATACGCCTCACTTTCCGTTCCAAAACATCCCTCAATACAATCAATTTTATTGGATTAAAGTCAGGCGAATTTGGAGGCCAATCAAGATAGCATACCTGTGTTCCTCCAATCACTCGGTCACAGTGCAGGCGCGATGACATGGCTCATTATCGCACTAGAAGATCCCGTTTCTCTAGGAGAAAAAATGCAACATGGAGGGTGCACATGGTCTCCTAAGAGCAGCCAGTAGACTCACCAGTGAAACGTTCGTCCATACGCACCAGGGGTTCTAGTTCTTACCGGTTCCCCTCCATTTGCCTGGACAGCGGGCATCATGCACGATGGGTAAATGGGCTCGTGTTGCTTGCGTCACACACGCAGGCGTCCTTCGGCGTGTTGCACCACATATTTGGACTCGTCTGACCAGCATACTTGTTTCCAATCCTCCAGTGTCTAACCAGCGTGTTGTTGATACCACAGCATTCGCCAACGACGATGATCAGCAGGTATCTCTTGGGTCGTTTGCTGTGGAACTCCATACGTCTGAGTGTGTGGGGGTGCATCGTCATCATTGTTCTTACATTCCCAATATTGTATTGCGATGTCATCTGTCGAAGAGCGATCAGTCGTTGAGCCAGTACAACGCGCTACACCCTTCGCTTACCACGAACTACCTTGCGTAATCCTTTACAGTTCTATCGGTAAAGGTGGTTTGACCCGTTCGTCACCATCCTTAACCATAGTGGACCCTGAGCAACCGACGAGATTTTGGGCGTTAGCAGAAAGAGGCAAGGGGCAGAAAGAGTTGGAAGGTCGAAATCTGAATGTTATTTGGATACATTCTAGGTAAATTCTTGAAGAAGATAGACGGGTGAGCTGGGTAGTTTTTTTTTTTTTGGTTGATGTTCTATAAGCTTGCTTTCTTGCATTTATTCTTCCAACCAGCGCATGGCTATGAACCGAACATCATAACGAATGCTTCATCTACAGTATATTGAATATTGATAGTCTATGTGATATGGTTTAAAAAATAAATAAATAAAATAATAACTGCCGGATTTCTATCAGTCCGATTTTAATAAAATTTCGAAAGGCTCAGCTTCCAGTCTACTGGAAGTCCAGTTATTACATGCGGACAGACGAACAGACAATGAAATAATAATTATCGGATTATATTGGTCCAATTTTAATGGCACTTGGGATGGCTCTACAAATCTTTGTGAAAGGCAAAAATACAAAATTTAATAACTTAAATAATTTTATTTAAAATAAAAAGTATTAAAATCATTAAAATACAAAATTACAGGCATACCTCGAATAACGAATAGGATGCGTTCCACGAAATTACTTCGTTAAGCGAAACTTCGTTTTCAGAGGTAAAAATACTATGGCCAGAATAGGGATACGTTCCTACGTAAAGAAAATGAAAAGCTTTTTTTTCGAACAAAGAAAAGTTTTATTAAATAAACATTCAACTTACATACAAAGTGAAATCACATTTTAAAATATGAGTCTAAAGTTGATTGCTTATGCTTTTTTTCTCTTTGATTTAACAATTGCCTATACGGAGTTATTGCATTTAACACTGATCGCTTAACAATAAAACTTCTTCCTAAATCAGGATCATTTTCACTAAAAAAATTTAAACGTTTTCAATGTCATTTAAGCAGCTTTTTAAATCTTTGTTTGTTAACACTTTTTCGGCAGGAACTTCTTTAACTTCGTCTTCATTATCTTTGTCTACGTTGCTAACAAGGTTTTCTAAATCTTCCACTGAAAAACCATCATCTTCTGCATTCAATAAATTTCTAACATCCTCTTCATCGACATTTTCGAAACCTATTGATTGAGCCATCTGGATAACTTCATTTCTAATTTCTTGGATGCTATTTTCTTCTTCTAGTACAACTTCTGGCCATATTTTGCGCCAAACTCCATTTAAGCATTTCTTAGTGACTTCTTTCCAAGAACTATCAATGTTTTCAATTGCCTTTTTAATGGTGTAGTTTTTCCAAAAAGTTTTAACTGTCATTTCCTCTTTATCCTCTAGTTCAGTTAAACTGCTTAATGTTCGACGCAGATAATAAGCTTTAAATGATGCTATCACACCCTGATCCAATGGTTGAATCAGAGAAGTTGTGTTTGCTGGAAGAAACACAACTTTGACAGGAATGCATGTGTCCAACGTGTTAAGATCAGTAGGATGTCCCGGAGCATTGTCTAACAACAAAAGAGCTTTTTCTTCAAAGTTGTTTTTTTTGACAATACCGTTTTACTCCAGGACAAAAGTGGTTAACAAACCAATCAGTAAATAACTCCTTGGTAACCCACGCTTTTCTATTTGCTTTCCATATTACAGGTAAATTCATTTTTATGTTACCTTTTAACGCCCTCGGATTTTCTGAATGGTAAACTAATAACAATTTTAATTTATAATCGCCAGAGGTATTTGATCGAAAGAGTAACATCAAACGGTCTTTGGCTGCTTTGAACCCAGCAGCTGGTTTTTCTTCAATAGAAATGAAACTTTTTGTTGGTAGCCGTTTCCAGAACATACCGCTTTCGTCAACACTGAACACCAAATTTGGTGGAAAATTTTCACGTTCAATTATTTCCTTTAGTTTTTCTGAAAACTTATTTGCGGCTTCTCCTGTTAATTTTACACTATGAACCCTGGCCCGTTTTTTAAATTTCTCGAACCAACCACGAGAAGCCCAAAAGGTTTCCGTAATTTCGTCAGTTTGTTTAGATTTCAGGTGATTAAACTGGAATATTTTTTTTATGTTAAATGGGGCTTGAAATTGCGGACTTCGTTATATCGAAGCTTCGTTATCAGAGGTAACGTTAACCGAGGTATGCCTGTATTAATAAAAAGTTATTATATAAGGGAGAAAAAAAAAGAAGAAGAAAATAAAAGAAATAATAAATTTAGGCTTTCTATTAGTTCGATTTTAATGAAATTTGTACTGGCTTTAAAATTCCTTTTAAAAGGCCCAAATATAAAATTTCATGAAAATCCTAATAATCCCTCCGCCTAAATCCTAAGATATGTATGCTGTTCACTCTATAATAAATAGATGATGTAATATTGACAATATAAAACGCCCTCTATCGGTCATTTATCAGAATTATTATTGTAATAATTACTTTGTACTTATGCTCGATTGGGGCCCAACTAGAATATAAGCACAACCACGTACAGTATCTTTAAAGATACTCTAATAACATTATTTGGTTGTAGTTATGCTGGTGGTAGTGCACGAACGTTTAGAGAATTCAAAACCAGTTAATTATTGCACGATTTAATATTTATGTTTATTTATTAATGCAACACAGAATAACTCTAAATTAGACAGCACAAATACAGATAGCTACTTGCAAAACTGCAGTAATTCTATCACCTTACATTGTAAAATAGTATTTTGAAAATCTTACCTCACTGAACTGTTAAATGGTATTCTCTAGGAGGAGTCTTAAACTAACTCTGTTATATTTAAAAATATTATAAAACTTACTCGTAAAAACGTTTCTATTTAAGTATAATTCAACAAAAATACAATAATTAATTTGAAATCGAAAAAACTGGATGATCAATGCGAAATACTGTGTCAGCATCAACTGCTGTTGGACTACAGACTGATCTTGTTGACAAAGTTGACACCGACAGTTATATGACCAGCTGAGTGCGATTAAATCTGTACAATTAAATTTAGACTATGCATAAATATGCGTAACATAATCCCCTTTCACCTTTTATTTTCGCAAATAACGGACACCTACTGCTGGCGCAGTAATGCAGGTGTTCTGATTGCGAGGCCACCGATGCTGCAATGCGATGATTCCATCTGCGAAGAAAGTTTTCACCTGGGCCTCCAGGAAAGCATCCACTACGGAAATGACGTCACTGTTCTTGGGAAAAATGAACTCCAGCCAGGTATTTTTTTCAAATTAGGAAATAGATGAAATGTCCGATGATGAAATGTCAAATGGGGAATAGTTCCAATATTTCAAAGCTTTGTTCATGCAGTGCAGCTGTGGCAATGGCACACTTGTGAGCAGGTACAGTGTCCTGGTGGAACAATACACCTTTGTTGAGTTTTCCTCCGCGTTTGTCTTTGACATTTTCGAGCCAATGCCCTACAAGATCTATCGTAATATGTCCCTGTAATTGTTTGGCCTTTTTGAAGGTAATTCGCTAATAATACTCCATCAACATCTCAAAAAACCGCGATGCTATCATCTTGCTAGAAGAAGGAATCGACAATTGCTTTGGAGAAGAAGAGCTGCGTTTCCACAATAAAATTTGGTAGATGTGCTTGAAAACTATACAAATGTTCACTTGACTTGACAACTCTTGTGCGTTTTTGATCTACTGTCAGAAACTTTGGGACCCATCCTGCTGACATCTTTTTCGTAGCGAGAACCTCTGTTATTATGTGGTGCGTACATTCAGATGAGATGCCCAAGATGCTCGCGATATACCGAATTATCTCTCATCCATCACCAGATAATGCACTGTGTCAACAACTGTTAACACCGTGTCAACAATTGTTAACAGGAGAGACTGCTTCTAGAGGGATGGGATACACTTAAATAGAAAGGGTGCAAGAATATTTGCTGATGCTATCGAGGCAGTGTTAGGTGGGTCGGAAAACTGATAGCTTGGGGGAATACAAGGACTAATAGTTTAACAGTAGCCGTAGGCAGAGGTGAAGGTGATTCTTGCATAACTTCTATTAGAATAAGTAGCGACCTGGAGCGAGGGGTGTTGGGGGTTTCAGGGACGGATGGCAGTCATGCTGAAATAGGTGGGTATATGGGATGTGTTAGGGTAACTAGGAATAGGAATAGGAGCATGTATGCTTGCATGTATACCAATGCTAGAAGTATAGTAAATAAATTTGATGAATTTGAAGTGTTGGTCAAGACATCAAAGGCGGATATTGTTGGGATAGCAGAGATGTGACACAGATATAAGGAATGCAGAACTGGAATTTGGGGAGTACAGTGTGTACAGAAAGGATAGACAGGATAGAAAGGCAGGAGGTGTTATGCTATTAATTAAGAAAAACATAAAATCAAAAGAAGTGCATCCAGTTGATATAGATGAACAGTGCACTGTTGAGTCAGTTTGGTGTGGCATAAGCACTGCGAAAGCAAAAATAAGAGTAGGAGTGTGTTATAGGCCTAATGACTCAAATGAGTACAATGAACAATTATACAGAGAAATAGAGTGGGCCAGTAAATCAGAATGTCTTACAATGGGGGATTTTAACTTCCCAGATATTGACTGGAATTTGTGGGTTGGTCACTCACACACTAGTCAGACTTTTGTGGATTTATTGGATGATTGTTTTCTGCAGCAGCATGTTCGAGAGGCAACCAGAGAAAGTAATACTCTTGATCTGGTTATCAGCAGTGATCATTCGTGTATTAAGAATTTGCAGATAAAGGAACCACTAGGTGGCAGTGATCACAGTGTGCTGAAGTGGGATTTACTCAAAGAGGTAACTACCGTCAGGGGTAAAGAAAAGGGTTTTTGCTTCCGTAAAGGGGAGTACAGTGGTCTCCGACAGTTTTTAAATTCTGTACAGTGGGATCAATTGACGATGTTACCAAGAGTAAATTCTAAGTGGGAAGCATTCAAGGAATTAATCGTGGATGCTACTAAAAGTTTCATACCTATTAAGAAATATTATTCAAGATTTAGAAGATTTAGAGACTCGTAATAGAGAAGAAAAATGCATGGGATGCATATAAATTATCAGGTGACGCAGAAGCCTGTGGCAGATATAAGCTAGTCTGTAATCAGGTCACAAAAGAGGTTAGGCAGGCGAAGGCAGATTACGAGAACTCCTTGGCAAAAGATGCTAAGAAAAACAGCAAGGATTTCTTTACTTATATAAACTCTAAAAGGAAGGGGATAAATCTGATTGGTCCACTTGACATCGATGGTTCGACTGTTGATGATCCTGCTCAGATAGCAAACAAACTGAATGAGTATTTTGCATCTACATTCACACAAGAGGAGTTATTAAGGTATGAAAATGGCAGAAGGTTACCAAATTGTAGCAGGATACTTAATGATTTTGTAATAACTGAGAGCAAAGTGGAGGAGAAATTGTTGAAGTTAAACATAAGAAAAGCACCTGGGGTGGATGGGATCTATCCAGTTATATTAAAGGAGGCGGCAAAGCAACTAAGCAAACCCTTAGCCATAATTATGAGAGCATCCTTGGACTCGGGAGGTTCCCACGGACTGGAGATGTGCAAATGTATCCCCAATTCCCAAAAGGGGATCGAAGGGTGACACGAGTAATTACAGACCAGTTAGTTTAACTTCTGTTCCAGGTAAAATAATGGAGTCACTGGTTAAAGATGCATTGCAGGATCATTTAGACAAGACTGCAGCAATAATTGAGACACAGCATGGGTTTGATAAGGGAAAGTCTTGTCTGACAAATTTGATAGGATATTATGATGTGGTTACAAAGGATGCAAAAAATAAATTTTAATATCATATATTTGGATTTCAGGAAAGCTTTTGACACTGTTGCGCATGAAAGACTATTGTACAAATTGGAGCAGAATGGTATTAAGGGTAAGTTGCTACAATGGATAAAAGGATTGTTAAATGGGAGAAGACAGAGGGTGGTAATCATGCTCTTCGTGGACTAATGTTATTAGTGGAGTCCCACAGGGTTCGGTGTTAGGTCCACTGTTGTTTTGTATATTTATCAATGATATTGATGAAGGTATATCAGGCTTAATGTCGAAGTTTGCAGATGATACAAAGGTTGGCAGGGTTGTTAATGACAGTAATGGCAGTGTGCTACTGCAACAGGATCTAGATAATTTGGGCTAAGAAATGGCAACTGAAGTTTAACCTTGACAAATGCAAAGTACTGCATATGGGTAGAAGTAACCCCAGAGAAACGTACCAACTGTGTGGTACTACACTTAAGGCGGTAGAAAATGAAAAAGATCTGGGAGTAATTGTGGAGGCAGATATGAAGTTTTCTGAGCAATGCAGACAGGCTGCCAGGGCAGGTAATGGGGTTTTGTCAATGATATATAGGAATTTTGCTAGCAGGGAGAAGGAGGTGATTGTCCCTCTGTATAAGGCAATGGTCACGCCTTGAGTACTGCCTTGAGTACTGTGTACAGGTCTGGAGGCCTCATTTTAGGAAGGATGTCGATTTACTTGAGCTTGTACAGAGAAGGGCAACAAGGTTGGTGAGGGGAATGAAGGGATCCTCTTACCAAGAGAGGCTTAAGTTCTGCAAATTGCAGTGGCTGGAGACTAGGCACCTGCGCGGTGATCTGATTGAGGTGTATAAGGCCTTGAATGGGTTGAGCACGCTGAATTCTGATGGGATCCTTCCACTTGTTCAGATTACGAACCTAAGGGGGCATAAATTCAAATTAAGGAAAGACAGATGTAGAATAGATGTGCGGAAATTTGCCTTTAGCCAGCGGGTGGTTAATTGCTGGAACAAACTTCCATCTGTCGTTGTGGAAGTTGATAGGTTGAATAAATTTAAGGAGGAACTGGACAGGCATTTGGAGGGAATGGTGTGATTTTTTTTTTTTTTTTTTTTGGCTGATGCTGCATAAGCTCATACACATGCTTTCTTGCATCACATGCCACTACTACTACTACTACTACTTCTGGGGTGATGGATATTGCAGGTTTTTCACAGTATGGGCATCATCCAGGCCCTCCCTTTCTCGTTTAAATTCTGCTGCCCGCTTCTTAACCATGGAATAGAAAGGGATATCCTCCTTTAGGATATCCTCCCCCAGTGAAGGGTTATCTTCCCCAATCATATCCCCATGATTTGTCTTTGGCGTTAGTTCTTTTTTTCCTGAATATTGGAAGAGGGCCATGTTCCTTCAATGGCATAACTTTGTTGAATTCAGGATTTGTAAAAAGATGTTATTGAAACTTGATGGGTTGCCTTTTGAAGTGTTATACATTTAAGTACAGAAATTTTTTACACTGTACCGCTATCCTTTCATACTCAGGCCACGAACATTTCAAATGTACCCATTTAAGCATATATATTAGAACTCAATACATTGTTTCAGTTATAATTAATAAATGATACTTTTATTTGTTGTTTTTTACATGAACAAATAAATTTATTATTTAATATTTCGTTTTGTAATTAGAATAATTAGCCCCAATAAAAAAATTTAAAAAAAAATTGATTCAAACTTCAGATTTTAATGTTGGATGGTCGGTTTAGATGGTTAATTTTTATTCCTACCATAGAAGAGAATATTTTCTTCAAACAGATCGGATGATGTGAGTAAAAAGAGACTGCCCATAACCTTATTTCCAATATCTGTCTATCCAACATAAATCTCTCAAGTTCAAATACTGTAGAATCTTCAGTTGTTCTCTGTAGCATCTAGAGAGATTCTACAGTTGGTAGAATCTCTGTCCTCCCTGCACCGGGTAGAAAAGACCTGGGTTCGAGTCCCTTCGATGAGGTGAGGAATTTTCATGAATCTTTTTCACAACCTAGTTGAGTTAGTCAGTCTTAGGCGATGGTAGCATGTTTTTTCTCCCGGAAACTTGGGTTTTTCGTCAGCAAACAGAAAATCGATCACAGAACCCATGCTCCTAAAACCCCACTACAACGACAACTATGAAATATTCCGATGAGGGAACTCTGAAACTGTTGGTCAACTTTCTAATGCACTACCTGAATTCAATAGTAATGCATCCTAATGGCAGTCCAATGTTTAAATAATATAAAATAGTGCAGTAATTTTAATCTGAATGACACCTATAAAATATTATTAACTCTTCGTATTAATTTCTTATTTTGCAGGGACAGTGTTCAGAGGTTCCAAGAAAAGGGATTTTCGCCCCTTCAGTTCTTTTCAAGATGTGTGTTCTTCAGTTTTTTGTGGGTTGTTTCCAATTATATGCTTGTCCATTCCCTCAGAATCTTGGACACAACAGATGTCGTTGCTCTACACTCTTCTAGCGTATCATTTGTTTATCTCCTTTCGTGGGTGGTGCTGCACGACCAGTTTGTTGGAATTAGGGTTAGTATGAACCCTTTTTTGCCTTCCTCTTCTAAATACTCTAAATGATATTTCTCTGTCAAACAGTGATTTTAAAAACCGGTGTTGAAAAATATTTATTTAATGAAATGATCCAATGGTCTCCATGGAACACAGAGACTATAGACTATTATTTTATTTACAATAGTGCACCGAGGCAACTCGTTGTGAATTGCCTCAATAATATGATATCGCTGCATTAACTATCTTTAACTGTGTTTCCTTTTATAGATTGTTGCTGTCATTCTCTGCAATACTGGGATTGCGCTGTTGGCTTATATGGATGGTGTGTCACGCACTTCGACACTAGGTGGCGTTGTTCTGGCTGCTTCCGCCGCAGCTGGTTCTGCTGTACACAAGGTGTGCCCTTTTTCAGTAAACAATCATTTCATCACTAAAATAGGACACAAAAACAATATTATTCACCATAAATAAATACTGGCACATTACTCAAACTTTTTATGTGGAAATTTGGATGATAAAACATTATAATTTAACTATTTTGCAGGTACTGTTCAAAAAGTTCATCGGAGATGTCACGTTTGGACAACTGTCTCTTTTCTTCACCTTGGTAGGACTCATGAATGTGCTGCTCCTCTGGCCAATTGGTATCACTTTATACTTCACCAGCGCCGAAACCATTATTTGGAGAAAGTTGCCATGGTTACCATTAGGTGGAGCTGCCATGCTTCTTCTAGGTGAGCTAAATGGACGTGCTGAATCAAATGCCTAGTGATTTTTATAAGGTTTAGTTAAAGAACTCGATATATTAAGGTGCATTCGAACAATCAGGATATTGTGTATACATGCACACACGTTCATGGGTACCAATAAACGCGAAGGTACACTACGCACCAAAATAAAGTTCCCTGAAACATAGGTTGTTATGCAATCAACATTGTTCAGTCGCGTTACTATTTTGTCTTTGTTATTGTTTAGGGGTTTCTTCTCGCATCAACTATCTTCGAGAGAACTTAAAATGCCACTGGAACATTATGAGCAACGAATGGAGTATATGTACTGCCCAGCCAAATCATTATGACCACCTTCTAATAGTGGGTATGTCCTCCCATTTCCGTCAGCACCACCACCATGTACCCTATAAGGCCTCAACGTTGCATGAAGTGTGTTGTACCATGCCGATAGGATTGCGTCCCATAAATCTACAATAGTCGGTGAGGAGGATCCAATGACGGATTGCAATCCCATACTGGGATTGCGATCTGTCAGTCCACGTAATCCTAGAGATTTCCTATGGGATTCATAGCTGGAGAATTCGGTCGTCTAGGTAGCACTTAGAAGTCACTTTCATGCTCGGTGAACCACTCTCGAACAATAACGGCAACGTGGCAGGCCTCAATATCCTGCTGGAGACACCTGTGCCATATGGGAAGACTGCCATGAATGGGTGTACTTGAATAGCCACAATGGACAGGTAGTTTTAAGCATTCAGAGTGCGGTCAAGGTGCAAGATTCCCAGCAAAACATCCCCCATACCAAAACACTGCCGCCACCTGCCTGATTCTGTTGGACCAAGACATCGGAGTTTGTCTTCTCAGTTTGTCGCCATACCCTCCATCTATCGACTATGTGGCATAGCAGGAAAAGCGATTCATCGAAAAGGCAATTTTTTTTTTCCAGTCGTCAAATCCAATGACTCCGTTCAGATACAAACTATAGGCGTCATTGGTTATGTGTATCAGTAAGCATGGATATCTTGATTGAGCATCTACTCTGGCGACCCATACGGAGGATGGCTCTTTGGATCGTGGTCTTGGAAATACAGCTGGTTGTCTCCTATACTTCATATGGACTACATATGGAATACTTCATATGGACTACATGCCATGAACCTGTAGTATTCACATTAATCAGTTCTCACCACGACACATGTGCCAGCAGGAGGAGAGGTAGCAGCCGATTGCTAAAACAACACGGAGGGTGGTTATAATGATTTGACTGGAATAATTGATTGGAATTTAACTGGAAGTCTAATTCAACATTAACAGGTTCTTTCTGTTTCAAAAATAAATATAAAATTTTCTGTTTATACTTAGGGACGACCACTTGTATTCTCTCTATCCTGTGTACTCCTCTGACCGGACAACGGGTCAGAGGAATACACAGGATAGAGAGAATACAAGAAATAGCACCATATTTAGCAGACACTGGCTTGAACTCCTGTTACTCAAGAACACGTGTACTCATACATGCTCGAGCCAGACCATTCGGCTATGGCGAATGGTCTGGCTCGAGTCATTGAATTTTTTATAAACTTTAAAAGAGGGTCTCAAACAAACATAAATTCAAAAAAGAATGCAAAAAGTACCAAATGGAATATCACTGATAAAAGCAAACTTAGATGCTAAATAACTTTAATTTAATAATAATTTAGTACGCATAAATAATTATTTAATTCTCTATTACCAGAAATCTTACTACAATCATCAAGAAGTAATCCATCTGGACTGTTCCATTTGGAAAATCCAACAGAAATCAGTAAGAAGTTCTGTTAAGCGTATAGCTAGTTTATTAATGTACAGGATGAAAAGGGCCTGCCAATGGCAAAGAAGGCTGAACACTAGATAGCGATAAATAGGAGAAATAAATCATTGAGTTCCATTCACAATGTACATGACACGTCAATCAAATTGCACAATGAATGGCCATCAGCGTCAATAACATGCTGTGAGAAAAAACTAGGTTTATTGCATAAATTTATAACATCCTATTCAAAATTCCATTTCGTCCTCATTGTCATTAAATGGCATTTACGTTAAGGGAGTTAAAAAAAAATATTTGTACACCCAGGATAGAAGGTTGAAACAAACACCATGTATTAAACTTTTTCAACATTGTGGGCAGACAAAATTATATCCTTTTGCCATCTCTCAATACACTTCCCAATGTCGGTTTTGTAGAAATCCTCTGACCGTCCTTCAAACCACTACTCGGCAGCAGAAATTACCTCATCATCATCATCAGCAGCAGCTGCAGTGTTTCCCACGAAGAAAGGAATTCAGGCAGGAAAGAGGAAGAAATCTGAAGGTCTGTCGAGGGAAATCTGTCGAGGGAATAAGTAGGATGCGCAATATTCTAATCTTTTAGAATTACACAATGCCAAAAAAACTGACAGCATCGCCTTGCAGCACTTGGTTGCACCTTTGCCTTCTTTTGGGGTGGGGTGGGGGTGATTCTGGATGCTTTCTTTGTTTTGATATCAGTTTAGTTTTGGGATTATAACGATGGATCCACGTTTCATCCATGGTTGTTAGCCGTAAAAGAAACTCCTCTTGCTTTTCCTGGCACATCGACAACGTTATATGTGCACATTGTGTCCCTTTCCTTCTTCTGGTAAGTAGTCAGAAGTCTGGTAACCCATCTAGTGGACATTTTATTCATAAGCAACTGTTGATGGATCATATCCTTCCACATTTGAATCGTTCATACAACACTGTAACCTGGCCAGTTTTCTCCATAAACAGCGACCATTTTTTCGTGGATTGTTTTGGGTGTTCTCTCTTGCAGAGTCAGAATCATTGATCTGTATTCCACTTTAATCATTGTGACACTTCACTTCATTAAATGCTGCAAAGAAAAAATGAATTGTCAGATTGAAACCAAAAATTTGTGCGGTAGCCATTGATTTCACGGTATCAAACAAAAAAAAATTATCTTTCTATCACAACTACTTCTGGTCTTTGTTCCTCGTACCGCAGGAACAAAGTTTCTGGTTTTTGAAACAAACGTTGAAGGACAAAGTATCTGTACTGATTACTGAACATCTACAGGAACATATAAAAATAAACAGCCAATGATTGGCCCTCAGTCAATTTGTCAAGACTGTAAAACGTTGAGATATCTGAGTTTTAGTTGTTGCGAGTCTCTGATAAAATTATGGTGTCTCTGTTCTTCTACAACCTGTCTATTCAGTGATACAGTGGTTATAATCACCATCCACAGAGACACCGGGTGGAAGAAGCAGCGGTTCAAATTCCCATCAATAACGCGAGCACTTTTATGGGCTGTTTTCACTGGGTGGCTGTCGGTCTCAAGCGTGGGGCAAGGTTTTCTGTCTGAAAACTTGGGTTTTTCATCCAGAAAAAACACACACTCAATTTACAAACATAATACAAATTGGCATATAAGTTACTTCTTGGATACCCTAATGATGTTCCAACAATGATATTTACACTAGAAAAGGTAGTTAATATTGGAAAGAAACTACTTCGAAGGTAGCCTGTGGTAAAACTTTCCACCAAAGCAATAACATGATCCTCTAGGACATTTAATAAGCTTTAATGTAGAATTTTTAAGTCTCATCACAATGCAATGTTGCACCGGTACAAATTCTGTAACTTTTTGATTCTACTGCGTGCAGTGTTTATTAAATATATCGGACGCTATTGTCGACAATGTACATATGAAATTATTTTGGAGTATTTAAGGCTATTCATTTAAAAAAATCTTTTCAAGTTTCATTTCAGTATCGCCACTAGAAAGAAAGATGCCCTCTTCAGCAGCGCAGAAAACCTTCCTCTCACACCGCCTGCAAGAGGTGCGGGTTCGAGTCCCAACTTTCACTGAAGTTTAAACGTGTTCCTTGTTAGTAATAATGCCCTCGCGGTAGCGGTTATAATCACTGTCTTCCCAAACCAAACGAAAAGCGCCTGAGTCCGAATCCTGTCATTGACGCCAGGAATATTTTTATACACGTTTTTCACAACGTAGCTGAGTTTGTCGGTCTTAACAAGAGTTGTACGTTTCCTTTATCTGGGAAACTCGGGTTTTTCGCACAGCAAACTGCAAAATGAGCTAAGAATACATTCAAGTATAGATAGATACAATAAACTAACGCCCATAGCTCTTAGTTACTTTGGTTCTTAGCACCTAACTGCAGTCGGGGCGAAATGGTCTTTAGTCAGTTTCGGGAGAGGGGTGAACTGTTTCTATTTCAGAAATTGTGATTTTTCATCCATGAACCAGCCAAGGTCAGGAAGAAAGAAGTAACGTTCAGAAAGTTACGTCAGGGTGTAAGATCACTTCTAAAACAAATTCAAAGACGTCGTGCACATCCAGCCAAGTGGGGAACGCCTAACAAGAGATTGCAAATCATGTTAAG
The DNA here is from genome assembly GCF_048544385.1 of Mastigoproctus giganteus. NCBI lineage: Eukaryota > Metazoa > Arthropoda > Arachnida > Uropygi > Thelyphonidae > Mastigoproctus > Mastigoproctus giganteus. Next base: position 21,282,463 of record NC_143585.1, read on the forward strand.
AATTTGTCGGAACCAGACGGTGGTTTAGATGAATCCTCTTCTTAAAAACAGTGACGCAAAATTCATTGAAGAATCTAAAATTTTTCTTTTGTTGAAATGAGGTCTTCGATACAAGATTCATTCTTTCAGTTTAGTGGAATGGACAAAAATTAAGTATATACCTCGATCTTCTACCTCCCCACAATGACAACGGTCAGTTGAAAAAGCACTCCTATCCATGAGTTTCTAATTTAAAGACCCATGTCTGTAAGAAAAAAAAGTGGATTGAAGATCTAGATGAAATCACTTTACAGCATTCTTAGAAACAAAAGTCAAAACCGGCAAGATATGTCTGTTATAAAACCTTTGCGCTGGCGATCCACTTATTTTCCCAAATCTCGGTTAAGAATGTACTGATTCTCTTTTTTCTGACTTTCGGGGGATAAAACACACGAGTTTCCGGGAGAAAATCTTGCTGTCCTCGCTTGAGTCCGACTAACTCAGCCACAGAGTGAAAAAAGAGCCTATACGTTCGTGACATCATTGATGGAATTAGAACCGAGGACTTTTACAACCGGTGAGGGGGGAGAGTAGTGATTATAGTCACTGTGATTCCAGAGAAAACAAAGTCTCAGAATTGTCGTCTATATCGTAAATCCCCATGCAGCACATAAAACTCCCTTACACTTTGTGAAGAGTGGAGTGTGCTATGCACAAAGCGCCGCAGGATTGTTGAGCCCATCTATTTCACAGAAAAGCGTGGTTTCAGAAAGCAGCGAAACAAATCATCTGTGGCACAGTCATCCCTCTTCTTTTGTGATTGCATAATGTCAAAAGGAATGTTACCAGATAGCTGCCATTAGACTTCTTTTTGATGGCTGTTCAAAGAAATGCCCAATAAGCTACACAAGCTAGAAGAAATGAAGAGTAACGTATCCAACATCACTCCCAGAATGCCGTGGATAGCGTTTATGAACATGCTTCATGTCCGTTATGATTGGAACCATTTTCAACATTTCTTTCGAAAATTAAGTAACGTCATAGAATAAAGAATTTTAGTTGTAAATTTTTTGTCTCTAGCACTGTTTTACTCGAAGTCATTCATATTTTCATGGGGTCTCTTTTAAAGTGATAACCCTGTACTACCGAATGCTGTACGCATTGGACACTGTCTGTTATAGTGAATTCACAACATCAGAAGACAGTGTGTATACACTGGTAAAAGGAATGAGTGTACAATTTTGTGGGCTCCCATCTGCAAATCATTATTGTATTTATTAACGATGTTGATGAATGCATATCAAGCTTAATGCCTAAATTTGCAGATGATATGGAGGTTGGTAGGGTGGTTAATGACAGTAATCATGGTACGCTACTGCAACAAGATCTAGAAAAATTAAGCAGATGGGCTGAGAAGTGACAACTGAGATTTAATACTGACAAATGCAAGATACTGCATATGGGCAGCAGTAATCCCAGAAATCAATTGGGTGGTACCCACTCAGAGTAGTGAAGAACGAAAAAGACCTGGAGTAATTGTGTAGTCAGATACGAAGTTCTCTGAGCACAGCTGACGCCTCTGCTAGGACAGCTCATGGGGTTTTGCCAATGATATACAGGGATTTTGCCAGCAGGGATAAGGAGGAGCGGTGATTATCCCGTATAAGGCAACAGTTAGGCAACATCTTGAGTACTGCATACAGACCTGGAAGCCTCATATTAAGAAGGACATGGATCTTTTTGAGCGATGCAGAGAAGAAAGGTTTCAGCCCTGCAAATTGCAGCGTCTGGAGACTTGTTGTCTAGGAGGAGACCTGTTTGAAGTGTTTAAGACTTTAAATCGATTGAGTAAACTTAATTATGATGATATTATTACGCTTTCTCGGACAATGCACACAAGAGAACATAAATTAAAAGAGGGTGGCTGCAGGATATGTGTGTGAAAGTTTATCTTCAGCGAGCAGATAGTTGATTGTTGGAACAGACTTCCATCTGGTATTGTAGAGGTGGGTAATTTGAATAAATTTAAGGAAAGATTAGAGGATGGATTGACAAATTATTAGAGAGGATGGACTTGCCATTACCAATACTAATAATCTAAATATTTTAGTTATAGTGGCGTTTTAGTTTTATCTTAAAAAATTCATTTTAATGGATTTAATTTTATTGGAAGACCTTGCTTTGGTTGTAATCAATATCATTTGTTTATTCCTTCCAGTGGTCAATTTTCTACGTAATATTAATAATGTGCCATCATACGAACTTTTTCTCACTGTGGGTTTAGTGTGTGCTGTTCCCCTATCCGCAGGTAAGAAATTTTCCTTTATATTCTCATGGCAACAAAAGATATTTAATTGCTGTTGGGAATAATAAAAATAAGAAACTTTAATGAGGTTCTGTTTGTACTACGGTAGGACCACTAGGTTAGAGGAGCTTACAACTAATCATTTTGTCAATGAACACAATCGCTAATCGTATTTAGAAGTCACACAGCCTGGAACTATGGTCAACTCGAATGGGTGTCTTACTGTACTTGCGTTAAGATACAAATTTCCTTAGGAATTTCTACCTTAACAGTACAAGTTAGTACCTTAAGGTACAAACGTCTTTTCAAATTGCATAATGCAAGAAGGGATTCATGTTAAATGCGTTATGAATGGAGCGAGGAGGTTGTATGAATGTTACGTAACAGGATTTTCACAAAAAATAAAAAAATATAAAGTAATTACTTATTTTTTAAACAAAAGTCTTAAGAAGTCGTGTTATATAATTGCTCCTTATGACGATGTATTTTGAGTTTTAACTAAATATCTTCTTGGAAACTATTTCTTAATGCTTTGGTTCTTTTGTTATTCATTTTATTAATGTATTTTCTGCTTCTTTACCAGTTATAGATGTCCACCGTTATAAGGTTATTTTTGAAGGCATGAAGTTGGCTGGCATCTTGCTAATAGTCATTGGATTTCTTCTGGTTCTTTTGCCAGATAATTGGCCTGATTATATAACTCGTTTATTGAGATGGAGGTGGCGAAGAGGAAAGGCAAATATCAAGAGAAAAAAGCAAGAACCGCCAACAGGTGGCACCCACTGTTCTAGACTGAGGACACCTAGCGGTCACGTGAAGTAATTGGGAAGTCCACAGCACAACGAATAGAACTTCCGAGTAAAAAATCCGGGCGTTAACCAACATATCAGCCACTTTCAGAACGTTTTTAGAGATTTGATTACTAGTAAAGTTTTTACTTCTATAGAAAACAAGATATTAGAAATAAGAGTTATTTACTTTCTGCGAAAATGGTCAAAGTAGATTTGTTTATATAGAAAAGCCAATTTGTTGGCAGTTTCTTGTGTGATCCTTCTTATAAAATTTTGGAATTTACAAGGAATAATATCTGCATTATTTAATGCAGAATTCCTTTTTCTTTCTTTTTGGTTAGGGGAACACAAAAAACATACAGAATTTTTGTGTCTAGTCTTAAGAAATAACAAACAAAACCAAAAAGCAAGGGACTTTTACAAAACTCCTTGCTATATTTTCGTAAACATTGCAAAGAACTTACTAAAGTATGCCAAATCGTAGTTGGAGATTAATTCATAAGGAAGCATCTATGATCGTTAAAAACTCCCTCTCTCTCTCTTTCTCTCTCTCTTTCAGTCTTTAGATTACTGAGTGCCTTTTGCAAGCTCTTAAGAGAAATTATAGAGAACCATATGAAAATTATTACAAACTGACGATTTGTATTAAAGCTTGTTCACTGTAGACGTAACCAACAAGTGAAAAGAATGTGTGCCAGAATTTTATTCATAACGAGCTTAAAACTACATCCCTGAATACGAAATATTCTCTAATATCTGCTATTTAAAATACACTTAAAAGTGGGAACGTCTTCCAACATTGGATTTTCTGTATTTTACTATTTCAGATGTAATTAAATAGAAAATTTGGTGTTTAAGGCAAATCATCTTAAAAAATGGTGGAAAAGAAAATCGACGCGAAGTCGAAACAGAGAGAGATTGGGATGAGTAATACTGTAATTTAAGGACAAATAATTTCCCTCTTTCTAATAAAATACTCTAAAAGAGATGGATTCTTTCGAGAAAAAAATGCTATTTGTGATCATCTTGGTGTGCCAAATATGTAAAGATTGAAATATGTTATGTTCTTGTGTTTATTGTCCACCAGATGGTTTATAATCGGTGGTTTATTGTCCACCAGATGGTTTATACATTTCCTGTATAACTGGGCCAAAACATAGTTTGAAAGTTTATATTATTTAGGTTGAACATCAGACTTCGTATAAGTGTTTATGTGAGTATAAAAGAATAGAGTTTGTGTACCATCTGTGGACATTTCTTTTCTCTGTATATAGTTTAAATTTTTTGAAATGTGTATGAATTTCTATCTGTGATGTTGTAATAAGTTTACTGTGGAATGCGAATAGGTTTTTCTAATTAACTGTATTGCATTTAAAAAAATATTGCAGACTGCCTTTCATTTTAAATTAATTCGAAAACTGTCCTTAATTTATTTTGCACGTCTGTGATTTATTAACGATTTTGTTCAAAAGAGGGCGCATAAATCACAGTTTTAATATTTCACACTACGAATTTTTTTTGTCAAAAGAGGGCGCATAAATCACATATAAATCATACGAGTTTTTTTTACAAAATGTAACATTTAAGTTATTGGCAATGAACCGTGCTGAGGAAAGGCTAAATGAATGCTAAAATTAAAACCGACACGCAAATGAAGAGTCAATTTATGACTTTAATATAAATGGAGGTTCTTTATTTTATTTTTATTATGCATTAACGCTAAAAGCACTAAAGCGTAATAATTCTATCCATCTGCTGTTAAGGACAACAAAATTAAGAAAGGCATTCGGCAAAGTGTATAACATGTTATTTTTCATGTCTTTGTCATTCTAGCTTAAGTTGTGGCAAAAAAGAGAACATAGCAAAAGATGTATAAATTTAAATAAAGATTCTATTAATCAAATAAAGTGTACCAGACATTTTTGGAAATTATTATTATTGATTTTTTGTCAGCGACGAGTGCTTTTAAGTTATTCTTATGCTAATTAAAAAGGATCCTGCTTTTTTTTTTTTTTCAAATAATTAACTACAACAGTTTATTGCAGGTATAGTTTGTCTGTAGAAATGAAATATTTTCAAAGATTCATTCACCCATCGTCAAGATTAAATCAAAAAAAATCATGAACATTCTTTCTCTCTCTACAAAGCGCCAACAATTTTTTTATACTAGATGTCCACTTTAGCCATAATGGCCGGGTCTGTGGTTGAGATGGGTCTTCCTTCTATTGGGTGATCGTGCACACTACTTCGCCCACACCTGAACTGTCCTTTCCAATTTTTTAATCTCATATAAAGGCCAATCCTCCCCATGTACAATTCTCATCTCCTCATGGATTTGTTTTGCTTCTATGCCTTGCAAATGAATAAATTTTATAATGGATCGGACCTCAACATTCTCCAACATATCATCTCTCGTAGCAATCATAGCTCGAGTGCAGTGCAGTAACCGATGGAGCTAGAAAAACATATAAATATACTTTAACTTATATACGATAAAATCAAATCTCTAGCTCAAATATTTATATAGTTCTCCCTTCGTAGGTATTCTTGCACCCGGGGCAATATAAATATTTTGCACCCCATAGCCCCTTTTGGTTTTGATGCTTAAGGAAAATGCCACGCCGAACCAAGTTATCTTCAAATTTTTAAGTGAATTTCCACTCAAAAATGTAGAAGGAAATGAGGGGATATTTCATGAAGTTATGTTTGGCTTGACACTTCGGTGCTTTTTACAGATTAGCCTCATGTTTAGATATACAAAAATTAATGATCAAAATTCACACCTCCAGAACTGAAATAACAATAGCCATTCAATTTAGGTTAAATTGTGGCAATCATATAAATATAAAGAAACCGAAAAGAATCAAGAAGACATTACGTGTCAGACATGGAAACAAGTGGCATAAAATAGATAAATGACCAAATATTATCAGATATATAAGAGTATGAAGAGTGTCTATAAAAGCTAGAAGCTGTGTCCTGTTGACATAAAGGCTATTACATTATATATAGTACGCCGTTATTCACAAAAAAAGGAAGTGAATGGTATTCCCCAGTGTACTGTATCGAAATAAAACAGGAAACAACCAATGGTTTATTATTATTATTCTTATTGCTATCATTTACTACCAACTATACAAAGACAGAAAAACATAAAGATACAAATAAATATTAACGAATATACCGGAGAATAGAATAAAGACATTGAGTACATATGTTCAGTTTTTGATCCATTATGGCTCGTTTTGGAATATAGTTTATTATCAAACAGAAATTTATTTTACCGATTTCTTTACAAATTTGAAAACATGATGGCTCATACCTATATAAAGATTTTATTACGTATTATTTCATACGAAATTTTACTTTCTATCAGCCCTTAATTTAATCGAACTTGAGGTCACCTGTGCTGTTACAATCTCTTATATATTGGGCAATATTTACATTTCTTTCACAATATTTAGACCATACTGACCTGGAAAAGTAAAACGAGAACATTATAATCATGTACGGTTGAATAAAAATTCAATACAGTTAGCTTTAAAAAGAGATTTAAAACAAACAAATATCCTCAATGTTTATCGTGATAAAAACAAAATTATTTCAATATTTTTTTCGAAATATTTCTATATTGATACATTTTTACTTTCTCTTTGGCTGATGAACTTTGATAAATTTATATTTTAATAATTCTTTGATAAATAACAATTCATTGATAAATTCTACCAAAAGAGGGCGTTTCACTCATTACTGATATCATAAGCAAAAGTATTCTGGTAGGTTGAGAAAAGAAAAATAGCATAATACAGAATTTTATTTCTTTTAATTATCTTTAAAAAATAATAATAATTCACTTACCAACCATTGTAACCCTGAAAATTATAAATACGTTTTACACATTCAACGTCATCAGTGATGTCATCATCACGTAAATCTAAAAATAAATTAAAACTGTGATCGGTATAATTTCGCTAGTTGGATCACAACAAAATCATCACAATAATTAATTTTAAAAAATTACCAAGTAAACTTATAATTTGCTTGAAGCAATTAACCTTTACAAGAAATATTGCAGGATTTTCCAGGATCAGAAACAGAGCACCACCATTTATCGTTGATCTGAAAGAAAATCAATAAATACTTTCAAGAAGCTAAAAGTTCATGAATATTTAAAAATTAGATAGTTATGTACAAAAACGGCAATAGATGGCAGTCATGTCATTGAAAATATTTTCAAAACAAAATATGCAGATTGATAATAAGATAATAATACGATTAAGAAGTTATTAAAACCGATAATCAGTTTTAATAATTCTTTAGTTGTAATATAAAATAAATAAAATAAAAGTCAAAAGTTGTTGCGGCTTAATTTAATAATAATGTAATTTAATAACATAAAAATAACCATTATTTTAATTATGGACTGTCATAGCCCCAGGGGTTCACATCTGGCGAGTATGGGCTTGACATACCCAGGGTCCTGAGCTGGATATCATTATTCTTCTTTTTCTTGGTGATTCCTTTCTACCTCTCTCTCTCTCTCTCTCTCTCTCTCTCTCTCTCGCTCACATGGTAACTCAGAAATTTTTTTTGCCCAGTGCAACATAAGCCTCCGGCTTCCTTGCACCATATGGCTAATACTACTACTACTAATAATAATGTGAATAATAAAGATAATGGTTTCTGTAATCCATTAAGACAACTACTGTACTTCAATGACGTCATAAAGAAGTTAAGCTACTTGAAATAATACCATGCAGCTAATACGCACATACACTAAACGTGTTGGGTTTTCCCAGCTGCTGGAACTAATCGTTACAATGTAAAGGATCATAAACTTCAAAGGTGTCAACTTTTTATCTTTCTCTGTCAATCTTATATTCACAGAAAACTAGAGAACGTTCGATTTTTTACTAAAGAAACAAAATGATCGTTTTAAAATTGTTTAAAAATAAGACAAAAAAGATTTTTCTACGCAAAACAAACTAACTGTAAGAGAAATAAAAATTTCGATTATTATTTACGTGCGCCCTTGTGGGTGACATAGTTAGTAGAATCACCGTCCTCCCCACACCGGGTGGAAAAGACTCGAGTTCGAGTTCCGTCTTTGATGTGAGGTTTTTATGGGCCTTTATCACAACCTGGCTAAGTTAGTCGATCTCAGGCGAGGGTATCATGGTTTTTTCTCCCGGAAACTCGGGTTTTTCGTCCAGAAAATTAAACAGAAAATCGACGAAAGAGCAATACTGCCTCAGTCCATGATGCTCCTAAAAACCCTACTACAACGACAATTTAGGATGTAACCTAAAAAAAAACTATTATATTAGGGTCTCCTAGAAATTTACTTTAAACTGTCCATGTGTATTGTGTCTATAAATTGTGTGTGTTCTCTGGTCGATTTGCCTGCTTTTCTAGACGAAAAACCCCAGTTTTTCCGGGGAGAAAACCTGAAACCGACAAACTCAGCCATAGCTAGCAAGGTTTTTTACCCGGAAAAGCTGGGTTTTTTTCGTCCAGCAAAATAGACAACTCGACCAGAGGACACACGCAATTTACAGACACAATACAGATGGGTAGTTGAAAGTAAATTTTCAGGTATGCAACCAAAATCTATAAAATATATATACAGTATTACAACTCACCTGGAAAAGTCCATGATCATAACTTCCATCTTTGTTAGGTCCTCCCAATGCTGCAGTGTTAAACTGACTTTCATGAAGCACGATACAGATCCCTGAAATCCATTGGGATTAAATTACTAACACAACGCCATTTTAAATTCAAATATAAGATTAATTTTTAATTTGAAACGCAACGTACGCACCTATATCGATTTTTGTCTCTGTTTACCACCTAACAAACGTAGCAGCTTACAAATAAAGCTAAAGAATTAATTTTCAAGGACATTCGTTTATTATGTAATTCTTCAGTGACACGGAACTCCTTATTTCGATCTACATTAATTATGGAAGTAATGATGGTAATTTAATAACTGGAAAATTACTCACATGTGGGAATCGTGTAAGGTCGGAATTGATAATCGACTACCAGCTCGGCTGCCAATTTGCATCTGTCAATTTTTTTCCCTTCGGGTGTCTTCAGAAGAAATAGATAACAGAACAGCTGACACGGTTGCCATGGAGAATCTATAAACAGAGAAACTGCTAGAACGGGAATGAAACCCTGGATTTCGAGCATTCATTCAAAAATTAAAAATGGAATCGCGTAGAGAGATAATTCACATTATATTTATTACAGAGATTACACTAGAAACCAGTTTTATCTCTTTTCTCTTCTATAAATAGCTTTTTAAATCCCGTCCTAATTCATTTACCAAATGTATCATTGGTTTCGATCAATGGAGTCCAATTAAACACGCAACCTAATTATTGCCTAACTTTTACCTGAAACCTTCATATTCAGAAACACCTTTCGGAAGTCTTTGGGCAGCTTTGCCGACACTACTTATCAGACATACTCACGCAACGTACGAATCCTCGGGAGGCGGGTGTGACGTCATAATGAAAGGGTGTGTTGGCCAATAATGCACTATCAATCTTCTCGCGAAAACGTTGCAAAAGTTCAAGGTTCAGGACGAGGACAGCACCAAAGAACCTTTAAGACAAACGGGGCGGCACTTTGTCTGAACACCTTTTGTTAGGTACTACTTGGAAAGAGTCCTGCGTAATAAATTATTTAAAATTAAATTGAGATATGTGAGATCATTACGGTAAGCATGCAGACAAACAAGTATACATGTGAGCAGGAGCGTACTCAGATAGGGGGATCAGGAAGATACTCTTCTCCATCCCTCACTTTGAGGGACAGAAATGTCAAAAGAATAACAGCATTTCTCTTAATTAAAATTAAATACCTTTTTCAGAAGCTTGTAAAAGATATTTTTATTGACAGCGTTCTCGGTTCATTTACAGTACGCGGCCCTTGATCAAGGTTGGTGTGCTGTGAATGAACTGTGTTTATATCAAGAATTTTCTTTGTTTACGGATGTAAGCATTTCCACTTAGATCAGTTTTACCACCTAAGTCAAAAGGGTCATGATCTGGACGTGCTGTTGGCAGGGGCTCGTTTCCACCCTAATAGGATTTTGCAGGGCCGTCTTTTTTTCAATTGGCACTTTATGCACTGTGCCTAGGAAGTATGAAAAAACAGGAACCTAAAAATATACATTTAGATTAAGTTAGTGTTCAAATAAATGTGAAAATACTTCAAATTTACAGAAAGGCTTTCGAAACAAAAAAGTAGATTTAATGCAAGGGCATCTTAATGTTTGTTTAAACGTAGTGAGGCTTCGAAATGGCGTCTAGGGAATACAAACACCAAAAATATTAGCGGGTTTTTGTTAGGGGAAAAAAATTATAACATTGAGAAAGGATTTAGTTCTGAAAAAGTAAAAATTATTTTATTTATATTGTTTATTATGAAATGTAATTTCAGGATCGATTCGAGACCTGAAAAGAATAAAAAAGTTTATATCCATAAGTCCAAACTGCTATGTCCACCTACCTGTCAGTGTTTTGCGGGAGGTGCCCTCAGTTATTCTGGACCAGCTGGACAGAAGAAACAAGTGGAGATTGGTAATGGGGCAAGGCACTGGCGTGGGCTGACGAATGCTTCGTTCCAACGCATCTCCCAAATGTTCGAGGGGATTGATGTTTGGGGAATTTGGCTGCCAAAGGAGCACAGGAAATGCTTCGACATCAGCCTCGAACCATTCCTGCACAGTGTGAGCATAGTGACAAGGGGCGTTTTTTGTTGAAAGAATTCAGTGTCATCTGGATATGCGGTCGATAGGTAGGAAAAAACTTGATCTGAAACAAAGCCGAGGTAGGATCTGGCGGTGAAGGTGTGTTCAATGGGGATGAAGGGACTCAGTGATATCCGATGTCCATAAAAATTCCCAAATTATGATGCTACCGCTGCCATCCTGTTTTCGTCCGACCGTGCAGTTTGGTCGTAAATCACTCGATCACCATCGCATTTGCACTCTTCGATAGATTGATTGGTCAGTTGTTGTAGGTAGTCATATCAGCAACTTAGGTCATATTGCGCCGTATGTAATTTTTAAATTACTTGTGCTCTGTGGTTGATTTTCTGGACGAAAAACCAGAGTTTCTGGGAAGAATTTTTATGGTTCTTTTTCACAACATGGCTAAGATGGTGATTATAGCAACTGTATTATCCACGAGGGCCCATCGATCGGAATGATGGAGCTGATTCATCAGACCATGCGACTCTTTTCCAGTCGTCCAATATCCAGGAACGGTGCTCCCGTGCCCACTGCAGGGGAAGTATCGATGACAGTTGGTCAATATGGACACATGAATAGGTCACATCCATAGTAGGCGACCTATTCATATGGACACATGAATAGGTCGCCTACTATGGATGTGGCTAGGGCCTATGTAAAAAAAAGGGGGAGGGGGCGCTAGAATTGGAAAGCCAAATATCGTTGATCTCAATTCAGTTTTGCGTGATTAAATTTAGACATGTGGGACGTACGCTGGTGTACAGATAGAGTAGGGGGGAGACTGAAGGCTGGGGGGGAAAGACAGAAGTATGGGGATGACAGAGAAGATGCTCTCAGGTGGTCAGTGAGGCATGCCCATGCCTCACCATGAGAAAAGAGGAGCAGCAGGGAGGGGGAGACAGAGAGTTGTCTCTTCCCCCTGCCAGGGAGTGTGAATTAAAGCGAGCCAGGCTAGGGCCCGGTTCGGATTGCCTATTGGCGCGTTGTCAACAAGGTTCATTGTCCTATGTTGGTAGTTGGTCTGAATCTTGTGGTTGTCACTTCAGGTCGAATTTCATACTTCACGCAATGGTCTCGTTTTTGTGCTTGGTCTCTTCCGAGTTGTTGGTCACATTCAGGAGTTGTCATATCCACTATTGTTATCGGTCCACCTAGTTGGGATACGGCATTGGGTTTTCTTTTCATTGTTGTCTATTTCTTGTTACTGCTACGGCTCTTCTTCTCGTGAAGAGGTCTTGCGCATACTTTGTGAAGATCTTGTACTCCTCACAGGAGTCCAGGCGGTGGTTTCCGCGGTCCTGGGATATGTAAGCAAGCTGCGTGATGAAGTTCCTCCGCAGGTCCTCATAAATTGGGCATTGGTTCATCAGGTGATACCATATCTCTCTTTCTCCACATGAGCATTGGGGTCCTCAAGCGGTCCGAGTGCTACAAGTTGGTCGTTGAAGAGTCCTTAGCCCGTTAGAAAACATGTTGAGTATAGTCCTTGTTGGAACCAGGGTGGTGATCTCGGATAGAATTTGTCCACATTGGGTAGGAACTTTCACGTTATCTCTCCTTTGGTTGAGGTTGTCTAACAGTTTTGCCATTCCTGTTTCAGATGACTCGCCAGTCGATTCTTTTCTGCTGTCTTCCCGCTTGCCGGTACCATGATGAAACCCATGAATGTCATTGAAACTCCTTTTGACAAGTGATAGAGCAGGCTGCATCTTACAATTTCCAAGGCCGTTGGATAATGGACCCGGAAACGTTTCTTTGTGTTCTTCCGTTAATTGAGGGATCGTGAGCTATCTGTTGTCTCGAACACCAGGTGCCAACCGCTATTCACCACTGGTTGACAGTCGAACGGTTATGCATGTTGTGTGGTTGTGTGTTCCTCTTCGGACCATTCTCGCCACACCTTCATTACGGCAGCCTTGGAACAGCCGACAACGTCTGCGGTTGTTGAGCTGCCAGCCCCATCTTCCTAGTGCCGCAATTCAATGCCCGTCCAAATCCCGTCATGTCCTTCCCTTTCTCCATTCTACTGCTTGGTACTGACAAACTGACAGGCACCATCCGTGTCATTATTATATATGCTGTGTCATTCGGTTACTTCGCTCCTAGGTGCTGTGAGACGCGTTCACTCTTAGAGATAGGGGTCGGCATAATGTTTTGGCTCTTGAGTGTAAACTTGTGCCCAATTGTTGAGTTACGGAGATATGGCTGGGTTCCTACCCAGCCATTTAAAAAAATGCGTATGGAGTTTTTTAATAATAAAAATAATAAAATAATATCAATGTAAATTATTTATAGAAAAGCTTAAAGTACTGATTATTTTCATTATTAATTATATTTCAGCAGGAGCTTATGTTTTTTACTGTACTCGCCTCTCACACCTTGCTAAAATTTAATGAATGATAAAATAATATCATAATGAGCAGATAGCAAGTAAGATAGTAAGAAATTTATCTAGTAAGCTAGCAAGATAATTTTTATTCGTTACTGGTCCTGAATCAATCCTGAAAGTATGACCCACTTGTTATGAAACATGTGGGTCATACTGCGTTATAATATTGTGCCCTCGTGGGTAGCACACAACCTCCCCAAAACCGTGTAAAAGACCTGATTTCGAGTCCCATCGAAGACGAGAGGAATTTTTATGGGTCTTTTTCACAATGTGGCTGAGTTAGTGGGTAGGTCAGCATGAGTTTTTCTCCCGGAAACCAGGGTTTTTCATCCAATAAACTGAAAAAAAGACCTCAGAACACACACAATGTACACGGAGCAATATGACCTTACTGATGCTCCTACAACTCTACAACAACAACAACATCATAATATTGCATTTTATTCTTGCATACGTATGCTGCAGTACATTCTTGTACTTCAGAAAGTAGTCGAAAAAGACCGAACGACACTGTATACCCTTTAAGGTTATCTAACCGGATGATACTGCATAATTTATGTGGATTGCTTAATCAGCAAAAACTGAGGGCGACTGTATTCGCCCATATATCCTCTCAATTTCAAACTCTAAATACTTTATTTTTCTCAGTTACACTGAGTAGACAGAAATAATGGGATACATACTTAGTAACGGGTAGCCCGCCTATCGCCCGGATAAGGGCAGTCACTCGACGAGACATTGAGTCCACTAGTTCACGAACGCGTTCCACAGGTATTTCCATCCACGTTTGTTGCACCTTGAATAATTAGAGACGGCTCTCCTGGTCCGATGAGTCCCGTTTCCAGTTATCTCGAGCGGACGGGAGGGTGCGTATCTGACAGAAACCGCACGACGCTGTGAACCTGTCATGTCAACAAGAACTGTTCAGGCAGGTGGACAGACGGTAATGGTCTGGGACGTGTTCAACTGGCACACGTTGGGACCTCCGGTACGTCTAGATGCATCTCTAAACTGTCCAAGTTACGTGTCCATCCTTGCAGGCCATCTGCATCCCTTCATGGTCGTCGTATACTCACAAGGCAATGGACTCTTTCAGCATGACAATAAGCCTACCCAAAGAGCCGTGATGACTAGAACATGGCTCGAAGAGCATTTTGCAGATTTTACCACCAGGGAATGGCTTCCCCGTTCACTGGACATGAACTTTGTGGAGCATCTTTGGGATGCTGTGGAAAGGTCCATTTGAGCTTTGGATCCTCCACCCAGGAATGAGACGGAATTATGGACAGCGGTGTAACAAACGTGGCACGTTTGTTACACCGCTGTCCATAATTCCGTCTGCTCGAGATAACTGGAAACGGAACTCATCGGACCAGGAGACCCGTCTCTAATTATTCAAGGTCCAGTGCCAATGTGCTTTCTCGCAGTTGAGGTGTAGAATCCTGTGTCACTGTGTTATCAATGGGACTCTGGTGGGTCGGCGGCTCCCATAACCTATTACGGCTAATGATTGCCTGATGGTCTTTGTGGAGACATTTCTGGTACCTCCCTCGTTTAAGTCGGTGGTGATTTGTGTCACTGTCACTCTCCGGTTGGCTGAAACAATACGAGTCAGACGTCGACGGCTACGTTCATCCATCACCTTTCTCCGGCCACAGCGCTGTCCATGGCGAGATGTTATTCCGGAAATGGCGTATTCCCGATACACTCTTGATATTGTCGAACAGGGATAGTGCAATTTCTGTACCACCTCCGTAATAGAGTGACCCATGCGTTGGGTACCCACTATCATCCCACTTTCAAAGTCGGTTAACTCACGACGTTTATCTGTACTGACATCGAATTACCATCTAATGAATGCAGTGATGCAGTGTACCTATATACCTGCCAAGCGGTGGATTCGTCCACTAGCGAGAGTAGTGAGAGCGTCGCGTTGCCCAGGAACCAGGTATCCCATGGATTCTGTGTATATACTCCATTATTTTTTCTAAATTAGATATTCCCTTATTTTTTTCTTAATTAATTAATCTATTATTATCTTCATATACTTCACTTACACTTTCTTTATATGCTTGGATTAGGCACATTTAAGTGAGAGTTGGCCATGCGTCATAAAAATTCAAATCTAATCTTTATACCTTTAGCAAATTCTGTTTTTTTAGTCCAGCAAACAACAAACACACACAATAACCTAACCAAACACATGAAAGAAAGAGTGAAATAAGTAAATAACTGCCAATAGTAAGAGGGAAAGATAATCAATAAATTTATTTTTTGGCCTTCAACCATTAGGGACATGAGACAAGACAAGACTCTAGAATTGACCAGTGTAGCAAGCAGGGGTTCTTAGAAATCGGTGCTTGAGCACCTCTTATTTCTAATTTCCCTTAATGACAAGTGCAGAGGAAGTTACAAAGTTTGTTGATTATTATATATATATATATATTATATATTAATATTATTATTAGCTATATGGTGCAAGAAAGCCTGATGCTAATGCTGCACCGGCCAAAAAAAAATTCCTAAGTTATCCTGTGAGAGAGAGGGGGAGGGGAGAGAGAGAGACAGAGAGAGAGAGAGAGAGAGAGAGAGAGAGAGAGAGAGAGAGAGAGAAGAAAGGAATCACCAAGAAAGAGAAGAATGATGGTATCCAGCTCAAGCCCATACTCACCAGATGTAAGCCCCTGTAATTATTTGAAACTTCTGTGAATGTTTAACAAAAAAAGAGTGACTATGGCAAAAATAAGTTTAAAAAATTCCCAAAGAATATAAGTAATGTTACAGTTCGATAATGACTTCTTCCATTGATTTAGAGAGATGCTGATATATATTGACCCAACTACTTCTTACAGTTGTTGCAAGTTGGATAGTTGTGAGTCGTCACTCCAAAAAGCTCGTTCTGACTCATTATACAAGTGCTCAATTGGATTGAGATCATGTGATTGAGAAGGCTACCGCAGTAGCCTAAACTCACTCCCATGCTCTGCTCCTGGAATAAGTTCTATACAGTTCTAGTCTTGTGTATGGTGCATTATCCAGTTGGAAGAACCATTCTCAGATGGATATATTGCAGCCATAAATGGACGTGTCTGGCTGGGCACAGTTTACAGCTAACGTGGGACATCCAGACGTTGCTCCACTGGCATCAAGGAGACACAATTTCCACCAAAAAACGCTTCCACACCGACACCACCAGCCTGTATTGTTGACATCTGGCAGGATGGTTTCATGAACTCCTGCTTTTTCAACATATTCTGGTCTGCCCAACAGTGCGAAACCTCAGGAACCCGGATTCTTCAGATCTGACAATTATTTTTCCAATCCTCTGCTGTCAAGTGTTGGTATTTTTGATTACAGTGTAAACATACTTTCTTGTTTTTTTTTTTTTTTTTTTTGGTAACAGGAGTGAATCCGGTTTAGGTTTAGCTGAGATACCCAATACGTGAGATGGTACGACGTGTTATGTCTAAAATTCCTCTTTCGTTACCACTATTTTAATGGGTTATAATTCGACTGTAGCCTTTCTGTAACCCAATTCATATCAGCTTCCATTTGCTTCTCCCATTAACGAACTGATACTGTCGTGTCGTATTTGCTCATTCTTCGAAATTGCACAATTACAACATTCCTACGTATCTGACCAAGCTTTATATCGCGTAGTACAAACACGATGCTATACTAAAAGGGCGTTCAATTTCACGCAAAGAACGTTTTATTTTATTAGGAGTGTGCATCTAATAAAGTGGCCACTCAGAATATTCTGCTCATGCTTTACAAGTTGTTGTAGTAGGGTTTTAGAAGCATCAGCGACTAAGGCCATAATTGTTTCCTGTATACTGTCTGCAAATTGCGTGTGTTCTAAGATCTATTTGCTGGAAGAAAAACCCGGGTTTCCGGGAGAAAAACCATATTACCCTCGGCTGAGACCGATTACTTCAGCCATGTCGTGAGAACATGACCCATAAAAATTCCTCTCGCGATTGGCGGGACTCGAACTCGGGTCTTTTCAACCCGGTGTGTGGAGGACGGCGGGTTCTACCAACTGTGCTACCCACGAAGGCTGCTTTACAGGAATTTCCTGTATCCAATGGCGTATTGAAAGATAAGCGTTAAACCTCTGTCTGTGTCTCTGTTAAACCTCTGTGGAGAATGAAAAAGACGTGGGGGTAATTGTGCAGTCAGATATAAAGTTCTCTGAGCAGTGCAGACGGGCTGCCAGAGCAAGTCATGGAGTTTTGTCAATGATGTATAGGAATTTTGCTAGCAGAGACAACGAGGTGATTATCCCTTTGTATAAGGCAATGGTCAGGCCACACCTTGAGTTCTGCGTGCAGGTCTGGAGGCTTCAGTTTAGGAAGGATGTAGAGTTGCTAGAATGAGTACAGAGAGGGACAAAGGGAAGAAAGGCTTAGTTCTGCAAGTTGCAGCATCTGGAGACTAGGCACCTGCGAGGTGATCTGATTGAGGTGTATAAGGCATTATTGAATGGCTTGAGTAGGCTCAATGCTGGCGGGATATAATTTGAATCTATGCCTCATCAGGTTCTTAATCTCAGCAAGCTTCCGCTTGCTGAGATTAAGAACCTGATGAGGCATAGATTCAAATTGAGGAAAGACAGTTGTAAAATAGATGTGCGGAAATTTGCCTTTGGCCAGCGGGTAGTTGCTGGAACAGACTTTCATTTCACACATCCGGAGTGACCGGATGTGCGAAATGGGAAGGTTTTTTTTTTTTTTTTTTTTTTTTGGCTGGTGCTGTATAAGCTTGCTTTCTTGCATCATATGCCTCAACTAATGCTAATGTTAATGTTAATGCTAAAATGCGCCTTTCGATTTTCGAAATGCTAGTTAAAGCTATTAATATATTATTTAAAATTGTATGCAATAACGGAATAAAACGAATGTGTCCACAGACATCCAAATTTTTGCTATCCGGTCATTAATCTGAACATCTTTTCAAGATCTACTCATGGCTCGACCCTTTTTCTGATTTTTAAATTATCTGATAAGACAGTTTCAGATAATTTAAAGTTACTAGATATCACGTGACGATGAAAGCTTTGTTTTCTTGTATGTAAAGAAATTGTAATAGAAAATTGTCCAAAATGTAGTTGTAGAATAATTTGCTCGCGTACATTATTATTTTAAAACAAAAACGCAAATTATTCATATATTTATTATTATTATTTTGAAATGAGAAAAAATAAGTCTATAATTGAACCATTATAGACGGTCACTACTTCCGCTACCTATTTAAAGTAATATTTCAAAGGTATTTTCAATTCAGTTAGAATTGTTTTAGTATTTAGCTATTCTTTTCTTTCCTTATTTTATTTTGTTTTTCTTCAAGAATTAAAATTCAGTTATAGAAATATGAGAGCCTAAAATATAGTGTTGATGTGAGAAATCAATTTGTATTCCTGCTGCCATCTCCTGAGTAATTCTTCTACTATAATTTATTTTTTAAAATCAAAACGAAGGTTGCTTAACTGAAATATTTAATTAATTATTTATTATTATTATTTTAAAATTCCCATAGTTTTATTATTATTTTAAAATTCCCATAGTTTTAGATCGTATTAGTAAAATTTTAAAATCTCTCACTCAGTTTTAAAGTAATAAATTCATAATTTGACACATGCAGACTTGGAAACATATTTGACATAATACTGTATTAGGAAACTTAATCAAAATCCCTAGGGCAGGGCCCGATTTAAACTTGTTGTGGCCCTAAGCTATAACATGTATGAGGCCCTTCTCTCTTACATTTCACCTGTGACAATATTAAAAAAAAGGATTAAGATGGAGTGAGGCCTCTTGTAATGTGAGGTCCTAAGCTATAACGTGTTTAGCTTATATGCAAATAAGGCCCTGCCCAAGGGTCTTCAATACATATCAGATATCACTAGACGAAAGAGCAAGAATCATCGGACTACCAAGTTGTGATTTCTTAGAGGTTTTGTGGCCTGTATTTGTGCAGCAAATTCACGATCGACCCCAAGAACTCGGCATTAAGGTTGTTGGTCGTATATACTTAGAGACAAAAGTTGGACCTAAGACCAAGCTGAACACCACACCCAGATGTTAGCGTAATACAGTTCCTTTCAACGATATACCCCCAAGAACTCGGAGTTAAGCCTGGTTTTTGGTCCAGTTTTTGTCTCTAAATACATATGACCAGGTTCGACATAAGACTCGATGTTAACCTAATGCAGTAATGGACTTTAGAATCTGTTTGAATTTTAATTTCTACTTTAATATCCTTCCAATCCTGTGTTATTTTGATGATAATATTCATTTATTCATCAAACATTAATATATCTCACAGATGAAAAAAAAAAATGACATCAGTAAAAGCAAAACAGGAGGTCTGAACGATACTGTTTGGTCAGACAGTAAACAGGAACAAGAGTGAATAGAAAATCAGACAGTAAACAGGCAGGAGATCTGATAGTACTCCTCTCAAGAAGCTGTCAGACCTCCTGTTCACTGCTGTAATACACTCCAGTTGTTGTTAGCAGAGAGGATACCTTCAATTATTCAGATGATAGATGATATACATCTGTCACTTAAGTTCTATTTCAGTTCTCAGTATGGATATAGACCGATCCATCTGCCATTGTCTACAGAACTACAGTCGGAAGTTCTGCAGCTCCATTTACTTTACACACCAACACTAATGATTATTGTATTATTCACTAGCTGCCATTCAAATACAAACGCAAGAGAGGATTATACACCTCTGACATGATTTCATATTTTTAACAACTGCAAAACTTAAACAAAGAAAGTAACCATGAAATTTTTGATAGTCACCAAAAAGATCGATGGGTAATAGACTTCGTCAAACGCCTGTAATAAATAACATTGGAGATCACTCTAAGAGAGCACCACCCTACACCACCGTGTATATATGTATATACACTGGTGTTCAAAGAAAGTGCTTTACCTAGGAATTTCACATTTCTAACCCTTTTTCGCGATGGTATGTTATATTAATGACTAGCATAACAAATAGAATATAAACAAACGATATTTATTAATAGTTAAGGCAAAGCTAAATGACTGTGTACACCCCGCTATGTTACACTTTTTCCCGAATGACGATGGTGTCTTTCAAGATGACAATGCGCCGATCCATCGGGCACTTGTTGTGCAGGAATGGTTTGAGGAACACAATTCTGACTTCCAGCATATTGATTGGCCTTCGAACTCCGCCGATATCAATCGCATAGAGCACTTGTGGGACACTATGGAAAGGTATATCAGGCGTCTGGATACACTAATCACCTCCATACCTGCATCGCTGACCGCATTACACACAGCTTGGTTGGCCATACCTCCCGAAAGCTTCCGACACCTTGTTGAATCAATGCCATGTCGGATAGCTGCTGTGATGAGGGAAAAAGGAGGACCTACGAAGTATTGGGTAGATGGTCATAATTCAATGATCACTCAGTGTATATATAGAAAAAAAAAATTTGCTCAACACCAGACTCTGGGGATTTCCGCTAATAACATTAGTCAATGAAGAGCAATGTCCATTGATTACTGCTCTTTGCCCTCTTCCACTCAATCATCCCCTTATCCATAGCAGCAACTTGCCCATAATACCACGATGTTCCAATTTGTACAGCAGTATTTTATGTGCAACTGTATCAAAATGCAGTGTATAATGAACACTGAATTCATTAGAAGTGTATAAGAAGATTCATTATCAGTGTATAATGAAGACTGGATTTATATCATCAGTGTCATTTTTTTTTCACATAGGATATGTGATATTTTCATTTTCTCCATCTTTATAATACTGCCGATACAGCTGATGATTTGAAATATTTATTTTACTTTTAAATAATTAATTGGCTTAAATTAAATTAAATTATCATATTAGGTCACCCGAATATTTTTATTAATCTGCCGTGCATTGTGTATTATGTCTCTAAATTGCATGTGTTCTATGGTCGATTTGCCAGTTTTGCTGGACGAACCCGAGTTGAGGGTGGGGAGAACCTTGCCATCTATGCCTGAGACCAACTAACTCAGCCATAAAAATTCTTCAAGTCAGTTCCAGATATTTTCTAAAGCAGACAACAGAACCATTACTTGAGATCGAGATCCGCTACTCTCAAAAGAATTTCTGCAGCAGCAATAGTATTAGTTTTAGCATTAGTAGTGGCAAATGACGCATGGAAAAAAGCTTATACATCAACCAAAAAAACCTTCCTTCCTCAATTTAAATGTGTCATCTCACGTGTGTTGCCTGAGCTAGGAGAAGAATCTAGCATACTGAATCTATTCAAAGCCTTGACACTTCAATCAGATCTCCTAATTTTCAGAACTCGTCTTTCTCGATAAGTGAAAGATCTCAGTTATTTATTTTATATATGCTACATTTTATATTCAATATATTTATTGAATTCCATGCTATACTTTATATTTCAACAAACGCACAAATTTTAGTAATATAAAAATAAAAGAAACAATATTTTATATCAAGATAGAGGCGCCAAAAGAAAGAGTAAATAATTGCCATTGCCATCATTAACAGTAGGGCACAATTTTTTATTCTTGCCTCAGGTACTAAAATGGTTCAGCACGGCCCTGATGGGAAGGTCACATATCGAGAACTGACGAAAGACGGCCCAAATGAATTTTAGAATGGATACTGCTTGACTCTAAATGCCCAACAAAAAGATCAAAGACTAAGTAGACTGATGAAATTTGCTAGTATACAATCGTATCAGAAAGCACAAGACTGCAGTTGCTGGAAACATGTTGAGAACTTCATCCTGCAATGTATCGACAATGGTTGATATATGTATATGAATATACTAGTGTTCAAAGAAAGTGCATCACCCAGGAATTTCACATTTCTAAACCTTTTCGCGATGGTCTGTTACATTAATGACTAGCATCACAAATAGAAATATAAACAAAAGATATTTATTAATAGTTAAGGCAAAGCTAAGTAATATTTGACAGGTGCTCTCAAAATACAGTATTCCAAAATGAGCATTTGCAACCTTTATACAAGTTTTCGTAAACACGATAATTATAGTTGAAACAGTGGCGTAGCTACCATGAAGGCAGGTAAGGCAATTGCCTGGGTGCCCGGGCCCTTTAGGAGTCCGGCATCTTTGGCTGTCTCCTGTTTTTGCAATTTTCATTAATTAAGTAGGGGCCCGAACATATTCTTTTCCTCCGGACCCGAAAAAGGGTAGCTACGCTACTGGGCTGAAATGTTATCAGAAGCCCTCTATTTGCTTGTTTATCATTTTAAATGGAAAACAAAATGAAAAGTTCACAAGGTGCAAACTAATATTTAGTTGAACGGCCTCTAGTCCTGATGACAGCAGCACAGCATCGAGGCATTCACAAAATCAATTTCTGAAGATAATCAACTGATAGTTTGTGGTTCCAAACACCAATTATGGCTTCCTGAAATTCACAAAGGGTCTTTGGTTTCTTTCTGGCAACTGCAGATTCCACACGATGCCAACAGTTCTCTATAGGATTCAGGTCCGGCCGGGCTGTTTCCTGGCCAACTAACAGTTGTAATGGACCGTTCTTCCAACCATTTTTCACCTGTAACAAATGTAAACACATTACTGTCAACTCTAATGCAGAAATGAAGCTAAAGTAACTACAGAAGTGCCTACTTACACTTTTCGTCCGATGACAAGGAGAAGAGTCGTCCTGAAAGATGCAGTTACTTGGCAGGTTGAAATGGTCTGTAATGGTTGGCAGCAATTTGCCTTCCAATATATCCAGATATCCATTGGCATTTACAGAACCTTTTATAAACTGCAGGTGACCTACTCCGTGATACGAAATGCACCCCCATATCATTTGGCTGGTAGGGAATTTCACTGTACACACCATACAGTCTGGATGGTATTCTTCACTTCTACAGTGAATCGTTTATCTCCCATCAGAGCCATGCAGGTTGAATTTTTTTTCATCCGAGAAAATAACTGACTTCCACTGCTCGGGGGTCCATTTGACATGCTTCTCACACCAAATTAATCGAGCCCTTTTCATTTTTTGTGAGGAGCTTCTTCTTGGGACTACGGGCTACAATACATTTATGAAGAGGCATCTTCTGACTGTTACTGCACTTTCTACCACTTCTGTATGTTCTTCCCATTCTCTTTTCAGCTCAGAAGCTTTAAGGTTTTTAAGGCATAAGCACTTCAAAACGCGGTCCTGTTTTGGCATAGAGACTCGTTTGCATCTGGTTCCTTTTTTCCTATCAGCAGAACCAGTTTCTTAAGTTTGGAAAGATATCTACTCACTGTCGACTGATTACAAGACACGCTATAAGCAATTACCCCGGGACTCACATCTGGTATGGGCTTGGCACACCCAGGGTCCTGAGCTGGACATCATCATTCTTCTCTTTCTTGGTGATTCTCTTCTACTTTTCTCTCTCTGGGTAATTCAGAATTTTTTTTTTGCCTGGTGCAGCATAAGCCTCAGGCTTCCTTGCACGATATGGCTATTAATAATATGACAGGAAGAATAACCTTCCTCATGTAAAGCAAAAATAGCAGTTTGTTTGTGAGGTCAACCTCACGCAAGTTGCCATCCTGAAACAAGCAAGGAATGACTACAACTCTTGCAGAATGTGCTCATATAGCTGAAAGTAACAGCTGATGCTATATTATGTCATCACCTATGCTTGTCAATCTTATCTAATGCAATCTGTAAGAAATATTGCCATATACTCATGTTATTTGGACAACAATTACAATTTTAAGGGGTAATGCACTATCTTTGAACGTCAGTGTATATACTTATTGTCCTTTCCATGTCTGTTTGTCTGCATTTGTGCCCTCATGCATAGCAGTTGTTAGGATTGCCATCCTCCCCATACAGGATGAAAAGATTCGATTTCGAATCCCGTCGATAACAGAAGAAATTTTTATGGAGTCTTTTCCACAATGTGGCTGAATAAGTCAGTCTCTGGCGAGGGTAGCATGGTGTTTTCTCTGAAAAACTCAGATTTTTTTGTCCAGCAAACAGAAAATTGCCCACAGAACACTCATGGCCTTAGTTGCTGATGCTGCTTAAAAAACCCAACAACTGTCTGCATGTAACAGAAGGGAACAACAAAGTGATGATTATAATTACATTTCATTTCTGTTAATCACAGGAAAAAAAATGAAAAAATTCAACTAAGAAAAAATATCAAACACTCGTGAAATAGTAGCCATACAGTATCAGCTAAAAAACAAGGTCATTCATGTGTACTCACCAAGAAT
Source organism: Mastigoproctus giganteus (assembly GCF_048544385.1). Classification (NCBI taxonomy): domain Eukaryota; kingdom Metazoa; phylum Arthropoda; class Arachnida; order Uropygi; family Thelyphonidae; genus Mastigoproctus; species Mastigoproctus giganteus. The sequence goes on from NC_143585.1 coordinate 21,306,961, forward strand.
GTCTAGTTCTGCCTTAAATTTATTCAACCCATCCACTTCCAAAACAACAGCTGCAAGTCTGTTCCAACAATCAAGCACGCTGGCTGAAAGCAAACTTCCACACATCTATCTTGCAACCATCCTTCATCAACTTGAATTTATGATCCCTCGTGTGTGTAGTCTGAGCCAGCGAAAGAATACCCAAAACATTTGGATTCTCAATCTACTCAAGGCTTTAGACCTGCTCACAAGTCCCTGATCTCAAGGTGCTGCAGTTTGCAGAACTGGACTTTCTCGGTAAGAGTACCCTTTTGTTCCCTTCACAAATGTTATTTGCCTTCTCTGCATCCATTCTAGCAAATCTACATCCTTCCTGAAGTGAGGTCTCCAAACCTGTATACAGTACTCAAAATGCAACTTAACCATGGCCTTATACAAAGGGATAACCACCTCCTTATCCCTGCTATCAAAGTTTCTGTATGTTATTGACAAATCCCATGAGCTCTCCTGGCAGCATGTGTGCTGATCAGAGCATTTCATGTCTGACTGCACAATTATTCCATTTTTTTTTCATTCTCCAATACTCTGAGTGTAATATCACGCAGTTGATGTTACTGTTACCCATGTGTAGCACATCGCATTGTCAATGTTAAACTTAACTGCCATTTCCCAGCCGATCTGCTCAACTATCCTAGTTCCTGTTGCAGTAGCATATTGTTATCAATCATCCTGCAAACCTTTGTATCATCTGCAAACTTAGATATTAAGCCTGATATACCTTCATCATTATCACTGATAAATATTTAAAAAAATATGTAAAAAAAAAAAAAGGTAAAGTGCAGCCATTATCAACCCACTGTAGGATGGAAGCCTCCTCAACAAATCATGCTGAGGGAAATGGACCATAATCTGCCACATGGTCCAGTGCAGGTTGGCAGATCAACCATATTCAGCAGTCAGGGTCTTGAACCCCGGTCTACTCAAAGAGTGTGTGCTACTGCACTCCCGCTCATGACCACTCGGCTATGGAGGCCCCATCACCAAACCCTGGGGAACTCCACTAATAATATTAGCCCACAAAGGGCAGTGCCCATTGATAACCACTGTCTTTTTCCACTTAACCATCCCTTTATCCATAGAAATAACTTGCCTTTTATGCCACTTTGTACAGTTGTTTATGAGCAACAGTAAATCCAATTATGTCAAAACCATTTTTTGCCTATCAGATTAGTTAGACAGCCCCTTAACAAATCCATGCTGTGATTGCAATATAATTGCATGGCTTTCCAAATGGTCCTGCATTACTTTAACCAGTGATTCCATTATTTTCCCTGGAACAGATGTTAAGCTAACAAGTCTAATTATTCATGTCACCTTTTGATCCTCCTTTATGAATTGGGGTTATATTTGCATTTCTCCAGTCCATAGGGATCTCCCTTGAATCCAATGATGCCCTCATAATTATGGCTAAGGTTTTGCTGCCTCCCTGAATATAACCGGATATTCTATCTACCTCTTTATGTCCATCCTCAATTTCTCCTCCACTTTCCTTTCAGTTATTAGTCATTTTACCTCCTTGTTACAGTTTGATAAACTTCTGGCATCCTCTTCCCTAAAGAATTTATCCTGTGTGAATGTAGAGGCAAAATATCTTTTCAATTTGACTACAACCTGAGCAGTATCATCAACAGTTAACCCATAGACATCATGCACCCCAACATGATTCAACCCCTTCCCTCTACTGTTAATATAAGAATAGAAGTCTTTGCTGTTTTTCTTTGCCAGACTTCTCATAGTCTCATAACGGAGGTTAGGCAAGCTAAGGCATCTGCCTTAGCTTGCCTAACCTCCTTTGTGACTTAGACTGATTTATATCTACTTGGCATTCATTTAGGTCTAAGCTTTGAACAGTATTTCTTTGATATGAAATGCCTAGTTGCTTCTTTGATTACTTCCCATTTGCTGTTGGTAATATCATCAGTTCCCACTGAACACAGTTTAAAGCCTGTCTGAGACCTCTGTACATACCCTTACAAAAGCAAAGCCTTTCCCTTTACAGCAGTTATACCTTTAATTAAATTCCACATTAATACATTGTGATCGCTGCCGCCCAGTGGGTCTCTTTCCTGCAGATTCTTAATGCATGAATAATCACTGCTGATAAACAGATCAAGAGCACTGTTTCCTCTTGTTGCCCCTCTAATATGCTGCTATAGAAAACAGTCATCCCAAGAAATCAACAAAAGTCTTGTTAGTGTGCAAGTGACCAACTGACAAACTCCATCTGGAAGGTTTAAAATCCCACATTATAAAGCATTCCGATTTGCTGGCTCTCTCCATTTCCCTGTATAGATGTTCTGGTATACTCATCATGGTCTAATGACCTATAAGACATTCCTAATCTCAGTTTTGTTTTCCCAATGCTTATATCACACCAAACTGAATGAACACTACACTCATCACCCTGTCAACTGGATGCACTAGCTTAGATTTAATATTCTTGTTAACTTAGAGCATAATCCCTCCACCTCTCCTGTCCTTCCTGTATACATTGTACTCCCTATATTCAAATTCAGCATCACTTGTCTAAGTGACACCACATTTCTGCAATCTCTGCATTCAATGACTTAATCTTTACTTCAAATTTATTTACAATGCTCCTAGCATTAGTGTACATGCATGTGTTCTTACTCTTAGTTACCCTATCACATCCCATACTATTACTAATTACCAAATACCATTATTATTTCTAAATACATAGGACTAAATATGGTCAGAATGTGCTAAATTTTTTAACTTAATTTTTGTTTCTCTCAATTTCTGTTATTCAAATTAATTTTAATATATTACGTTCTTAGCGTTTTTTCACCAACCTTTCATGGAGTAAAATAAAATAAAACAAATCTTGATAACTATATTTACAATAACCTGTATTTACAAAATTAATATACGTATTACAATATTAAAAGTATTAAAACACAAGATTAAAATCATTATATACTAAGTTAAAAGCGATAAAATCCCGTAGCTTTCAAAGGCTCCAGCCTTCTTCTTCAGCAGTACTCTCTATTATTCAGTACACCTTTAAATATCAGCAGGGTAATGGTAGGCATCACATGTTTCCATTCTCACGTGTTCCGCTCTCTTGCATTGTGGAACCGGAAGTGGCTCGAACGGAAGTCGTACGGAACCGTTCATCCTTTTTTAGGATAATAGTCTCTAAAAGGGGGTGAATCCGTACACCCCTATCCCTATTAATGTTGGTTGTAGAGCTGATCCGCAAACTCTCGAGCCACTTACGGTCCCAGAACCTATGCGCCCGATCGGTGATAGTGGTGATTTTGGGAGAAGCAGCACCAGATCTCCCCAGACGATGCCACTATCACCGATCGGGCGCATAGGTTCTGGGACCGTAAGTGGCTCGAGAGTTTGCGGATCAGCTCTACAACCAACATTAATAGGGATAGGGGTGTACGGATTCACCCCCTTTTAGAGACTTATCCTAAAAAAGGATGAACGGTTCCGTACGACTTCCGTTCGAGCCACTTCCGGTTCCACAATGCAAGAGAGCGGAACACGTGAGAATGGAAACATGTGATGCCTACCATTACCCTGCTGATATTTAAAGGTGTACTGAATAATAGAGAGTACTGCTGAAGAAGAAGGCTGGAGCCTTTGAAAGCTACGGGATTTTATCGCTTTTAACTTAGTATATTTTAATGCATTTTAATCTTGTGTTTTAATACTTTTAATATTGTAATACGTATATTAATTTTGTAAATACAGGTTATTGTAAATATAGTTATCAAGATTTGTTTTGTTTTATTTTTCTCCATGAAAGGTTGGTGAAAAAACGCTAAGAACGTAATATGAATATACCCAACCTCAGAGGCCTATTTGAGGAGTAATTTTAATAGTGAACTCAGTCTGATCCTCCTGCCATGAAGGGTGTATTGCAACATCAGTCTGTATATGTTTTTGTTTGTAATGAAATTCACCATGTCTTTCTCTCTAATGCTATTGACAGCGGTGGTCCCAGGAGTTTCTATAGAAGTGGGCTAAAGCAGTATTCTGGTGAACCTTTAAGAGCTTTAATTATCATGCAGCAGTAAAAAATCCAGATTATTTTAATCATGGGAGATTGCTATAGTCCTAACATGGGACCACCACTGCTGGTGATTAAACTAGCTGTGTCACTAAAACATCAGTCTGCATGTGGCTTGTCCAGATTTTCTCCTGGTTCTGAATAAGCTGTCTGAAAAATCAGATATCTGGATATATTGGTGGGTCTATAAAACTGAGGGCTCTATATATTCATGACAGCACACTATTTTGAATTAGATAACTATTTTATACTTATACAATATACTTTTTAAAGTTAGTGTTATTAAAAAAAAAAAAAAAATGCTTAATAAGTAACATGAGTCGAAACCCTTCTTTTCTTACTTCACTTAGCATTTCCAGTTATAGTTCAAGGTCATGTTATTCCCACAGTTCCTGTGAGGATAAATACACTTTCTTGGGACATGGAGAGCATGCAGTTCATTTATAATTCATCTCTGGAATGGTCAACAAGTGAAGTATGATCCAGCTGTTCTCTGTAATATTCAATATCCTGATAGGCAGGTTAAGATAGTAATATGTAAATAATACAAGCATATAAAAATCTTATGTAATCTTAAATGCTCATAAGTAATAACATTAGTTAACATTAATTGGGACATAAATACACCGGAGAGATTTATGACACAGAAAGTAAGGGTGTAAAAAGTAAGGGTGTAAAAAGTATGGATGGAAGCTTTCTTTGTATTTACTTGTAAATATCCTTTTAAATTAATAAAGTAAGGTTTGCAAAAACAAAAAACTTCTTTCTTTGATTCTGAAGTCTCAAATTTCACCAGTGAATCTACTACCTTGATTTACGAAATTTTATTTTTATGGTTCATACTGTAACCTCGAATTTAAGTAGATGTTTCATTCTTCAATTTAGGGTTGTATTTATTATCTAACACATCACATCCTTTATTTGAACAATCTCCTGACAATGTTTTATTCTGAAATATTATTTTATTTTAGTATTTTATCCACCAACTTTACCCACATTAACAATAGTATACTAAAACAAGGTAAAATGTATATGAAGACTACAAAGTACATAGATGCAATGAATGTGTAAAAAATCTAAAATAAAAAATAAAACTACTAAAAATGGAATTTTTTTTTATTCAATAAAGGGGTAGAGAGAATGGTGAAATCAATAAATGATAATGTTCCATTTAATGGCATAATCTATGAGTGAACATTTCTTCAGTTTGAATTAAAATCAAGGAAGAACCATTTTTAAATGTTTTAAAACAAACAATACAGGAAAATGTTAAAACATTAAGGAATGAGAAAAAGAAAGTGTTCACATTTACTGTACACACACATATATATATATATTTATTTATATTTTTATTTTGCTTTTATTTATATTCTTGCATAAATATCAACAACTTTGTTCAGAGAAAATAAATGATACAAATATGGCTTGAAACATTTCAGTAATGGACTGATTGTTAGTCAAGTACTTATGGCTTTTACTTATAAATAATGTACAGGTCATCTTCCACATCTTCTTGTACACAGAAGTCAGAAATTAATGAAAGTGAAGAACAGAAAGAAGTGCATAATAGCACTAAATTGCCAATATTTCATAATTTTTTAAGAGTAGATAATAAAACAGTCCTAAGGATTGAGCAAGAAGCTCACAACAATCTAGTACTATACTGGCTTGGTTTAGTAATTTTTTTGCCAACACTAAATTGTATTACTAATTAGGTTAATTACAACTGGATTTAATTTTAATTATGAAATTATATTATTAAATTACTAACAATGATTTTTTTTAAATATTTGCAATAATTCAAGATAAATATATGATGCAACCCCTTAAAAACATTTTAAACCTACCATAAATTTTAAATAACTACAGTTAATTTCATTTTGGGTGATGTGGTCACTTGATCGCTGCAAACACCTGACATGTGAATAAGTAATGAAATTGTATATTCATAATGAGTTGTTTATTCTCAACTATATTTAGAATGAATTCCTTCTTCTCCAGATCAACTAAAATTCAACATTTATAAAGGTTTCTTACAAATCACCAAAAATAAACATTTTGCCACTCTAAATAGTAACATGAAATACATTGAGCTGTAAAGTAACAACTGGATGCTGCTTTCTCTTGCAAAAATCTTGTACCGCATGATCACATGGTCCAAATATTGCTCCAGCATATTTGCACTTAACTTACTCAACTAGCAACTAACTCAGCAAGCTCAATGTCACTATTTTATACTACATCCATCTTCAAAACAACTTTTGTAAGTCAAAGAACCAAGTGTATTAAAGTAAAAGATACAAAGAATTAGTATGAATTATATATTGCTTACAAGGCCATTAATTTAGGGACAGCCAATCATTTTTAGCTGGAAACAAAAGAGATAAAATGGTGAAGGTTATGGACTGCACAGGTTCTTGCAGTTAGCAAGAACAGTGTTACCACTAATAAGGCATTTTTCAAAATCAAATTTTTATTTAAAAATTTAGAAACTAAAAACCAGACACTTGCATGCAGATCTGACTGAGATGTTTAAGGTCTTAAAAGAATTAAGCACACTTAATGTCAGCTCGCTCTGGGCATGGTCACAGATTTAAGTACAGGAAAGACAATGGTAGACTAGATGTAAGAAAATTTGTTTTTAGTCAAAGAGCAATCAGCTGTTGGGAAAAGTTACTCTGAATCAAGAGAACTTATATACAGGACTTGTCACTTTTATTTTGAAATGCTTATTCCCCCCCCCCCCCAAAGGCAGATGTTATATAAACTTTTGCATTCTGCCAGTTATATACTAATACTATATATATATATATTTTTTTAATTCTGGGATGAATATCCACCTCAAGCAGAGTGTGGCAACTTAATAAATACAAACAACATGTTCAAAACACAGGCATACAGAAAACTGACAGACTAAGACAGATTCTGAAGTCCAATGAGCGAAAAATTATCAAAACAAGCATAATTCTACTAGATGTACCAACAAAAATGACACAAATTATGGAGGGGATGTGCCATAGGGATCATGCAACATATCTTGGAACCAGAACATGAAATTCTCTTGAGAAACACCGATCTTTTAACGTATAATTTTATAAATATTAGTTCATAAAAAGAATATATCATAAGAGGCTCACTGAAAGGTGCAACCCTCAAATGGAAACAAATGTCAGTCATAAGATTAAGGATAAATGCAGGCCTTTTTCAGTGGCATTCTATTTGCAATGGTAAATACTAATCACATCAGGGTTAAACAGTTGGTTCATAATTGACCAAAAATTTTCTGAAGTAATGTCACATCTTACAAAAGCTCAAAAAACATACTTGCAAGTAAAAAACAGTATAGAATTATAGTACTTTAAAGTTTAGCATATGTATTTCATATCAATGTTCACATGTTTGATATATTGCATATTGCCTTTATAGATGAGTTTTTGTTAATCCAAAGGAACATTTCTACACACTGTAGTTTTGGAATAATATAATGTGCTCATTATATCAGCATGTATAATGTCATTATTTATTTACATATGAGGTTTTGAATATCTATTTCTAAAGTGCAGGTTATACAATTCTTAAGGATGCCTAGTAAAGTCTTCCACTACTCAGCATAAAAAAATAAAACATCTAACTACAAAAAATGGCTACACATTAAGTACATATTTACTAATAAATAATACACAAAGAAAGCAATGCAATTAATAGAGTTATGTAAACATTTACTACTGGTCCACAGACTTAAAAAAAAACATTACTAACTTAAAGAGAAAGAAAAATTAACTATATTTAATAAAATTATAAATAATGTAGACAAATCATATATCTACATAAATTTAAATAAGTAGAAAAATTTATAAAAGAAAACATCATTAACAGTGATTATGATAACATGATAACTGAGTTCTCAAAAGATTTCTATTGTCCTATAGAGATTTTCATGCCATCTCTCTAATCACATTTCTGCAGATAAATTAAAACATTGACTACATAGATGTCTATATGACAGACAATTTGAAGAGCAGTAAGAAATTCTGAGTAATAACTTTTTTTAGGTTCTAAAACCAATTGCACACTGACATATCTGAAGAATAATCACAGTTTATATATCAAAATAGAACTTTTATCCTCAAGCATGTGTTATAAATTAAACCACTATGTCACCAATGGCAGGCACTAGATTTAAAATTATCTTGTGTGTCACTTAAAATTTTCATTGGTGCACATACAAAGAAGTTTTAGTTTCTAAACTAAGTTACATTTTCTTAAATTATAATCTGAACTTTTCTACGGACAAAACACATTCTCATGTCTGTTGTGTGCCCATTAGAACCCTTACCATCTCTCTAATTTTGAACAGCTATTGCTCTAAGATATGTAAATTATATAAATAGAATACAGGCACTATTAAAGATTTCAAAACTGGACAAAGATAAATCAGCCACTAAAGTTTATGAAGAAAGTATTATGGGAATTTATCTACAATAAAGGAGGTTGGCAGTTTAGTTATTTTCTGGAGGGCTAGCTGGCCATCAGGTGAGCAACATATGTATGTACACTCAATCTCTGGGCTAAATATTCGGAGCAATTTGATGCACTAAATCCACAGTAATGACATTTATATGATGCACGAAAATCGAAGGAGGAAATGGAATAAGGAGATTTGCTATAGGTCATTAAACAGCATGAAGAATAAGGCAAATGCAACATTGCCTACAGGGTACTGAAATGGCTTTATAAATTATTCATTCAATGAAACTATGTACTATGTTGTAGTAGCACTGGTACATAGAATCTTGAGGGAATCAATGATAAAGATATATTCCAAGGATATTCCAGATGGAAAATTTGAAGTTTTTTAAACCATTTATAGTTACTTCTATTATGTGCTCAAGTAAAATTATGGCTAACATTAAAAGTGGCACCACAATTCATAGAAACCAAAATCCATTTCATAAACAAGTTGCACATTAATACAGATCTCCCCTGGGTTCTGTTGAATTTGCCACCAGCACATTAAGGAAGTTTTAAAAATGCACAAGCTATCTGATTTTTTTTTTTTTTTTTTTTTTTTTTTGTAGCCATTAGGCCTGCATAAAATAATCTGCATAAACATAAAATAATGATCACATCACACATATGCTAATACAATATTATTCCATGTAACATTAGGACAGTTTGCTTCTGCTATGTTCATGCATCACAGATATTTTTATTTCTTCATTTAATTATTAATTTCCATTGAGAACTTTATATTAAATATGAGTTTTAATCATTGTAAAAGTTCTAAATATTCAAATAATTTTTGTTGAAAATACAACTATTATTTTGATGCAATCAGTAAGAACTGATTGTGTCAAAATATTGATACATACATATATACCAGGTATCAGCAATAATAACTGATTGGTATGACATTCCCATCTTATGCATTAATTTCCAGGAATACATTAAACAGATAACTCAAAGGATGCCTGTATGCAAAAAGTGTGAAGAGCTAACAGTTCTCCAAGTTATTTTTGTCAGCAAGATCAAATTTAATGTTTCGACGAATATGTCCCAGGATTGAGCCTAGGACAGTTGTACAGGATCATATTGCATACAAATTTCTCACAGTATTCACTAATCATGCACATTTCTTTCTCCATTTAAATATATTGTGAAACTTGAGATAAACTTGAGAATAGCTAAAGTAGTATCTTTTCTCATAAAAGCAAAAAAAATCCATAAAATAAAAATGGCTTGCCCTGTGAATTATCATAATATTTAGATGATGGAGGAGGGGGGGAAACCATGTTCCCGACAGCAATTCTCCAAGTGGGAAAACAGCACAGCTGCAAGGGCAATGGAATCTCCTTATGAAGAAAATATTAAGAAACTTTAAGAGCAAAATATACAAAGGACAAGATGAGAAGTTATTTTCAGAATTTGTCCTGAATTATCAGTGAATGAGTAGGAGTATAGTACTGATAAAATACATATTTTTTTATTTAACAGAATAATAATAAAAAAAGCTTTTGACTTTCATCTAGAAATAAAAAAGGTGCACAAAGTTTAATGGAAAAATAGTTTACAAGGTTCCTATAGCAGGAATTTCATCTCTATGGTTGCAATACAATGCAACTGCCAGTTGTCCAGCTGTTGCACTTTAAAAAAAAAATCACTTTTTTTTCAGAGAAATGTAACTGCCATTTACGGGTAATGCACTGCCACTTCTCTAGAGGTAGCATTTATTATCTGGATAAAGGTGGTAGGGGACTCCGGTTGCATTCTATTGTTTTGAGAGATAAAATGTCTATCTAGATACTTGTAGAGAAAATGTTATTTATAATTAGCAAAGTAAATTGACACAGCAACTCACTAACTTACAAATGGTTCAAATCCTGCTATTGAACACATACATAATTTGATATAAAATTGTCAAACCTTTTTGGTGCATTCAAATGTTTCTTTAGTGGCTGCTTTTGAAATCTAGCCCTCATCTATTAACTCTTAATTGGAACAAAGTAATGTAGTATATAAATACATGGAGGAAAATGATACATACATATTTTTGAAAGTGAGAAATTTTGCAGAAATTATTATATTAAATCAAAAATTAAGACCCAAAAAATGTTAAAATCAATCACTAAACAGGAAGAATGTAATTATGAAATTATCCTTAAATATAATAACTACACTACACTACCCACACTTTAATTATTAGTAAGGTACAATATTCAGATATTTACACCACCTTTATTTTATGTATAAATACCTATAAAAGGTTCTGCTTTAGAACCTATATACCTGATTAAGATGTTATTCAGTTAGCATAAGGTACTGCAATTGCCTGTACTGGGAAAAGGGAGTGGTAAAAAAAAACAAAAAACACTGTACGTTAGTAGTAATTAAAGTGTTTTGTTAACATACCATAAGAATTTTATGAGTGATCACCCATGTAGCACATCATCGATGAAGAAGTTATCACCCTATCATCCTGGCCAATTAACTTGCTTTTTCTTTCTGTTAGATATTGTTAAAATAAAAAAAAAAAAAAAAAAAGGAATAATAATAAATAAAATATTATACTTCTACATCAATAGATGATGCAACTACTCAATTTTAAATGCAAAGCGATTGTCACAAATGCAAAATAAGATAAATACTTTGTTTTGAATTTCTGCCCAGCTTTAGGCATCTTATATTATAAAATAGCTGCAGACAGAGGGCCATATGATCTTGCACAAAAAAAAAAAAAAAAAAAAAAAAAATATATATATATAGTTACAAAAAAAAAAAAAGTTAAAATCTTTTAGCTCATAAAATTATATATTAATAAACTAATTTTGTTTTTGCAAGTCTGAGAACGATTTAATATACTGTGATTTTTTGTTATTGGTTTACTTTCGTATCTTAGGAAGTGCAAGTGGTTAAAATGATTGAGTTTGATGGCTAACTAATTTATCATTTCATTACGTTCTACTAATTCCAACATGAAGAATTTTATAATTTCTTCAAGCAATGCTTAACTAGTTTACAACATGGAATAAATATTATTCGATCAGATGGCATTAACCTAATCTTTAATTGTAATTACTATAATTAAATAATCACAATCCTAGTTTAGTGAGAAATAGTAAATGTCTGAATTTGTAGGGGTTAGAGCTCATTCAGAAAATGAAATGACTGCAATTTAGCAATGTTTTATTTGTTAATTGTACTGCTAATCAATTAAGAAAACAGGTATAGAAAAAAATAACAATATGACCAGAGAAATAGATGCATCTTGGAAACTAACTTTTAGTAAAGTATCATTCCAACAAACATCAATTGTTTTTTTTTTTTTTTTTAAACTTAAGATAAAATAATGTCCATTATGGAATGTAGAGATAGCTCTATTCTACAAACTGTAGAAAGTATTTTTGCATGGAAGTTTTAAACTAAATCTTGGTACAATAATACTAATCTATTTATTGTGTTTTCTACTGTTCACATAGGAGACCCGACACTTTCAAGCCACAAAAGTGGTGGAAGCATAATTCAAACAACTATGAAGCATTTTTTTGGGCAGCAATTAGATGGTTTTTTTGAACTTTATATTCCTTTTGGAATAGAGGTGAAAAGAAACTTTTTTTTTTTTTTTTTTTAATCACAGTTTGTTTTTGTGGAAGGACATAAAAAAATATATATCTAAAAAATCCTGTTTCTGGAATGTTGTTTTGGTCATATTATTATTTTTTCTGTAATTATTTTGTTAAATTAATGTATTAAAAGTTTTTTTTTTCTTTTAATTGCCTACTAAATATGCACAAAGGTATGTGCATTTTTTTTATATTATGACTTGGAAAGGCTGGATTAAAAGAAAGAGATTCTTGGAGGTTAGACCTATACTGACTATAAGGACTTTTAGAACTACAATGATTGTTAATGTTTGAATTCAAGCTGACAAGGAAAAAAAATCTACATGCCTAAAGAAATTTCTAGTAATTCCAGGAAAAAAAAAATTCCCCATGTAATCTTTTCCACAGCTTAAAGCAGCCATCCTGATAGTATTTATCCAATAATATTGGATACACAGAGTCCCTGCATTGCTTTTAACCAGGCGTCAATTGGGTAAAGTCATGCCAACAGATATAAAATGGGTGATCATGTAATAATGAGACCTTTCTTCCTTAACAGATTCTGTTGAGGAAAAAAAAAAAAAAAAAAAGAGGGGGGGGGGTCTCGCAAAATTTTTAAATGAACACATGCTGAGAAATTCTGGAAAAATAACTGAATTTTTTTTATAAATTCATAATTATTTCTGCAAAATTTCAATAAATGCACCCAGAAGAACATAGGCCTCATACTGCCAAATAAAAATGAACCACTGAAAAGTGGGGATTTTTCAAAGCCATCTAACAAAAAAATAACTATGAATTTTTTTAATATTATCACAAACTGAAGTAAATGCATAGAATAATTCCTAAAAACCTATCAGAGCGAGATTGTGACTGTTGCTTTATCTGAGAAATATAGAATGCAGACACACTGGTACATCAAAGATCAGAAAAAAAAGTATATAAATTCTTCTTAGGAAGATTAAAAAAATTCAAGGTTAGCATCATCTCCAATGATGTGCTGCAGTGTCAAGTTCCTGTAAATTTGAGAGAAAGATAAGAAAGTTGAATCTTGCCGATAATGTTTGCAGTCAATGAGTATATGCTTAACTGTAAGAGCCAAAGTACAGTGTAGGCACTGAGGTGGAGCATTTATCACTTAGTAAGTATAGATATATACCTGATATATATTTATATTCACTTAATAGATATATTGCAGTTCTGGCAATAGCATTCAATGTATGCTATTGCCAGAACTGCATCTTCCTACCAGTTTGAGCAGGAGCTAGAGGTCCAAAATCATGGATCACATGTGACCTGTATCACTATTATTTGTATGAATGTGTAATAATTTGCTCTTGGAAAATTTTAGTGCACTGGCAGCTAACCTACTGTGGTATCAAATATTTTAGAGAAGCAGTAGCATCCTTTCATTTTCAGGAAATCTGCAATGAAGTCTGTTTATAGCAAAGGCTTAATTTTTTTCATTTCAAACCTGAAATGGGTTCTAATTTTGTACATGAGATGGATGAAGAATATCTGAATTCCATTCTTGATAATATTTCTTGCTTTTTTTTTTAACCTGGCACTGTTTGTATTAAAAGTTACTTGACCGAGAACACAGTGAAAAATAAATACCACTATCTTTACATATGATATGGAAGGTTTTTTTTTTTTTTTTAATTTTTATTAGTAAGCCACAAAATTTTATGCCTAATTGCTAGAATTTTTTAATTCTAGCAATTAGGCATATGTCATCCAGTCTATATGAAAAAGAGAACAGTCACAGAATTATTTTCTGGGAGTTTTTCCCAATCTTAAAAAAAAAAAAAAAAAATCTTTTTTAAAGAAAAAAAAAACAATTAGAAAAATGCTAGATAAGAATAAAAGGACACAAATGAAGCAGAAAAAAAAAAAATTTTACTATGCCCTAACAGACAAAACAAAACCAAATTATGGTGTGCAATCAACATGTGATCTTAGTACCAGACTGACATACATTGTTCTCCACACAAAATATAAACAAATTGAATAGTCTACAGAAATAAATTTGGTAGGTCCATCTTTGAAAATTTTAATGTTTAGTATTAGTAATTGCTATATGGTGCAAGGAAGCCTAAGGCTTATGCTGCACAAACTAAAAAAAAAAAAATAAATAAAAATACAAAAAAAATTATAAAATTAATCAAAATAAATAATGATAAGAGAAAAGGAAATAGACAACCTATGCATTTCCCTCTTCCAGTGGGTAACTGGAAGAGGGAAAGTAACTATCCAGCTGACCTTTGAATTTCCCCAAACTGTCAGCCTCTACTATCCATGCAGGTAACTTATTCCAGTAATTTATAACCTGCTGACTAAAATAAAAAAACTTCCTGTAATCCAGTCTAAACATCTCTCTAACTAGAATTTATGGCCCCTAGTTCTATAATCATTTATAACCTTGAAAATTTCATCATCATTCATTTTACTATTGCCTATCAGAGCCTTAAACACCTCAATCAAGTTGCTTCTAACGTGTCTAGTTTCAAAGTTGTGCAACTCACATATTTGAAATCGTTCACATAAGGCACTCTTTTGGCAAACTCACCAGGCGAGTTACCCATCTTTGGATCCTTTCAAGAAGCTTGATGTATTTTTTTTTTTAGGTGTGGTCCCCACACTTGAACACAGTATTCCAAGTGTGGTCTAACAATAGCCTTATATAATGGGATTATGACATCCTTATCTCTACTAGCAAATGTTTGATAAATCATTGATAGGACACCATGGGCCTTCCTTGCAACCTGTCTACAATGCTGGGAGAACTTCATGTCTGACCATATTGTAACTCCTAAGTCCCTTTCTTCCAGTACTGACTTTGGTTCAACTCCACCAAATGTATAAGTTATTTTCAGGTTACTTGCTATTTTAGAAGTCAGTTGAAAAATATTATAGAAACTTAACCAAAATCTGAATGAAAAAAAGTACATTTTTTATAAAAACTATAAAAGATGTAAAATTTCCAGATATAACCCACATACATACACAACAAAAAAGCTAGCATGCATCTGGAGTTGCGATGGCAGGTAGGGGTAAGTCACTAATAATTTATCACTTATTTTTTTAAGTATGCTTGCCTCCTGACAAATATTTACATTGAGAATAGCAAATTCCCATTCAAACTTAGACTTAATATAGCCTGTGGATAATTTTTATTTTATATTAGATAACAATAAAGGACTGGTGCTAGGTGATAAAATTATAGTAGCTATTCAGATTGGTAAGACAAGATTTCCATTTAACAAATCCACTGGATTCAAAAAATAATTCACATATTTAGATTTCAGTAAAGCTTTTGATACTATTCATCATGAAAGACTAGTGTACAAATTCAAGCAGTGTAGCATTAGGAGCAAGTTATTGTCATGGGATGGTTGAATGGCAGGAGGCAGCATGGTCATTAATGGTCAACTTCTCTTCATGGATTGATGTTACTGGGGTTCCCCAGGGTTCTGTGCTGGTCTTCTTATTGTTTTTAATGTTTATTAATGATATTAAAAACTGATATTATTAAATATTAAGGGCATATCAGGCTTAATGTCTTAAGTTTTCAGATGATACAAGTTGGTAGGGTGGTTAATGACAGTAATCAGGATATGCTACTGCATTAAAATCTAGAAAAATTAGGCAGATGGACTGAAAAGTGGCAACTGAAGTTTAACATTGACAAATGCAAGATACTGCACATGAGTAGCAGTAATCCCAGAATAATGTACCAACTGTGTGGTACCACACTGAAGGTAGGGGAGGACAAAAAAGAACTGGGCAGTAACTGTGCAGCCAGACACTATGTTCTCTGAACAGTGCAGATAGACTGCTAGGGCAGTTCATGGGATACTTTCAATGATATACAGCAACTTTTCCAGCAGGGGCAAGGAGGCAAAAATTATTGTTGTAAAAGGGAATGGATAGGCTGCACCTTGAACACTACATGCAGATTTGGAATCCTTGTTTTAGGAAGGATATGGAGCTTGGAATGGGTTCGAAGAGAAACAAGATTAGTCAGGGCCACAAAAGGGTACTCTTACTAAATTCTTCTTTCTGTATATTACAGCACCTGGAAACCAGACAACTGTGAGGAGATGGAGACTTGACTGAAGTTTTTAAGGCTTTAAATGGATTGAGTAAACTAAATGCTGATGATATCCTTACTCTTTCTCAGACAACAAACACAAGGAGAAAAATTTAAACTGGAAAAGGTAGTTTCAGAATAAATGTGCAAACATTTGCTTTCAGCCAAAGAGTGACTGGCAGAACAAACTTCTGCCTGGTGTTGTGGAAGTGGATTGCCTGAATAAATTTGAAGGATGATCAGACAAATTATTAAAAGCAGTGGACAAATGATCTAGATAGTTTTTATTTTTTTACTGATGTGTAAGCTTGCTTACATAATTTGATATTACTAATAAGTAATACCAATTTCTGAGTTCAAAATCTGTGCAGTATCAAAGAAACATTTGCCACCAATTTTATATTAACAGTTGAATAAAGTATACTGTATTATAGTCAAAGTGATTTGAATACTGCATTTAACCTCTGCCAGTTTAGAAAAAGAACTTCAGTCCTTATTTTTAATAACCCAGTTTATCAACTGGGATGGTAAGTTACTTTCAACTTTCTTGTGCTAGTTTGATAAGAGAAGTCAGAAAATCACAAGAAACAAAACAGAAATTCTGTCCACTGCATGAATAACCTGTGTGTTAAAAGTTCATAGAAACATGTTTTGAGATAAGGGAGCTCAAAAAAGTTAAAGCACCACTGGTTTTAGCATCCAGAAATATCTGAATTGCTACTCTCCTACGAATAAAAGGGCAGTGTGAGTGCTGTGGTAAAGATAAATGGTGCTCTGAAAAGGTTTTCAATGGCAATTTCTTAAAAGTTTTCTGTACAAAAAGAATGTGTACAGAACTCGGTTTTTTTTTTCAAAAACTTGGGTATACTAAGATTATAAAATATTTTGGCAAACATTTCTTTTATAAAAAATCACCATATTCTGAAAGACACACATATGCAAGTCCTCAATAAGTTGACTGCAGGAGATTTTGTTTTAAGAAAGTATTTTTCCACTCTAGCAGGGAGCTAATGCCGTCTCTTGTTTGATTTTTGTACTAAAAGGAACTATCAATGCAAGAGACTGCTTTGAATCATACAGACTGGTACTGATATATCCATCATACCCATTCAACTAGTTAAATGCACAAAGTCTCTCTCTCTCTCTCATACACTAGATTGACTGGAATGCATCCAATACAAAGTTATTCTAAAATCTCTCACTAAAATTAAACTTTTCTCAGTACATGATGGGTATATCATATATAGGAAAAGTTTTTCCTGAAGAGTTAACTGGTGTAGGAAGAGCACCAGTCAGTGAACTGTTCTAAGTCTGCAAAGCCAGCTGGCAGTGAATAATCAAAAACCATTTGCATAAATTATATAAATTACCATATAAGAAAGAACAAAGCTAATAAATGTTTTTCTAGGAACCAAAATTTTACAGTTTTGATAAAACTGAAGAGTAAGGATGACCAAGACAAAAACAACTCTTTTTAAACAAAAATATCTAAAAATATTTCTTGGCAGATGCCACCACCCAGACAGCACCATTTCGAAGCTTGTTGGCTTACTAATCAGTGGGTGGGTAGGTACCCTGTTGCAATAGTGACAACCCAGTTATGAAGTATAACTCCACAATATGAGAGATGCCTGATGGTGTGCATGGTTTAATCTAAAAATATTTCTTGGCTAAATGCCCATGAGTATGAAGGAGTTGGTCTGTGCATGGCTATTGCACATACATTATTTCTACTACCAAGGTAGTATTGAATGCATCATTTAATTAGCATTAGTAGAGGCATTTGATGTAAGAAAGCAAGCTTATGCATATAATTATATCTCATATTGTAAATACCTTCTCATATCGTGGAGTTCACAGGGTACCTGCCTACCCACCGATTAGTAAGCCAACACGCTTTGAAACGGTGCCGTCTGGGTGGTGGTATCCACTGAGAATAAGTAACATTAGTCTTCTCCACTGGTGAAGTATTACTTATTCAAATCAGTGCAATACCTCGGCCACTCATTGTGAAAGTATTCACAATATGAGATATAATTAAACGATGCATTCATACTACCCTGGCAGTAAAAATGATGTATGTGCAGTAACCATGCCTAAACCAACTCCACTGTAAAAATATGATTTAGAAAACAGCAAGAGCATAGAGCTCTTATGAAATGGGTGAAAAAAACAACTTTACAATAGAGTTTTCTTCTTAAACTGCAATTACAGAATAATTATTTAAAAGATATGAAGAAATATGAGGTGATAAAAATTACCAGTTATAAAAAAAAACCTATGACAAAAGTGAAAAATTATTAAAATGCGAAAGTGTTGTATACCATTTTACCAATGAAATGTTTTCTTTTCTTTAAACCAGAGGTCTATGCTTTTCAGAAATAGAACTGCTAAGAGAATTTATCTTACTAGAATAGAGGTATCAAAAGTCTAAGTATAAAATTAATTAAAGTGACACACAATGTTTCAATTTTTTCCCTTCAATAGCTTGTTACTTCTAGCAAGAAGATGGGAAAGCTGTTGCTGTACAAATTATCTTAAACCACAATCAAACACAGCAGTTTTAGTAACATATTACTAGAAAGTCTTAAAGCTACAATAAAAATTATGGACATGTATCACATCTGGCTGTTTTAAAATGCAAAAAACCTAGCCTATATTGTTTCTGTGGGGGGGGGGCATCAATTTGGAAATAGGTGATGAGGTCTAATTCTTGTTTTTCCTTATTTTTTATAGTTTCATTATGTTTTAGCTTGATAGGCATCACTGTGTACTGTGATGCAGTCTTGGACAATTGAAATTTTATAAATGACGACTACAAAAATTAAAAAAAAAAAAATTTTCTTAATAAAAACATCAATTTAAATATTACAGATTCACTTAATGTTGCACAAATCATTTACAACCATTTCTTTCTCACAGAGGTAGTAAAATAAACATTCTGCTTCAGGATGTCAAGTGGGCCTGGATTACGACGAGGATGATCTCTTCTCTAATAAGTTGTGGCAAGTTATAAATGGTTTAACTAGCTTTGTCTCCTAGTGTCTTTATAGCATCTGGATTACTTTTTGTTCTCCTTCTACTATGAGCATGACCATCAGAAGGTTGCTTACTAAACAAAGTAAAAATAAAAAAATAATAAAAAAGGAAACAGAACATAATCCCCTCAGGATTAACCTCAACACTAGGATCACATATATCTAAAATAATTACTAAAACCTTACATAAAACGAGTATTTAAAGCATGATCTCAATGTTGAACAGAAGTATAAAAAAAAAAAAAAAACTAGCAAATTGCAGTATAAACTAGAAAAGTTTATCAATTCAGAGATATTTAGTGACTACATACCGAATTAAAAATGTTAATTCTTAAAAAAATTTAAATGCCCAAATTATATTACAAATACATTTCTATCAGAGCAAAGATCCAGCCAATGACTAAGTACCCATTGTGTAAGTATCTATGTTTGTTAGGACAGTCAATGTTTAACCTGCTTTACTAAATACCAGATGTACTTACTCACTAAATAGAAATCCCAAAATAAAACTACTTGCAATTTACAGTGAAGTATATATTACCTTTAACCTCATATACAGCTCTAAATAACCTCCTAGAAATATGTATACTTACAATTAAAATACAGTTTAAAATGTATGGCAGGACTTCTAAATTTCTGGACTTGCTGATACAAAAGAAGTTGACAAGAATTGTTCCGTCAATATGATTTCATCTCTAAGTTGGGAAGGATCCATTTATTTTAAGTTATTTTAAGCATATAAAGTTTATACATGTGTAAACAGTTCTTTTTTCAATTACTTAAAAATAATGGAATAGTGATAATTAATATGGAAGTCTATAAAGTAAACATTAATGGTTTCCAAAATGGAGGTGGGGATCTCAAAATGGGATAATTTGAAATGGGAGAACAGAAAATCTCATTAATCCAGAATTCTGAATTTTTCAGAAGCCAAAATTAAACCATCACTAGCTATTAAACTAACATTCCAATTTTATGGAAATGGTATTTACATTATCCCCTTCAATTTTAAAAAAATAAAATTCTGCTAATCAAGAAGTTCAGAAGTCCAACTGTACAAAGCTATATAAACAAGTT
Organism: Mastigoproctus giganteus; assembly: GCF_048544385.1. Classification (NCBI taxonomy): domain Eukaryota; kingdom Metazoa; phylum Arthropoda; class Arachnida; order Uropygi; family Thelyphonidae; genus Mastigoproctus; species Mastigoproctus giganteus. The sequence goes on from NC_143585.1 coordinate 21,327,352, forward strand.
ATATATTTTCATCCTAAAAAGACTAAATCTCAGAACCTGCTGAGATTTCTTTGTTCTTGATCGACATCTTCATCTGTTCCTCGTTCCAGTGGTTGTGTGTCTTCAGTAGTGCGATCTTTTTCATCTGAAAAACCTATTGCTGAGAGACGATCCAGAGAGATAATGGAAGACATTATTTCCCTTACACCAACTGCAGGGTCTTTATTCTCTTTTCTCCTTTTATGACATATCAATAACCAGTCCAGAAAAAACAGCAACCCTGATGCTACCTTTAGACCTGAGCACACAGCAATATACCTGTAAAAGAAAACTCTTCATTATTTATATTATTGGAAATTTAGAAAGCATTTATATTTCTAAAAATTGCAGTAAATATGGGAGACTGTAAAGGATTCTTAGCACACATTCTGATTTCTCTATATTACACAATTCTCGAAGTCTGAATAGAAGTTGAAGTTTCTCTAATAACTTACTCAAGATTTTTTTTTTTTTTTTTTAAAGGAAAACAAAATGATCTTTATTGTAAGGTGTAAAGGTATATGCAGACACCCAGACTTTTCAAAACCCTTCACAGCACTAAGCCAGGGGTTAAATGTCTCATGAATGCACCAAACTCTATAGTCTACTGATTATGGAAATTCATAATGTGCAAGCTTCAAGAGCAATAAGACACTGCAACTACAGTAGTTGAAAGATATGGAATATTGTCAATTAAAGAAAAAAGTAATTATGATTTTTTTTTTCATATACCAAATAGAACGACAAAATGTTCTTATTATTCGAGATCATCAGGGGGAGGAGGAAAGGATATCACATGGGACTACCTGATAGCCTCAGGATTTTAAACAGAGTACAGTGAACCATATCATACAAGTTTCTAGTGACGACCGACTAACTGGTTAAAATAAATTAATGATATATATATATATAAAACAAAACAGAGATAAAATAAGATAAAATCATTAAAATTCTCGGTTTTTAGCTAATAAGATTAGCAAGAACATTCGCTGGAAGCTTCATGCGACAGGTTGACTCCCGCAGAGACAGAACCTCGCTCTCTTGTACCTCTCTCAATCAGTGTTTAACGGGGGGGGGGGGGGGGGGAGCACAATCATGTTCAATGACTCTATAGTCTACTGATTATGGAAATTCATAATGTGCAAGCTTCAAGAGCAATAAGACACTGCAACTACAGTAGTTGAAAGATATGGAATATTGTCAAAGGGGGCAGTTATGGGTTACCCTGTTAGTCCTATTGTGGCCAACATCACCATGAAGGAATTTGAGTCAGATTTTCTTGAACTTGCTTGTTTCTATCACTCTCTGGTGTCATTACGTTGACGATATATTTGCCATTGTCCCTCGGGGATCGGAATCTTGACTGCTGCAATATCTCAATTCCCTGTCGCTTGTCATTCAGTTTACAATACTTTTCCTTTTTTTGGATGTGTTAGTCTAATGTGTGGATTCGCGTTTAGTAACTTCTGTTTTTAGGAAACCAATGTGTGCAGACAAATTTACCAATTATGGGTTTGCGCAGGGCCCTGGTCATTTGCGTAGCACTGCTTGCACTTTATTCTCCCATGCTTGGATGCACTCTAGTTCGACTGGTGTCAGGCAATTGGAGATTTCCAAAATTAGGGTAGAGCTTTCAAATTGCGGTTATCCACCTCAGGTTCTAGATACATGTGCACTTCAGGCTCATGAATTTGTTACACAATCTAACCCTCCTTGCGTCAATGAATTTATCTCTACCACCTACGTCCTCTATTATCTGGGTGTATCGGAACATCTTGTTCGGATTTTGTGTCTCTATCATATACAATGTGTGTAACTTCCGGTGAGAAAATTACAGTCTATTTCTAAGGTGAAAACACCTGTTCCTCCTTTCCTATGGAGTGGTTCCATGTACCGCATTACGTGTCCACATTGTGGGGGGTATTATGTAGGTGAGTCTGGCAGAAGATTGAAAGACTAGGTTTCTGAATATGAGGTGGCTTTGTGAACTGCTAATTTTGAACGCTCTGCAATAGCCGAGCAGCACAATCTTGATCCCTGACGGGATATTGAAATCGTCAACTATTCACGTGATTACCACCAGCACTCATGGCTTGAAGCACTGCACATAACTACCAATAATAGTACTGTGAATCATATAAGGGGAGTGCACTTGCACCCTATTATGGAATGTACTGTATTGCAGTGCAATGAGTGCTGGCAACATGTAATTCTGTTCTACCGACACCAGACTCATGATACATGATCATGCTCAGCTGACTTTTACTGTTGTAACCAACAATACACACTGCAGTACACCATTCACTGACTGGCTCATGAAGAGGCACTTCGTCTCGAAAGCTTCTGTATATTTTAGCGCTTTTATCTTATTGTATTTTAATGCTTTTATCTTATTTTATATCCGTTTTATTTTATGTATATATAATTTATTTTAACCAGTTAGTCGGTCATCGCTAGAAACTTGTACGATATGTAACCTGAAGTGCAGGGCCTGTTTTCCCACAGTACAGTGGATGTTTAATATTCCTTGCTAACTTTTTTTTTTTTTTACTTCTGGTTGATAAACTTTGACCATGTATAAAAATACCATTTTCATATTCACAGTGGTTATTTTAAAAAAAATATAAATATCAGGTCTAAAAGGTACTTTTTGGAATGATAAGAAGCATCTCTACAAAAGATTCCTTCTCTCCTAAACATCTTGGAGAGTCCAAGTTTTCATTTAATCCACATGGTTTTCAGCATATAATCTTTCCTATATAACCTAACTCACAGTACTTTTTCAGCATGCCCCTATACTTATCCAACAGGTTATCAGTTCATCTACAGTTAATATCATTAGTCTCCACATATATAATAATGCTCTTTATCCTCCCCTCATTCCTTGAAATTGACAGCCTGTTGGTAACGTTATTAATTTTAGCTCTCAGCAGACATACCCTGATTCTAGAACACCTACCTTTATTACAAAAACTATTACCCATTTCCTTATAAATAAATTGTATCACAGGCAATATCATACAGATACAAATTTAGAGTATTATACAGAGACCTCAAGAAAGATTTATAGTTGCCAACACTTGGCAACTACAAATATTTCACCACTATGATGTAAGTATACATGGAAAAATCCTGGAGATTCTTGTAGATATCAAGTTAGACTGCATTCTGGTGAAAAAAAAGATACCCCAATCAGGTAAAAAATGTCATGTCTTTTCAGGAGCAGATGTGGACAGTGACCATTCAATGGTGAAAATGATAACAGAACTGAAGCTAAAGAAAATTAACGGAAAAAAAAATAATAAATGGGACCTAGAAAAACTAAAGAATAAGAAAACTGTTCCAGAATACTACAAATAACTATAATGAGGTAAATAAGGAAAGTATGATTGACCAAATGTGGAATAACATTAAAGGCAGCTCATAAATTTCTGGGAAATGGAAACAAGGCAAAAAGAAAACCCATAGATAACAAAAAACATCCTTCAAATGACAGATCAAAGAATCTTCAAAAATATGAAAACAAAAGATGGAAAAAATAATTATCATGCTTTCAAAAATGAAATTAATAGAGAATGCAGAAAAGCAAAAGATAAATGGTGGACAGAACAATGCCAAGAAATTGAAACTTTAATGTAGTATGGATGAACAGATAGTGCCTACAAGAAAATTAAAGAAATAACAAAATGTAATGGAATTCGCTCCAGAGCAATCAGAAATTAAAAAGGCAATGCCATTCTAGATGCAAAAGAACAACAAGAGACAGAGAAAGTACATAGATCTATACAAGGAACCATATAGCTACACTTGGAAATATGATAAGGAGAACAACAAAACTTAAAAGATCAAATATTAAAAGAAGAATTTGATTTAGCTTTAAAGTTACTTCTTAAAGCTCCTGGTATAGATAATATTACAGCAGAATTAATAAAGAACAGTGGAGACAAAGTCAAGCAATCACTATTTGGATTGATTTCGAAAGCATATAGTGAAGGAAAATGGCCAGAAGAACATTGTACAACTGTCATAGTACCAATATCAAAAAAATCTGCACTAATCAAATGCAAAGACTACAGAACAATCAGCCTCATATCATGTGCATCAAAAATTCTGTTAAAAATCATAAAAATATGAATAGAATCTTACATCAACCACTTTTTAGAGGATACATAATGTGGGTTCAGAAAGAACTTATCGACAAGAGAAGCAATAGGAACTTTAAGATTCTTAGGTGAAAGAATGATAAACAATGGCAGGAATCTGTATGTGTACTTTACTGACTATGCAAAAGCATTTGACAAGGTAATTTGGAACAAATTTTTTCCTCTACTAGAAAACACAGGATGTCCACAAAGATTAATTAGGTTAATATTTGACTTGTATAAAAGACAAAAGGCCATCATCAAGTTAAATGGAGAATTGACAGAAAAAGCAAAAATAGGGAGAGGAGTGAGACAAGGATGCCTGCTTTCCCCAGGTTTATTTAATATATTTGCAATCAAATTTGCAGATGATCAGGTAATGCTTGCAGGTAGCCCAAGAATGTTATCCAATATGCGAAAACAGTTAACCAAGAAAGTGAAGAAATATGGAATGAAGATTAACACTAATAAAACAAAGAGTATGATAAGTAAAAAGCCAAAACAATTTCACATTGAAACTGATGCCGAAAAATAGAACACTCAACAAAATTCAAATTCAAATATCTAGGACAGATTATAACACAAGATGCATCTTGCCACAGTGAAATCAGTTCAAGAATTGCCATGGCAAAACAAGTATTCAGAGGTAAAATCTCTTTATTAAGCCAAAGAAATGTAACTAGATCTAAGAAAAATAATTATGAAAACATACATTTGGTTAATTGCACTGTATTCAGCAGAAACATGGGCATTAAACAAAACCAACTTGAAAAAAACTACAAGGGTTTGAAATGTGGTACTGGTGGAGAATGGAAAAGATTAGATGGACAGAAAAAAATGAGTAATAACATGGTTTTACAATAGGTAGGAGAAGAAAGGGAATTGCTAAGAAGAATCAGAAGACAGTGGCTACAATGGATCAGACATACAAGGCACAGAGGGATGTTACTGGACATGCTGGAAGGCAAACCAGGAAAAAGAAAACAAGATCAAGGAAACACCATCATAAATACAATTCTGAAGGAAACTGGGCTTCGGAGCTATGTAGAAGTGAAACACCTAGCACAAGACCACAAGAAATGGAGCCAGCTCATCAAAAGGGTAAACCAGTTGAAAGACTGATACACTGAAGAAGAAGATACAGAGAACGAGGCATACAACAATAATATACTGAGCAAGTCCATTTCGAAGCCTGGAGGCCCCCGGCAGTCAAATTACTCCCTCTTAAACAACAGTGTCCACAGTGGGGTTTGGCCAAACCTTCAGGTTCCAATGATTCAACAGACATACTTCCTGAAGGTAATATCACCCTGGTTGTTCAAGAGCTATTCTGCCTTCATTCCTGTCATTCCAGCTGACTCTCAGTTCTTATCTTCGATAGATTGAGCAGTCCATATTATTAGAATTTAGCATTAGTGGCAAATGATTAAAAAAAAAAGCAGCATCAGCCAAAAAAAATAAAAATAAAATAATACACATCCTATTTCATCTACTTATTCCCTCCAATAGTTTGTCTAGTTCTTCCGTGAATTTATTTAAGCTATCAACTTCCACAAAAACAGATGGAAGTTTGTTCCAGCAATCACCCACTTGCTGGCTAACAAACTCCCACACATCTATTTTGCAACTATCCTTCCTCAAACTGAATTTGTGTTCCCTCCTTCCTGTGTAGTCTGAGCAAGAAGAACCTTGTCAACGTTCAGCTTGCTCAATCCATTCAAAGCCTTAAACACCTCAATCAGATCACCTCGCAGGAACCTAGTCTCCAGATACTGCAATTTGCAGAACTGAAACCTTTTAAGGTAAGAGCATCCCTTTCTGCTCCTCACCAATCTCATTCTCTGTACTTGTTCCAGCAGCTCTGCATACTTCCTAAAATGAGACCTCCAGACCTGTATGGAGTACTCAAGATGTTGCCTGACCATTGCCTTATACAATGGGATAATCGTCTTCTTATTCCTGCTAGCCAAATTCCTGTATATCATTGACAAAACCCCATGAGCTGCTTTGGCAGACTGTTTGCAATGCTCAGAGAACTTCATATATGACTACACAATTGTCCCTAGTTCTTTTTCATTTTCCACCACCCTGAGCATAGTACCACACAGTTGGTACTGTTACTCTGAGGTTATTGCTATTTTGCATTTGTCAGTATTTAAACTTCAATTGTTATTTCTCAGCCCAACTGCCCAACTTTTCTAGATCCTCTTGCAGTAGCATACTGTCATATCAAGCAATACACTTTACAATTAATCTTTAGCCAGTTCAAGAAGTTGCTTTACATTAAATACCTAGAAGTAGACATACTCTGAGTCTAGTTCACCTATCTTATTACAAAAATCTCTTAATCATTTCCTTATATATAAGCTAAATCCTTCTAAACCAGAATAGTCTGCACTTCACTTGCTCCCAAGGCCTATACTGGGAGCACATCAACTGTAATAAAGACTCCAAGCTCAACTTGTTTACCATCTCATTTGTGCCCTATTCTGCTGCACTTGACCAGCAGAATCTGCTTGGATTAGGATTGATACTGATTCTCATGTTTTCAGGACTGCAAGGATTCCTATATGAGAGAATAGTGTTTTTGAGTGGAAGGCAATATCAGGGTATTGCTTTGTAATGGGGTCTGAATTTTACCAATGTGGTGGGGTGGGTGGTTGTAAAGTTGGGATGGCAGATAGTTTATGGAAGATATGGCATGGATGGATGGTATGTATGGTGCAAAGTATATGGACAGATGGTGGAAATTTTATATCAAGTCATTTGATGGAAGCACAGACTGTCACATAATTAGTCTGTGTTCCACACAAAATTGCCAAGGTTTGAATTCTGTTAATTATGGCAGAAATTTTTATGGGCGTTTTTCACTCAATGGCTGAGTGAGTTGGTCTCTGTGAGGGCAACTCTTTTTTTTTTTTTTTTTTTTTTGTCCAGCAGCAACAGGCAAGTTGACTAGAGAATACAAGCAATTAACAAACATTGTACACTATAGTCCTCGAGGGCTGCATTTTTGTTGTAATCAATGTGTCCCACAATGTATGGAAAAGATCTAGATTCAAATCCCATTCATAAAAGTGCACAAGGCAGTTTTATAGATCTTTCTCATATTGTGGCTGAGTTAGTTGGTCTGAGGCAAGGATAGCAAGTTCTTTTCTCCCAGGAGCTCAGATTTTTTTTTTTATCAGGCAAACTGACCAGAGTACACATGCAATTTACAGACATAATACATATGGGTAGATAAGATGCTCTTTCTGGTAATCTTAATATGAAATATTTTTACACAAAAAAAAAAAAAAAAACACATGCATTACTACATCCAGTTTGCCAATGGCTTCCTAAACTTTGGAATTTGGGTAAATCATACTGAGAAGGAATCATCCAACAATAAAATTTATCAACTGGCTGTTTCTAAGTTTATTTGAAAGAATAAGGTGAACTAAAGGTGAACTGTTTTAGTCCCCAGTGATCACATGGTTGTTATTACAAAGAAAATATGATGTTGTTATGCAGAATTCTTGCACTTATTCTTCATTGCAAATGTTTCAGCAAAAAACACAAAAGAAAAAATATATATTTTCTCAAAATATATTTTGGGGAGTGATAAAATAGCTAAAGCTATTTGGTCTAGTTGATACCAGAAAAATGTTAGAGATCAATTTCTACCAGATGAGAGAAAGGTGGACCAGTTCCATTGTGAGTTAAGACAATACCATATTTCTTTATATGCATTTTAAATTGTTCAGGCTGAATAACAAAGACACACACAAAGGACAAGATAACCTGGTGCTTTTTATTAATAGATTTTGATTTTACAGTGAAATCTCTCTCTCTCTCTCTCTCTCTCTCTCTCTCTCTCTCTCTCTCTCTCTCTCTCTCTCTCTCTCAATGAACACCTCCTGACGTGTATACTCAGGCTTTGGTCTCAGCCAGAAGTATTAGAAATTACATGTTAAATGACCTCTCCGAAAAGAACATTTTCTAATACAGACACTTTAATAGGTGTCCTTTTCATATTTTCAACCTCCCCTGACTGCACATTTTCAATGGTAATTGACATAGATATGTGCTATCATAGGTCAATGGAATTTGCAATGAAGGCAAATTAAATGTTAAGGTCATTACAATAACACTAATTAGATTTTTGATTGCCATGGTTACTTATGCAACATATGGCACAATATGTCATTAATACGCTCACTGCTGCTGGTAAAGAATGTTTAGAAATTTATCTGGACTGTCTGCAGTTTCACTGGCATGAATAGCTTAGGCAATAAAATTACTAAACTGAGAGACACACACACTGGTTGTGAGCATCTCTCTCACAACCAACCAGTTCTAGTGAATTTTATTTTTCTGAGAAAACTGCAATAGATATATTGCCAGAACTGCAATATATCTATTAAGTAAGTATAAATATATATCAGGTATATATCTATACTTACTAAGTGATAAATGCTCCACCTCACGCTGTTGCTACAATAAAAAACAAGAACTGCAGCAAATCTAAATACAGGATTCAGTTTGTAGTACTGTATATATAGTATTAGAAAAAAAAAGTATTAAAAAAATTAACATGCTGCCAACAAGACTGCATAGATAATTTTGACCAATAGTCTATAAGGATTTTCCACATTTACAAATATACTTTTATAAGAATGCTATGTGATGCTCGACATCGAAACATACAAAAGAGGAGTGCACTGGATGCGATTTAACTGAGCCTGGACACAGAAGGGGGAGCCCATAAATGTTTCTTACATGACAAAATAATAACGTAGCTTAACAAAAGGATTCCCCCACAACCAAAGTCAACTATGCACCTGGACCTCCAGATACAAAATGCATGGTTCTGCTTAACGTTGCTTGCATAATTGCATTATTAACAGCAGTGTCCAGCTTTCTGATTGAGGGATAATGGCAAATTTCTCACACCAACACATACCACTTTCACACTGCAGAGATGGAAGTCAATTAAGTAGTTATGTACAAAATTTTTATTGAAGTTTGCTCATTTATGCAGGTTTTCCCTCTGGAATACTGGTCAATTTTTTTTGCACATTTGATTCATCATCAGCCATTTTCAATCCAGTGCAGGTTGAAGGCCTCTCCAGCAACTTTCCAGTTCCTTCTGTTTTGTGCAATGGCCATTCATTTACTACTCACAAACTCGTGAATTTTGTCTGTCCACCTCCATTGCTGTCTTCCAGGTTTTATTTTAGCTCCTCTTGGGTACTATTCTGTTATTTTCTTAGTCCATCTGTCACGTCTTTGAGCTGTGTCCTGCCCAAGTCCATTTCAGTTCTTTAGTTTTGATAAGAATGTCCTTTATTTGTGTTTCCTGCCTAATCCATGTGTTTTTCTTCTTATCTGATAGTCTGATTCTAATATAATTCATTCCATTCTTCACTGTGTAGTTTCGGCTTCTCTTCCATATGGAGTTAAATGATTTTGTAATAACTGAGAGCAAAGTGGAGGAGAAATTGTTGAAGTTAAACATAAAGGCACCTGAGGTAGATGGGATCTATCCAGTTCTATTAAAGGAGGTGTCAAAGGAAGTAAGCAACCCTTAGCCATAATTATGGCTAAGGGATAATTATGCCATAATTATGACCTCCCCCTTGGACTCGGGGGAGGTCCCCTTGGACTGGAGATGTGCAAATGTATCTCCAATTCAAAAAGGGGGATCAAAGGGTGACATGAGTAATTACAGACCTGTTATCTTGACTTCTGTTTCAGGGAAAATAATGGAGTCATTATTTTCCCTGGAACAGAATGGAGTTAAAGAATCATTGCAGGATCATCTAGACAAGACAGCAGTAATAATCCAGACACAGCATGGTTTTGTCAAGGGGAAGTCTTGTCTGACCAATTTGATTGGATACTACTATGATGTAGACACAAAGGAACTGGATGCAAAAAATAATTTTGATATCATATACTTGGATTTCAGGAAAGCTTTTAATATTGTTGCACATGGAAGACTACTGTACACATTGGGGCCATATGGCATTAAGGGCAAGCTGCTACAATGGATAAAAGGATGGTTGAGTGGGAGAAGACAGAGTGGTAATAATGGATACTGCTCTACATGGACTAATGTTATTAGTGGTGTCTCTCAGGGTTCGGTGTTGGGCCCATTGTTGTTTTGTATATTTATCAATGATATTGATTAAGGTATATCAAGCTTAATGTCAAAGTTGGCAGATGACACAAAGGTTTGCAGGGTTAGTAATGACAGTATGCTGCTGCAACAGGATCTGGAAAAGTTGAGTAGATGGGCGGAGAAGTGGCAACTGAAGTTTAACATTGACAAATGCAAAGTAACTGCATATGGGTAGAAGAACTCCAGAGAAATGTACCAACTGGGCGGTGTTACACTTATGGTAGTGGAGAATGAAAGAGACCTGAGGGTAATTGTGCAGTCAGATATGAAGTTTTCTGAACAGTGTAGACAGGCTGCCAGAGTAGGTCATGGGGTCTTGCCAATGATATACAGAAATTTTACAAGCAGGGATAAGGAGGTGATTATCCCCTTGTATAAGGCATTGGTCAGGCCACACCTTGAGTACTGCATACAGGCCTGGAAGCCTAACTTTACACTCTTCTAAAATGAGGCTTCCAGACCTGTTTGTATTTCCTGAGCAAGAGGAAGAAAGGTTTAAGTTAAGCAAGTTTCAGCTTCTGGAGACTAGGCACCTGGGAGGTGATCTGATTGAGGTGTACAAGGCCTTGAATGGATTGAGCAGGCTGATGGGATTCTTCCTCTTGCTCAGATTACAAACCGGAGGGGGCATAGATTCAAACTGAGAAATGACAGTTGTAGAATAGATGTGCAGAACTAGGCAAACATTTGGAACAAATGGATCAGTGAAATTGGAAGGGTTTTTTTTTTTTTTTTTTGGCTGATGCTGTATAAGCTTGCTTTCTTGTATCATATGCTTGTATCGCTGCTGTAAGAGGGGGAGTGAAAGCCACCGGAAACTGAAGGCCACTTGTTCCATAATGTTGTAACATGCTGGAGGGTTAGATCCTTTCCTCTTCATGCTGACCAGGTATCTTGAAGAGAACCACTCTATATGTTTGTTGCCACCAAAGTGACGTAACAGGGCTTACCATCGAGAAGGCGTGCATGAGTGGATTTTAGGGAGGCAGGCCAACCGGGCTTCTCCTAAATCTTCTAAAATAGAAAGATATTGGATCCAGTGTTTTAGACAGTGTCTGATAACACACAGAATGCCTGTTCCCTTCTGGCGTCACTTCCTCGGCACATAAAGTCCAAGGAAGTGACGCCAGTCGACATCGATGGACAGGGCAGTGTCGAGTCAGTTTGGTGTGACATAAGCATAGGGAAATCAAAATTGAGAGTAGGAGTGTGCTATAGGCCTAATGACTCTGATGAGTATAATAAGATATTGTACAGGGAAATAGAATGGGCCAGTAAATCAGAGAGTCTTATAATGGGGGATTTTAATTTCCCAGATATTGACTGGAATTTGTGGGTTGGTCACTCGCACACTAGCAAGGCTTTTGTGGATTTATTGGATGATTGTTTTCTACATCAGCATGTTCGTGAGGCAACAAGAGGGAGCAATACTCTTGATCTGATTATCAGTAGTGATTCTTCATGCATTAAGAACCTGCAGATAAATGAACCACTAGGTGGCAGTGATCACAGTGTGTTGAAGTGGGATTTACTCAAGGAGGTAACTACCATCAGAGGTAAAGGGAAGGGTTTTTGTTTTCGTAAAGGAGACTATGATGGTCTGAGACAGTATTTAAATTCTGTACAGTGGGACCAACTGATGATGTTACGAACAGCAAACTCAAAATGGGAAGCATTCAAGGAACTAATCTTGGAGGCTACCAGGCTTTACATACCAACTAAGAAATATTGTTCAAGGTTTAGGCCTAAATGGTTGTCAGATGAACTAATGAGACATGTGGCAGAGAAGAAAAATGCATGGGATACATACAAATTAATGGGTGACATGGAAGCCTATGATAGATATAAGTTGGTCTGTAACCAAGTCACAAAGGAGATTAGGCAGGCAAAGGCAGACTACGAAAAATCCTTGGCAAAGGATGCAAAGAAAAATAGAAAAGAGTTCTTTACATACTTGAACTTGAGAAGGAAAGGGATGAATCAGATTGGTACACTGGATATTGATGGTTCAACAGTTGAGGATCCTGCTCAGGTGGCTAACAATCTAAACGAGTATTTTGCATCTACATTCACGCATGAGGAGTTATTCAGGAAGGAGAATGATGTAGGTAAAGTAAACATTGGCAATGAGCTGGATGATTTTGTAATAACTGAGAGGAAAGTGGAGGAGAGATTGTTGAGGATAAACATAAAAAAGGCACCTGGGGTGGATGGGATCTATCCAGTTATATTAAAGGAGGCAGCAAAGGAAGTATGCAAACCCCTAGCCATAATTATGAGAGCTTCTTTGGACTCAGGGGAGGTACCCATAGACTGGAGATGTGCAAATGTAACCTCAATTCACAAAGGAGGATCAAAGGCTGACACAAGTAATTATAGACCTGTTAGTTTAACTTCTGTTCCAGGTAAATTAATGGAGGCACTGGTTAAAGAAGCACTGCAGGATCATCTAGACAAGAATTCCGTTATAGCTCAGACGCAGCATGGTTTTGTTAAGGGCAGGTCTTGCCTGACCAATTTGATTGGATACTATGATGTAGTCACAAAAGAACTGGATGCAGGGAATAACTTTGATATTATATATTTGGATCTTAGAAAGGCTTTCGATACTGTTGCACATGGAAGACTGCTGCACAAATTGGAGCAGTGTGGCATTGGAGGCAAATTGCAGCTATGGATAAGGGGATGGTTGAGTGGCAGAAGACAGAGAGTGGTAATCAATGGACACTGCTCAACGTGGACTAATGTTATTAGTGGAGTTCCTCAAGGTTCAGTGTTGGGTCCGTTGTTGTTTTCGGTGTTTATGAATGATATTGATGATGGGATATCAAGTTTAATGTCCAAGTTTGCAGATGATACAAAGGTTGGCAGGGTCGTTAAGGACACTACTGACGCTATGCTGCTGCAACAGGATCTGGAAAGGTTGAACAGATGGGCTGAGAGGTGGCAAATGAAGTTTAACATTGACAAATGTAAAGTACTACATATGGGAAACAGTAACCCCAGAGCAACGTATCAACTCTGCGGTACTACACTGACAGTGGTGGAGAATGAAAAGGACCTGGGGGTAATTGTGCAGGCAGATATGAAGTTCTCTGAGCAGTGCAGACGAGCTGCAAGAGTAGCTCATGGTGTCTTGTCAATGATATATAGGAATTTTTCTAGCAGGGTTAAGGAGGTGATTATTCCCTTGTATAAGGCAATGGTTAGGCCACATCTTGAGTACTATATACAGGTCTGGAGGCCTCATTTCAAGAAGGATGTAGAGCTGCTGGAACAGGTACAGAGAAGGGCAACAAGATTAGTAAATGGAACAAAGGGTTGCTCTTACGAAGAAAGGCTCAAGTTTTGCAAATTGCAGAGTCTGGAGACTAGGCACCGGCGAGGTGATCTGATAGAGGTGTATAAGGCTTTGAATGGTTTGAGCATGCTCAATGCCAATGGGATTCTTCATCTTGCTCAGAATAATCACCTGAGAGGGCATAAATTCAAATTGAGGAAGGACGGATGTCGGATAGATGTGCGGAAATTTGCCTTTGGCCAGCGGGTGGTTGGTTGGTGGAACCGACTTCCATCACTTGTTGTTGAAGTTGATAGCCTAAACAAATTTAAAGCTCAACTGGACAGGTATTTCGAACAAACGGAGGGGTGAAATGGGAGTGGGTTTTTTTTTTTTTTTTGGCTGATGCTGAATAAGCTTGCTTTCTTGCATCATATGCCTCTACTAATGCTAAGTGCATTACATTGATTATTAATTTTTTAAAAAAATTACATTTTTTGGTGGTGATGGTGGAGATGTGAGCAAAAAATGAATATGGGCTAAAGCCAGTAGGTGATCTAGTTATCCATAATGAAAATGAAATGTTGTAAGCAAAGTGATTTATATTCATTTTTTAAAGTTGACTGTGTTTACTAAAAGTTATTTATTAAAAAGTTAATTTAAACACAAATACATACAATGATAATTAATGAAAAAATTGAGTTCACTTTAGAATTGTACAGGCTGGGAAAAAAAAAAGATAGGGTAGTCAGGGCTTGTTTTACTAACAGATTCTGGTAGTATATACTTTTTTTTTTCTCATTAGAAAGGAGTAGAGTGATCTAAAGTTATTATTTCCACGAGAGACTGTGACACCAAATAAGAGCATTACTTGCTACTCAATCTCTACTATTTTAAAACAGTTTTGGAATAATAAACAGTTATTTCTCTTTTTCATACAAGTATGAAACATTATAGAGCATTATAGTGTTACACTATAATGAAATACTATAGAGCAGTGATTTTCAACAGGGGTGCCACGTAATTTGGGTTTAAGTTACTTAAACTTATTATTATTTTTTAATTTATATGTTTATTTCATTATAAAAAGGTGTACAGTATCTTTTTAATTTTGTGGTGATCTATAATTGATGTTTACTTAGTACCTCTATATAAAGAATAAAATTATATATTGTATATATATACACACATATATGGATATATACAGAGAGAATCAGATCTAACTTGCAGAAAATTGAGTAGGGGTGCCACAAAATAAAATGAATTACTTAGGGGTGCCTTTATTAAAAAAAGGTTGAAAACCACTGCTGTAGAGTGAACACACATTCAGAATAAGCAATGGTTAAAAGAAATTTCAAATCATGACAAGATTAAAAATTCAGGTAAAAAATTCTGAAATACCTAAGACGGAACTGTTCTATATTGTAGATTAAACAGAAACCACCAGGTCTTCCACAAAGAGCTTTCCATAATATACACGTGGAATCTATTACATTTCCAAATATAATTGGAGATGGTATATAACCTGGAATCAAAAAACACATATCTAATAATCATTTCTTGTGTAGATTTCAAAATTAGCAATTGCAATTAAACACTCTTTGAAACTAATTATAAAAATGAAAACAGCATAGTAAAGAGGTTATATTTATATTAACAGGGGGGAATTTGAGCATTATGCACTTACAGAATCCAGAGTAAAAAGTATTTCCAAGCAGGTTGAAGACCATATCTTTTTCACATAGTGGAAATCAATTTCCAGGATTTAGATTTTAGTAGATAATATCAATGACCTCTCAACTAGTCACATGATTCTCACGATCTTAAAAAACCTCAGTTAGTTTACCCGAATTTCCAAAAAGGAATTTTCACTTTCTTTACTCCACAGTAAATAGCACTATAACTGTGCAGTATATAACTAATAAAAAAAATAATAAAAAAAAACTGATTTTCTGTACTTTCTTAAATTATAGGCAAATTTTTTACTATGAATGTTCCCCCCCTCCCCCAGTTATAGCATGAGAATGCCTGTGAGGTCAGTTTTTTTGTAACTATTCTTGTTTCAGAGTACTTTGAATATATTTCATTGAATTTGTTAAGGTGATTTCAATTCAGATGGCTCGATATTTTTCTCTGCTAAGTTATATACTGTAAGCAGCTGAAGAGAGCACATACATTTTAAGTTATTAAAGCATGCTAACTGAAGGGGATTAATATTAGGTATCTGTTAGACAAATTTTTTTAAAAAAAAATTGTTTTAAGTTTATCTCTGTAACTTTTAAATTTTATTCCAGTAATTAAATAAATTCTATTTCATTAATTTTGTGAAATTAATTTTGATAATATTCTGGAAATTTAATCCTTAGCTTTTCTAAAGTGGTTCTGATAATGTCAACCTTAACACAGCCAATGTACAGTGGGGACTCAACTTACGATGACATCAACATCCGATATTCTCAGGAACCGTACCTTCCATACGATTGTTTATTTTAAGGACCGATGATATTTGCAAGTACCGATAGCTTTTCGATATAGCTGGAACAATACATGGGTGGAAATTTTCAGGCATGTGCTGCACAGAACATCACTCGTACGATTATTCTCAACCAATTAGAGTCTTTTTTATTGTTCAATGCATGGCATGCGAAACATCTCTCGTATGATTGTTTCAGATCCATGACAATCTGAAACTTAAAGTTCCATTAACCAGTGACAGTACTGTGTGCTTTGAAGACTTTAAAGCCAGCAGAGGCTGGTTTGAGTGCTTCAAAAAAAAGGCGAATATCAAAAGTGGGAAGGCATCCAGTGCTGATAAAAAAGCAGCCAAGACCTTTAAAATTGAATCCCAAGAGTTTTTTGATCAAAAGGGTTATCTTCCCCGGCAGGTTTTTAACATTGATGAAACCGCCCTCTTCTGGAAGTGAATGCCCAGGAGAATGTACATCACTAAGGGTGAGGCTAGTTTACCCGGGCATAAGCCTATGAAAGACTTAACTCTTAACACCACCAGAATATATAAACAACAAAAGGTCGACAAAGGCATGATGGGGGTGTTTTGGCACAGTAACAAGAAGGCCTGGGTACAGGATAAGTTTTCAATGAAGGGGAGCTTGAAGTTTCTGTCACTTAATGAAGAATTATCTTGAGAAAAATAAGCTTCCTGTGAAGGCACTGTTCCTGCTGGATAATGTGCCAGGTCAATGATCCCAACCTTGTTCAATCTCTTGAGGCACAATTTGACGTTGTTCAAGTCAAATTTTTGCCACCCAACAACTCCTCTTCTTCAACCACTGGACCAGTAAGTGATTGCAAACTTCAAGAAAATCTACACCACGAAAATGTTTGCATGTTGCTTTGCAGTGACCTCTGGTGAAAATGCTGTCACCCTCAAAGATTTTTGGAGGTTGCAGTTCAACATGCTGGATTGTGTGAGGCTGACTGTAAGTTCTTGGAATGATGTTTCCACCAGGTGCTTAAATTCAGCCTTGAAAAACATCTGGCCTTTAATTATCCATAACATTGTCGGATTTGAAGGTGATGGTGCTTTGACAAATGATATTGTCATTCTTGGTAAATCAATGGGTCTGGAGGTTAGCAAAGAGGATGTGGAGAACCTTATTGATGCTCATGGGCGTGAGCTATCAACAGAGGAGCTACAAGTGTTGGAGAAAATTATGGAGAGTGACACTCAAGAGGAAGAAAAAGTGTCAGCTGAAGACTGTCATTTCTTGTTGGGAGCATTTTAGTGAAGTGGTAAAAAAAAAAAAACACCGACACTGAACTCATGATGTGCAAAATGGAAAACGAAGTTATTTCATACTTCAGGAAGCTACAAAAAAGTTGTAAAAAAAAAACAGTCCACTTTGGACAGTTTCTTTACCAGTAGCAACAAAAGACTGAAAAGACACCTGATGCTTGATATAGTCCCACCACCACTGATTTCATCAGCTCTGCACTTCAAGTCTAAGTTAAATGCTAATTTATTGTTTGTTTTTTATTTTAAGATATTTTATGACTATTTATTATATAATCTTTATAAAACATAAATTTTAATGTAAAAATGAAGTATAACATGTAAGAAATACCTATTTTATGTGTTGTTGGGTTTTTTTTTGGCGCAAGAGCTACTTTGGCCATATTGTGCCGTGTTGGGGAAGGAATTACAGGAAATCAGTGTATTATTGGTTTAAGCAATATTTTCAACATACATGGGTTTTGTGGAACGAATTACCATCGGATGTTGGGGCCCACTGTATTTGGTTGTTACATGAGGACCCCCCCCCCATGAAATCCTGACACCTTGATTTCCAGATGCCAGGATTTCAATTCTTGCATACATTCTGTTTAAGTGTATCCCCATTCTGTGAAAAAAACTGTTGCTCCTGTTAACAAGAACAAGGAACTTGCATGCAAAAGTGTATATATTTAAAACAGGCCAGAGACTTTTTTTTTTTTTTTTTTTTTTTTTGTAGTTGTTGGCGCATAGGCTTCTGTGGCCATAATGCACCTCCCACGGTTTTTGCAGTACTTTGATCCAAGCCCGAGGCGGGAATCGAACCCGCGACCTTTGGGTTGCCAGGCAGGCACTTTACCACCCGGTTAGCCCGGTCGGCCGGCCAGAGACATGAATATCTCCACCATGTCAAATTTTTATGTTTATATAGTGATTTCCAACTTCTTGAGACCTCAGTTTTTTCCATGTATTTTTAGGTTCTGTTAATTAATATTAACAGCCATTTCCAGCAACCTCAAAAACATCAACTTACATGGCGAAATCCATCTGGCAAGGACTCAGCAATCCTGGACTACATTTTGATCAATGCCAAATTTTGCTCATCACTCATGGACGTTCGTGCCATGAGGGGACCTGATTGCGGATCTGATCACTACCTCACACGGGCTAAGGTGCAGCTCAAATTACGGCATGCAAAAAGATCATCTCGGTCAGCCAAGCTGGACTGGAGGCAGCTAATGAATGCTGCCAACAAACAGGCATATCAGATCGCCCTATCCAACCGCTTCGAGATGCTGGCCGTGCCCGAAGATATAAATGAAGAAGAAAAGCAGATCTCTGATGCCATCCTGGAATGTGCCAAGCCCCTATGTCCACCTGCCCGACGTCGAACGCAACCATGGATATCAGACAAGTGCCTCGACCTCGTGGACAAACGGAAACAGGCAAAGTTGGTCGACTTTGAACAGTACCGGCAGCTAAACCGAGAAGTCCGACAAAGAATGACAGCAGAAAGAGAAGCATACTGGAACCAAGTGGCAGACGATCTTGAAGTGGCGGCATCCAAGAACGAGTACCGCACTCTCTACCGCACCCTCAGATGTCTGAGTGGAAAGACCAAATTGACTAGTGACAACATCAAGAATGCTGATGGGACCTTCGTGCGATCACCATCCGAACGCCTGCAACGGTGGAGTGAATTCTTCAAAGCTTTGTATAATCACGACCCACCTCAGGGACCGCCAGCAACAGCACTCTCGATCGACCCCCCTGAGGTCTCCATGGTCGATGTTGAGCCTACAGTAGAAGAAGTGAAAGCAGCCATACAATCCCTGAAGAATGGTAGGGCACCAGGAGTGGACCAAGTCACCACAGAAGCGATCAAAGCCGGGGGAGATGTACTGCTTCGCCGACTACACTCGCTCCTCAAAACCATCTGGTGCACTGAACAAATTCCGCTAACATGGAGGAAAGCCATTATCATACCGATCCACAAGAAAGGTGATAACCGGGACTGCAAGAACTACCGTGGCATCAGCCTCCTTTCCATCATTGGAAAGGTCTTTATGAAGATCATCCAGTCAAGACTGCAGAAACATCGCGAGCAAACCAGTCGAGAAGAACAGGCAGGATTTAGACCCGGGCGAGGATGCTGTGATCAAATCTTTGCCATTCGTCAGCTGATGGAGGAGAGGATCCGGTGTGGACAGCGAACCGTCATTGTTTTCATTGACTTTAAGTCTGCTTTCGACTGTGTCCACCGGCCTGCCTTATGGAAACTACTAGAGGTTGAACATGTACCTCGAAAAGTCATCACACTCCTCCAAACTGCATACAACGGTTTAACCAGCCAGGTGCGCATCCAGAACGATTTATCTGAGGAATTTACCATCCAAACTGGAGTCCGCCAAGGGGATGTAGCCTCCCCATTGCTTTTCAACATCGTGGTCGACGCCATTATGAGGCAAGCATTCAGAAACAGACAGGGCATACAATATGACAAGGATCACTATGTGACTGACCTGATGTTTGCTGATGATAGTGCTATCCTTGCCAGTAACGACGCTGAAGCCACGGTCATCCTCTACGACATTGCCCGCATTGCCCGGCCATACGGTTTGAAGATCAATGCTGGTAAGACAAAGGCCCTGACAACAGATGGGTCGCAAGCCACCATCTATCTCGAAGGTGTCCAGATCGAGCAAGTGCAGGACTTTAAATACCTTGGGTCGCTGGTCCAGGAGAAGAAAGTTGCATCCACCATGGAAATCCACAGCAGAATTGGACAGGCGGCCACTGCGTTCGCCTCGCTCAAATGGTGTCTGTGGAAGAGGACCAACATTTCTACAAAGACTAAAATCCGACTCTTCCGGACTTTGATCCTGCCCATTCTTCTTTACGGATCGGAAACATGGATTTGTCTCAAGTTAGATTTGAACAAACTTGAGGTATTCCAAATGCGATGCCTGCGGCAGATCTTGGGCATCTCTCTTCGCGACCGCATCACTAATGATACCATCCGCACCCGATGCCAACAGCAACCAACCATTGCCGACCAAATCCAGAAGCGAAGGCTTAGATGGTTTGGCCACATATGTAGAATGGGCACGAACAGAATACCATCCAGGCTCCTTTGGAGACAACGACCCACCCAATGGAGCATCCAACGGACCGCGCCTAGGAAAACGTGGGCCAAGAAAGTGGAAAATGACTTGAAGAGCCGACATCTCGACCTTAACCAGGCCAGGACTGACGCCATTGATCGTAAGGTATGGAAGAACATCACAGAGCAAGTCCGAAACCCTGCGGCACCTACAGCAGCATACTGGTTGCGTGGCCAACCGCCTCCCCCAGCTGCCAGCTAAGGACCAAAGAAGAAGAAGAAGAATTAATATTAACTATTAATTAACTTTTTCCTCTAAAAAACTGAATTTCACAAGCAGTTATAAAGTTAAAAGAAAGAAATTGAAAAATCATGCATGGATGATCCATAATCCATGTAGTTTGCTGTAAACTACATGGTTTATGTAGTTTCCAGGGGAATTCTCTGGGGGAATTGACCACATGTTTGGAACCAATGGTTTTAAACTTTTATTTATTAACCTATTTTACTCATTTTTACTGGAAAATTGGTAGAATTAAAAAAAAAAAAAAAAAAAAATATATATATATATATATATATATAAAATAAACTATATGAAATTAAATTTAAAAGAAATCAAAGGGGAATGATATCTGTGTCTTCTATTAGTGTAAGCATTCTATATATTTCAAATGCAAGTATGGCAGAAAAAACAGCAAGGGAAAAAAAAAAAAAAAAAACAGTATTTTTGCAAGTAAATTATACAAAAAAATTACATTCATTTAAAATTTCGAATTTTGTCTCTCTTATATTTTTCATGCAAAGGTTCCTGAATAATGCCAATACAGCCTGAATGGACTAAGTTTGCGTCACTAAGCATTTTCATCCACTTCTGTTCCCACATTGAGTTCTCAGAATAAATTCAAAAGCCTGTTTAACAGCAGAATTCCTTTTTTTTTTTTTTATATATTGCATGATAACATGAAATATCTTTTTACACCCACTGCCATAGTTTTATTGCTGAATCAATTGTCTGTGTACTACTCAATGTTAATCCTGACGCATATTCATTATCCAGTAATATGAGGAAATCATGCTTTAATTTTTTTTCTGTATAGAAAGCTGGGAATTTCATTTAAGAATAAAATTAAAAGGTAACTAAAACAGTATTTCATATTTTACTAGCAAAATTTTTACAAGCATTTTTCATGCTGCTTGAGATGCTTCGTGAGTGTTTTGTAGGTCACTGGCGTTCTGCAAGCATTGCCAAGTGTTAAATGAAATGTTCTACCAAAAATCATCACTTTTTTTTTTTTTTAAGTCATCAAAATCTCTGTATACCCTATTCTAAAAACAAATTTGTATAATTTTAATTATTTTGTTTCCAATTATTTTTTTTTATACTGAAAGTGAATAAACAAAATAAAGTATGTAGATTTTATATTTCACCAATATATGGAATATCATGTATAGCATTCTGCAATTTGTTGCAATTCCAAAGTATTCCATTACTCAAAAGAGACTGAAAAACACTAATTAAAAAATGAACTGTCCTTACTTTCAAGCATGTTTGTAAGGAAGCATCACCAAAGACTAGCACTGAGTGAGGAGCAGACAGTATGTATTTTCTAATAATTAGTACTTTTTAATTTTTGTACCCTACTTCACCTATATGAAGGTAAAAAAATTTTTTGCTCTAGCCACTACACAATAGAAATTTGAAACTCTGGGCTCACAACTAAAACCATAAAGTGCGTCATTACAATACTCTTATATGCTTTGCATATTTGGTCCTTGGCTCCTAGTTGTCACCTTAAAGCCTTTCTCAGGGTTGAATTTCCTGGGATGTCTCAATATGGGTGGCTGGGAATCCCTTCATTTCACAAGCCACAAAGTACTTGAACCTCAACATCAACTCCTGGAAGGAAGCTACAATACACCACAAGGAATTTGCTGATGCTTGCCCAACTTCTCACCATGAGGCTAGTTGTGCCAAAGGTTGACAACATAATTTCATGCCCACAGCTCAATGCAAAACTCTTTGTTGGCCCAAGCCCACCTTTCAGCTCTTCACTTAATGTGCTGGATAGCCTTTAGTGATGCTTCCCTAAAATATACTTTAAATATTTAATGTACTGAAGACTGATGCCAAAGGGTTTTGTGAATATACCAGATACAGACAAAAAGTATTTGGGAACTCTTTTCTCCTCACCTGATTATAAAAAGAAAACTTCCATATTATTGTCTCTTGGTATTGCTTTCGGTGTCTCTATGTACTCAACCACAACAGGCATATGTCCCTGCAGGACAGGGCATCTTTCAAGATTTCCCCAATCCTAAATTCCAGGCATAATTGAGGAGCAGATCTTCTACTGTAACAGATTCAGAATGGACACAGACTATTATACAATGTAGACAGCCTTGTAATACATCATCAGGATTATTCTGCTTGCTCCACCCAAGAAGGACACGCTTCTTGATTAGACCGGGGTTCGAGCCTGTCACGACCAAATACGGAGGATGCGGAAAGGTCAGGAAATGACCACCGCATATCCTGGAGCAATATGGCCTTAGTTGCTAATGCTCCTAAAAACCAAATAACAACAACAGCTTCACCCAAGATTTGTAGTAAATACTTTCTCACTGGTATAATTCAAGATTACAAAGTAATATAGACAGTTATAAGATTTTGTAAATATTTCAGAAGGGCAAGTCCACATGTAATGCAATGTTACCGCAGGTTCATGTGGTAACTTACATCTAAGTATTTAGTTAACACCCTGCTAGCCTATGGTTATCCAGAGGCAAATCTTATCAGATTAACAAACTTATAGTAATAATAATAATAATAATAATAATAATAATAATTATTATGCCTGCTAAAAATATATCACAACAGGGAGTAGCAGCAAGATGTGAGCAAAAAAAAAACACACCAAATAAGGTAATGTAGAACCCCCTCGGGGGAATGTTCGACATCACCTTATTTAGTGTCTATATGAGGGTAGTTAATTCGATAGCCATCATTGTACCCAAACATCTTTTTTGCAAGTTTGGCGAGAGTGGTTTTGCAAGCAATTTTCTGTTACAATACATTTACACTGGTAATGAAGTTTGGCAGTCATTAATGGCCAACAACAAGACTTTGGTTGAATGGTAGTGCTGTAGGACCAACGGACATATCTGAAATGTGGCTCTACAGGAAATGCTTTTGCTAGCTCAGGATAATAGCATGTATTGTACGGCATGTGACATGTCATTCTTTAAGATGCTCAAATTTCAAAGCTTCATACTATGAGATATTTTTCATATCTCCTATCATAAATGTCAAAGTCTTTGCAAGTAGTACAGTGGTTATAATCATGTTCTCTGCACACCAGCTGGAAAAGGTCTAGATTCAAATCCTGTTAATGATTTGACTTCCAGAGACCATGCCATACCATAACATGGCTACTACCTTACTCCTTAGATGGAGTAATCCTGTTAGGGTTGCTTTTTTTTTTTTTTGGTTAATGCATTAACCTCTCCCAATAGACAGGAAATTTGTCTCATAGCAAATGCAATTGTTCTGAAACCAGGACTGATCAAGATGCAGCGAATACTGAATTTTGACACCCCTATTTCTGTAGTCATATAACAAAGAGATTTGTTCAGGCTTAGTGCAAACCTTCTAACACTGATCCCATCAACTTGAATTTTGGAAACAACTTATGCGGATAAGAATGACCAATTGGGAGGTCTATTCTGAATAATGTGCATTGAACATTTTTGCAGCTTCTCACTGACAACTTCCACAAAGCAGAATTACTTCCATATGTTTGTCTTTATTACCATCAGCCGCACTGCAACAAAAAGAAAAAAATGATACACAAACTGAGAAGCCTATGGTTCCAGACTTATGGGATACTCTGTACAATAAAAACCTATTTTAAAGAGTAATTCTAATTACTTGGAGAATGGGAAATGTGATTATTTTTCAAACTGCTAAGTAATAACAAAATATTGCTTATTAAAAAGCGTATCGTAAGTATTGTTTCAAATCTGTCAGATCTTTTACTTTACAATGATTCTTATCCCAGGCTATCCAATATCCATTCACTGTCCAACACAAAACTTAGAACCACCTTTTCCTCTTCATTTATTCTTTACTTCTGTTTTCTAGCATAATCTTCCTTTACATGTATTTCCTGAGAACTACAATCTACAGAAATTGAAGTCTAATGTCAACAAGTATCTTCTATCTTCACAGCCTTTAAAATCCATGCATGGCACTAAATACTAACTATAAGTTCTAATAACTCTTGTGTTTGGGTTTTCATTAAAAAAAAGTTATTGAATTGGTGTTGTTGTTATGGAGCATTGGTATCTCAGGCTAGATTGTGTCAGCAAATGCTGTCTGTACTTGAAATGAAAGCACTTCAGCTGTATAAAGTTTAGAATCTATTTATTACCAGTAGAATTTAGAAACATTTTCTTCAGATGTTTTCTCCTCGCTTTTTAGTGATTGTAATCCCACTGTTGTATGATCACAAAAAACACCAAAAGACCAAGCTGGCAAACAGTTTTTCAGTTTTGTCTTTTGGAGGAGAAAAGATCTGCAAAACATATGAAGTTTTTTTAGAGATTTTACAAAAGTGAAGTGTTTCATTTCAAGTATTTAGATAAAGACAACCTGTATAACATGCCATTCAAACATTATATTAGTTTGTACAGATGTGTTTAGAGACTGATCTGCATGAAGTGTGGTAGAAAAAATTCATACAAGAAAAACTCTATTCTCTCCACCTGAGACTGGCCAAGTGAAGAGTACAGGAAGAATTCCTCCGCTCTCGCCAATGGGATTCAAACTCGACCCTCTTTGAACCAGTCACAAATGACTGAATTCTCAGAATAGTTTGATTTTTTGTAAGTAGAAAAACTAACTTTTGGGTAGTATCCAGCAACCTACATAGTAGACTGATAACTCAGCCATGGAAAAAGACTATGGGCAAAAAAAAAAAAAAAAAAAAACACACCTCTTCCTGATAATATTTATATTGACTGATTTAAACCCTACTCTAGATACTCTTCCAAATGGGTGGCAAGCAACAGCCTTACTGTACCTTTAAGTAACAGATATGTCATTATGGATGCAGCAATTTTCAGCTGCTTCCAGTTGAAAGCTACTATATTTTTTACAAATTCTTTCCTGCAATAAAGTTCTGAATGCTTAATTTAGTACAATGAAGATTAAATAATCAAATTTACCACATGAAAAAATACTAAGCAAAAGAAGCAAACAAACCATGAACTTACTAAACAAACGAAATATAACAAACTGCATTCCCAAGGCAAAAGACCTTTCCTCTTCTGAAACAGACCTGCAAAATTGATGTTTACAACCTTATAGGAAGTTCACATTGCTATAAAAGTAATGATGTACAGCTTAACAAAAAAATATTCATTATATAAAAATCTAAAGTGACTTAAATTTATATTTTAAAAAAATACTTGACTGATTATAGTAACCTAATAATGAAATCATTCTGCTTTTATAGAAGGCAGGGAGGGCTCCAAAATGTTTCTTAAATAGTCAAAATAAAGGTATGATCCTCCAAATCCATCAAAGTAGCAAGGATTTAGGATACTACTGCACAGTCTTACAGTAGATATCCTAGGAAAGGGGAGAATGAACATGGATGGCTCTGGGCAGGTATTTAGCTACCCTCTATCTGAGGGTAGTTAATTTGATAGCTATCATTGTACCCTAATATATATCTTTTTTGCAAGTTCAGCAAGGGTGGCCTTTCAAGAAAAATCATGTTACAACACATTTCCACTGAATACAAAGTTTGGCAGTCATTAATGGCCAACAAGACTGGTTGAATGGTAGTATAAAACTATCTTTTCGTTGGATGAGCCAAATAGTAATTGGTGTTTAATTACTATTGTTTTACTATGAATTCTACAAAGAGTTCTGTAAACTTCATGTTTTCTTTAGTACACAGTTCCATGAATTTTCAGTATGCAAATGTTTGACATACTTTACTAGTTTTAGGTAATGAGAGTTCTCCCACTCTTTTCTCTCTACTTAGTCTTGCTCATATGCAAAGCCGGGCCTCCATAGCAGAGTGGTCAGGAGCGGGAGTGCAGTAGCACAAGCTCTTTGAGTAGACCGGGGTTCAAGCCCCTGACTGCTAAATACGGTTGATCTGCCAACCTGCACTGGACCAATGTGGCAGATTGGTCCATTTCCCTCAGCATGAATTGTTGAAGAGGCTTCCATCCTGCAGCGGGTTGATAATGGCTGCAGTTTTACTTTTTTTTTTTTTTATTCCAAAAATAAAGTCCTTTCATGCATAGCTGCAAGAATGCCTTTTCTTTGCCCAATTTAGCACACCATGTTATCCAGTCTTCAGTGAATAATCCTATTACAACATTAGTTCAATAATTCCCCCCCCCCCCCCAATTTTTCATATCCTTTCAACTTAGTGTTCAAGATAATAATACACTGCCTTCTGAATGCAAATACATATGCAGCTAACATCAAAACACAACTCTATGACCATGTGAAAAATTTGTGAAAGTACTCTCTACTCTACTTCACTGTCCAAGCAAGTAATGGGATCAGTCAAAGTTGCCAAACAGTAAAATACTTGGCATACATTTTCTTTTTCTTTTTACGAGGATGACTCAATTTTGGTAAATAATTGGCACTACATTAAAAATTTTCCAGGACATTTCAGGAGCTTATCCCATCCGTACACCAGGTTTTTAATACCATGTTCATAAGTCTTCCGGTTACTACTGCTACAGGATGTTGATTCCACACAGATGTGTGGAATCAACATCCTATCAGCTGATTTTACAGTTTTCCAAAAAAACATGAAAATAAGATGAAATCCATGTGTAAGGAAGACACTCAATCACTTCACAGCATAGATTTTGGATGGTTACCAAGGTAGGTTGTGTGTAGTCAAGCCCTATGATGTAACAAAATGACACTTCAGTCAAATATCCAAGTCTCTTGTTTCCGATGGCATATCACAGAGGAACTTCAAGGATTAGTGCATAATTTTGTCAATTAACTACTTCTACTCTAAATGTAAGATGTCATAACAGCATAAGCACAAGTGGTATGCAGGCAAAAGGCATGCAGATTGTCTGCCATTTGGTTGACAAGAATTCCATCATAAAGAGATATTAAGTGAATTTTTGTTCACTCTCAGCACTCCTATGAGAAACTGTTAAAATGCAAAGCATGACAAGATATTTTGGCAATTCTTATATACTCTGCATTTGTTAGCTACAACCAAAAGATAACTGTAAACCAATTGCTCCTCCTTTCATATTAGTTTCTGATGGGTCCTCACAATGAAATGCAGAGCTGATACTGAAAACCATCTATTGCTTGATTTATTCCTTCACATTCAATAAAAATAAGAAGATATACAAGAATTATAAGGATTTTGAAATTTTTGAAATTGACTTGTTTGTAGGCAGCTCTGCTGCCTATGAATAATTCAGAATTGCTACTCTGATTTAGCATGCTGCAATCAACTTCCAAAATGGAAGTGGAAGTTTTAACAACTGTTGGTCTAACAAATTAATACATCGCATTCTTTAATATATCAAGGAGCAATAACCTCAGTAAATGAATGCAAGATACATTTAGCTGAAAAAAATGTTTAAATTTTCAAAAGTTCATATCACATTTAAAAGGAATAAGCAAATTTCTTTACTCTATCTCCAGAAGAGAAGAACATGAACAGATTTTCAGTACTGAGAGGATAACCTGCCCAGAGTTATTAGCTCATTGCTTGCACCAGAAGTTTGCAATTCAAAAGTTCTCTCAATTGAGAAATTTATTCATTTGTCTTCTTTCAAAACTTATTTTGGATAATGAACTTGACTTGGACATAATTCGGTGCAAATAGTGACTGGACATTGTATTTGGTAACTTTGAAAAATTGTTCATATGGTTTTCTCACACTTTAACCTCTTCTTTAGAAAGGATTGTCAGTTTAGTTAAACATTTTAAAAGACAGTCAACATGTACATATATTTAAGTAAAGGAATGGGACTGTATTTCAATGGAAGTATTGAAATTATTTGATACAAATGCTTCACTGTATTGCACATAATTGAAAATTACTAATATTGTTTTTATAACTGAATAATATCATTTAAAAAAAGGAGAATCTGTTATTTATTGAAAACTGAATGCCCTGTTTTGGCTCTTACTGAATTCTTAGTGTGAATGGCTTCAATTCAGTCTTGTTAACTTGGACAACAATAATAAGCTTAACTCTGTGCTCATTTCAGAAACATCTTTTTCTACAAGAAAAAGATCACCAAGGGGGGCAAATCTGTTCTTCATTAAAACTCAAGGCACCACTATTATAATTGTTTTGGTTGTGATGAGATCCTCATCAGATAGTGAGCTGGCTCAATTAGCAACCCTGAATAACTGCATGACTTTATTAAAATAGTTCCCAGTTTTATATTCATTTTATAGATAAATAATCGGCAAGCTGTGAGAATATACACTAAATTTATTAATACTTCAACAGTTAGACATAACTTAAAACTTACCTGAGTGTTATCATTAGGAGAGGCATTTGTGTAATTGAAACAACCAAAGTCATGATAAACAGAAGAACCATAAAAGGTATCATTGCCTTGCACACCTGAGGACAAGGGCCACTAGTGGCTAATGGTATAGCAGTCACTTCCCGATTAGAGTGGTTATTTGGAATGCAGGCACAATTGGTGAAACCCTATCAAAAATAATAAATATATATAATAAAAATAAATTTAAAAAAATTCAAAGTCTATTTGAGGAAGAGGCCTGCAAACAAACAATATATATATATAAAATGTATTAATAATAGAGGTAGTAGAGAAAGGTTACAGTGATATTAAGAATGGCATTTAATATATTAAAATGGATTATGGACAAGGAGCACTACTAGATGTAGCAGAAAGAACCCAACGACCATAATGGTAAGTAGGTAAGTTTGGTCCTTGAGGTTGTCACAGATGTTCGCTCAGATATGCCAGATTTGTTATTTGGTTTTTAGGAGCATTAGCAACTAAAGCCATATTGCTCCGGGGATATGCAGTGGTCATTCCCTGACCTTTCCGCATCCTCTGTATTTGGTGGTGACGGGCTCGAACCCCGGTCTAATCAAGAAGCGTGTTCTACGCACTGCTGCTCCTTCCCACCTGCTCAGATATGCCAGACAAGCTGTACTTGCTACTTGGGATTCTAAAATGCTGATGAACTGATATTCGGGTGACACTCAAGTCAAGTGGAACCAAGTTTGGCGAAGTCCGGACAGTCTGTGACAGCCAAATCCTCTGCTTGCACCTTCACGATGATTGGACTGTTAATAATACTGGGTATAACCAGTGGTGAGCTATAGTGGGCTCGCGAGAGCTCACTGTTATATTTTTTTGAAAATATGCAAGCCCATTGTTGAGACGATAATTTATTTTACAAATGAAATCCTGAATGCAATTATTGAGTATCCAGAGCCAAAACTACGGTGGGGTGAGCGAGGCCCCGTTCCCAGCATTTTAATGGTGCAATCGATCTGTTCATTTTTTGATTTAATTACAGTCGGACCTCTGTTTAATGAATTTCTTTATAGCAAATGTACAAACCTGTTAAAATTGTTTCCGTAGAACCAAGAAAATTTCCATGTAACAAACGGATTAGGAAAGAACTTTGTATGCATTGTTCACACCTCTGGCCTTTAGGCAATTTAGGTAATTAGAAAGTGCAAATTAAGGGTGAAAGGAATTACCATTTCACAATGTTAGTGGTGTCCGTGAAACCTCTGCTGTCGCATACCGAGAAGTCACGCTAGTCAATATGCTTTCCATAGCCAGTCAGAGGATTAAGAAGATTCTCGACACGGATTATAGCCTCTAGTCAACCTATGTTGTGATTCCCCTTTACTCTGACAAACAGCCGTATATTTTTCAGAGAAGTGAGTGATCCTTGCCTTCCAGTAAATTTCTTCTGTGTATGTTTACATGGTCACAGTAGCAGAATATCTGTGTGATTCCTTCCGACATTTTGCACTGTATTCAAAGAACTAGAGAGAGTAGCAACGTAGAGGGAGGGGGGATTGAGGCAACTTAGATATTACATAAACTTTACGAAGATGAAATGTTGGCAGATTTTGAAACTTTGTCGAGTCAGTCACTATGTACAAAAAATGTTCTAAAATATAATGGCATACAGACAATAATTAAAAAAAAAAAAAAAAAATCACCAATCTCCAAAAGTGCGAATTAAGGATGATTGCTAAAGGACTTGATGTGGAAACTATAAAGATCGGTCGTGTGTTCAGGCCACGATGAGCAGCTTGTAGCTTGCGGATGGCAATTGTGGGTTGGAGGAATTATCCTGCTTTGTACAAACATTTTGAATCAGAAGTTAAATAATCCAGGATTATTAAATCGACTTTTAAATCTGGAATTTCTTAACCATTTAGCACTAATGATCAACATCCTGTGGAAGCTCTCCTACCTTTCAGAAGCTTTACAGAATCACAATGGTAAAAGAATATAAATTAATTATTTGAACTATCAATACTATTACTAATTTGAAAAATTATGAAGCTAAAATTGAGAGCATGTTTAAGTTGAAAGAATTGATAGGGAACTGCCACTATTTAATTTGAGAGGATAAAAAAAAAAAAAGTAAAGTGCAGCCATTATCAACCCACTGCAGGATGGAAGCCTCCTCAACAATTCATGCTGAGGGAAAATGGACCATAATCTGCCACGCTGGTCCAGTGCGGGTTGGCAGATCGACCGTATTCAGCAGTCAGGGGCTTGAACCCCGGTCTACTCAAAGAGCGTGTGCTACTGCACTCTCGCTCCTGCCCACTTGGCTACGGAGAGGATAAGCTAGGTTAAACTTAATGGAAATGTTTGATTTAATATCAGAGCAATACTTAGTACAAATATGTTCTTAATCACAAAAGAGGATGCACAGTTTCTGCAGTGTTTATGAATTGTCTGTCTTATCTTTAACGATATGCAGGATGTGTCAAAAGTATAGGCACAAAAAAAAAAAAAAAAAAGATTTATTAGTAGCAGTGGCAAATGATGCAAGAAAGCAAGCTTATACCAGCACGAGCCACGCACACACTACCCATCCATACCCTCTAAGAATTTGTCTAGTTCTTCCTTAAATTTATTCTAATTTCTTAAAAAAAAGTCTTCTGAATAATTATGGAGATTTGGCTATTTGAATTACAAACAAGGTTACAGAGATTTAAGTGGAAAAAATAATAAAAAAAAAATAAATAAGTAGCCATATACCGAATGGGATCACACAGTATTTCATACTGGGTTCTTCATTGTTTCTTATACAGTGGACTTCTAATTTTCTGGAGTGATTGGGAAATAAGTCTTTTTGGATAATCAAAACAATGCATAATCCACAAAATGAAAGAAAACTTAACTTTATTAACAGACATCATATTAATATTTATAAAAGTACGCTACTTGAAAAGCTTTGAAATAAAATTTAATATGTACATACTTTTTTGCCTTCCTATGAAATTTCAGAACATCATCTTATCATAATGAGCAGAGTTTCCTTGTTGTTCCATGTAGTCAAATGAAATCTCATTAAAGTTGATCCTTTCTATATATTGATCAATTGAAATCAATTGATGTTCAATTGAAAGAATAATCTTTTTCCATTTTAATATGGATGCAAAAAAAGAAAAGGAAAAAAAAAAAAAAAAAAACCTCTGAGAAGACTTAAAATTAACCATACAGTAAAACTGAAGGATTACTGAAATATGACTGAGATATGTGAGCTAGTAGAGAGAAAGCAAAGGTGGGGATGAAGTTCTGAGAAATTCAAGGACCTTACAAATGTAAACAAGAATCCATATGTTGATTATGTTATCTGACTTAGACATTCATAAGCTGTAGAGATCCCCAGTTAACCTGATCTGTATAATCAAAGTCCATTGTATTTGTTAATGACTGATTTTGTTTATTTGTTCAAGTGACAATATGAGTGATGCAAAAGTAAGCTAATGATACAAATGTTGAGAGGATGATAAATAACATTTTAGTTACACTATTTCAACAACCTCCACACAAATTATTCAACTGTTAATGTTACTTATTCAGCAGTTACTGATATAAGTTTAGAGAAAAAGAGAGAAAGAGTTGCAAGACTAAACATATATGTGAGGATTTGATCAAGGTATTTTAGGCTTGAAAAGCTTAAAGCTAACATGTGGCACAAACTAGGGGACAAATACTTAAATTAAGGAAAGATACCTGTTGACTTGATATGAAAATTCTATTAGCCAAAGGATATATATAAACAGTCAGGAAAAATTACCACCTAATCTCGCAGAACTACAGAACTTATGCAATTCAGGCAAGGATTGGATAAAACTTAAAGAGCATTAGATGAAATTAAATGACAATTTTTTTGTAAGGCTGCTGCTGAATAATCCTGGTCTAGTTTCCGCACGAATTTTCCTTTATTAATATTGGATAATAAGAAAACTTTAAATAATCAAGTTTCCTGGCAATCAAACCTTGTTAGCTTTCCATGTAATGGACAAAAATGAAAAACATTTTTGTAGCCCTGAACTTTAATAGCTTCTTCTTCTCTTTGCTTGAGTTGGAGTTTGGGCAGCCTCTTCCAGAATAATGCTGTTTCATCATCAGTCTTGATATACATTTGAAATGTATTCTGGAAAGATGTTCCTCTGCCTTGATATGTGTTCTTCTAGCAACCCTAAAGCTGCTAAGGAACTGACTTCAACTTCACATGTGGTGCCTCCGTAGCCAGGTGGGAAGGAGCAGCAGTGCGTAGCACACGTTTCTTGATTAGACCAGGGTTCGAGCCTGTCACCACCAAATACGGAGGATGTGGAAAGATCAAGGGAATGACCACCGCATATTCCCTGAGCAATATGGCCTTAGTTGCTAATGCAACTAAAAAAAAAAAAAAAATTTCACATATCAGTTTAATCTTACATTGCGCTTTACTAGCTGGCAATGACAGCCACAGCAGATGATAATCAATCTCTCACCACAACAGTCTCAAAATAATTCTTGACCTTAGCTTGAATAATCTGAAGGTTAATGAATATCAATAGCCGATTTTGGTGCCCCATCCAAACTGCTAATCATTGTCTCATATTTCCATTGTGATATAACAAGTTCTGAAAACCCTTAAAGCAGCAAATGGGGTCACAGATTCTGAACTTGAACAATTTTCTCCTCCTTTATTTTTATAGATTTAACAATTGATAAGTAGCTGAATACATACAATGAGAAACAGCTCTATAGTGAATGAAACTGTTTTTGTAATGAGAATTCCATCCATTTCACTATACGGGAGAACTGTTTAAAAGCAACACTTATCAAACTCAGTGTTGCTTTTATACGGGAGAACTGTTTAAAAGCAACACTGAGTTTGATAAACAAGCAAGGTAATCAACTGTATGTTTATTTGGACTAAATGGAACATTTATCAATCAGTGTAAAATATATGTAATTAAAAACCCAGAACATTCTTTTCTCTCTCACTTTTATTTAGAGTAAAACCAAACAAAAAATAATTTCAGGGGAAAAAAAAAAAAAAAAAAAAAAAAAATTTTGAATGATTTGATCACAATTTTTTTTTTTTTGTCAAAAAGCTGCACCACAAATTAAGTAAAAAAACCTGTACCTATCTTGCTCTATGTAAAATAGCAAACTCACATCGTCTGGACGGGGTTC
The DNA here is from genome assembly GCF_048544385.1 of Mastigoproctus giganteus. Lineage (NCBI taxonomy): Eukaryota > Metazoa > Arthropoda > Arachnida > Uropygi > Thelyphonidae > Mastigoproctus > Mastigoproctus giganteus. The sequence goes on from NC_143585.1 coordinate 21,361,534, forward strand.
CATTTCAGCACGGCATCCAGCATGACATGGAGAAAAATAAGTAATGCCATTCCTCCCACATACAGGCTGAATGTCATTAGGATTACAGCGGCAACCCATGTTGCAGTCTGCAGTCAAGTTTACTTGGAAGGCCTCCCGTTTATTCAGAGTCCTTAAAAGAAAGAAAATAAAATTACAAAATTTTCTAAATACCTGTAGTGTTTTGCACGAGAGATAAATCTATGCAATCATTTCAATATGTTCATAATAAGAGCAAAATAGATATCTGAAATGTTGTTTGTTTGTTTGTTGTTTGGTTTTTAGGAGCATTAGCAAACTAAGGCCATATTGCTCCGGAGAATATGCGGTTGTCATTCCCTGACCTTTCCGCATCCTCCATATTTGGTGGTCACAGGCTCGAACCCCGGTCTAAATCTGAAATGTTAACTGTATAATAATCCTTTTTCGATACATATTCTTGTTATGTGTATAAAAAGTAGAAAAAAATTGTTACTATTAAACCTGTTAGCAATCCTGAAATCACTGTAAGATTAGTAAACAAATAGGTATTTGGTAGGTTCCCAAATGTAGAAGCTTATGGCACCAACATATAGGAATATTTCTCCATTACATTTCTTCTTATATATTATATTCATAACAGCATTACACATTTCAGCTGAATAATGTTCAACATCCAACAAATGTTTGTTAAATACTATATACTTCCATATCCTACTACAAAGATTTCTATGGTTTTATGTATGGTTTGTGATACCCAATACCTCAAAATACTAATTATCCAAAGTCCCAATATTTTGGATAACATTTTTAAAATTATTATTCACTTAAAACAGGGATTACTGCAATTACACTGTATAAATAAATTTGAAATATTTGAGATTCTCTTACAAAAGCTATGAAGATAAAGATGTTTAAAAATTGCAATAAATTTATAAGCTACTAGGGTGTCAAATACTTTCACCAAACAATTCAACAAAATAACTGGAGATGATCTCCAGCTCTTTTTATAAATAGAAAATATATAATCATTCTAAAAGTGAAAAGGTAAATTAGTAATAGTATTCACCATATAGTGCAAGGAAGCCACTGGCTTTTGCTGCACTGAAAAAAAAAAAAAAAAAAAGCAAAAGAAAAAGCAAATTATATGCTTCCTCTTCACAAAGGTAACTATCCAGTTGGTCTTTGAATTTATTCAAACTGTCAACCTCAACTACCTGCAAGGACAACTTGTTCCAGCAATTAATGACTCACTGGCTAAAAGAAAACCTCTTACAATCTAATCTAAACCTCAACCCCTGTAATTTGAAGTTACGACCCTCTAGTTCTGGAATTTTTTTTTACAAGAGTAAGAATTTTACCTTCATTTATTTTACTAATCCCTCTCAGAGCCTTATAACCCTCAATCGGGTCACCTCTGACTTGGTGACCTGATTGAGGATTGCCTCAATAATTGGAGTCTTTCCTCATACGGTTGTCCTTCTGCTGATCTCACCATTTGAGTTGCCCATCTTTGAACCCTTTCAAGAAGCTCAATAACTTTTTTCAGGTCTCCACACTTGAACACAGTATTCCAAATGTGGTCTTACAACTACCTTGTACAGAGGGATTATGACCTCCCTATCTCTACAGGATTACATTCAATAAATCATCAATAGGACACCATGGGCTTTCTGGCTGCCTGTTTATATCAGAAAACTTCATATCTGCTCATATTGTAACTCCCAGACTCCTTTCCTTCTCCACTGTTTTTAATTCAACCCCACCAAGTGTATAATTTATTTGGGGGTTGCTATTCCCCAAGCATAAGACCTTGCATTTAGCAGCATTAAAACATAGCTGCCACTTCTCTGACCATCTTTCAAGTCTGTTCAAGTCATTCTGAAAGAGCTCTGCTTGGCTCTGATTCATTAATGACTCCACCAATCCTTACACCATCTGCAAATTTTGACATCACGTCTTCTATCCCTTTGTCGATCTCATTTATGAAAATGAGAAACAACAGTAGTCCAAGAACCAATCCTCGAGGGTCTCCACTCCTGACGTTACACCAAGCTTAGGAATATCCATTAATCGCAACCCTCTGCCTTCTGCCCTGCATCCACCCAGAAATCCATCTCAGAATCTTACAAGTGATTCCAACCTGTTAAAGTCTATATGGTAAGCTCTCACGAGGGATTAAGTCAAATGCTTTGTTAAATCCAAATAAACTATGTCGAAATTGTTTCCTAAATCCAGCTCATGAGTAACTGTGTCAAAATAGCCTACTAATTCAATTAAGCATGATTTGCATCCTTCAGAATACTATATCTATCTAAATGTCCCTGGATTGCACTCTTAATCATTACCTCTAAGATATTTCCTACCACTGTAGTCAGACAAACCGATCTGTAGTTAACAATTTCACTCTTAGAACTGCTTTTATGTACTGACAATACACTAGCATTTCTCCAATCCAAAGGAATCTCCTCTGAGTCCAAACATGCCCTCATAATTAGCCTCAGTACACTTCATCAAAACTACATATGCCTAGGCTTAAAGACAGCTGCAGATGGCATTTGGATAACATCAGAATAGGAAAAGCAACAGAATAAGGCTCTTGCAGGCAAACAAGATCTTGTTAATATAAATACAAATTTGTCAACTAAGTCATCTCATTCAGACAGTCTTAAACAGAATAGGTAACACACCTTGAACCATGTTCTTTTACCTATGTAATCAATATGCCACTTGCATCAATGTTACAGGTTCTAGAGGGTCAACTGACATCATTTCAGTAAATGATGAATATAGCTAAATTTTTAATATATATCAACCTCACTAGAGCAGCTAACCTGATTATCACTTTGGATGCCAATAGTAATTCTACCCTGTGACACTATGTTTGCATGGACTCTAGAAGCAGAAAACTTTTCTGCAAAAAAAATATAATAAAATAAATAAATAATAAATAAAAAAGGTGATGAGACATAACTTAATAACAAACCAAATACCTTCACTTGTGCCACAATGAAAAGGACAACAGTTTGAATCCCATAAAGAGGGGAGGATTTATGGGCTTTTTTCATATTGCAGCTGCCAGTTAGTCATGGATAAGGGTAACACCAATTTGTAGTAAGAGTAATGAAAACCAAACTTGTATACCAATTAAATTGTTTGAGAACAATAGTCTTGCTCTTGGTTTTTATGATTAAGGATTATTTTTCAAAACAGAAAAAAATCAGCAGTTTCCCTTAAACTAATATTTTAATGCTATTTTATCAACTTAAAGCTTAACTTATCAAGCAAATGGAATTATTTTCATGTGCTTAATAAAAATAGGAGAAAAAGCATTACTTACACATTGGCGTAAGGAAGGGTGGCACCAGCCATTCTGATATTATCACAGCCCAGAAAATAAAGCAGAGTGTACAATCCCATACAAACCAAGTTGAAGAATAACACAAACTGGATTGCTCCTATGGGAGGAAAAAATGAAATGATACACTGGCTAACTGACTTACATTTTGATCAGAAAAAACAAATTTTAGCATGTTAAACAATGTTTCAAAGATATGTTAAAACTCACATATCTCACAAATATTGCCTCCTCTTCAAGGAAAAAAAACAAAACAAGGCTTGTTTTTTTGCTCTCACTGTTACTTTTTTAAAACAGATGACTGTACAAATTCCAAATCTGCCCTGCCATAGAATGCTATTCCTATATCTGGGGTGATGCCCCAAAACCTTTCTTAAGATCAGATTCTATTCAAAAGAGAGCAATCAGGTTAATTAGTGATATACCTCTTACAAACACTGTCTACTAGGCGAATTATAGCCAAAGAAGCTTATGCACCATCAAAACCCCACAACAACAACAACTGAAAGATTGTGCAAGGCCTAAGGGGTAGAATTTTTTTCAGCCTGGTCTGTGCTTGTTGACAGGAGAGACTGCTTCAACAGGGATCAGGTACACTTAAATAGAAAGGGTGTGAGAATATTTTCTGATGCTACCAAGGCAGTGTTAGATGGGTCGGAAAACTGCTAGCTTGGGGGGGGGGATACACAGACTAAAAGGTTAACAGTGGCCATAGGCAGAGGCAAAAGTGATTCTTGCACTGCTGCTATTAGAATGGGCAGCAGCCTGCAAAGAAAGGTAATGGAGATTTCCAGGATTGTTGGGAGTCAGTGGAACAAGTAAATACATGGGCTGCGTTAGGGTAACTAAGAGTAGGAACAGGTGCATGTATACTTGCATGTACACCAATGCTAAGAGTATAGTTAATAAATATGAGTTTGAAGTGCAAGTCAAGGCATCATTGATATCGCTGGGATATCAGAGATGTGCTGTCACACAGATATAAGCAGTGCAGAATTTGAATTGGGGAGTACAATGTGTACAGGAAGGAAGGGAGGAGGTGTTATGCTATTAGTTAAGGAACACAAAATCTAAGGAAGTGCATCCAACTGATGTTGGAGCACAATGCAGTGCTGAGTCTGATTGGTGTGAAATAAGCATTGGGAAAGGAAAAATGAGAGTAGGTGTGTGTTATAGGCCTAATGAATCTGATGAGTATAATGAGCAATTGTGCAGAGAAATAGAGTGGACCAGTAAATCAGAATGTCTTATAAATGGGGGATTTTAATCTTCCAAAGATTGACTGGAATTTGTGGTTGGTCACTCTCACACCTAGCAAGACTTATGGATTTATTTTATGAATGGGCAGCAGCATGTTTGATAGGCAACCAGAAGGAGTAATACTCTTGATTGATTATCAGCAGTGATTATTCATGCAGATAAAGGAACAACAGGGTGACAGTGATCACAATGTACTGAGGTGGGAATTACTTAAAGATATAACTACCATCAAGGTTAAATGGAAGGGCTTTTGTTTTCGTAAAGGAGACAACAGAGGTCTCAGACAGCTTTTAAATTCTGTACAGCGGAATCAACTGATGATGTTACCTAAGTTGAATTCTAAATGGGAAGCCTTCAGGGACTTATTTTGGAAGCTACTAGGCTTTTCATTCCAACTAAGAAATACTGTTCAAGGTTTAGGCCTAAATGGATGTCAGATGAATTAATGAGGCTTGTGGCAGAGAAGAAGAATGTGTGGGATGCATATAAAGTATCAGGTGACACGGAAGCCTAATCAAGTCACAAAGGAGGGTTAGGTAGATTATGAGAAATCATTGGCAAAGGATGCAAAGAAAAACAGCAAAGAGTTCTTTACTTATGTAAACTCTAGAAGGAAAGGGATGAATCAGATTGGACCACTTAACATAGATGGGTTGACTATTTCAGATGATCATGCTCAGATAGCTGATAAACTGAATGAGTATTTTGTATCTACATTCACAGGAGGAGTTATTCAATGAAGGGAGTGCCACAAGTTAATCAAATGCTAACAAGGAGCTAAGTGATTTTGTAATAACTGAAAGCAAAGTGGAGGAGAACTTGAAGTTAAACATAAGGAAGGCACTTGGGGTGGACGGGATCTATCCAGTTATATTAAAGGATGCAGCAAAAGAAGCAAACCCTTAGCCATAATTATGAGAGCATCCTTGGACTCAGGGGAGGTCCCCCATGGACTGGAGGTGTGCAAATGTATCACCAATTCACAAAGGGGGTTCAAAAGGTGATACAAGTAACAACACACCTGTTAGTTTAGCTTGTGTTCCAGAGAAAATAATGAAGTCACTGGTTAAAGAAGCATTGAAGGATCATCTAGACAAGACTACAGTAATAGTTAAAACACAGCATGGGTTTGTTAACAGAGGACTTTAACAGATCAGATAGGGCCTTATACACTTCAATCAGATAGGACCGACGAACATTAAGAGAATTTTCATGTAATATAATTTCTATGGTTTCTGCAAAATTAATAGTCGCATATAATTACGTTGGATACTAAGTGTTTTGGCCTCGTGAAATAAAAAAGTATGTTTTTCGTTAACGATATGAAAGGCTAATTCTGATGCTGCTGAACGAGAAGCACAAACTGAGGCCGCATGTTGATTAACATAAATATTCAAAGGAAAACACGTGGAACCTTGGTAAGATGAGTCGCAATCACCGCAAAAAATGTTGTATACCAGGTCATTAATTTGTGTGATGAATGAGGAAAGGATTGAGTGATTGTTCAGTATAGTGTGTAATTTCCATATTGGCCTGGCCACAATTTTAAATTCAGTCTCTTTAAAGAATCTGTTAAGCTGTTTGTGCCACTGTTCAACATATGGGACAGAAATAAAGTATTTTTTGATATTACTATTGTTGGTTGGTGTAGTATTTTGTATCCTATCCTTAACTTGTACCCTAATTCGGTTTATTGTAGCAAGGGGATCACCCCTGTTTAAGAATCAGCTGGTTAATATTTGTATTTATGAGCCCAAAGCAGATTCCGTTGTTGAATATGTGTAGGCATTTAGAAATTGATTAAAGATAATCGATCTTTTGTAGGTGAATGGATGATAGCTGTTATAATGTAGAATCATACTGGTGTTTTTACGTTTTCGATAGATGTTAAATTAGATTTTGTGAGTCCCAAGTAAGCGTGAAATTTAGAAAATTTAATGACTTTGTACCCGTATCCTCCCTTTCCAATGCAAATTTGAGTCTAGAATGAATATTATTAAACGAATGTAAAATGTCTTGGACAGTACTACTATCAGTAATAACTAGAACATTGTCTAAATACCTCCCATAGCATGTGATATTGGGTTGAAAAGGTGTCAAATGTATAAGCTCAATTGTTGAGAGACAGATTTCCGATATTAAGCCACTCAGGCTCAATCCCATTGGCAAACCAAAAGTTTGTTTGTACACGTTGTCTCGAAAGGTGATATAGTTGGCCTCAACTAACAGTTTAATTAAGTGAAAAATTTCCTTAATAGGAAGCTTCGTATAATTAATCGGTATCGAGTTATTATTTAACATATCCCAAATAATATCTAATGTATATTCAACATTTACATTCATATATAATGAGGTAACATCTAGTGAGAATAAATTGTCATTGTCGCCAAGTCTACAGTCCTTAAGGTTATTAAATAATGTATCATAGAGTTCTTAATCCCAAACTGTATCACCTGTCTAAAGGGTTTTATAATGCTATATACATGTGCCCAAGGATGAAAATGCTGAGTTTCTGTAGGAAACAATAAGCCGAATAGGAAATCCAGTCTTGTGTAAATTTACCTGACCGAAAGGTGCAGGAATATTGTATGTTCTGGCCTTCAATTCCTTTAACTGAGCCATAGTAATGTAGTCATTTTTTCGATACATGGTTAACGTTTTATTGTATTGACTGACTAAATTGGTAAATAGTGCCGGGTCTACTTCAAGATAAGTGGAGGTATCTGAAACAACTGATTCTAACTTATTAATATAATCAGGTTTATGGAGTATTACTACTGTATCTCCTTTATCTGCCCTCTGTATAATAATGTCTTTATTTTCATGAAGTTCCCGTAAAGCTGAACTGTCATGTGTATTCAATTTAGGAAGTCTGGTTTCTTTTATATTATTCACCATTTGGTTAACTTGTTGAATAAATAAATCTTTTTGTGGAACATTACGAAGTCCAAATTCAATATCAATTACGCACTGTTTTTTTAGGTAGTTTTCGAGGTGGTAAATTATAATTCAATCCTTTGGATAAAAGTGAAATCTGGTCCTGTGATAGCGTATACGAGGAAAGATTTGTAACCTGTTGATATGTCAGTTCGTTGAATGCTGGGCGAGGGAGTATTTGCGAACTAGCTGATGTATTCTGTGGTAGCATGTTGTGTGCATGTGGGGGAGTCGTCACCCAACTTGTATACACTTGGTCGCAAGCTTGCGACATGTTAGAATTCGTATGAACGTGTCTTGATCCTCTCAATAATGTTTGTAATTTGTTAATGTGTCTGTTTTTTTACATATGAAGCTTGTGCTGTTGTTGTTATTTGGTTTTTAGGAGCATTAGCAACTAAGGCCATATTGCTCCGGGAATATGCGGTGGTCATTCCCTGACCTTTCCGCATCCTCCGTATTTGGTGGTGACGGGCTCGAACTATGAAGCTTGTGCTTCCCGTCGCAAATCTATGGAGGTCTTCAATACAGACCAATCGTTAGAATGTAGATAATTTTTTAATTCATCGCGAAGCTTCCTAACCTGGGAAAGGTATTTTTGTTTATTAGAATATTGAGATTTTAAAGCAAGTTTAACGATATTACACGATGTTTCCGAAGTTTGCTAGGGTCAATTTAAATCAAAAAAATTTTGGGCATAAAACACCTAGCACTTGCCACATTGTGTAATATCGTTAAACTTGCCTCTTCACCCATCCATTCGCTCCAAATGTTTGTTTAGTTCTGCCTTGAATTTATTTAAGCTATCAACTTCAACAATGACAGATGGAAGTTTGTTCCAGCAATCAACCACCCACTGGCTAAAGGCAAATTTCTGCACATCTATTGTACAACTGTCTTTCTTCAATTTGAATTTATGTTTCCTCAGGTGATTAATCTGGGCAAGAGGAAGAATCCCATCAGCATTGAGCATGCTCAAACCATTCAAGGCCTTATACACTTCAATCAGATCACCTCACGGGTGCCTAGTCTCCAGACATTGTATTTCGCAAAACTTAAGTCTTTGATTTAATAATAATTTCTGAAACCGTCCTTCCTTAACTTGAATTTATGCCCCTCATGTGTGTAGTCTCAGCAAGTGGAAGATGCTATCAATATTCAGCTTACTCAATCCATTCAAGGCTTTAAACACCTATCACCTGCAGATATCCCTGCAGGCACATAGTCTTGAGATGCTGCAATTTCTGTATATGAGCACTCTTTTGTTCCTTTCACCAGTCTGGTTGCTCTTCTCTGCACCTGTTCCAGTAGATTTATATCCTTTCTAAAGTGAGGTCTCTAGACTTGAATATAGTATTCAAGATGTGGCCTAACTATGGCCTTATACCTCCTTATCCCTGCTAGCAAAGTTTCTGTATATATCACTGGCAACATGTCTGCACTGCTCACAGAATTTCATGTCTGAGTGCACAATTACTGCCAGGTCTTTTTCATTCTTCACTACCCTGCAAGCAGTGAAGTGAACTTACCACACATGTGATGTTACTCTGCAGTTACTGCTACCCATATGCAGTACCTTGCATTGCCAATGTTAAACTACAACTGCCATTTCTCAGCCCATTGATCCAATTTCATAGATCTTATTGCAGTAGCTCATCCTGATAACTGTCATTAATTACTCTGGAAACCTTTGTATCATCTGCAAACTTAGACATTAACTTGATATCACTGACAAATACTGAAAAGAATGAGCCCAGCACTGAACGCTGAAAAACTCCACTAATGGCACACTGCTCCATTTTTACACCAGTCTTTAATGTGCAACAGTATCAAAAGTCATCCTGTAATCCAAGTATATGATGTAAAAATTATTTTTTGCATCCATTCCTTGGTCACTGCATCACAGTAACCTATGGGATCGATTAAACAAGACCAGGCCATAACAAATCCATGCTGCGATCGCGGTATAATTACATGACTGTCCAGATGTCCTGCATTAGCGGAGCTATGATGCAAGAATGCAAGTTTACAGAGAAACATTTAGCAGCACAATATTAAATAGGCAATAAGGAATGGCTCGACTACATCAAATATTTGAAGGTATACAAACAACATGAATAAAAATGATGCCATGCTGTCATCTATGCCTCCAGATTTTATTTTGTGACCTGCTACATAAAGGTTTACTATAGGAATCATACCATGCTCTTTATGGTTTACTGTGCAGTGTAATAAAATGTCACAATATGAACTTAAAAAAAAGAGAGCAAAAATAATTGGTTTAAAAAGTAGGCAGTGGTTCTTAATGAAGTGCAAAAGATGATTCTAAAAAGGGGGGGGGGGTTGTCAATTTAAGACAAAACCTAGAGGTCAACTATTGAGATATTCAAATAATTCTGGTAGAATTATTTGAATATCTCAATAAAAATCAGTAAGGTTGTTGGTTGGTTTTTAGGAGCATTAGCAACTAGGGCCATATTGCTCTGGGAATATGCAGTGGTCCTTCCCTGATCTTTCCGCATCCTCCGTATTTGGTGGTGACGGGCTTGAACCCCGGTCTAATCAAGAAGCGTGCGCTACGTACTGTTTCTCCTTCCCACCTGGCTACGGAGGCGCCGCAATCAGTAAGGTACTGCCAGGTAGTATAAAAGAGAAAGGTTTCTATATACTATATCCATTTAAGATGGCATACTTTAAATCAACTTGTCCTCATAAACACTAAATTTATCAGTGATAGAGTATTTTTGTGATGTTTAAAATCCTGCTGAAATTTCTGGGGTGAGTAGTGGCATAATTTTGTTATCAAAACAGTGGTGTTAATGACATTTTTCCTACAATTTTTTTAAAAAACATCTAATCAGTCTTTTTACTAGATGTATAATTAGAGTCTATAAGAAAATAATTAAGATGACTGCTAGCATAAGATGAATACATTTAATAAGAATTTAGAACTTTATTATTGTTGTGAACCACATCACAGGGTATTCTTTAGTAGGAAATTAATTAGTTATTTACCAAATTGTGTCTAAATATTCACAGTTGTATTTTAACACGGTGGTAAGAGAATCACTTATACTTACAATTTTTCTAGATGACATTGATATGTAGTTCCTCATCAATGCAAGCTTTTAATCCTTTTATCTCACATCTTGTATGTTAATATGATTGCAGGTGACAGTCTCCTGCTACTTTAGAAAATGTGGACACAAATTTTGTAAATAACTAATTTATATTTTCTACCAAAGGAGCCTCCAAGATAAGAGTTGTAGAGAATTTTTTTTTGAGTATTAAGTATTGCAATTAATTTACAGGCTTTTGCTACACTAAACAAAAAATAAAAAAAATAATAAATAATAAAAATATATATAAAAAATAAAGAAAAACAGCCTATGTGTTTTGCCTCCTCACATAGGTAACTCCAGCTGACCCCTGAATTTCCCTAAGCTGTCAGCATAAACTACTGACAGAGGTAGCGGTAACATATTCCAGAAATTTTACAACTAACTGATTAAAAAAAATCCTTTCTACAAACCAGTCCATTTGGCATTTATATTTTTTAATAACATCAGTTGGTCCCACTGAAAGTTAATCCAAGCCCATTACATATAACCAGCTTTGTAAAAACAAAATCCCTAGATATTGAAAGGGATATAAAACTTTTGAAAAATAACTCAGTTTTATATTTAGTGAAGTGGCATAGCAAGAACATTGTAAATGTAAGAATGTAATAATCCCCCCCCCCCCAATACTGGTTATTTCCAATATGTCTACTTATATAAGGCTTGAGGATCGTGAATTTCCCATTTGAATTTTGATACCTTATAACTAAATAAAGCAATATATTTTCTTTTATATACTATTAAACAATGGTATTATTAATGGAGAAGGTTCTAAGTTTTATACATAAAATAATTACAGAACAAATAGTAAAACTATTTTAAGTATAGACTTTCAGTTTTACTAACTGGTTTAGATGTTTTCTTGAAAAATACAATAATAAAAATAATTCTGACCTACCTTTTGATGTCAACTGAAACCTTTTTAATAAATATCCTCCCATGAATATCCCAACACAAGCACCTGGTATAGCAATGCCACCTAATGGAAGATAAACAAAGTTTTAAATTGCAGGTATAATACAATTAAAATTATTTTTGGTTTATACTCCCAAGAAAGCCATACAAGCTGAGGAATGGCATTCCCAGATAAAAATTCCTGATCTGTTATTGTTGCAAACACAAAAACATTGAAACTAACTGCATAAAAATCAATACATAAGCTTCATACATTCCTTCAACTCATTCTTTAGAAGACAGGCTAAACAAATCATAATGCAATACTGTTTGTTAATATCATTACAGTGCTAATTGAAATTGACAAAATACATCTAATTTTCCTTTCAAAAGTTTAACAGAAATTTACAGAATAAGAAAGCAATGCATCACAGGCATGGCTAATGTAGTACAGGCACTCCTCGACTTACATACTTAATTGGATTTTTCAAGTATGGAAGTCCAACTTCGGTCTTGTAAGTACTAAAATACATGTACAGTACTGTAGAGTATAAAACACTGAGATCATAACCCCAACAAACTACACCAGGCCATATGTACAGTATTGTTTACTGTATTTTATGATTCGTAACAGTAAAAAAAATGAGCAATCAATATCAAAGAACATGGCACAGACAAATTGAAACTAACATGATAAGCACAAATGAGATAGGGAGTAACAAGTTTACAAAACTTAAAAAATAGGAATGAAGAGAAGATTCTGAAAATTTATGTTCTTATATGATAAGTGAAGGGGAAACACATTTCATCTTAATAACATTAAAACCCACAGAATTCCAGTTATCAGTATTATCGCAAATGCAATAAGATTGAGTTTACTACCCATTTATATTAGATTGCACTAACAGAAAAGCCCAAAAAACCGGAAACTGCAAATTGTTTTTATTGTTTTATGTTAATGACCTCCAGCAAATGTGCTTTAGAAAAATATCACAAAGGAGTTCAAAAGCGATTCTTATAACTGAACATAGCAATAAACAGGGAAAGTGTAGAGCATCTTAATGGTTTGGATTGGTTTTTTTGAATTCTGAAATTCTATAAAGCGGCTGATTCTAGTGATTATGTTGACCAGAACTTACTTATTTCACTTTATGACGGGCTTACGATTGCCAATGACTGAACCACATAGTGCTTCCTCTCAGGAAGTAGCAGCATTCGTAAACATGTTGGCCATGTGTTTTGTTTTTGTATCCTTTAATGAAAAGTGATTTGTGTGTTGTGCTTTTTTGACATAAATTTATATAAAACTAAATACAATTTCCATTATAAAAATGACCTTATATAGAGAAAATTTCAACTTCTGAGGTCTTGGAATGAATTACCAAAAAACAATGTGTTATTGGGTTCACATTATATTTTCAAGATACAATGGTGCCTCTGAAACAGATTAATATTGTAAAGCCAGGGTCCAACCATACACGGCAGTTGATTTTGGTACTTGCGCACTATTCAAAACAGTTGATATATTTTTGATATACATTATTTTTATTAATTTTGAGAAGTTGTGCTTTGTATGTATCTAAGAGTTATACGTAAATAGTTTGTACATAAGTAGAGAAGTGCTTGTACATTCCTGTGTTCTAGCTGTCTCTCTAAAAAACAGATATTTTTGTGGGAAATAAGACCACAATTACTCTGCTTACCAGAGATGAATACAAAAGTCTATCCCCAATACTACTCAACATCACTTAGAAGAACATTTGCATATTTACCCAACATCGGTAATGCTATTGACATTGTTAAAAGCTTTTGCTTTCACATGGGCAGACTGACAAACCTGTTAAAAAGAACTGTGTAACTATTAAAGGATAGTATATGGGATTTGTATTAAGAAGTTTAAGCTAAGATACTACGACCATACATGTGATAAATCTGGTTTACTGAATTTCTGACAGAATTACAAACCCTTCTATCCAGTAATAATCAATTACTAAAACATTTTTCAGGCAAAATTCCAAGTTCACTGTGGGAACAAGTCTTCAGACTAAAGGGACAGGGGGGAATAAAAGTTTGTGCAGTAACATACATCAATTCAGCAAATTGAACTGTTATGCACAATAAAGTAAAAACTAACTCCTACACATACAGCGGAATATAATAAAATATAACCGAACATAGAAAACAGACATAAGCCTTTCAGTTCTTCCCCCTACTTTTGGCCCAAAGACTGATTTTCACAAACTACCCAAAGAGTAGCCTGGAAAAAAAAAAAAAAAAAAAAAAGTTTAATAATTAACTATATTGAATAGAAGGGCTTCGCAACTTTTCCAGAAATTAAATTAACTAAATTTATTAATCAAGTGGGTAATGTAAAAAAAAATTGTAAACATACAACTTAATTACAACTTTAAACATCTTAAATCAGCCTTTTATATACATTAACCTGCAACTCATTCTAGACTGCTTAAATTATTACAAAATGATATTAATCTGAAAAACAACAAAACAGAGTCAATCAAAAATTTTTGTTCTTCCAATCTTCATTTCTGCAGGGTGCTTGAAATGTCATTGGCTGTTATTAATTTTTGGAACCACAGAATTAGCATTTAGTTTTGCATTCTTTGATTTAAGTTCAAGAAGTTCTTTTATAGAAAAAAAAAATTACTATGCAATTTGAATAAATCAACCACATTATCCCTCCCCACACAAAGTAAAGTAAGATAAATTTAAGTTGAAAAGGAATGGTTGTAGGATAAGTGCAGAAAAATTTGCTTTCAGCCAGAGAGAGACTGATTGTTGGAACAAACTTAGATCTGTGTTGTGAAAATAGGTAGATTGAAGACAAAAAAATTAAATGGGATGGAGAGATGAGGTGGTGTAATGAGGTTTTTTTTTTTTCCTGATGCTGTATAAGCTAGCTTCCTTGCATCATTTGCCACTTCTAATACTAAACATGTTGATGTCAAACTGAAATGTTTTGTGTGTGGTGTTCCATGTCACATAAGTTTTCTGCCAGTGATAAGCTGACTGGTTTAAAAACAAAAAATGAGGTAACTAAGATCATAAGGCATCAATATACTGAGTGCCTGTTGTAAGTATTCTTTAGTCAGTTTGACTGTTTTGTAGGATAAAAATCAAGTTTCCAAGGAGGGAGGGGGAAGCCCATTAAAAAAAAAAAAACTCTTTCCATTCAGAAAAAAAAAAAAAAAAACCCAGGCTGTTTTCACATGGTATGCAAGAACAGCAGGAGTGTCACCACTCTACCAACTGCAACTGCACTTTCTGTCATCTATTATATTCAGTGCATCCTAGCATGACTCAGGATGCACTAAATATAAAAGATGTAAACCTGTGCACTAAAAATCCTAGAAATATTTGGCACTTCATATTAGGATAACTGTTATTTTGGCTTATTTTCATCAGCTTCCACAAAAATCCATAGTACTGGTACTTATTAGAGGCATTGTACTTCCGCGGGAAATACAAATATCTACATGTAATACCACAAATTACTAATGCAAGTTAGCATTACTGTTTTGAGATTTATGCAGTGCTCAGCCTCTATGGCTACTGCAAGTTAGCATCATCCTATGAAATTTTCTACCACAAAAGTACCAATAAAACATTTTTTTCTTTTTTTCAACCACACTGGAATAAGCATTCATTTATAATTTTTTCTCATTTCCTTTTTTGATTTTCAGACAAACATTATGTAGTCTATGCAGAATTAGACATTAGTTATAGCCCAGTATGCAGAATAGCATACTGGGCTATAACTAATGTCTAAAATGTTTTTCAACCCATCCACATGCTCTGATTGTCCTTCAAAATTCCTTGTGTTTCAAAAGGTCCCTATGCACTAATAAAATAACAAAACTTAGTATTAATGTTAAAAATGCTGAAACTGGCCTTAAGCAATTTTTCAAAAATATGAATTCGACAATCACTTCAGCCGGTATCACTTAATTCTTTTATCGAACATGATCAAGTTGATCATGTTCGATAAAAGAATTTTGAATAAGCACTTTCCAAGCACGTGCATCCCTACAAAATGGTATTAGTACAGGAACTCCCTGACTTACGTAATGCTTGACTTAGGGAAATTCGACTTTACGCAAGTTTTTGCCAGCCAGTGCATCTGTAGGGAGGTATTGTGTACTTTGCATCTGTAGGGAGGTATTGTGAAAATATCGTAATGTGAACCCAATAACATTTTTTTCTTTTTTTTTGGAATTCGTTCCAAGTCCTTGGAAATTGAAAATTTCACTATATTACTAAGCTATTTATCTCTCTAAAAGGTCATATTTATAATGGAAATTGCACTACACTTTCAGCGTTATCATATATTCCCGTTATAAGAATCAGTTTTGAACGCCTTTGTGATATTTTTCTAAAGCACATTTCTAGAGGTCATGACCAAAAAACAATAAAAACAATTTGCATTTTCTGGTTTATTGGGCTTTTCTGTCAGTGCAATCTATTATAAATGGGCAGTAAACCTGATCTTATTGCATTTATGATAATACTGATAACTGGAATTCTGTGGGTTTTTACGTTACGATATTATGGTGAAATGTGTTCCCCTTCACTGAATTCTTCAATCATATAAAAAAACAAATTTTCAGAAACTTCTCTTCATTCCTATTTATGTATTACAATGATGAAGGGAAAGGGACCAATGTAAAGTGCCAGGAAATGAAACAAAATTGATTTAGAAATGAAGATGAAGATGTAAATGATTAAGAAGTACGAAGCAGGACAAAGTTTGTCTCTATTGCAAGGGAATTAGGTCTTGCTGCTTCAACAGTGCGCATATAAAAGAACATGTCAAAGGATCAGCACACTTAAGATCAACAGTGGTCACAAAACTGTGTTCAGGTGCTATATCGAAGATGGAACCGCTATTAATAATATGGATGAAAAATCAAATTCAGAAGAAAGTGCCCCTGAGTCCAATGACCATTCAAGCAAAAGCAAGAAGCATTTATGAAGAGTACGGCAAACCCGAAGCCAAGTTCATGACAAGCAACGGGTGGTTTATTAGGTTCAAGCATTGCACTTGTTTCCAAAACATTAAAGTATGCGGTGAAGTTGCCAGTGCTGATTCTGCAGCTGCAGAAAAATTTTGTGATGTGTTGGAAAAAATATTGATGAAGGCGGCTATTCAACGCAGCAAAATTTTAACGTTGATGAGACTGCTCTGTATTGGAAAAAAATGCCAGATTGAACATACACTGCCAGGTTTCAAGGCTTCAAAAGATAGGGCCACACTCTTGCTAGGGGCTAATATGCAGTGGGAGATTACAGATTAAAATTGCTGCTTGTGTACAATTCTGGAAATCCTCATGCATTTAAGGGAATCAATGAAGCCACCCTACCCGTGCATTTCCGATCGAACCAGAAAGCATGGATAACAATCTCTCTCTTTGATGATTGGTTTAAATGCTGCTTCATTCCAAAGGTTGAAAAATATTGTAAAGACAACAACGTTCCTTTCAAGATTTTACTTCAATTAAATAATGCTCTGGGATATCCTACGCATCTAGATGATTTCAATTCAAACGTGAGAGTCATATTTCTACCACCAAACACGACTTAACTCATCCAACCGATGGATCAGGGTGTTATTTCGAATTTAAAAGCATACTATTTACACACATTTGCTCAGGCATTGTCTGCAGTACACAGTGAGAAAAATTTTGCGTTAAGAGACCTTTGGAAATCTTACAATATTTACCACGGCATCTTAAACATTAATAAGGCCTGGGTGGAAATCACTAAAAGTTGTTTAAATGGCGTATGGAAGAAAATATGCCCACAGCACATAAAAGGGTTCGAAAAAGATGAATCATACGAAGAGGTTACAGATAAGATTGTAAAGATTGCAGAGCTACTTCAGTTGGAGGTTGTTGCCAAAGATGTAGAGGAGTTAATAGAGGAAGAAGAGAAGGAATTATCTAACGAAGAACTTATTTACTTGCAGGCAGCAATAGTGAAAGAAGAAAATGCTGATGAAGCTCAAGGTGAACCAAATGAAGAGCCGAGATGCTTCATCACCAGAGAGATGGCAACGGCATTTTGTGAAATTGCATCGGCAATGGCAAGGTTTGAGAAGATGGATCCTGACAGCGAATGGTTCTTGAAAGTTAACAGATGGGTGAATGATATACTTGCTTGCTACAAAGAAATCTACGATGAAAAGAAAAAAGTCATTATTCAGTCATTCATTAATATGTTCTTTTGTAAGGTTGAGCGGCCAACCCCTTCTAAATCTCCACAGCTCTCAACCTCTGCAGCGGCATACTTAGCAGCTGAAGACGTTGATTCTGGCAAAGATGCTCCAGAGGTAAAACTTACTGACAATTATGCCTGTCTCCTCTCTTTTTTTGTAATTTTATAATTTTGAAATTTTTTAAATTGCACACTTTTGTAATTTTATCTGCGTATAAGATAAAAAAATTGAAAAAATAAAAATTCTATTCACATGTTCGAACGTTTCTTTTTTGACTCAATCAATTCAGCAAGCACAAGCACAGGGGAAATTACGACTTATGTAGAATTCCACAGAACACAACACTTACGTTAATTGGGGAGTGGCTGTACATGAATTCAGAGAGAGTATTAACAGTGGCAAATGATGCAAGAAAGCAAGATTTTGGCATCGCAAAAAAAAAAAAAAAAAAAAAAAAGCTTCCTATTTCACCTTCTATTGGAAGGAAGTCTATTCCTTCCAATAGAGTTTAATTTATTTAAGTTATCAATTTCCACAACAACAGACAGAAGTTTGTTCCAGCAATCAACCACCCACTGGCTAAAGACAACCTTCTGTACAGCTATTCTATCACTGTCCTTCCTCAACTTGAATTTGTATCCCCTCGTGTGCATAATCTGAGCAAGGCGAACAATCCCATCAGCACTGAGCTTGCTCAATCCATTCAAAGCTTTAAACATCTCAATCAGATCACCTCACAGGTGCTTAGTCACCAGACACTGCAATTTGCAGAACTGAAGCCATTCTTGGTAAGAACATCCCCTTGTTCCACTCACGAATCTCACTGCCCTTCAGTGTACTCATTCCAGAAGTTCTACATCCCTACTAAAATGAAGCCTCCAGATCTGTATGCAGTACTCAAGATGTGGCCTGACCATTGCCTTATATAACGAGATAATTACCTCCTTATCCCGGCTAAAAAAAATTTTTGTATACATCAACCAAACCACATGAGCTGTCCAGGCAGCCTGTCTGCACTGCTCAGAAAACTTACATCTCTCACTGCACCACAATTACCTACAGGTCTTTTTCATATTCCACTTCCCTGAAGTGGAATATGAAAAAGACCTGTAGGTAATTGTGCTACCCTTATGCAGTACAGGCAACCCCCCATATAACATGGTACTTCTACAACACGGTTTTGCTCTAACAGGATTGATAAAGTGCGGCAATCCTTACACAACACTGTACTTATATAACACGGTTTCACTCTAACACAGTTATAGAATTGTGGCAAACCTTGTATAACACAGTATTTTTTAGCTTCAGTGTATGGGAAACTCTGCTATTACGTTGGATGTAATTTTTCAACATTTCCATTCTTTTTTGTGAATCCTCGCTTTTGGCTCACTAATCATTATGCCAAAAAAAAAAAAAAAAGTTGGGAAATCCCCGTGCTAGGTTCTGTGCTATTGGACTTGTGGAAAAGTCTAGATTTTGAAGTTTTATTACTATTGCATAACATGCCAGGCCATCCAAAAGTTGAAGTAACGTTCCTACCACAACTTCTTTAATTAGATCAAGGCATTACATCTACCTTTGAAACTCATTATATCAGAAAATCATTACAATGGATTTTGGAAAAAATTGATTCCAAATTGAATTGATGGAAAATTGAAGTGATGGAGGCATTGAAACATTTTTCAATTGTGGACTGTATCGGAATCATAGCTTTATCACTCAAAGAAGTAAAACTGTCAACATTAAATGCATGTTCGAAAAATGTATGGCCAGGTCAGTTCAGTCAGGAAATATAGTCGAACCCACAGAAAATGGAATCCATGCAGAAGTAGAACTTGCTAAGTCGGTGGGGAGGTTTTGATGACAACTACTGGAGCCCTCATGGGTAGCACAGTTGGTAGAATTGCTGTCATCCCCACAACGAGTGGAAAAGACCCAGGTTCGAATCCTGTCAATGGCAGGAGGAATTTTTATGGGTCTTTTTCACAATATGGCTGAGTTAGTCACCTCTCAGGCGAGGGTATCGTGGTTTTTTTTTCTCCCAGAAACTCAGGTTTTTCGCCCAGAAAAATAGAAAATTGACCTCAAAACACAGAGCAACATAGCTTTAGTCGCCGATGCTCCTAAAAGGGAAAAAAAAAAAGATTAATGAAGACATTCAAAAAATTATGGTAGAAAAGAGGCTGGTAAAGCAGATTTGGTGGAAATGGCATTGGAGGAAAATCAAATCAATTCAGAGGATGATAGCGCAGATAAATTCTGAACTCCCAAATTTTACCCTATAAAGTATATAGAAAGACAAAGTTAGCCGAACAATTAGAATCTTAGTTTTTGAATTCAGATTCTTTGACTGAAAGGAGCCCAAAGTTCAAAAGGGAGCTTCAAAAATGCTTAATTCCATACAATGAAATTACAAAGATCTATCAAGCAAAGCAAACAAACCCAGATTAATGATTTTTTAAAGAGAGCAGAAGATACACGAAATCTAGAATGGTGTATTTTTGTCAGATTTGTTACCATTTTGTTAATGAAATAGTGTATTTTTGTTAGCTCTTGGACCGTAACCCCTCTATTTGTACTGGTTCTTAGTCCCATATAACACGGTTTCGCACTACACGAGATTTTACAGGAACCTAACTACCGTGTTATAAGAGGGTTACCCGTACTTTGCATTTGTCAATGTTAACCTTCGTTTGTCTTTCTCAGCATATCTGCCTAACTTTTCTAGATCCTGTTGCAGTACCATTATCATTCCTCTGATTAACCATCCTGACAACCTTTGTATCATCTGAAAACTTGAATATCAAGCCTCATATGCCTTCATCAATATCACTGATAAATATAGAAAACAACAATGGCCCAACTCCAAACCCTGGAGGACTCACTAATAACATTAGTCTACAAAGAGCAGTGTCCACTGATCATCACTTTGTCTTCTCCCACTCAACCATCCCTTTATCCATAGCAGCAACTTGCCCATTAATGCTACACTGTTCCAATTTGTACAACAGTCTTTTATGTGTAACAGTATAAAAAGTTGTCCTGAAATCCAAATATTATACATCAAAATTATTTTTTGCATCTAGTTCCAATGTGATCACATTGTAGTTACCAATCAATCAAATAGAATAATATAACAGAAATGCCATTATATAATAGAAATTAATAATAGAAATGCTAAACATCTACAATATTCACTTCAATTAACACTTTGAATGAGTAAATTTCTATATGGGTGTTATACATAAAGATTATAAATAATTATTATCACTTTATGCACCATAATGAAATCATTTATTGTTCAGCAATATGTTAAAGCACTTTCACTGAAGCCTCAATCACTTGCAGATGGATTAAAGCCAGGTAAACACAAATACAAATTCTCCAAGAGACCAATGATGTGTAAGAATAGTCTCAAAATAAGTAACCAATTTTCCAACTGCTTTTTAACCAGTTAAAATTACCCAAACTTCAATTAACTATGTCATTGAGTAATCCATTCTAAAGGTCAGATATAATGTCTACTATTGTTTCTGTTGAAAGTGATTTGTTAAATTTTCTTATAAAAATGCTTTTTAAAATTTTTCTTTTAATAAAATTTCTCTCTCTCTCTCTCTCTCCCACCAATAATATTTTAAAGTTACTTTCAATATAAGTGAATATGTACTCATTTGCATGTTTTCTTTTGAAACATGCTTTGTATGTTTGCTTATGAGAGTTTCCCATCTGTGCTCCATCTCGTCAAAGTATATCATTCTGCATTCACAAGTATTCTGGCAAACTGTGTCCTCTTTTTACTAAAGGTGTCTGATCTTTTAACTGATTTTGCATCTTATTTATAGATTTGAAAATTACTCTTAAATCACATATTTTTAAAAATTCCTTTTCAAAAAATATAGTTTAGAAGTAATTTTTATCAATAGTTATAACTATCAGTTTGTCTGCAAAACCATTCTTTAAATCTTCCCATATTTTTGTGTTATTTCAAATGTGCAAAATTGCTGATAGTTTAGGGGCTTCATCGCCACCAATGGAGAAGATATTCAGATCAGTACATTTTTTACCAATATGGCATGGTTTCATTTGTCTGGTCATATCAGCAGCCATAGCAACTACACTTAGTGATACACCACTATATGATCAGCAGTATAGCATGCCACATCATGAAATTGGATAGAACGCCTCATATTTTTCAAGGACAATGTCAACACAGAACAATTTTGAACCGATTACCTATCCTTTCAACAAGTTCATTTTCATGTGACATAGCAGTATGTGTTCTGTAACAGAATAATTTCAAAAAATAATTTGTTACTGTAGTCGCCTTGTCTTTTTAAAATTTTTTTTTTAATTGGTGGGAACAATGAGAGAAATATAAAAAGAATGCTCACAGTCTCTCTCTTTCAACTTATGGCTACCAAACAAATTTCTTCAGAAACATTCCTTCAGCTGAACTTCCAAATAAGGTATGTGTGCATAGGGATTTCTGGCTTAGAGCATGGTAAAAAAAACATACCTGATTCAAATTTAAATACCGATCAATGAGATCACTGTTTTCTGTATCATTGAGGTCATTGTTTACTGTAAAAGATGGCCATTTTATCTTATAAAATGAAGTTAGAGGCTCAAAGATTTTATGATAGCTTATCACATGCTAAGAGTAAATTATATAGTACCTCTCACCTGTGAAAATATTTGCTTGAGATTTGCCAATGGTGAATTGTGTTTCCAAATATTTAGGCAGAAAAACAACAAAACCACTGACAATTGTCAATTCCATACAAGAACCAAGGCAGGTTACTATATATATTGGATTGGTCACCAGCCTCCACATGGAAGATGGAATATCTAAATAAAAAAAAAATAATAATAAAAAAATAAATGAAAAGAAGTTTCAAACAGTTTCCCCAGTATAAATAATACGTACATGCACAATAATAAAACAAAACATGCATATGTGTATCCATTTAAACAGATATTAACTTAGTTAAAGAAACTGTTAATATTACCACATCTGTCAACTTCTCAAAATTTTTTACAGGTTGTGTGTATTGCATTCTTTATGATGTTCTGAAAAATTTACTTTTCTGCTAGAAGTTTGTAGGTATACAGGATGTTTAAAATTAATATAAACATCTATAAACATTTCTCAAAAATCTATTTCTGGGATATCAAACATTAATCATAACCTGTGCCAATTTAAGGGATACGTCTTCCAATAGTTCCCACAAAGTGTTCTGCAGAAAAAGTTAGCCATTCCTGAAAGCATTGTGGGTAAAAGAAATAGGAGCCATAACATTGATCCCAAGCACCAATACCAAATATTAAAGGAAAAGCTACATTGTTAATGAGTACTGACAATTGTACGGGGATTTTCTTCAATCGAAGTATGATGTTTCAAGAATTGTGAATTCCATTTCTTGTAAAAACATGATTCATCTGTAACCACAACACAGCTAAGAAATTGAGGATAATACACATGTTGCAAAATGAGCTACTAACAAAAGTTTCTGCATTTATTCACATCTTGCAGCAACAATTCTTGTACAGATGTAATGCAAAATTAATACAACTGTATGTTCATGTAACGACATCCATATGCTTATATATAAAACTTTTATTATTTGACAGCCATCTGGTACTTGTGGTTAGAGATACATCAACAGGATAAAATATTTGCTTTTCACAGTTTGAAATTCTTCAAAATCTCCCTCTAGCAGCATTTACTCATAGTGGTTTCGCAGCACACCTATTTTTTTTTTTTTTTCATTTCTACACAGCAGCAAATGTTTTATGATTTTGTACTCAGAGTCAAAAATTTTTCAGCATAAAATTTCCATGTTATGACTCATATCTGCAAACCGCAGCTACAAAATTCTTATAAACCTTACCATAAATTAAAATCCCATCATCAGTTAACTCAGCAAAAGTAAATAGATATTTAGTCTCCCATAATATCAACTTAGCAAATGCTATTCTGTAAACAATGAGACAAGCATTGCAGAAACCGAAGCTTGAGTAATAGACATATTGACACTGCTCAAGTGTATTCTGGTGCATTGGTTCCTTGCAAGTAAGTGACTGTTATGACTCATGCAGTTGAACAACACTATTAATGTTGGCCATGGGTATGTTTAATACTAAAAGTCCAATTTATTTATTTGCAATTTATGATTAATGTTAAAAATTAATATCTTGGAAATAAGGAATATTGGGACATGTTCACTGGAGCTTTTTTCCTTAATTTTAGCTGTGAAATATGCTTCTACATTTGTTCTATATGATTTTGGAATGCCCTGTGTGTGTGTGTGTTCATTACTTTTTTTTTAGATATTTTTCAAACATTAAAATATACATGTACTGTTTAATTTATCAATATAATATCAAAACTGCTGTTAAGCAGCTCTGCTCATGTTTAGCATAGAGAATATCAATCATGTATTCATTATACAGTGTTCTACAGTAATATTAAAAGTACTATCAATAAAATAAATGAATCTGAACTTCTAGTCCACTACCCCACTGCTTTATCTCAGTTGCTAATCTGTCAACTTGCATTGTGGGTTCTTGTTAGTAGGGTTTCTTTTTATCAGTTTTGACTGTAGTTAGCAAAGAAAAGTATTCCAAAACTGAGTCTACTAGCCCAATTACAATATACCAGGGGTGGCCAACAAGTTGATCGCCATCTACCAGTCAATTGCAGCTTTAATTTCGGTCGATCACCTCATGACGAATTTTAAATATATATAAAAAATAGATTAGTCAAAATCTAAATGTTATTGTTATTATTATGCGCCCAACTGCATACGCTTATTACAAATCCCGTTGAACTATGTGACTACTCTTGTAATCATGCATCCACTATGTTTGTCTAGTGAAAATCCACGCAGTTACGTTGCGGAGAGCATAGTGTATGTGTCGAATTCTTATTTAGCTTACTAATACCCTTATTTTAATATCCTTTGATTTAAAATGAATACTGCAAAAAAAAAAAAAAAGTAAAACATATCATTTCTTCAAGGGTGGGAACTAGAATACTTTTTTGTAATGATAAAAGAAAAAATGTTGTTGTTGTTTGATTTGCAATGTTTCCGTGGCTATACCCAAAAAAGGAAATTTAGAAAGGCACTTCAACACACTCCATGGTAAATACCAATCGATTTTCCACCTAATACTGACCTTAGAAAAAATAAATTAAAAGAACTTAAAATCAGATTATTCACACAACAAAATTTCTTCATGACACCTAATTTACAATCTAAAGCAGTAATTGCAGCATCATTTAAAGTGAGTCATCTTGAAAAAAAAAAAAAAAAAGCAAACCATTTTATGATGGTCAATTCATCAAAGACTCATTTTTAGAAATAATAGATTCTAATACAGATATATACAGTTATACCCAGTTATTTATTAACAAATAAAGTACAAATAAAATAAAAGTACAAAAACCAGTAGCTTTCGGAACGCGTGTCCCTTTATTAACTGATAAGTTAATATAAAATTTGAATACAGTACAAGCAAATGTGGCATGTTAATCATGCGTCATTGTTGTAGCACGGACGTGTGCTGCTTTACGCCAGTGATCATCCATCAATAAAACAGTTGTTTCTAGGATGGGATG
This sequence comes from Mastigoproctus giganteus, assembly GCF_048544385.1. NCBI lineage: Eukaryota > Metazoa > Arthropoda > Arachnida > Uropygi > Thelyphonidae > Mastigoproctus > Mastigoproctus giganteus. Next base: position 21,386,952 of record NC_143585.1, read on the forward strand.
TAGACGCATGCCTTTCTGGCGATTTAATGCCTTAGGATTGTTTATTATGTTTAGTGACTCTAGCCATAGGCGGTGGCGAAAGTGTCGCGCGTGGTCCACTATCTCAAAGTCGCGCTTGGGGTCAAGAGCGTGGTTGGTAGCCCAAAAATGTTCTGCGACCGCGGACTGGTCAGTTTCGGCAAGCCGGATTGCTCTGTCGTGTTCCGTGAGGCGATCTTGGAGACGTCTCGATGTCTCACCTACGTAGCAACTGTTACAGGCCCTACAGGTGATACGGTACACTACATTGCTGCGTAAGACAGGTGTGATAGGGGTCTTCACGCTGGAGACAAGTGAACGTAGGTTCCTACCGGGTAATTGCACACATTTGATGTTGTAACTTCTAAGGACCTTCGAGATATGTCCTGACACTCCTGGATAGTACGGAATGTAGGCGGACGATATGCCGACTTGCTTCGGAGGTCTTGGGTTGGATGCAAGTTCTTCTGCCTGTAACAGGCATCTGTTTAGTACATGGGGATGGATAACCGCATCTGGTTAGGTCCGCCTTCACACGGGAGATCTCGTTACGTCTAATTATGTCGGTGCTGGAATGGCTCCAGGCCCTGGAGAATAGGGTGCGGGCAGTGCTATTGAGATGGCTTGGAGCGTGGCCGGACCTGTAGTTGGTGAATTGACCGCACTACATGGGTTTGCGGTATACTGAGGTCTCTAGACGTGGGCCTACGCGATGCACTAGCACGTCCAGAAACGGGAGCGAACCGTTCACCTCCAGGGCCTGGAGCCATTCCAGCACCGACACAATTAGACGTAACGAGATCTCCCGTGTTAAGGCGGACCTAACCAGATGCGGTTATCCATCCCATGTACTAAACAGATGCCTGTTACAGGCAGAAGAACTTACATCCAACCCAAGACATCCGAAGCAAGTCGGCATATCGTCCGCCTACATTCCGTACTATCCAGGAGTGTCAGGACGTATCTCGAAGGTCCTTAGAAGTTACAACATCAAATGTGTGCAATTACTCGGTAGGAACCTACGTTCACTTGTCTCCAGCGTGAAGACCCCTATCACACCTGTCTTACGCAGCAATGTAGTGTACCGTATCACCTGTAGGGCCTGTAACAGTTGCTACGTAGGTGAGACATCGAGACATCTCCAGGATCGCCTCATGGAACACGACAGAGCAATCCGGCTTGCCGAAACTGACCAGTCCGCGGTCGCAGAACATTTCTGGGCTACCAACCACGCTCTTGACCCCAAGCGCGACTTTGAGATAGTGGACCACGCGCGACACTTTCGCCACCGCCTATGGCTAGAGTCACTAAACATAATAAACAATCCTAAGGCATTAAATCGCCAGAAAGGCATGCGTCTACATCCCATCCTAGAAACAACCGTTTTATTGATGGATGATCACTGGCGTAAAGCAGCACACGTCCGTGCTACAACAATGACGCATGATTAACGTGCCACATTTGCTTGTAATGTATTCAAATTTTATATTAACTTATCAGTTGATAAAGGGACACGCGTTCCGAAAGCTACTGGTTTTTGTACTTTTATTTTATTTGTACTTTATTTGTTAATAAATAACTGGGTATAACTGTATATATCTGTATTTGAACTATGGACCCCAGTACTCCAGGCCCATTCGTTACTAATAATAGATTCTCTTTTTGAAAATTTTAAGAACAAAAATTAAAAGTGCTCTTCAAGATCTGCAATTATCTCAAAATATTGTGATGCAACACATTGTGATGTGAGCGAACAACTGTATGCTCATATACTAATTGTGTGTCCTTTTCTTTACAACTGGATGAATCTACAGACGTCAGTGTTACAGCTCAATTGCTCGTTTTCATTCGTATGGTTTTTGATGATTCTGCCACTAGAGAAGAACTGCTGGGTATGGTTTCGTTAAAATAAAGAACTAGAGGTCTTGATATATTTAACGCATTCAAAAATTTTATTGAAAAAAATTAAATTACCACTATTTAAGCTTGTATCAATAACAACAGATAGAGCTAAAGCAATGAGGGGTATCTTAATGGATTCATCGCATTGTGCCAAAAGGATGATGAATTCCCAGATTTTTTTAGTTACCACTATCATCCACCAACAAGCAGTTAGCCAGCAAAAGCAATTTGCTTACTGGAGGCTTAAAGTGATGAAACCTGAAGTGTTTAGTTTCTAGAGCCAAGTTTCTGGCAACCCTCCCGCCCCCATACTTCTCCTTCAACCCGTGCATGGTACTAAGTACTATAGGTTTTGATACCTTTCGTGTTTGGGGTTTTTATTAAAAAAAAAAAAAAAAAAAAAAGGTTAAATACTAAATGCATTATGGACATAGCTTTCGAAATCGTGAATTCCATCAGAGAACAATTTCTTCAAAGGAGACATTTCAAAATGCAACTCGATGAAAATGAACCAGATCTGATATTACACACAGATGTGAAGTGGCTGAGTCGGAGTAAGTTTCTACAGAGATTTCAAAATTTGCTGAATTGTTGATCAAAGGGAAGATGATTATCAGTATCTACAAGATACAGAGTGGTTGTGTGATCTGGCTTTTTTGTCAGATTTTACCAGTAAATTAAAGTGATCTGAATTTGGAATTACAAGGCAAAAATAAAGTGGGTGGCATGATTAGTAGTATTTCTGCATATAAATAAATTTTTGGCAATGGCTAAGGATCTCAAAGAAAAAAAAAAAAAAAAAAAATATTCTCATTTTGCAAATATGCAAGATCATCTGCAAAAATATTTTTTATTATTATCATTATTAGCCGTAAGGAAGCCTGAGGCTTATGATGCACAAGCCAAAAAAATTTTCTGAGTTACCCTGAGAGTGAGAAGGAATTCACCAAGAAAGAGAAGAATGAAGATATCCAGCTCAGGACCCTGGGTGTGCCAAGCCCATACTCACCAGATATGAAATCCTGTTTTTGAATTTAATAGTGACCAAATATGTTTCTGAAATTGAGAAAGTTGTGGATGATTTTGAAACCAGATTCGGTGATTTTAAACAATTGAAGACTGTTCAATATATTTCTTATCTATTTAATGTCGACTTAGATACGAAAAAAATTTCAGAAAAATCACTGCGATTTTTCACATTGAGAAAATATTAGTATTAGTAATGGCCGCATGGTGCAAGAAAGCCTATGGCTTATGCTGCACCAGCCGAAAAAAAAAAAAAAAAAAAAAAAAAAACCTGAATAAAACAATGATAAAAAAAAATAAAATAATAATAATTAATAAAAGAAAAGGAAATTAAACCTCTCATCCTATGCGCTTCCCTCACCCAAAGGTACTATCCAAATGACCTTTGAATTTCCCCAAACTGTCAGCCTCCAACACCCATGTAGGCAACTTATTCCAGTAATTTATAACTCACTGGCTAAAATAAAACTTCCTGCAGTCCAATCTAATCATTTCCTCCCCGTAACTTGAATTTATGTCCCCTAGTTCTAGCATCATTTATAATCCTGAAAATTTCGTCCTCATTCATTTTACTGATGTCTCCCAGAGCCTTAAACACCTCAATCAAATCTCCTTCTAAGGTGTCTAGTTTCCAAACTCTGCAACCCACATATTCAAAGTCTTTCTTCATAAGGACACCCTTTTGCCGATCTCACCAGGCGAGCTACCCGTCTTTGCGCCCTTTCAAGAAGATCGATGTCTTTCTTTAGGTGCAGTCTCCATTTTTTGTCACTTTCATCAACAAATACAGAAACCTAGCACTGAACCCTGGGGAACTTCATTGATAACATTAGTCCATTATGAGCACCGTCCATTGATAACAATTGTCTTCTCCCACACAACCATTCCTTTATCCATAGCAGCAACTTTCCCTTAATGCAAAACTACTCCAATTTGTACAGCGGTCCATTATGTGCAACATTATCAAAAGCTTTTCTGAAATCCAAGTATATGATATCAAAATTATTTTTTACATCAAGTTTCTTTGTTACTGCATCATAGTACACTGAAAGGACAAAATTCATGGCATACCTGGTTCCTGGGCAACGCAATGTCATCACCCGTCTCACTAGTGGTTGTTGTTGTTATTTGGTTTTTAGGAGCATTAGCCTTTCCTTTCCTTTGGTAGTTATTGGCGCATCGGCTTCCGTGGCCATAATGCACCTCCCAAGGTTTTTTGCAGTACTTTGATCCAAGCCCGAGGCGGGATTCGAACCCACGACCTTTGGGTTGCCAGGCAGGCGCTTTACCCACCCGGCTAGTCCGGTTGGCTGGAGCATTAGCAACTAAGGCCATATTGCTCTGGGAATATGTGGTGGTCATTCCCTGACCTTTCCGCAACCTCCGTATTTGGTGGTGACGGGCTCGAACCCCAGTCTAATCAAGAAGCGTGTGCTGCGCACTGCTGCTCCTTCCCACCTGGCTACGGAGGCGCCCTCTCACTAGTGGATGACCCACCGTTGAGTAGGTATGTAGGTACACCACATCACTGCATTCATGTCGTGAGTTAACCGACTTTGAAAGAGGGATGATAGTGGGTGCCCAATGCATGGGTCACTATTGTGGAAGTATTACACAAATTCGCACTATCCCCATTTGACAGTATCAAGAGTATCGGGAATATGCCATTTCTGGAATAACATCTCCTTGTGGAAGATAGGTGGTGGACGAACATGGCTGTTGACATCTGTCTCTCATTGTTTCAGCCAACCGGAGAGCGACAGTGGCACAAATCACAGCCGACTTCAATGAGGGAGGTGCCAGAAACGCTGCCACCAAGACCCTCAGGTGATTATTAGCCACAATAGGTTATGGCAGCCACCGATCCACCAGTCCCATTGCTAACACCATGACACAGGACTCTACATCTCAACTGGGCAAGAGAACATTGGTACTGGATCTTGGATGATTGTAGACAGGTCCTGTGGTCTGAGAAGTCCGATTTCCAGTTATTTTGAGCAGGTTGGAGGATGCAGTGCGTATCTGGTGGAAACCGCATAAGCTATGCACTTGTCATTTCAACAAGGAACTGTTCAGGCAGGTGGATGGTCAGTAATGATCTGGGGCGTGTTCACATGTTGGGACCTCTGGTACATCTAGACGCATCTCTGAATGGTCCAGGTTACGTGTCCATCCTTGCAGGCCATCTGCATCCCTTCATTGTCATCCTGCACCCACAGGGTAATGGACTCTTCCAGTAGGACAATACGCCTCCCCACAGACCTGTGGTGACTAGAACATGGTTCAAAGCAGATTTTACTCCCATGGAATGGCCTCTCCGTTAACGGAGACAAACCATGTGGAGCATCTTTGGTATGCTGTGGAAAGGTCCATTCGAGCTTGGATCCTCCACCCAGGAATGCAATGGAATAATGGACTGAGGTGTAGCAAGCATGGATGGAAATACCTGTGGAACGCTTTCATGGAAGAGTGGACTCGATGCCTCACTGAGTGACTGCCCTTATCCGAGCGAAAGGTGGGCCTACCCATTACTAGGTAGGCATCCCATTATTTCTGTCAACTCAGTGTATACAATCAAATTAGTCAGACATGATCACTTGTTGACAAACCCATGCTGTGCCTGAAGTATAAATGCAATCCTGACTAGATAGTCCTACATTACTTCTTTAACCAGTGACTCCATTATTTTCTCTGAAACAGAAGTTAAGCTAAGAGGTCTGTAATTACTCTTCACTCTTTGATCACCCCTTTTTGAAGTGGGGATACATTCTAAGGAGACTTCCCCTAAATCCAAAGATACACCATAATTATGGCTAAGGGTCTGCTTACCTCATTTGCTGTCTTCCTTAATATAATTGTATAGATTCCATCCACCTCAGATGCCTACTTTACATTTGACTTCAGCAATTTCTCTTCCACTTTTCTTTCATTTATTACAAAATCCATTAGCTCGCTGGTAGATTTTGATAAACTTCTGGCATCCACTCGTTTAAAGAATTCCTCATGTGTGAATGTGGACAAAAAGTACTTATTCAGCTTGTCAGTAACCACCTGAGCAGTATCATCAACAGTTGAAACATCAATATCAAGCAGACCTATGTTATTTATCCCCTTCCTTTAGTGTTTACATAAGAAAAGAGGTCTCCACTATTTTTTGCATCCGTTGCCAAATATTTCTCAAAGTCTGTCATAGCTTGCCTAATATCCTTTGTGATTTGATTGCAGACTAGTTGATATCTAACTAAGGCTTGCATTTTTCTGTGCCACATGTCTCAATAGATTATCTGATCGGTTTAACTCTAATCCTTGAATTGTATTTCTTAGCTGGTATAAAAAACCTAGCAGCTTTTATGATTATTTCCTTGAATGCTTCCCATTTAGAATTTGCTGATGGTAATATCATCAGTTGGCCCCACTGCATAGAATTAAAAGCTGTCTGAGACCACTGTAGTTGCCTTTACAAAAAGCCTTCCCTTTACCTTTGATGATTGTTAAATCATCAACTAAATCCCACATCAATACACTGTGATCACTGCCCACCCATGTCAACTGGATGCACTGCCTTAGATTTTGTGCTTCTTAACTAAGAGAATATCCCACCCCCACTTCTGGAGTTGAGGGTTGATTGTCAAGTGATCTCTGGTGCCACTTGACAATCAACACTATACACTTTGTCCTTTTTGTGCACACTGCACTCCCCATATTCAAATTCTGCATCCCTTTTATTTGAGTGACACTATTTTTTGATATCACACCATGTCTGGATTTGTTGACTTGATCAGAACTTCAAATTCCTTAAATATATTAACTGCACTCCTAGCATTGGCATACATGCACCCACAAGTATACATACATCCACAACCATGTCAAGACTCAAACTGAAAGCCTTTTGTATGTCTTAATCCAGTGGTCTCCAAACTTTTTTGGTCATGCACCCTTATTTTACTTAAAAGGACTAGTGCGCACCCCAGAATAAAAAATTAAATATACAAGTTTAATATATTTTTTAAGTGTATAAATCATTTACATGGAAGGCATATCTAAAATCACATTTATAAAATAATCATTTGTTTGATTGATCTACATTTGTTCAGCAAGTTAAACAAGGATGGAAGATATACTCCAAGCCCGAAGCTCCTTCGTTTCAGACATGGGTGAAACAGATGGCATGATCAAATAAATCTGCACAATCAAACAAAGCCGCGCAATCAAACAAAGCCGCATGTTGAAGTATTAAAAAAAAAACAATTTTTATTTAAGTTTCAAAAAACTTAGTTTTCATAATTAATAAATACTGATTTATTGCGGATTATCTTGTGCCCCCAACTTTGGAGACCACTGTCTTAATCAACTACAATGGCCAGAAAAAGAGGAACCTAAGCATTAAACATCATTTTAACAGACAGAAGCTCAGTTCTGCAATAATATGAATAAAAACCTACTTTTTAATAATATACCGACCTTTAATGCTCTTGCCATATTTGCTCTTTCTGTCATCCTCTGTAATCTGACCATGCAAGAATTCTTTATGTGTATCCTGTATAGGTGGACCTTCAAGTGAACCTTTCCCTTTATTTTTCATATGCTCCTGCTCTTCTTTCAATTCCAGCTCTAACCTCTTCTTTTCTCTTTTCAAAGTTTTAGGGAAGGCAAAATATGGAACAGCCACCTGTAATAACATAAATCTTCAAGAACAGATGAAATAATAAAATATTAATACATGTTCTTATCTTAAGCAATCTGGCTACTGAACTGCAATTTGCAACGTTCTGAAAGGCATTATGATGGTAGCACTAAAATTAAGTATAGGAGGACTGATAAAGTTTTCAGTGATGGTCAACTGAAAATAATACTTTACAACATGTACTTATTTGCAAAATTTTTCAGATATCCAGATGGTGAACCAATTTTAGGCACTAAAGTTTGAAATGAATGCAGGCCATGCATTTGTTAGATGTAGTTAATGGCATGAAATCATTAAAAGTGGCACCAATGGTGCTGCCACTACCAATGACTAATCAAGATAAATACAACATAACACAAAAGAGAAAGAGTACAGTAAATGAGCTATCACATTAATATCAGTCAAACAGCGCAAGGAACCCACAGGCTTTTGATGATCCAGTATACCTTTGAATTTTTTCGAACTGTCAGCCTCAGCTACCTGCAAAGACAACTTTTTCCAGTAATCAACAACTTGCTGGTTACAAAAAAACTTCCTATCGTCTAATCTAAAACTTGTAATTTGAATTTATGGACCCTGGATCTGGAATTCTTTATAACAGGAAAAATTGCAACCTTCATTCATTTTACTAACCCTCTCAGAGCCTCATAAAGCTCAATCATGTCTCCTCTCAGGTGCTTGGTTGCCAAGCTCTGTGGCCCACATAAGTCTTTGCTCGTACAGTCACCCTTTTGCCAATCTCACCATCCTATATTTATTATAACGATAAAAGATGTGTTATGCCAATTATGTCAACATTATTATGGAAACAAAAGAAATGCCAGTATTACAACAGATTTTCTTGCAGAAATCTATCACAATAAAGGCAACACAATTTACAATATTATTCTAAATCAGCCTGTGTTTGAAAGTATCCCTGACAGACATTTCTGCTTATTGGATCCAGCCACAATCAAAGATCAAGGAATAAGGCAAGAATTTAGAAAATTGTGCAATCTCACCTGCATTTAACAATTCAGATCTTACTTTTCCTTTTTAAAAACTAATTTTTAAACAGATTTTTCAAAATTTTTTTTTTTTTTTTGTAAGCATATTTCTATTGGCATTCCACATAGTTCTTTGCTTTCTGTATTAAGCTTGGCTGCACTGTTTACATTAACAAGAAAATGATGCAAGGAAACTTGCATCATTTTCAAGAAATTTTCGGCAAAAGATGCAAAGAAAAACAACGAAGACTTCTTTATTTATATAAACTCTAGAAGGAAGGGGATGAATCAGGTTGAACGCACCTGATATTAATGGTTCGACTCTTGATGATCATGCTCAGATAGCTGACAAACTGAACGAGTATTTTACATCTATATTCACATATGTTATTATTTGGTTTTTAGGAGCATTAGCAACTAAGGCCATATTGCTCCGGGATATGCGGTGGTCATTCCCTGACCTTTCCACATCCTCCGTATTTGGTGGTGACGGGCTCGAACCCCGGTCTAATCAAGAAGCGTGTGCTACGCACTGCTGCTCCTTCCCACCTGGCTACGGAGGCAACATATATTCACATATGAAGAATTCTGTAGGGAAGTGGAGGACAGAAGCTTATTAAACTCTAACAGGGAGCTTAATGATTTTGTAATAACAGAGCAATATGGAGGAGAAATTGTTGAAGTTACACATAAGAAAGGCACCTGGGGTGGATGGAATCTATCCATTTATATTAAAGGAGGCAGAAAAGGAAGTAAGCAAACTCTTAGCCATAATTATGAGAGCATCCTTGGACTTGCGGGAGATCCTCATGGACTGGAGATGTGCAAATGTGTCCACGATTCATAAAGGGGATCAAAGGGTGACACAAATAATTAGAGACATGTTAGATTAACTTCTGTTCTGGGAAAAATAATGGAGTCACTGGTTAAGAAAACATTGCAGGATCATTTAGACAAGATGCAGTAATAATTCAGACACAGCATGGGTTTGTTAAAAGGAAGTCTTGTCCGACTAATTTGATTGGATACTATGATCTGGTCACAAAAGAACTGCAAAAAATAATTTTGATATCATACTTGAATTTCAGGAAAGCTTTTGATATTGTTGCACATAGAAGACTACTGTACAAATTGGAGCATTATGGCATTAAAGGCAAGTTGCTACAAGGGATAAAAGAGCAGTTGAGTGGCAGAAGACAGTGATAATCAATGGACACCGCTCTTTGTAGACTAATGTTATTAGTGGAGTTCCCCAGGGTTTGGTGTTGGGCCCATTGCTGTTTTGTATATTTAGCAATGATATTGATGAAGGTATATCAGGCTTAATGTCAAAGTTTGCAGACAACATAGAGGTTGGCAGGGTTGTTAATAACAGTAATGACAGTATACTATTACAACAGGATCTAGAAAAGTTGGCAGATGGGCTCAGGTATATATACACCTGAGTATTTTGCATCTACATTCACACATGAGGAATTATTAAGGTTTGAAATGGCAGAAGGTTATCAAATTGTAGCAGGATACTTAATGATTTTGTAATAACTGAAAGCAAAGTGGAGGAGAAATTGAAGTTAAACATAAGAAAAGCACCTGGGGTGGATGGGATCTATCCAGTTATATTAAAGGCGGCAGCAAAGCAACTAAGCAAACCCTTAGCCATAATTATGAGAGCATCCTTGGACTCAGGGGAGGTTCCCACGGACTGGAGATGTGCAAATGTATCCCCAATTCACAAAGGGGGATCGAAGGGTGACACGAGTAATTACAGACCAGTTAGTTTAACTTCTGTTCCGGGTAAAATAATGGAGTCACTGGTTAAAGATGCATTGCAGGCTCATCTAGACAAGACTGCAGCAATAATTCAGACACAGCATGGGTTTGTTAAGGGAAAGTCTTGTCTGATAAATTTGATAGGATATTATGATGTGATTACAAAGGAACTGGATGCAAAAAATAATTTTGATATCATATATTCGGATTTCAGGAAGGCTTTTGACACTGTTGCGCACAAATTGGAGCAGAATGGTATTAAGGGTAAGTTGCTACAATGGATAAAAGGATGGTTAAGTGGGAGAAGACAGAGGGTGGTAATCAATGGGTGCTGCTCTTCGTGGACAAATGTTATTAGTGGAGTCCCACAGGGTTCGGTGTTAAGTCCACTGTTGTTTTGTATATTTATCAATGATAGTGATGAAGGTATATCAGGCTTAATGTCGAAGTTTGCAGATGATACAAAGGTTGTCAGGGTTGTTAATGACAGTAATGGCAGTGTGTTACTGCAACAGGATCTAGATAATTTGGACAGATGGGCTAAGAAGTGGCAACTGAAGTTTAACCTTGACAAATGCAAAGTACTGCATATGGGTAGAAGTAACCCCAGAGAAACGTACCAACTGTGTGGTACTACACTTAAGGTGGTAGAAAATGAAAAAGACCTGGGAGTAATTGTGCTTGTTTGTTATTGTTTGTTATTTGGTTTTTAGGAGCATTAGCAACTAAGGCCATATTGCTCCGGGATATGCGGTGGTCATTCCTTGACCTTTCCGCATCCTCCGTATTTGGTGGTGACGGGCTCGAACCCCGGTCTAATCAAGAAGCGTGTGCTACGCACTGCTGCTCCTTCCCACCTGGCTACGGAGGCGCCTGAGTAATTGTGCAGTCAGATATGAAGTTTTCTGAGCAATGCAGACAGGCTGCCAGGGCAGGTCATGGGGTTTTGTCAATGATATATAGGAATTTTGCTAGCAGGGAGAAGGAGGTGATTGTCCCTCTGTATAAGGCAATTGTCAAGCCATGCCTTGAGTACTGCGTACAGGTCTGGAGGCCTCATTTTAGGAAGGATGTAGATTTACTTGAGCGTGCACAGAGAAGGGCAACAAGATTGGTGAGGGGAATGAAGGGATCCTCTTACCAAGAGAGGCTTAAGTTCTGCAAATTGCAGTGGCTGGAGACTAGACACCTGCGTGGTGCTCTGATTGAGGTGTATAAGGCCTTGAATGGGTTGAGCACGCTGAATTCTGATGGGATCCTTCCACTTGTTCAGATTACGTACCTAAGGGGGCACAAATTCAAATTAAGAAAAGACAGATGTAGAATAGATGTGCGGAAATTTACCTTTAGCCAGCAGGTGGTTAATTGCTGGAACAAACTTCTATCTGTTGTTGTGGAAGTTGACAGGTTAAATAAATTTAAGGAGGAACTGGACAGGCATTTGGAGGGAATGGTGTGATTTTTTTTTTTTTTTTTTTTTGGCTGATGCTGCATAAGCTCATACTTGCTTTCTTGCATCACATGCCACTACTACTACTACCTGATCACATATTGATATTTACTTTTAGCTAAAATCAGATTTTAATTTTATATTTGCTCTAACCCTTTTTTGGAATTAACCAAAATTACCCACCTATATCTGATGCTGGCTATTACGCCTTATATTAATTTAATCATTTTTTACTTTAGAGTTCCCTTCTCTCTAATTGGCTTTTCAATTCAGCCTATAATTTTGCTTAATTCATTATAACACATATGATATTCACATTCTTTCTCTTTTTCATGCCTACAATATCTCCTATTTCTACTATCCTTCTCCTATACCAACCATAGGACGAGACTGCTCATGTATGACCTTGCGACTGGCATTTGACTCCTACATTGAAAAACATCACCAAAGAAGATCCAGTTCAGATCGCTTGGACTCTCACATGCTCTCAACTGTCAATGTCTGATGGCGATCTGTACCAGGCTACCTTGCGTGGTACCTTTACTCCCTTTCCCCTGGTGGGGAGGAGACAGTCTTGTTTCCTCTCTTCCCCTGCCAACCCTTATTCTTCTTCTGGTAGGGCACGGGCATGCCTCACTGAAAATCCTGGGGTCGCCTTCTCTATCGTCCCCATACTTCTGTCTTTTTCCCCCAGTCTTCAGTCTCCCCCCTACTCTGCCTAATAACCCCACAAAAACTTAACTTCGTCCAAATTAAACTGCATAAACCTCATTGGCTTTTATAATTCTACTGCTCACCCCTACAGAGGGTTTTTTTAATTTTTTTTTAGGCCCTAGTGACTGAAATCTCAGGAAACTAGGTGGCAGGGCCTGCCAGAAGAAAATTCCATTCTGTGTACCTGGTCTGCCTCCACGAGGCCAAGTGTGGGCAATGTTGGGCCTCAGTAAGGGTCCAGTGGCTAAACAGCCAGATGAACAATGATACACAACACTACACATATACAAAATCCACATACTTAAATCTCTGGCCTTCCCAGTGAACTGGTACACCTACAATGAAAGCAACGCGGAGATGGGGGAACCCCTGGTGCTGTTAGACATCAATACACTTTACACTTATCCTTCTCCTATTAATTATGGCATTTTGTGTAATTTACGCATCCATCTTCACATGTTTCAACAGATGTATTAATTCCACCTTGCATATATAAACTTTTGTATCCTTGCACTTGGGTGCATTTGTTATATCTTTATCTCTCCATTACCACTTTACTTTTTAACCCATTATTATACTTATTTCACACACTATATATATATATATATATATATATATATATATATATATATATATATAGGTTGGTGGAACAGACTTCCATCCCTTGTGGTGGAGGTTGATAGCCTAAATAAGTTTAAGGCTCAGCTGGACAGGTATTTTGAACGAACAGAGGGGTGAAGTGGAAGTGGGTTTTTTTTTTTTGGCTGATGCTGCATAAGCTTGCTTTCTTGCATCAAATGCCTCTACTAATGCTAATGCTAGGTTAGTGTACTTATTACAGTTACTATGAGTGATTATTTTCCCAACCACTAAGGTCTATTTGAAGAATATAAAAAAAAAAGCTTCTCACAACATTGATTCTGCGAGAGACAGACATTTATTCATAAATTGATATTAAATTTATTTTGTAATGTAAAACTGGTTAAATTTTTTTAAATTACAAGAAATTAGCATAAAATTCCTTTACATAGTTAGCAAAAACATCTTATAGCATCAAATGCAGATCATTTGGGGGGGGGGGGGGATTGGCAGTAGCTTCTGGACCTTCCCTAAGTAGAATGAAAGGCATTTTCAACATAACATGGCATATTGCAGGAAAAGGTCAGCCACACCTGGTATAGATGAAGACTAAACTATTGCTGAAGTGAGAAAGAGGCTCTAGGAGACTGAAAACTTCTGAAGACAAGGAATATTTAGTCAGTATACAGGCAAATTAAAATTAAAGGCAGATAAGAAAAATGATGTATATACGCTTATGAGCCAAAATATTATGACTACCTACCTAATATCATGTTGAACTTCCTTTTGGGAGTGATAACCACTTGCACCCAGAGTGGCATCAACTCCTTGAGACTACATAAGGTGTCTTTGGGTATCCTGGACCAGTCAGACAGAAGGACATCTTGGAGTTCAGCAGCAGAGCAAAGCACTGCATCCTACAATATTCGATAGGACTGATGTTGTGGTAATTTGGTGACCAGGACAACACACAAGATGATTGGACATCATCCTCAAACCATTCCTGCATAATGCATTGTCTTGTTGAAAGAGTTCAGTGCCATCTGGTTACATGGGCACCATGTAGGGCAAACCTTGGTCTGAAACAATGCTGAGGTAGGATCTGGTGGTTGACATTTGTTTAATGGGGACCAAGAGACCCAGTAATGTCCATGAAAACATCTCCAAAACCATGATCCCACTTCCACCATCATGTTTTCATCCAACTGTGCAGTCTGGTTGCAGCTGTTTGCCTGCTTGCTGTTGAATATGCATCCATCAACTGGCGATGAGGATGGAACCTTAATTCATTGGACCAGGCGACTCTTTTTCCAGTCATCCAATGTCCTGGAATGGTGCTGCCCACTACAGGCAGATGTGTTGATGACTGTCAGTTAACATGGGCACACAAACAGGTTACCTACTCTGTAGGCCTATCCACAAGAACGTCGGCTGGATGGTGTGCTTGAAAACATTGACCAGGACAGGAAACATTTTTCTGTCCTGGTCAGCATGTGCCAACTGCTGTTCACCCTGACTATCAACTAGTGGTGGTCTCCCAATCCTGGTACATTGGATGGTTGCATGTTCCTCTCAAACCATTCCTGCCATGCCTTCACTACAGTGTCCCTTGAACAGCTATCAATGCTGGCCCAACCTTCCTAGCACCACAAATCATTCCCCGTTCAAAAACTTTTGTGTTCTTCGCTTTCCTCATTGCATGGGCAATACTGACAAACTGACAGGTACTACTCATGCTGCACCAATGGTAAAGTCACTCCTAGGTGCTGTGAGATGCATCCACTCAAGGAGACAAGGGTGGTCAAAATGTTTTGGCTCATGAGTGTAGACAAGATATGCAAAAATCACCAATTTTCAGTTTTTTCGATAAGTTTTCTTAGGGGGAAAAAAAAGGGGACAAAACTTGAGTGACATCTATGTATTCAATGTTCTGAAATATAATTCAAACAAGAACAGAAAGGAATTAACTGAAATAACAATAAAATTAAAGACTACTTACCAATATCATTAAAATTGCAAATATTACAAAACCTGCCCACCATGCACCCACCCAATGTGGATCACCAGGAATTTCAGTTATAGATATTGAGCCATGCAGGAAATCCTCATTTATAGAGAGCAAATACCCTCCAAGTAGAAATCCACATACCAAACCAAATGCAACCATGCTGTACATACAACCTATTAAACAAAAAGAAAAATTTCTACATTAATCCTACTGTTATCAAACTGCAGTTCACTGTCATAAAACAATTCATAAATAAATGATTAATACTACAACTATTACAATTGATATTGAATTATGATGTATACCATACAAAAATAAGGCATGCCATAACACGAATGAGAAAGGACAGTTGGGTATAAACTACAGCCCAGAAGACTTAAAGTATGGATGTGAGTTTTGATTTGCAGATTTCAATTTTTTCTTGTGCAAGCAAGAGAAAGTGCCTTGTTATGGGCAATTTCAATTTGTCTGTTACTGACGGGAACAAATGTTGCTATAGAGAACAACATCTTTAAATCAATCAGATGATTTTTGGAGTTTCGCTTCTGAAATTTCTTCTAGGCATTCCTTATACTGTAGTATTTTATATGCATTGTCTCAAAAAGGTGTACACACATTTCAGAAATTAAAATTCCTTATGGAATGCAGAAACTATTATTAGTGGATGAACACCTAAGCAATAGTCTATACCACACAGTGTACTAGCATAGATGTTCAAATCATCCATCATTATTTGCATCTAGGTACTGTTCAGTGCCAAAAAACTAAATAACAAACATTGAACAGCATAACTGGTAGGACAGCTTCACATGCAGCTTTAATTTCATACTTTTAAAGTTTGGTCATTTTCTACCATACATTACGCCCATTGAGAAGCTCCACAAGTATAAGTTGAGTGTGGTGAAATCAGGTAATCTTGAGGTATACCCAACACATCCATCGGTTTGTGAAATAATAATAATCCTGGCATCATGGTGATAATGTGGGAGGGTGCTCTACCCAGCTGACAGTAATAAATCATTTTATCCCCATACATCTCATAAATGGCAGTCACAATGGATATATTAAGCATATGGAAGTACACATTACCAATAAGCGTGCCAGTCAAAATAATATGGTCCAACAGTTCTCCCGGATGAGATACAGCACACTCCTGGAAAATCCACTGCCTTCTCTACTTGAATGCTGGGATTATCAGAGGACCAATATATACACAATTTTTGAGTTCACTGTACCACTGAGCTTGAATATGGTGTCATCTAACAAAACAACACTAGTCTGAAAATCTTCATCCATCTTCAGTTTAAACATTTACAAAACTCAACTTGGTGATGAGTATCATCTTCATTCATATTGTGTGCATAAAATTTACACTTAGCTCTTCAGAATGTAACATACATTTGTTCTGCTGATTCCAGTCTCAAGTAGATTGCCTTACAAATTTTCATGATGAACATCATCATGGTGCCTCCGTAGCCAGGTGGGCAGGAGCAGCAGTGGGTAGCACACGCTTCTTGATTAGACCGGGGTTCGAGCCCGTGACCACCAAATACGGAGGATGCGGAAAGGTCAGGGAATGACCACCGCATATCCCCGGAGCAATATGGCCTTAGTTGTTAATGCTCCTAAAAACCAAATAACAACAACAACAAACATATGATGATCATGCAAATCACTGAAGACTTTCTCAATAGCATACATCTCAAATTCACATTTTGACTGTCATTAAAAACTTCACGCTCATTGTCATGTTTCTAGAAATGAAGACTTCTAGTTTAAACTAGGAGTTCACCTTACTTCATTTTAAAATAGCTTTGCATTATTCAAACAACAAATGTCCAGCCGTCACATGTACACTTTACATTACAGGTATCATTTCACAACTAACACCATCTTTTGCCAACAAAACACTAATCAAAGACAAAAATATATATATATATTAAGTTCCACAATAAATACATTAAATATTTATGGTGAAAAAGTATGCACATCTTTATTAGACACTATATACACAGACTTTATTTTATTTCCTTAATTTAACATTACTGTTGTCAAAATGAGCAAACAAATAGACACCATCTCAGTTAACTTTTTCAAGTTTCATTTTGCTGTCTGGTCAGTATAAGCAAGAATTTTATATGTAACTAGAGAAGTGTTACTATACTAGCATGTCAGGGAAAGAGCTACATGAGGGAAATATTCGGGACTTGATCATCATCTGGGATCTTGATAGTGTCATAAGGCTCACAGCACAAGTACCCTTAGTTACTTCTGGTGGTTGAAGCTGATGGTCTGGAAACATTCAGAGGTCAGCTGGATTGTACCCACATGAGGAGAAAAAATATAGACAGTTTAATTTTATTTACTTCATTAATTTTTTGGCTAGTGCAGCAAATGCCTAACACTTCCTTGCACCCTGGTTAATACTAATAGCAGGGAATGGTCATGGAGTGCTAAAATAGAGGATTATGAATGAAGTCTCGGATATTAAAAACAGAAAAGTGAGGGTATATAATCTTTAATTTAAGAGAGAAACAATGTATAGGTATTAGTAAAAAGGCCTAGTACACTGGAGATTACTGGAAGGAACATCGTGCTAATTTATCCGTATCCTCACACTGAGATCTTGGCCTGCACGCATAGATGCTATCTTCATTCCTAGTTGGAAGCAATCCAATTATATGTAATAGATACCAATGGAAGATCCACATATACTGTGTTAAGGAGGAAGTTATCCTAGAACACAATGAGTGTTGGCAATCAGCTTATGCAGTGGCTAATTTAGGATGTTCTGTTTCTCTGAATACTGATGTGTGCGTATGTGTTTAGTACCATTAGTGGTTGCCAAGGGTTGCATCTATTACATTCTGATCATGTGTTATCCTGTTATATAGTCATTTGCTTGTCAGAAAAATCAGTCTTTGATAGGCAACTTGAAAAATTGTCTATCAAAGACTGATTGCTTAGAGTAGTCTTTCTACTTCAATCGTTAATAATAAGAATAAACTTGGAAAGGATGCCTAATCAGATTCTCAACCAACCGCTGCTATGAAGTTTGGAGCTGATGCATATACAAGCCCCATCCCTTTTCTAACCTGCACAAGGTGGAAAGCTAGGGTGGTCACTACAGTTTGTAGAGCCATAGTGACCACCTTAGCTTTAAAATTAATTTATTCTGAACTGATGTGCTGTATTCCCTTGAATTCATTCTCATGGTTTTGGCAAAATCAGTTCTTCTAACATCATAATTCCATTTCTTGGCCATTTAAACCTCTAACATGTTTGGTAATTTTCTGACACTCATAGGAATCTGGTTGACCTCGATAGACCCTGTCCCTAGTCTTGACACAGCCTCAGATCCCGTGAGTCTTGACTTGACTGAACTGTTAATATTTTACTATATAATAAATAATCCTCTCCCTCACCCTGACTGACATACAATTCAGCTGTACTCTGGATATTTGGTTCTGGTACTAGCAATGATTTGTGGTAAGACTCAAACGAAGTACACTGCCTGTGTACTTTTTTTTAACGTTTAAGTACATCCATTCTTTAGGATACATAGGAAAATACACTACTATAGTGCTATATATATAAATTATGTTTAATGATCATCATCAGATGCAATTTATACATAGCAGTATATAAGTTATCTTTAAATTTTAAGATCATTATTCATCTAAAATGTGACACTAAAGTGTGTTTAGCACAACCTCATTGCCTGTGCAAGAATACCATTTAGAAAAGAATATGATTAATAACCAAATAATCATTTCTATTACATTCATGTGCAGTTCACTGTGTTCTATTTTAATCACAATTTAAGTTCTTTAGTCAAAGAATTTAAAAAAAATTTCACCAAAAATAAGTCCCCTTTATTTGCCAAGCTCATAAAGCTGTTTATCTGTCTATCACCGTGGCAAAAACTCAGTAAAAGCCCTTGTGCTACTAAGCATAAATACAATAATAAAAATATATCGATTACAAAATTTAAATAAATAGCATTATTTTCAATATGCTAAATAATTACACAAAGCAGGAAAAATATTCTTAGATCAAGAATCCTTTAAATAATTAGGACCTGTGTATATTTAGTATTTGGATAATCTAACTATAACTACTATGAGTAAAGGAAGAGACTTACCTATGTACATTGCAGAACTTTCTTTTTTTACATGATCATCAATATATGTAGTTCCTAATGTAAACACGGGAGATCCTCCACAGCCAATTAATACCTGAGATAACATAAAAATCATAATATAGAGGGTGTTGGAAGAAGTTCCCTCATTACACGTTTCATCATCAACTGAAGCAGTAGCTGCATTTATGAATCTAAAGGGGGAAAAAAAGGAAACAAACAGTATTATAGAAAGCTATATTTCTAAAAACTAATTACTAAATCAAATTAGCATGGTTTAAAGCGAGTCAGTTGGGGTTCCTCAATAGAGTAACTACTTTGATCACAGTGCACTAGTTCATGGTACTAGATGCAATTTTTTACTTATTTTTGTGTACATGATTGCTCGTTTGAGTTGATTCTGAAAGTTGTTCTGACTGAAAAACTAGGAATAATTCATAGGAGAGAAATTTTACTCCATCCCATTTGGAATCAGCTAACTACAACCCCAATTAAAAAGGTCTTTAAGAATTCTTTCAATCTCTGATATTCTTTGAAGTCAAAGAATTATTTCAATCTGAATCTGGCCCTTTCTAAGAAGAACAGCTGGTGAACCCAATAAACCACTGCAGAGGAGAAGCTCACACAGTATTTCTTTAAATGAAACTAGTGCGAGAAACATCAATATGACTCTAAAGACAAGTTCCTCAATAAATATTACCATAATATTCAAATTTCTTTGAACGTCACTTACTTTCTTACCTTTTCTTAGTTAATGTCTGAATAAGGTCTTGTCAATCCTGCTTTCAGGGAGGAGTCTTTTTAATCTAAGTTAAGCACAAAACCTATAAAACAGACTTCCACTAAACTATTCACTGCAACTTTGTTTAATTTCTACCTATGATTTTTTCCAGACTTACAGTTCAGGATTGATTTGTGTACATAGTAGTATACACCCATAGTACAAAATATGTTGATAATGAACCCATATTTTTTTTGCATACTTTTCCAAGTTATCCTCTACATCATAATAGCCTTCCCCTATAGGATTCCATTTCAATGCCTTCTGGCAACTAATTTAGCCAAATTTCGGATGGTGTACAATTAATTTCTTACATTTTCCTTGTCGTTCTAATACAAAGTAATTCTCTGCTGATTTTATTCAGCCATTATATTACATCTAATACAAAAGCTTTTGCAATGACCAACTAAAGAGCAATAAAAAATAAAACTGAAAAAGAACAGTATAAAAGCACTAAAATGTATAAAAAAAAAGTAGCTTTTGGAACAGAATATTCCTTCATCAGCTGAGAAGGATCACATTAGATATAATCATTTAAAGAGAATGGGTAGACGTGTGCAGTAAATAATTGTCTGGATGCAAACTAGTATGTGTGGCTGGAAGGTGGGGAGAAAAAAAAAAAAATGCACATGTGTGCAAAGAAGGATTTTTTTTTAGACTCTGGGTTAGCACATCACAATGGCTGTGTTATAATAAATTCACCATCACTCATCAGAGAGAGAGAGAGAGAGAGAGAGAGAGAGAGAGAGAGAGAGAATATCTTTATTTGAACTAAATGAATACAATGTACATAGATTTAAGTGAAGTTGCAATTGTCCCGTCACAGTCAACAGCCAGGGGCTCGCATCAGAACAGATAATTAGTTATGTGCATACTGTAAAATTAAAAATGTAAACAGGTTATTACACTTCCTCACATTACGCAGTATTAACTATATTTACAAGCTATATCATACAGTTATATTTACAATAAAAATATCTAATATACATGAATGGCACTTCTCTGTCAAACAAATTTTGTCATGGCACAGGAGAGCTTGGCAGATGGCATGGAGGGTGCATGAACTTGTTTTTATTCGATTTTGGGATTGGAGCGAGCTGCTAACACTTCTTTTCTGTAGGTTTTATTGCTGCAAAACCTATGAAAGTCAGAGTCGAGGAACTGTGCTTCCGTTAGCATTTGGTTTGGAAGGAAGCGGTCTGAGATATGAAGCCTCCAATTACTCGAGCAGAGCATTGGGGTTGACCAAAGTTCTGGCTTTGGTATTTGCCAGTAACACGAATCCCAAATGGACGGTGTTGAGATCTGGCCCGTGATTATTTTAACTGTAGCTATCAGTCGTCGTATTTTGATGATATCAGGCAGTCGCTGCATCCCCAGTGAAGTAGCTAAGGCTGTAGTTCTGTCCTGTGATGGGAAACAATCTTTCCAGTTAGCCCATTTAAGTAACCAGAATTCTGCAGAGAGGATTGGTTTCTTCATTGTAGTAGCTGCTGATGCCCACTTCAGTAGCATAGAGGAGTGGAGAATAGATTTACTGATAAATTTCTTAATTATACAAGGCTTCTCGACATAAATTAGTTTTTTTTTTTTTTTTTTTGATTTGGTAGTTGTTGGCACATCGGCTTCTGTGGCCATATTGCACCCCCCAAGGTTTTTGCAGTACTTTGATCCAAGCCCGAGGCGGGAATCGAACCCGCGACCTTTGGGTTGCCGGGCAGGTACTTTACATAAATTAGTTGTTTAGCTACCCACTGGAGAGAGAGGCTGCTCTGGTCATGAGCTTGTCTACATGAGCACGAAACCGAAGTTTTGGGTCAAATACTATTCCCAAATCTGCATAGGTAGAAGTGGCAGATATTATAATTCCATTGAGTGTTGGGGCTGGTGAACCCAATAAACCACTGCAGAGGAGAAGCTCACACAGTATTTCTTTAAATGAAACTCTAGTGCCAGAAACATCAATATGACTCTAAAGACAACTCCCTCAATAAATATTACCATAATATCCAAATTTTTTTGAGCTGACGTTCAAAGAAATTTGGATATTATGGTAATCTGAGAGGGTTGGTCTGAGAGAACACCATTAGTTTTGCTTTTTGTGGATTGATCAAATCCATACTGTTTGAGGTAAGAGGCGACATTGATGAGACTATTATTAATGCTTGCTGAAGCTTTCAAGGTAACTGTTGGAATTGGCATTAGAATTTTTATATCGTCTGCATATGTGATGATTTTCACATTGTTACGGACAAGAGGCGCAATGATAGCTGTAAATAATAAACCAGATAGAACTCCTCCTTGCAGAACACCAGCAGAGATCGCCTTCTTGTGCAATTGTCCATAGGCATCGATCTGTAGTACCCTATCATAGAGGAGTGATGCTATGAACCAGAAGATATTACCTTGGATTAGATAGCGGTCGTCCAGTAAGCGGAGGAGCACCAACACATTGATGGCATCTTCAATATCCAGGTACGTGATTATTGTGAGTTCCTCTTGCTGTTCAAAGGCGGACAATATATTACATATGTTTGCAAGGAGGTTCGTCACTGTGGATTGGTTTCAGATGGCATAGTGGATCTGTGGTGGCTTATCCCCAAGAATCTGATTCGTTAAGGTGGGCAGCATAGTTTTTTTCAGGAACGTTGAGGAGTTAGATATCGACCGAAAGTGCCTGGGTAGAGTGGCGTTTCGAACTTTTGGACATGTTCTGACAAGGTAGCTATTCCAGGCTTTAGGAAAAATTCTTGTGGTTAGAATTCCATTGAAGATGGACCTGAGCGGTTGGAGGATGAACAGACTGAGGCATTTCACCATGAATTGTGGCACTTTGTCGGCCCCCGCGGTTGGTGTCAGCTGGTGTGTAGAGATGGCGATGGAATGCAAGGTATCTTGTTGTAATTCATGTAAATCAATGTAATATTGACTCCATAATATGATGGATGTGCCTCCCCATTTTGGTTAATAATGGTATCTGCCATGTATATGGAGTACCTCTATGTCTGATGGCAGATATCATGGGAACAGTCTAAAATCTCAATGTTAAAGTGGAAATAAAGATTTATGAGCTACTTACACCAATAATGCTCTACAACAGTGGAACATGCACAGTTGACCTCAGCAAGAACCCTCTGGTAATCCAAGAGATGATCTACAAATCTCCTGTTACACTCATCAACATAACAAATGCCACAATCTGTTCAGTTTATCATTTAGCACAATGAACTGAACCACTTCATTAAAAAAAAAAAAAAGGAAAAACAGATATAGAAGTTGCAATCTATAATAACTTTTGTAATTATAGATTGCAACTTCTGCCAGAGAGTTGAACAATGCTCAATTTAATAGAACACATGTAGATTTGTAAATGACAAACTGACTTGCAAACACAGGCTTCTCTATCTACTGAGGTTACAAAATAGGATCCTGCTCATCATACCAAGACATCCAAAAAGGGAGAGCCCAACCAGCTTCCAGCTCCATGGTAAATTAGATAACATGTGATACGGACTTGAGATATTGGAGGAGCAGCACCTCTGACCGAAAGCATAATCTTTCTGCAGTCATCCCTCATGAGTTAGAGGTGCAGCTCCTCCAGTATCTAAATTTCCTATCACATTTTATCTAATTTACCATGGAGCTGGAAGCCAATTATGTTCTTCCTTTTTGGATGTCTTGGTGCAATAAGTAGGACCCCACATTTAATTTCAGTATACAGAAAGCCTATGTGTTCAGGTTAATTACAAGTCATCACATGTCACAGAGTACCTATATAGCACTGCATATGCAGTGCTAAATTGAATTCAGTCACACTCAAACTCAATTATGGACAGGGACGTTGAGATCCAGAGTTAGATCAGACTTCACAAAATGAGAGCACTCACCTCAATCTGTGCAGCCTGGAACGATGCATGTTACACTGGCCTACCTCCACACACTATCTCAACATTTCATAATGTCTTCTATTATTATCATATTTGGTTGTGTGTACAGCTCCCTGGCAAGAAATTGCAATCTATAATTACTGAAGTGAAGTGTGTTATTCCATTTGTTTTACAAAGTGACTCTGTTTATTAAGTATCCACATCATGGGATTTATAACTTGAGCTAGTCTGGCAGGAGACTTACTGATTATATCTCAGAGCATGGAGGAAAGTTAGTAATGAGGTGAACTTTACACGCTCTGCTGTTGTGGAATGTTGGCACAAGCAGCATGATGATCTTGATTTTTTCTCTAATACTGAGATTTTAGACGGCACCCATAATTTTTACTACTGCTTGTGGTCAACCTGTCGCAAGGAAATCACACACTCTGAAAGTTTGTTTGTTTGTTATTTGGTTTTTAGGAGCATTAGCAACTAAGGCCATATTTCTCCGCACACACCCTGAAAGAACCAGGATGGAATAACAAAAGTGCAAACCAACCAATCATTACGTCATCATCACCACAAAGAACAGGACATCAGTCCCAAGAGTGACCACCAAAACTGGACCAGACTCACTGAATGGACCCTCTACATTTTAAGTGACAATTGGACGGGACAGGCATCCCAAGTGCGACCAGATTCAGACCATAACTAGGACAAACTGGAAGATGGGACACCGTTCCTATAAGTGACATTTCTTAGACCAAATTGGACTCACTGAATGGGAATTCCTAAGAAGACTTGCCACAGCTTTGATATTCAAGGCCATCTTGGCTCTCAAAACCATGCTCCCTTGCATGGTCCTTTCTTCCCCTTTCCTCCTATCGGGGGGGGGGGGGAGCTTACGGTCTCTGTCTCCTCCTTCCTTCCCTCCGGTGGGGCATGGGCCTGCCCCACTGACACCTTGGGGCTGCCTTCTCTATTGACCCCATATTTCTGTCTGTTTCCCCCCAGACTTCAGTCTCTCCCCTGCTCTCTTAAAAATTTACATGACTAGTGTTCAAACCAACCCCTAGTAATCGTACCCCACACCCAAACTTAATTAACACAATTTTTAATTACCTCAGCTAACCCTATTTATCCCCCCCCCCTTTTTATTGGTCCTTGCTACTGAAATCTCAGGAAATTAGGTGGCAGGACTTGCCAGAGTACTTATTTAAAAATACTGGTGTACCTGGTCTGCCTCCACGAGGCAGATTGTGGATAACATTGGGTACCATTAGGGGCCCAACGGCTAAATGACCAGAGGAACAAAGGCACATGACACTAAATATATACAAAATCCATACACTTTTAAACCTCTGGCATTGACAGTGTTCTGTTTCGCACCCACAATGTATACTATGCGGAGATGGGGGGGAACCCCTGGTGCCGTTTGACATTAAACACACTCTACACTCTTGCTTGTGGTTATAAGAACTCTTGTTTGTGGCAGGTTCTAATATTAACCCAATGGGAACACATACACCCTATTATGGAGTTAGTACTCTTATGCTGTGATGAGCAATGGTGATTTTATTATAATGCAGCCACTGCATAACATTGTGCTTCCCCCCCCCAGCTGCATATGATCCAGACCAATTTGGATCTGGATACATGTTTGATGCACATATACCAGCCATCCTATTTAAATGAGTGTATGCTACACCATTCTTCTAAAGTGATGAAGCCCCCCCCCCAGCTGCATATGATCCAGACCAATTTGGATCTGGATACATGTTTGATGCACATATAATGAGTGTATGCTACACCATTCTTCTAAAGTGATGAAGGAATTTATTACAAAAGTAATTTATTTATATATTTTAGTGCTTTCATATTATTTTAAAATTTTCAGTTTTTAACTATTTTTAATTTTTTTATTGCTTTCTTGGTTTTAGTTGAAATTTTATATCTCATTTTATTTATGTATTTAATTGCTACTTGTTCTTTTAATTAAAAATGTTTGTGTTTAGTGAGTTGTTGCAAGAACTTTCATATTATGTCAATGCTCAAGGCCTCTTTTCTAATTTTAACATACACCTATTATTGTGTTACGGATTTTCTAATGAACACTTATACATACAGAGCTGAAAGTTTCGAAATAACGACCAAAGGATGCTGTACACAGCATGTCTGTGTACAGCATCCATGTAATTTCTCTGCACATGCAGAGAAATTACAGATATTAATCAAAAGGGCATGCATGCTCAGTAATAAATTTATTAAGACCAGAAATAGATGTACAAGTATATATACTACTAAAAAATATACTTGTATGTAATCTCTGTGAAAGTATTGTTTTCATAGGGAAATTTTAAAAACAAGCAAACCAAGTTGTGCATACATCTGAGAAAGATTTTCATACAAAGCTTTCAGACATACAGAAAACTTAATTTGCTCATTTTATCTTCTGAATGACACTTGAGTATTTTAACAAACCTTAACTACCACTTTCCTCCAAAGTTGCAGGATAGATGTGCCTTCAACCAGCAAGTTGTTGATTGTTGGAACAGGTTTCCACCTGTTGTTGTGGAATGGATGGGATATGCTTAAACAGAATGGGTGAAAGAATATTTGCTGATGGTATTGAGGCAGTGTTAGGTGGGTCGGAAAACTGCTAGTTTGTGAGGATACACACACTAATAGATCAACAGTAGCTGGAAGTGATTCTTGCACTGCTTCTATCGGAATGAGCAGCAGCCTGGAAAAAAAATTGATGGGGATCTCAAGAACCACTGGGAGTCATCATTAACACAGGCATGTGTTTGTTTGTTTGTTTGAGAATTTTTTAGGCACATGGGCATCTATGGACATAGTGCACCAACAGTCATATGATGCAAGAAAGCAAGCTTATACAGCATTAGCCAAAAAAAAAAAAAAAAAAAAACCACCAATCTTTCCATTTTGCCCATCTGGTCACTCCATATGTTTGTCTAGTTCGGGCTTAAATTTATTTAAGCTATCAACTTCCACGACAACAGACGGAAGTCTGTTTCAGCAATCAACTACCGACTAGCTAAGGGCAAACTTCTGCACATCTATCCTACAACTGTCTTGCCTCAATTTGAATCTATGCCCTGCCCCCTCAGGTTCTTAATCTGAGCAAGAAGTATCCTATCAGCATTGAGCCTCCTCAACCCATTCAAGGCCTTATACACCTCAATAAGATCACCTTGCAGGTGCCTAGTCTCCAGACACTGCAATTTGCAAAACCTAAGCCTTTCTTCATAAGAGCAACCCTTTGTTCCTACCACCAATCTTGCTGCCCTTCTCTGTACTCATTCTAGCAAATCTACATCCTTCCTAAAATGAGGCCTCCAGACCTGTATGCAATTTGAATTTATGCCCTCTCAGGCAATTATTTTGAGGAAGAGAAAGAATCCCATCAGCATTGAGCATGCTCAAACAATTCAAGGCTTTATACACCTCAATCAGATCATCTTGCAGGTGCCTAGTCCCCAGACACTGCAATTTGCAAAACCTAAGCCTTTCTTCATAAGAGCAACCCTTTGTTCCATTCACTAATCTTGCTGCCCTTCTCTGTACTCATTCCAGCAGCTCTACATCCTTCTTAAAACGAATGATGATGAATTCACCAGAGCTTACCTGAAGCAATTTATAATCAAATAATTAAATTCGAAATAACAAGGACACAGATATAGTCAAATAATTACACAAATATAAACATATAAATAATAATTATAATAACTATAATAATAATTATAGTCATGTAGGTTGGCTGAACAGGTGCGCAAATTATATACCTATTTCATCACATTCGTGTAATTGGTCTCATCATAAAAAAGTAGACATGACAGAAGAAAATAGAAAACAATGTAGAATTACCATCCAAAGATCTATCAGGTCCACATTTTTTTCCAATAAAAAAATGTTCTTGTTGACCTGAGTTAGCTTTTTAGGTTAGAATTACATAAGCTATATTTAAAAGTATTTTAGTACATTAGTATAGTATATAAAAAGGTAATAAGGCTTTTAAAAAAATTCTTTGAATGGAATCATGATAATTTAATTAATAAATTACTTTTATATAAATAATTCTTACCCTGGTGCTGCTGAAAGTGTCTGTACTCGGGCAGGCAAGCGACAAGTGTACTGCTCTATATGGCTATAATTGTGAATCACTTCCCTGTGTGATGAAATGCTGATATCCAGAAAATACGGTACAGCAAATACAAAGGACCCAACAGCCATCACAATTATACCTGAATATGTTAAAAGTTGCTTTATACAAATCAATAAAACAATTATACAATGGTAAAAGCAACAAAGAAAAATTTTTTAAATAAAATTTCCATTAATCACTTTCATCATCATCTTTTTGTATAGTTAGTATCACATAAAGCAATTCTATTTTAATATTTTAGATTCAAATCTTGATTAACTCATTATCTTCATGCACCAGTCTTCAACACTGAATTCTGTACATATTTCATTTGAACATTTAACAAAATTACCTAAGCACATAATGAGAGAATTGTAAATCATGTGTGTAGAACCTTGAGACTTCATACATCATTAATTAGATGATAACTTTTAAAAGTAACTAATGATAAAATAGAATAGTTAAAAAAAAAAAAAAATTTAAATAAAGAGAATCTTTCATTGCATCACCTTCAATTGTGACAGTTACATGAATGGATCATGTTGCAATGTCCCTTCACGGCTAAAAGGCCAGTGGTTAACACTTATACAGATGATAACAAGCAGATATATTACAGAAATAAATAAATTGTCATTAAGTGATATAGGACATAAAACAAATTAAATGAAATAATATCAAGTGACATAAGACATTAATAAGACGATAACAATAACTTCCATAATGGCATTAGGTTACACAAAAATTACATTAAATAATACTGGTGTAAAGTAACATTTAAATTAATTAACAAAAGGACACTTGAAAGTCCCGATTTTTGTCTTTGTATCTCGTGGGAGAGAACAGCATGAACAGAGGCAGTTGATGCACACACTGCTGGCTCCTTTCCCGGTATGCCTGGTAATTAATCAGAGCATCAAAGTGGCAAGTGCCGGGCAGGTTGGCTTGGATGCGATGAAGAGAAGGCTTTTCATTTTTCAGACTGTCGTTGACTATTCCTTACTGGAGGAAACATGTGTTGTGAATTTACATGTCACTAGATTGCTTCGAGGACACCCTCTGTCCATGCTGAATGATTGGAGGGAATGAGATGTGTGGGACCCAGAATCCTCGTCCTATAGTGTCAGTTAACAGCAAAATTCTCTAAGTTGGCATCGATGCCCTGGATTCTTCCGAGTATCTGGTATATAGGAAGCGATCTGATAAGTGGAGGCACGAGTGCAGTGGGCAAATTTTTTGGGGTGGCTCGGAGTTGGACAGGTGGAATCCTCCAGCCACAGAGATCTCAGAATGAAGGAGATGTGATGAGACAGGTCAGATTCTTTATCGTGATTACCAGACTCCTTTCTTGAATGAGAGAGGGCAGCCTGGGAATTCCCAGGGCCATTTCAGTCATATGGGCTTGGGGTGGTATCCTGTGTTTGTAGGTTATCCACTTGAGGAGCCAGTACTCTGCTGCCCAGATGGGTTTTGTGTTCGTGGGTGCTGCAGACACCAAGTCCTTGATAGTCCTGACATTTTGTTGCAGTAACCTTGTCTGAGACATAATGCAGGTGCTGCTTTTCTCTCCATTTCAGTGGGCCTCTTGCCTGATGAGTTTTTCGATGTGATGGTTAAATGTCAGCTTTGTGTCAAAAACAACCCCCAAATCTAAAGATATGAAACAGGAAGTATGGATACTGCATTCATCTTTGGCAAGATGGTTGTGGGCTCTTTCTTCAATGAGTAGAACATACATTCAGACTTTGCTGGGTTGATATTAAGGCCAAATTGTTTGAGGTAGCCTACTAGTGCGAGGAGCACACTGTTAATTTCCTCTGTGATCATATTGGTCACAACCCTTTGTTCCATTCACTAATCTTGTTGCTCTTCTCCATACTTGTTCCAGTAGCTCTACATCCTTCTTAAAATGAGGCCTCCAGACCTGTATACAGTACTCAAGGTGTGGCCTGACCAGTGCCTTATACAAGGGGATAATTATCTCCTTATCCCTGCTAGAAAAATTCCTGTATATCATTGACAAGACACCATGAGCTACTCTTGCAGACCGTCTGCATTGCTCAGAAAATTGACATAAAAATAATGATAACAAAAATGGTACCTAATACAGTAGGTCCTAGGACTTTAACTACTTCTTCTAAAGGTTGGCAGCCAAAACTGTAGGATCCACCGCAATAAGCAGGGTCTCTGTTTCTGTTATGATTTATATGTATGAAACATATACGTCCCGACAGATACCAAAAGGAAGGAATAAAATTCAAACAAATAAAAACTAAATAAAGTTAAAAAGCTAAAATAATGCGATTAAATCCTGTTAAAGAAAAATTGAATGAAAGTTTGAATTAAAAAATGAAGGCAAAAAGCCCAGTATGAAATTTAAACAAAGTACCTTAAGATAAAGGAATATAGTCAGGTTTTTGACAACTTACTGTATGCTTGGACCGGAATCGGTGAAATTAGCTGAGTGTGGTGAATACAGACTACATTGGAGACTAAAGATGGAAGCAATTTACACTCCCCCCCAGAGTGAGGGGGGGAGGTGTGAATTGGTCAAAGTGAACCATACCCGTGTGATGGGAAAGTAAGCAATTAAACAAAAAGTAAGTAATTAAAAATAAATATATTATATTTTTTAAACTTACCTTTCCCTATCCACACAGGCATATGTCTGTGACTGCCTAAATAACTGACAAAAATGATGGTCAGTAGATTACCCACTTCAAATGTACTAGCTATGGCTCCTGACATTCGACTAGGTATATCAAACCTCTTCTCTATTGTTGTTATCACACTATTATGGGAAAATTTTAAATATGACCAGCTTAAGATATTTTACTAATATCTAAACTTTTTATTTAAATAAGCATACAATAAATAAAAATAATCTGATTATGACATGGGTAAGAGAGAAATATCTGATATCAATGACTTCTTAAAAACCTACTATCGTTAATTTTTCTAGGAGAAAGTGAAAATTATAGGAAGCTATCAATATCTCAAACTCTGAAAATCTCCTGCAAAAACTGCCAGAGAAAGAACATTTTAAAATTCTGGTCAACTCTAACTGTATGCTGTTAATACTGTTCTTAATAACTCTATACTGTTTCCATTCCAGAAAACTAGGTTAACAAAATGTTTCTATGCAAGCTAATAAGCATAAACTAGGGGACCATATCAGCTATATATTCATTATATCAATTCACAAGAGGTTCACATGCTCTCTCAATAAATCACTTTCACAAAGTAATATGATTTTCTGTCCATAAGTCTGACATGAAATATGCCTCCAGTTTCCATTATTCTGGTTTCAGAACAAAATCTTTTGATAATTTCTAGGTGTTATTAAAATCTGAATGTTGTAGTACTTAAGTAAATAACTTTGTATGATTGCATCATATGAATTAGCACTGCCAGAACGTTTTCTGTTTAGTCTGGTTTGGTTCTGATTTCATTTTTAGAGTCAGAAAACAGAAAAAGGCAACATAAAACAGGGGCAATTTCAGAATCACAATTTTGAGAACAAGTGGAGAAATGCCATCAGGATTTGAAGCTTTCTTGGTATCAGGGTTGTTTAGAATTTGTGTCATAAGACCATAGGAGGAACTGAGCAGAGTGTGTTGGATATAAGAGGGTGTTTATTAAGCTTGTAGATAAGAGATGGAAGAAAAGTACAATGGTAATAAGTCAGCTTTGTTTTCTGTGGAAAATGTAATAGAACCATAAGGTTTTAGCAACAATATGAGCACAAGGCTGACAAAAGCTGTGGTCAATAGCTTTGAAAGGAGACCAGAATTCTCTACTACCATTTGGACAAGAAATTTTCTACTCTTAGATTGTTCAAAATTGAGTTTAGAGTGATTCAGAACAGTTTAAGGTAAATAAAAAGGAAAGCTGCAGATTATGTTATAGGCCATTGTGATATGCTACATTCTTATCTTGAACAGTACAATGTGTACAGAAGGACAGACAGGGCAGAAAGGGAGGGGGGTTATGCTGTAAGTTAAGAAACAAAATCTAAGGAAGTGCATCCAGTTGACAAGGGGTGGACAGTGCAAAGTTCAGTCTGTTTGGCATGACAAACACTGGTAAATGAAAAAGAGAGTAGGAGTATGTTAAGTTTGTTTGTTATTTGATTTTTAGGAGCATTATCAACTAAGGCCATATTGCTCCGGGGATATGCAGTGGTCATTCCCTGACCTTTCCGCATCCTTCGCATTTGGTGGTCACGGGCTCGAACCCTGGTCTAATCAAGAAGAGTGTGCTATGCACTGCTGCTCCTACCCACCTGGCTACAGAGGTGCCAGGAATATGTTATAGACCTAGTGAAAATGAACAGTTGTGCAGAGAAATAGAATGGGCCAATAAATCAGAATGTCTTGTAATGGGGGATTTTAACTTAACAGTGATTGACTGGAACTTGTGGGTTGGTCACTCACATGATAGCAAGACTTTTGTGGATTTATTGGAGGATTGTTTTCTACAGCAACATTTTCAAGAGGCAACCAGAGGGAGTAATACCCTTGATCTGATTATCAGCAGTGATAACGCATGCATTAGGAATCTGCAGATAAAGGAGCCACTAGGTGACAGTGATCAACAGTGTACTGATGTGGGATTTACTTAAAGATGTAATTACAATCACAGGTAAGGGGAAGGGTTTCTGTTTTCGTAAAGATGGCTACAGAGGTCTCAGACAGTTTTTAAATTCTATAGAGTGGGATCAACTAATGATGTTACCAACGGTGAATACTAAATGGGAAACCATCAGTGACAATCTTGGAAGCTACTAGACTTTTCATACCAACTAAGAAATACTGTTCAAGGTTCAGGCATAAATGGATATCGCATGAATTAATGAGGCTCGTGGCAGAGAAGAAAAATGCATAGGATGCATATAAACTATCAGGCAACACAGAAGCCTATGACAGATATAAGCTAGTTGGAATCAAGTCACAAAGGAGGTTAGGCAGGCGAAGGCAGATTACAAATCTGTAGCAAAGGATGCAAAGAAAACAGCAAAGAGTTCTTTACTTATGTAAACACTAGAAGGAAGAGGATAAATCCAATTGGTCCACTTAACATAAATGGTTTGACTATTGATGATCCTGCTTAAGTAGCTGATAAACTGAATGAGTATTTTGCATCTACATTCACACATGAGGAGTTATTCAAGGAGGGGAATGCCAGAAGTTTATCAAACTCTAACAGGGAGCTAAATGATTTTGTGATAACTGAGAGGAAAATGGAGGAGAAATTGTTGAAGTTAAACATAAAAAAGGCACACCTGGGGCAGATGAAATCTATCCAGTTATAATGAACCAGTTATATAAAGAATCCAGTTATATAAAGCAAGGGAAGTAAATAAGCAAACACTTAGCCATAATTATAAGAGCATCCTTAGAGTCAGGGGAGGTTCCCATGGACTGGAGATGTGCAAATGTATCCCCAATTCACAATGGGGGTTCAAAGGGTGACACAAATAATTATAGACCTGTTAGTATAACTTCTGTTCCGGAGAAAATAATGGAGTCGCTAGTTAAAGAGGTGATACAGAATCACCCAGACAAGACAGCAGCAATAGTTCAGACACAACACGGGTTTGTTAAGGGGAAGTCTTGTCTGACCAATCTGATTGGATACTACGATGTGGTCACAAAGGAACTGGATGCTAAAAATAATTTTGAAATCATATACTTGGATTTCAGGAAAGCTTTTGATACTGTTGCACATGGAAGACTGCTGTACAAATTGGAGCAGTTTGGTATTAAGGGTAAGTTGATACAATGGATAACAGGGTGGTTGAGTGACAGAAGACAGAGTGGTAATCAATGGACACTGCTCTTAGTAGACTAATGTTATTAATGGAGTCCCCCAGGGTTCGGTGTTGGGTCCACTGATCTTTTCTGTATTTATCAATGATATTGATGAAGGTATATCAGGTTTAATGTCCAAGTTTGCAGATGATACAAAAGGTTGGCAGAGTTGTAAATGACACTAAAGACAATATGCTACTGGAACAGGATCTAGAAAAGTTAGGCAGATGGGCTGAGAAGTGGTAACTGAAGTTTAACATTGACAAATGCAAAGTACTGCATATGGTTAGCAGTAACCCAAGAGAAACGTACCAACTCTGTGGTACTACACTCAGGGAGGTGGAGAATGAAAAAGACCTGGGTGTAATTGTGCAGTCAGATATGAAGTTCTGAGCAGTGCAGGTGGGCTGCAAGAGCAGGTCATGGAGTTTTGTCAATGATATATAGGAATTTTGCTAGCAGAGGCAAGGAGGTGATTATCCCTTTGTATAAGGCAATGGTCAGGCAACATCTTGAGTACTGTATACAGGTCTGGAGGCCTCATTTTAGGAAGGATGTAGAGTTGCTAGAATGAGTACAGTGAAAGGTAACAAGATTGTTGAGAGGAACAAAGGGGTGCACTTATGAAGAAAGGCTTAAGTTCTGCAAGTTGCAGCATCCCCAGACTAGGCACCTGCAAGATGATCTGATTGAGGTGGATAAGTGCTTGAATGGTTTGAACAGGCTCAGTGCTGACGGGATACTTCCGCTTGCTCAGACTAAGAACCTGAGTGGGCATAGATTCAAATTGAGGAAAGACAGTTGTAGAATAGATGTGTGAAAATTTACCTTTAGCCAGTGGGTAGTTGATTGCTGGAACAGACTTCCAACTGTTGTTGTGGACGTTGACAGCTTAAATAAATTTAGGCTGAACTAGAGAAACATTTGGGGTTCAGTGCTGGACCTATTGCTGTTTTCAACATTTATCAATGATATTGATGAAGGTATATCAGGCTTAATGTCTAAGTTTACAGATGATACAAAGGTTGGCAGGGTGGTAATCAAGGTCTAGAAAACTTGGGCCAATAAACTAAGGAATGGCAGCTGAAGTTTAACATTGACAAATGCATGGGTAACAATAACCCCAGAGTGGTGGAGAATGAAAAAGACCTGGGGGTATGTGTGAAGTCAGACTTGAAATTATCTGAGCAGTGCAGACATGCTGCCAGGACAGCTCATGGGGTTTTGTCAATGATATACAGAAACTTTGGTAGCAAGGATAAGGAAGTGGTTATCCCACTGTATAATGCCATGTCTTGAGTACTGTATACAGGTTTGGCTTCACTTTAGGAAGGATGTAGATCTGCTGGAATGGATGCAGAGAAGGGCAACCAGATTGGTGAAGGAAACAAAAGGATGCACTTACCTAGAAAGGCTTCAGTTCTGCAAATTACAGTGTCTTGAGACCAGGAACCTGAGGAGGAGATCTCATTTAAGTGTTTAAATGCCTCGAATGGAATGAATAAGCTAAATGTTAATGGTATTCTTCCACTTGCTGAGACTACATACAAGAAGGGGCAAAAATTGAGCCGGCAAGTGGTTGATTGTTGGAACAGGCTTCCACCTGGTGCTGTGGAAGTACAGGTCGAATAAATTAAACCTGTCTAAATTCAACGTAGAACTAGACAAATTCTAGGAGGGTATAGATGGGAGAACTATGGAGGTGGGCTTTTTTTTTTTTTTTTTGGTTGATGCTATGTAAGTTTGCTTTCTTGCATCATTTGTCATTACTACTGCTATATGATTATGAATGAATTTAAGGCAGAAAAAAAAAAAAAAAAGGAAAAAGAGAGATCAGCTTATATGCTAGAATATAAAGCAATTATATATTAACTTTGCTAAAATGACAGTCCTGGGATATAATATGAAATTTAAATTTATTTGCTTATTTAATTAGTGCAAATTTTGAAGTTTATAGTATTTATGGCTAATATTTATGTTATGTGTTACAATTAAAAAGCTTTATTTTGTAATAGTTGGGTTAAAATGAATTTACAGAAATTTAATCAAACATTTCCATTTATAAGCCAAAGGTTTTGGCTACCAGTTTTTAATGACCTTATATCTAAAGTTGTTAGACTGTACAAGAAATGAGAAATAAGATAGAGAAAGTATAACAAAATAATCCTGCACAATCTAACTAACCGTCATGTTCATGGTATCCAATAAACAGAGGAAAAATCCTAAATGACACGTACATAATGCACACATTTATATATAAAATCACGTAAGGGATTTAACCTTTGAAATGCTCTAGTCTTGACATCCTAATGCAACAGTAAATTCAAAAAAAAAGGAATAATAAACAAACAATATAACTTGTTAATAAGTCTTTTACACATTTTAATCAACTAAAATAATAAAATGCAACTGTGGAGTAATGATCATTCTCATAAAAAAGAAAAACGATAATAATATTTGCTTACATAATGTAGGCAAATATCATTATCGTTTTTCTTGCCTTGCTGTGAAAGGAAATGCACACTAAAACATTGATTATCCAACACAAAATAACACATATTAGCAAAAAGTATAATTAGGCACACTAAAACATTGACCATCCAACACAATATAACTTATATTAGCAACAAGTATGATTTGGTCATGAGAGAAATCAAAATTGATAAATACATAATAAATGAAAAAAAAAATGAAATAATTACCCACCTATTAAAATAACCTGAAGATAAAGCCTGTTGTAGTGTTACCAGCACACATGATAGGAAAACAAAGACTCTAATCCTGGCAAAGCGCTGCATGCAGCGTGGACGGAAAGATAAAATACCACATTCTCTATCTTCTTCATCTTCAGATTCTAAAAGTTCAACATAAATTTTCAAAATTATATACAGAAATTAAACATGTATAAAAAATAATACACAGTGGAACCTATATATGCGAGGCAAACTGAATATATTTTTTGCACCACTTAGACAGGTTCCACTGTTTATTGAAGAAACTTTCATGGGCGTCCACAAAAATTCTGAAGGATGGCATTTCCTTGTATAAAAAGGCAAGTCTGTTGAGTCAGCATCAGGCTAATAATAATTTCTTTTATTGTTAAGTGAAGGTATTACTTCATCCAATACATGTTACAAATAATCCAAAAAAAAAAAAAAATTCTTCTCAAGATGAGTTTTTTACATTACTCTTCTCACCAAGTTTAAGGATAGGAATACACACAGACATATTTTTATTTATTATTATTTTTTTTTAAATTTTATATTAGTGAATCGAGTACTTTATACACTCTACAACAAACTCATTTATCCAATGTCCAAATGTCACATGTTCTATTAAGCATATTCATAAAAAAATGTTTGTCTGCTGCTCTAAAATTTTTTGCAAACTTGGAAGCCTTGCAGGAAATGAAAACATGACAGGTTTTAATCGCAAATATTCTATAAGCAAATAACCAATGGGCAGATATACTTCATTATCTTGTTCTTGTTAAAGATTGTCCAAGTTAATTACAAGATGTTTCCATATTTCTACTTATTCAGAAATTAATTGAAAAACTCACTAATGCTGATGAAATAAATACAGGAAACCTTTCAAGCAGCTTCTCTGGGGCAAAAAACAAAAGAGGATAGCTGAACAAGCAATCATGGCAAACTTATGTACTGAAACTGATAAATAAAAATGCATGCTTGGGAAGGGTAGAGGGATAAAAAAACTAAAAAAGCAATCTATAAATAATTTAAAAGCATAAGCGTGGAGAACTTATGGTCTTGTAGTGACAACTGAACGTGAAAGAGAATGTTTCTTCCTACTTTATCTGATACCTAAAATATGGTCTTTAAATGACAGGAAATTGGATTTAACAAACTCATTTTAATCATATAATGCGGACGCCCATGATTGATTTGTTCATTTATCAACAGAAGAAAGAGTAATGGCCCCAATGTAGAGAGGTTCCACTGTATAAAAGAAATTTTGTTCACTTACAGGCTGAAAAGGTGAGAGATTTAATAGCCCTATTATACCTTTATAAGCAGAATGCATTTTGTCACACATATCATTTGTAGGCAATCTGCCCATCATGTCATTAACATGCCGCTTGCCCACTGTGACACTAACACGTCGTTTGCCTGTCATGTCATTCGCATGCATTTTTCCAATCCCGCCAGTTGATTTTGAAGCTTTTGCCCCATGATGTTCAACTTTATCTGGCAAAAGAAAAATTCATGTTGCAATAGATAAAAAGTCAAGACATAACAAAGAAGCAATGTAAACACTAAAAGTACTGTTACAAAGCTTAATACATATATATACACACACACACACACACACACATATATATATATATCAAATAAAGAAAGTGCTATTTTTGCTTCACTCCCAACATTCAGCTATTAGAACATTCTGCATTTTAATTTACAATTTGTAAATTAAAATGTAGAATTAATGTCCACTTGCAGTGTAATGGGATACTACTCACCCTCTGGTGTGATCTGCTACAGGAGGGAAGGTCTGTAATCCAGGTGAAACACCCAAGTTGTCTAGGAAAATTAGAGGTTTATGATGGTGTTTTTATGTTGCCCCTTTCACACCCATACTCCCTTTAAATGGATTGAGTAAACTTATTAAAAATTTAATAAATATGTTATTCTTACTATTTCTTGGACAACACACATATGGAGGCGAACTTAAATTAAAAAAAAGGATGGCTACAGAACAGATGTGTGAAAATTTGCTTTCGACCAGAGAGACAGCGATTGCCAGAACGAACTACCATCAGATGTTTTGGAAGTGAAATCCTTTATTCCACACTCCACCTTAAAATCTCATCTTTTATCTAAACCTTGATTTTCCAATATGTGTGCTAAGGCTGTTCAAGGTGAGAATGTTTCATATCACAATTGGCTTGCATCAAAATCTCCAGGTTCATTTTCTGCTAACACCAAAGCTCACTACAATTGTAAAGCAGTTATTAATCAGTCCAAACTAGATTTTCAACAGGCTAAGAGTAGAAAACTTGATTCTTGTCCAAATGGTAGTTGAGCATTCTGGTCTCTTGCTTAAGCTATTGACTGCAACTTTTGCCTATCTCTACTCCCACCTCTGTTAAAACCTGATGCTTCTATTGCTACCTGAGCTAAAGATAAAGCCAGCTTGCTAGCATCCTACGTTTTTCTTCACTTGTATTTACGATATTGATAAACATTCCATTCAATGCTTAATCTGGTCATCTGTCAAAAGGATATCAGAAAAATTTTGAACAGTCTTGATGCCAAAAAAGCATCCAGTCCTGATATTATTTCTCCACTTGTTCTCAAAACCTGTTCCCCTGAGCTTACTCCTGTTCTGTGTTGCCTTTTTTACATTTTCTTATTCCACCAGTGTTTTCTCTTCTGCTTGGAAATTCTCATATCCAGTCAGTTCCTGAAAAAGGGTGACAAATCCCTCCCATCCAATTATTCTCCTATTGCGCTTACTTCTACTCTTTCTAAAGTAATGGAGAAATTTATTAACTGCCAACTCCTAAACTACCTATAACCTTCCATCTGATCAATAATTGCCAGTATGGATTCAGTCAGTTTCGAACCACTGGTGATATACCAGCTTATGTTACTCATCAATGGACAAATTCAACGGAAAAATTTGGTGAAACTCAAGCAATTGCTCTTGACACTTGAAGGGTTTTTGATCATATTTGGCATAAAGGTCTTCTAAACAAGTTTCCATCTTATGATTTGTTAACTGTTTTTTGTAATTAAGTATTCAGTTTTCTCTCTGACTGCTCACTGGTAGATGGCTATTTACCAGTGAGCAGTAGACTGGTAGATGGCTCTGTCTTCTAACTTCTCCATTAATGCAGGTGTTCCCAAAGGTTCAATTCTTTCTCCCACTCTTTTCCTCTTGCATATTAACAAACCGCATTAAGCACTTATAATCCTGAAGACATTTTTAATACAGATGAAATAGGGTTGTGCTATAGGGCTATCCCAGACCATTGAGTTATTTTAAAAAATTCCTCTGCATCTGCAGTAAAGATCAAGGACAGGATAACAGTTCTTTTAACATGCAACATGATGGGAACAATCAAGATGAAGCCACTAGTTATAGGCGAGAGTAAACTGTCTAGACGTTTTTAAGGAGTAAAACGGCTGCCTGTTGAATATGCCAACACTTGGATGACAGCTTCTTTATTTGAAGATTATCTTCATAAATGGGATTGATTTTGGACAACTGCCCAGCTATTCCAAAGGTGACTCAAAAACACTAAATTAGTTTTCAACCTCTCAACCAGGGAATAATAAAAACCTTTAACACCTTTTATGGATCGGATATGAGGCAAAGAATCATCCAGTTCATAGATGAAGGTTTGGAAACATCATCCAATATCGCAAAGCAGATAACTGTTCTAGTTCAGGTTTTGGAAACTTCATTCCAGGCACTCATTTTCATATGAAGTGCATCTAGATGTACTTCATATGAAAATAAGTATGAGCACTGAAAAACCTTCATTTCAGTGCCTGAAATGAAGTTTCCAAAACCTGCATTAGCAACTGTTTCAAAAAATGTGGATTAATTATTCATGGTGATCAACTGAGTCACAATACTGATCACATTGAAAAGCTTGAAGACAGGGTTGAACAGGAGTTTAATGATTGGGTGGACATAGATGATGATACAAGTTACTACAGCTTTAACAGATGAAGAAATTGCCCAGTCTGTTACTGATAATTTCACCAAGGAGGACGAGGAGGAGGAAAATGAAGATGAACCCGAACGAATTCCAGTTACAAAACTGGCAAACTCGTGAAGCTATAGCTGTCCTGAGGAGAGTGTTGGAAGAAACTAGTACAAGTGATCGTGAATATAGACTGTCATAAAATATTGAAAAAGCTATAAATAGACTTTGTAGTGATAATTTAAAGCAATCTAAAATAAGTGACTATTTTAAATTATAATCATATTACAAAGTGTTATTTAATACGTTGTTGTTGTTATTTGGTTTTTAGGAGCATTAACAACTAAGGCCATATTGCTCCAGGGATACGCGGTGGTCATTCCCTGACCTTTCCACATCCTCCGTATTTGGTGGTCATGGGCTCGAACCCCGGTCTAATCAAGAAGCGTGTGCTATGCAATGCTGCTCCTGCCTGCCTGGCTACGGAGGTGCCTATTTAATATGTACAGGGTTGTTAAAATTAAAGTAATCCTATGTAGAGGGCTCTCTGGAGGCAAGTTCTAAGGCTCGTACTGAAGATAAATTTGGACAACAGGTACAATAAAGAATGCGCTTACCATTTATTGGAAAAAAAAAAAATTACAAAATTTGTCACTATATGGCACTGTGGCAATACAAATCACTTGAACAGCACTACAATTGTTCAATGTGTTCTCCATTTTGGTCAACAACAGTTTCCATTCAAAGAACAGCATTTTCTACAGCAGAACATAACATGTCAACTATAATAGTCAGCACATGACGTCTAATGCTGTCCTTCAGATCTGCCAGAGTTTGACATCCTTCCTTATATATCTGGTTCTTCAAACCCCACAACCAGAAGTCGCATGGGGTGAGGTCCGGTGATAGGTGGTAGCCAAGATGTCTGGAAACAATGGCTAATGACCCGTTTGTCTGTAAAGTGTTGCCTTAATCTCTGGACACAACAGTGGATGTGGGGTGGTGCACCTTCTTGCATGAATATGGTATCCTGAAGGCACCTACATTGTTGCAGCTCTGGTATCTGTCCAGTCTGGTTGCTGTCCAGTGATGGAACAGGTGCAGGGTCCAGTCGGTTTTATCTGTTAAAAAAAAAAAAAAAAATGGCCCAATCATGAATGTGGCTGTAAATCCACACTACACTGCCACTTTTGGAGAATACAACGGGACCTCTTGGATAACTTGAGGGTTTTCTGTTGCCCAAATGCAACAGTCATGCGTATTCACTTGTCCATTTAAGCAGAAGTGGGCTTCATCACTCCAAAGGATGTTCCATGGCCAAGTGATATCCACTGTCATTCATGCCAGAAACTGAAGTGCGTACTTGAAACAAATATCTGCAACACCATGCTTTAGCTGCTTACATGTGCATCTTGTAAGGATAGTACCACAACATCTGACGCATTACTAACCTTACGGTGAAATATGGCATGTCCACTTCACAAGAAACAGCTGGCACACTTGCGCTACCACATGGAGATTGACTTGATAAATCCACGTCAGCCATAGCCACATCTTCAACATGAGAGAAGTCCACTTGTTTTCGACCTACCTAGTTGAACACCAAGATGTCCTGTTGCTTCAAATTTCACAATCATTTTGCAGACAGCACAACAGTCATAGGTCCATGCCTTATGTGCTTCTGATGCCAGAATTCTCTGATAGCTGCAGCTGCTGTCCTGATAGTACAGCTTCACTAATAGCACCTTTTCCTGCAACGTTGTTTCCATTGCTGCTGTAGTGCAGGCAAACGTTTTGAAGAGACTGCTTTGCTTTTATATAGCACAGTAGAGCTGAGTAGTGGCTCTGTGGCAATAACTTACAATTATGCAAATAACGTAAGTTATTTGCATAATCGTAACTAAGATAGTTACACACCATACAGTGACAAATTTTTTCCAATAAATGACGAGCGCATACTTTATTGTACGTGCTGTCCAAATTTCTCTCAGTCGAGACTTAGAACTTGCTCCGGAGCCCTCTATATAGGGATACTTTTAACAACCCTGTATATTAAACATAACACTTTGCTATACATGCAAGTATAAATTCATTTTTATTTTGCTAACCTGTGAATAACATTCTTTCGATTTTCATGTATAATTTATTTGGTAATAAACCTTTGGTAATAAAGCAGAAAAATATTTTGTGCTTTATATCTTTATTTTTATAGCCTCTTGATAATATTTTTTGATTTTTGCTTATTAGAATACCACCATTTATTAAAATCAAAATTCAACTTGCAAACACAATCACTATAACCAGAGTTTACTGTATACATAGCTACGGGAGCAACCAGCCAACTTGGTGAGTAATAAACCTTGCATAAGACAGGTTAGAAGAAAAACAGCAAATTGTTTCTTTTGTACCAGTGAATTAGAGTAAAAAATATGCATATATTCAAAAACAGCTCACTTAAGGCACCCCCACATACTACATTATACAACTGAAGTGTTCAACAAAACTATTTCAATTTTAAAAGCAAAATTACGAAAACAACCTAATCACACATACTGAAAAAGATTTGTCAAATATTTTCTTTATAATCCCCCTTGGGAGAGAGGATTGTTTCTTATTTGAAGTGATTAAGATTTTAAGCTATAGCTACCTTTCCACCAAAACCAAGGTAAAAGAAACAGAGAATAAGGTAAAAAAAAAAAGTAGAGAACGAGGGTAGCCTTATGCAGGCAAAGTTTTTACTGCTCCTGGAATAGAGAAGTTTTTTCTGTTTTATTAGCTTAAATTGGCATATTAACTTATTTTCTAGAGTAGCTTTATATTCCTAGCTATGATACTTAGTTTAAAGTTTAACTTAAATAGAGATTTTGTAGGTATTACTTAGTATCAGTAAGGGTATCAAATCCACGTGTTACAAGTTGCAGCTCTGCTGAAAGAGAAGTTTTTTAGCCATATTTAGCTGCTTTATTGACCAACTGTTATATTAAATTATTTTC
The DNA here is from genome assembly GCF_048544385.1 of Mastigoproctus giganteus. Lineage (NCBI taxonomy): Eukaryota > Metazoa > Arthropoda > Arachnida > Uropygi > Thelyphonidae > Mastigoproctus > Mastigoproctus giganteus. Next base: position 21,430,524 of record NC_143585.1, read on the forward strand.
TATAAGTAGCTTATAGACCTATTCAGGATCCTTAGTTTATTCTGAATTGAGACAGGGAGATTTGGAAGTAAATTAATACTTAAGTGCCTGTAGATTTATGGTTCGTAACTTGCTGCCAATGTTATACGATACGTTATATCCTGAACTAGATAGCGTTAGTATAGTATAGTATATAATATAATATTGTCAATTAATCAGTAAAATCTATTAATCTTGTTAAATCTTCACTGTCAATTAAATTGTACTTTTTAACTAAATACATATAATGACTTAGATTACAAACATAACATAATTAATACATAACTTGATACGGAAGTTATATAAATGGAACTCTTAGATAATACTCGATACTGAAAAATATATATAGCGGTTATAACTGTGTTGGGATACAAGTTCAGGGTTATAATTTTGTACTTAGATTGAAATCATGACTCAGACCAGCAAAGCAAAAGGGTCAAGCTAATGGGAGTGCTGTGGCTCAGGGGAGAACTGAGGGGGGGCAGTTGCCTCTGAATCACAGCCTTTTAAAATGCACTGCTTGCTCGATGTTTGTGGAGCAATCGGGTACGGGACATGATATTGCCATGGAGGGTCTGTGTGTGTGTGTGTGTGTGTGTGTGTGTGTGCGCGCGCGCGCGATGTAAGGAAATCAGGCGACAACTCAGCGTTGTTATGGGCCTATATGAAAGCTCGAAGGACAGGGTGGATGCCCTCAAAAGATCTAAATTGAGGGGCCCATCAAGCTCTCAGCTGCCCACATCAACGCCAGAGCTTGTACTTAGTCATCACGCAACACAGCGGCAACCCCCTAGGCAGAATGCGCTGGTCCCGCAGGAACTAGTAGTTGCTGGTGACTATTGTCAGGGAAATGGGGAACATGCTTTGTAAAAAGGATAGGTGGAACAGGACCAGGGTATATCTGCCAGAGGCAAAGGTTGATGATGTTGTACACGTTGGCACTAATGATATTAAGAGTAGGAGACCGGTGGAATTACTTAACAAGTACAGTTCACAGTTGAAAAAAAGTCGTGAATTAGGGATGAATTTGAAAGTGTCTGCAATTCTGCCCAGACACAACAGGAGGGAGTATATGATGAGAGCCTTGTCGATCAATTCGGCCCTGGAAAGATTGTGCAAGGCTCAAGGGGTAGAATTTTTTTCAGCCTGGTCTGTACTTGTTAACAGGAGAGACTGCTTCTACAGGGATGGGATACACTTAAATAGAAAGAGTGCAAGAATATTTGCTGATGCTATCGAGGCGGTGTTAGGTGGGTCGGAAACTGCTAGCTTGGGGGGATACAAGGACTAATAGATTAACCGTAGCCACTGGCAGAGGTGAAAGTGATTCTTGCACTGCTTCAATTGGAATGAGCAGCAGCCTGGAAAACAAGATGCAGGATATTTCAGAGACTGCTGGGAGTCATTGCGGTACAAGTAAACACATGGGTTATGTTAGGGTAGCTAAGAATAGGAACAGGTGCATGTATACTTGCGTGTACACCAATGCCAGGAGTTTGGTAAATAAATTTGATGAATTTGAGGTATTGCTCAAAACATCAAAGGCAGATATTGTTGGGATATCGGAGACGTGGTGTCACACAGACATAAGGAATGCAGAACTGGAATTTTGGGGAATACAATGTGTACAGAAAGGACAGACAGGATAGAAAGGGCTATGCTATTAGTTAAGAAACACATAAAATCCAAGGAAGTGAAGCCAGTCGACATCGATGGACAGTGCAGTGTCGAGTCAGTTTAGTGTGACTTAAGCATTGGGAGATCAAAATTGAGAGTAGGAGAGTGCTATAGGCCTATTGACTCTGATGAGTATAATAAGAAACTGTACAGGGAAATAGAGTGGGCCAGTAAATCAGTCTTATAATGGGGGATTTTAATTTCCCAGATATTGACTGGAATTTGTGGGTTGGTCACTCACACACTAGCAAAGCTTCTGGGGATTTATTGGATGATTGTTTTCTACATCAGCATGTTCGGGAGGCAACTAGATGGAGTAATACTCTTTATCTGATTATCAGTAGTGATTCTTCATGCATTAAAAATCTGCAGATAAAGGAACCACTAGGTGGCAGTGATCACAGTGTGCTGAAGTGGGATTTACTCAAAGAGGTAACTACCATCAGGGGTAAAGGGAAAGGTTTTTGCTTTCGTAAAGGCGACTACGATGGTCTGAGACAGTATTCAAATTCTATACAGTGGGACCAACTGATGATGTTACCAACAGCAAATTCAAAATGGGAAGCATTCGAAGAACTTAAAACCTACTAGGTTTTACATACCAACTAAGAAATATTGTTCAAGGTTTAGGCCTAAATGGATGTTAGATGAACTAATGAGACATATGGCAGAGAAGAAAAATGTTGTTGTTGTTTGGTTTTTAGGGGCATTAGCAACTAAGGCCATATTGCTCCAGGATATGCGGTGGTCATTCCTGACCTTTCAGCATCCTCCGTATTTGGTGATGACGGTCTCGAACCCCGGTCTAATCAAGAAGCGTGTGCTACGCACTGCTGCTCCTGCCCGCCTGGCTACGGAGGCGCCTGAAGAAAAATGCATGGGATACATATAAATTAATGGATGACATGGAAACCTATGATAGATATAAGCTGGTCTGTAACCAAGTCACAAATGAGATTAGGCAGGCAAAGGCAGATTACGAGAAATCCTTGGAAAAGAATGCAAAGAAAAACAGAAAAGAGTTCTTTACCTATGTAAACTCTATAAGGAAAGGGATGAATCAGATTGGTCCACTGGATATTGATGATTCAACAGTTGAGGATCCTGCTCAGGTGGCTAACAAACTAAACGAGTATTTTTCATCTACATTCACACAAGAGGAGTTCATGTGTGAACGTAGGAAGGGGAATGCCAGATGTGAAGTAAACTCTGGCAGTGAGCTAGATGATTTTGTAATAACTGAGAGGAAAGTGGAGGAGAAATTGTTGAGGATAAACAAAAAAGGCATCCGGGGTGGATGGGATCTATCCAGTTATATTAAAGGAGGCAGCAAAGGAAGTAAGCGAACCCTTAGCCATAATTATGAGAGCTTCTTTGGACTCATGGGAGGTACCCATAGACTGGAGATGTACAAATGTAACACCAATTCACAAAGGAGGATCAAAGGCTGACACAAGTAATTATAGACCTGTGAGTTTAACTTCTGTTCCAGGAAAATTAATGGAGGCACTGGTTAAAGAAGCACTGCAGGATCATCTAGACAAGACTTCAGTTATAGCTCGGACACAGCATGGTTTTGTTAAGGGAAAGTCCTGCCTCACCAATTTGATTGGATACTATGATGCAGTCACAAAAGAACTGGATGCAGGGAATAACTTTGATATTATACATTTGGATCTTAGAAATGCTTTTGATACTGTTGCACATGGAAGACTGCTGCACAAATTGGAGCAGTGTGGCATTGGAGGCAAATTGCTGCTATGGATAAAGGGATGGTTGAGGAGGAGAAGACAGTAGTAATCAATGGACACTGCTCATCGTGGACTAATGTTATTAGTGGAGTCCCTCAGGTTTCCGTGTTGTTTTCTGTATTTATAAATGATATTGATGATGGTATATCAAGCTTAATGTCCAAGTTTACAGACGATACAAAGGTTGGCAGGGTTGTTAAGCACACTACTGACACTATGCTGCTGCAACAGGACCTGGAAAGGTTGAGCAGATGGGCTGAGAGGTGGCAAATGAAGTTTAACATTGACAAATGTAAAGTACTAAGAATGGGAAACAGTAACCCCATAGCAACGTATCAACTCTGTGGTACTACACTGACAGTGGTAGAGAATGAAAAGGACCTAGGGGTAATTGTGCAGGCAGATATGAAGTTCTCTGAGCAGTGCAGACGGGCTGCAAGAGTAGCTCATGGTGTCTTGTCAATGATATACAGGAATTTTTCTAGCAGGGATAAAGAGTGATTATTCCCTTGTATAAGGCAATGGTCAGGCCACACCTTGAGTAATGTATGCAGGTCTGGAGGCCTCATTTCAATAAGGATGTAAAGCTGCTGAAACGAGTACAGAGAAGGGCAACAAGATTATTGAATGGAACAAAGGGTTGCTCTTATGAAGAAAGGCTTAAGTTTTGCAAATTACAGTGTCTGGCGACTAGGCACTGGAGAGGTGATCCTTGAATGCTTTGAGCATGCTCAATGCCAATGGGATTCTTCCTCTTGCTCAGAATAATCACCTGAGAGGGCATAAATTCAAATTGAGGAAAGACAGATGTAGGATAGATGTGCAGAAATTTGCCTTTAACCAGTGGGTAGTTGGTTGGTGGAACAGGCTTCCATCCCTTGTTGTGGAAGTTGATAGCCTAAATAAATTTAAGGCTCAGCTGGACAGGTATTTCGAACAAACGGAGGGATGAAATGGGGGTGGTTTTTTTTTTTTTTTTTTTGGCCAATGCTGCATAAGCTTGCTTTCTTTCATCATATGCCTCTACTAATGCTAATTCTAAATCTTTTCTTAAGAGAAACAAGATTCTCTTCTTTATGATGGCAATGCTATCATATTTATTTCATCAAAATTCTACATACTGATTACAATAAATGAACTATAACATGCATTCTAGAATGTAACAGAGCAGCATCAAGCTACTTCCGCAGATCTGATTCTTAACATGTAGTATGTTACGCTGCCTTTCCTAACTTTTATTTGATACTTATATTCGTTAATTATTATTCTTATTTTCATATTTCTTTAAATTTGTGATTCATACTCTCAGAACTCCAATCAAGGTTCTATCTATAAGAATGGGATTTGAGAACGTAAACTGCCGAAACATTCATATTTTTTCTATGAATCCTTTACATTTTACCTTTCTGTATTATGAACATGTAGCAAGAAACTATATTCTTCATATATCACCTTCTTTCTCATTCAAAGTTTTAGCACATTTTTCTTTCTATTTTATTTGTTACTTTCTTTTCTATTTTGAGTTGTATTTCTCATGAATTTAACTATACATTTTAACAACACTTATCTGCTTGAAGTCACTCATCCAAGCTATGTATATATTTCAGTGTTCTGTGGTTTCGTTTTCTCTTGTAATGCTAAATGTTGAATTTTGTGGTGAGTATGCCTTCTCTCCTCTTCTGTAGGTGCTTTCTCTATTGAGTCAACTACAAACCACATGCCTACTACTCTAATACATTCTATTTTTGGTTTACCTCTATTTTTATTATATATTTTTCTAAGAGAACCTCAAGCAAAAGAGGTATTAGAACCTATAGTACTTAGCACCATGCATGGGTTGAAGGTTGAGAAGATGAAAGAAACTACTTGTTGATATCAGACATGAATTTCTATAGATGGTAATTTTCAGGAAATACATATGAAGCGAGGTTGTTCCAGAAAAAGGAATTTGAATGAATAAACGAGTAAGAAAAGTTGGTTCTGTGAGTCTGAAGTTCAACAGTAAAAGGATGTTGACTGGTTGTGGCACATGTTTGGAATGGCTTGGAAGAGACAGAGGGAATTATAGAAGACAATTCAGAAAAAGTGCCGACGAAAGTATTAGCATTAGTAGAGGCATTTGATGCAAGAAAGCAAGCTTATGCAGCATCAGCCAAAAAAAAAAAAAAACCCCACTTCCACTTCACCCCTCTGTTCGTTCAAAATACCTGTCCAGCTGAGCCTTAAACTTATTTAGGCTATCAACCTCCACCACAAGGGATGGAAGTCTGTTCCACCAACCAACCACCCGCTGGCTAAAGGCAAATTTCCGCACGTCTATCCTACATCTGTCTTTCCCCAATTTGAATTTATGCCCTCTCAGGTGATTTTTCTGAGCTAGAGGAAGAATCCCATCAGCATTGAGCATGCTTAAACCATTCAAGGCTTTATACACCTCTATCAAATCACCTCGCTGGTGCCTAGTCTCCAGACACTGTAATTTGCAAAACTTAAACCTTTCTTCGTAAGAGCACCCCTTTGTTCCATTCACTAATCTTGTTGCCCTTCTCAGTACTCGTATCAGCAGCTCTACATCCTTCTTGAAATGAGGCCTCCAGACCTGTATATAGTACTCTAGGTGTGGCCTGACCATTGCCTTATACAATGGAATAATCACCTCCTTATCCCTGCTGGAAAAATTCCTGTATATCATTGACAATACTCCATGAGCTACTCTTGCAGCCCGTCTGCACTGCTCAGAGAACTTCATATCTGCCTGCACAACCACCCCCAAGTCCCTTTCATTCTCTACCACTGTCAGTGTAGTACCACAGAGTTGATACGTTGCTCTGGGGTTGCTGTTTCCCATGTGTAGTACTTTACATTTGTCAATGTTAAACTTCATTTGCCACCTCTCAGCCCATCTGCTCAAACTTTCCAGATCCTGTTGCAGCAGCATAGTGTCAGTAGTGTCCTTGACAACCCTGCCAACCTTTGTATCGTCTGCAAACTTGGACATTAAGCTTGATATACCATCATCAATATCATTTATAAATACAGAAAACAATAATGGACCCAACACTGAGCCCTGAGGGACTCCACTAATAACATTAGTCCACGATGAGCAGTGTCCATTGATTACCACTCTGTCTTCTCCCCCTCAACCACCCCTTTATCCATAGCAGAAATTTGCCTCCAATGTCACACTGCTCCAATTTGTATAGCAGTCTTCCATGTGCAACAGTATCAAAAGCCTTTCTAAGATCCAAGTATATAATATCAAAGTTATTCCCTGCATCCAGTTCTTTTGTGACTGCATCATAGTATCCAATCAAGTTGGTCAGGCAAGACTTCCCCTTAACAAAACCATGCTTTGTCTGAGCTATAACTGAAGTCTTGTCTAAATGATCCTGCAGTGCTTCTTTAACCAGTGCCTCCATTAATTTTCCTGGAACAGAAGTTAAGCTCACAGGTCTTTAATTACTTGTGTCAGCCTTTGATCCTCCTTTGTGAATTGGGGTCACATTTGCACATTTCCAGTCTATGGGTACCTCCCCTGAGTCCAAGGAAGCTCTCATAATTATGGCTAAGGGTTTGCTTACTTCCTTTGCTGCCTCCTTTAATATAACTGGATAGATCCCATCCACCCCGGGTGCCTTTCTTGTGTTTATCTTCAACAGTTTCTCCTCCACTTTACTCCCAGTTATTTCAAGATTCTGTAGCTTACTGCTAGAGTTGAATACACCTCTGGCATTCCCCTTGCTGAATAACTCCTCATGTGTGAATGTCGATGCAAAATATTCATTTAGTTTGTTAGCTACCTGAGCAGGATCATCAACAGTTGACCCATCAATATCAAGTGGACCAATCTTATTCATCCCCTTCCTTCTAGAGTTTACATAAGTAAAGAACTCTTTGCTGTTTTTCTTTGCATCCCTTGCCAAGGATTTCTCGTAATCTGCCTTCGCCTGCCTAACCTCCTTTGTAACTTGGTTGCATATCAACTTGTATCTATCATAGGCTTCTGTGTCATGTGTTAATTTGTAAGTATCCCATGCATTTTTCTTCTCTGCCATATGCCTCATTAGTTCATCTGACATCCATTTTGGCCTAAACCTTGAACAATATTTCTTAGTTGGTATGTAAAGCCTAGTAGCTTCCAAGATAAGTTCTTTGAATGCTTCCCATTTTGAATTTGCTGTTGGTAACATCATCAGTTGGTCCCACTGTATAGAATTTAAATACTGTCTCAGTCCATCGTAGTCGCCTTTACGGAAGCAATAACCCTTCCCTTTACCCCTAATGGTAGTTACCTCTTTGAGTAAATCCCACTTCAGCACACTGTGATCACTGCCACCTAGTGGTTCATTTATCTGCAGATTCTTAATGCATGAAGAATCACTGCTGATAATCAAATCAAGAGTATTACTCCCTCTAGTTGCCACCCGAACATGCTGATGTAGAAAACAATCATCCAATAAATCCACAAAAGCCCTGCTAGTGCGTGAGTAACCAGCCCCCAAATTCCAGTCAATATCTGGGAAATTAAAATCTCCCATTATAAGACTCTCTGATTTACTGGCCCACTCTATTTCCCTGTACAGTTCCTTATTATACTCATCAGAGTCATTAGGCCTAAAGCACACTCCTACTCTCAATTCTGATCTCCCAATGCTTATGTCACACCAAATTGACTCAACACTGCACTGTCCAGCGATGTCGACTGGCTTCACTTCCTTGGTTTTTATGTGTTTCTTAACTAATAGCATAACCCCCCCCTTCCTATCCTGTCTATCCTTTCTGTAGACGTTGTACTCCCCAAATTGCAGTTCTGCATCCCTTATATCTGTGTGACACCACGTCTCTGATATCCCAACAATATCTGCCTTTGATGTTTTGAGCAATATCTCAAATTCATCAAATTTATTTACTAAACTCCTAGCATTGGTGTACACGCAAGTATACCTGCACCTGTTTCTATTCTTAGCTACCCTAACACAACCCATGTGTTTAATTGTACCGCAATGGCTCCCAGCAGTCTCTGAAATACCATGCATCTTGTTTTTCAGGCTTCTGCTCATTCTAATAGAAGCAGTGCAAGAATCTCTTTCACCTCTGCCAGTGGCTACTGTCAATCTATTGGTCTTTGTCTCCTCCCAAGCTAGCAGTTTTCCGACCCACCTAACACTGCCTCGATAGCATCAGCAAATATTCTTGCACCCTTTCTATTTAAGTGTATCCCATCCCTGTAGAAGCAATCTCTCCTGTTACAGTATCTATATAAAAGTATCTATATAAAAGGCATGCAGCCGAAATAGAATGTCTATGAGAGAGAGAGAATGGAGAGACTTTGTTAGAGATGAATCTTTAATTAACCTTGCCGCCCTCTTTCAAATGAAATCTGAAAGCCTGAGAGAGGTTTTTGGGGTCAAAGTCCCCAGATTTGGGAACAATATTTCATGTTAGGATGGATTTGTGACTTATACAGAATGAACAGCTGTTTGGAAGAAAAGAAACAGCCAAGAGCAAATGAGAAAACCATGTTTTTTAGATGCAGAGGAAGAAATATTTGTAATGTGCTTATGCAGAGTTGTTGTTTGGTTTTTAGGAGAATTAGCAACTAAGGCCATATCGCTCCGAGGATATGCGGTGGTCATTCCCTGACCTTTCCGGATCCTCTGTATTTGGTGGTCACGGGCTCGAACCCCGGTCTAATCAAGAAGCGTGTGCTGCGCACTGCTGTTCCTGCCCACCTGGCTATGGTGATGCTCTTATGCAGAGAAAGAGATTAGAAGTCAGTGTAACTCCCAATCGAGATATATTATCTTGCATAGAAATCAGTGTGATCGAAGTTAAGCACAGGAGCAGGAGAATCCCTTTTTGTGAGATATAAGAATCAGTTTTAGAAGGATTGAAATCAACTAAGTTATCTTTTCCCCCACTGGAGAATTACCTGAGATCACTATTTAAAGAATTGGTAGTGGATATTCAAAAAGTGAAGCTGTTTTCAAAGGGTAAGGTGGAATGCAATGTACTATCATCAGAAAAATTATGGAAAGGATTTATAGTCAATGGAAAAAGGTTAATATATAACAGGAAAAGGGTGGGAAAAGAACTGAACTTTGGGGAATGCCAGCATTAGTGGAGAAGTTAGAAAATAGAGAGCCATCTACAGTTACCCACAGTGAGCAGTCAGAGAAAAAACTGGATACCCAATTATTAAAAAAAAAAACAGTTGGCAAACCATAAGATAGAAGGTTATTTAGACCTTTATGCCAAACAAGATCAAAATCCTTTGAAATGTCTAGAGCAACTGATTCAGTTTCAGAAAACTTTTCCATCAAGTTTGCCCATAGATGGATAACGGAAGACAGAATATCACCAATGGATTGACACTGACAGAATCCATAGTGGCAATCATTGATCAGATGGAAGGCATTTAAAAAGTTTTAAGAGTTTCCAGTTAATTGATTTCTCCATTACTTTAGAAAGAGTAGAAGTGCAATGGGAAGATAGCTGGATGGGAGAAATTTTTCACCCTTTTAAGGAACTGGCTGGATATGAGCAAATTTCCAAGCAGAAGGGAAAACACCTTTGGAAAGTGAAACAAGCAACAAAAAACAGAAGTTCAGGAGCAGAAGTTTTGAGAACAAGTGGAGAAATACCATCAGGACTTGAAGCTTTCTTAGCAATGAGATTATTCAAAATCCTTCTGACATCCTTTTAGTAGTGGTAGTGGCAAATGATGCAAGATTGCAAGCTTATATAGCATTAGAAAAAAAAAACAAAACCGAACAGTTCACCATTCATACTCCAAGAATTTATTCAACCCATCCACATCTACAACAGGAGATGGAAGTCTGTTCCAACAATCAACCACCCACTGGCTGAAGACAAATTTCTGCACATCTTTCCCACAACTATCCTTCTTAAACTTGAATTTATTCCCCTCATGGCTGTAGTCTCAGAAAGTGCAGCAAGAATGCCATTAACAGTAAGCCATTCAGCTTACGCAAACCATCCAAAGCTTTAAACACTTCAGTGAAATCTCCTGGCAGGTGCCTAGTCTCAAGACTCTGCAATTTTCAGAACTGAAGCCTTTCTAGATAAGAGCACACTTTGTTCACTTCACAAGTCTGGTTGACCTTCTCTACACCCATTCCAACACATCTACATTAATCCTAAAGTGAGGCTGCCACATCTGCATACAGTACCCAAGATGTGTCCTAACCATGGCCTTATACAAAGGGATAATCATCTTCTTATCGCTACTAGCAAAGTTTCTGTATATCATTGAAAAAAAACCTGTAAACTGTCTTGGCAGCATGTCTGCACTTCTCAGAGAATTTCATGTCTGTCTGCACAATTATCCCCACAATCTTTTTCATTCTACACTATCCTGAATATAGTACCACAAAGTTGATAAGTTCCTCTGGGGTTACTGCTACCCATATGCAATACCTTGAATTTGTCAATGTGAAACTTCAACTGACATTTCTAAACTCATCGACCCAATTTTCCTAGATCTTGTTCAGCCTGATGACTGTTGTTAACCAGCATGCCAACCTTTGTATCACCTGCAAACTTAAACATTAAGCCTGATATACCTTCGTCAATACCACTGATAAATATTTAAAACAACAATTTACCCAGCATTGAACCCTGGGGAATGCAACTAATAACATGAAGAGCAGTGCCCATTGATAACTACATTGTATTTTTCCACTTAACTATCCCTTTATCCATAGCAGTAACTTGCTCCTAATGCCAGATTACTCCAGTTTACACAGAAGTCTTTTATGTGCAACAGTATCAAAAGCCTTCCTGAAATCTAAGTATACACAGTGTGCCAATTAAATAAAGGGATTGATGCTACTACAAAAAAAAAAATAAAATAATGGCAAAGTAAGGTTATATATTTTTGAAGTAATCACCTCCGATGTGTACACTACCACCCATGTAGGTAATTTATTCCAGCAATTTATAACTTGCTGGCTAAAATAAAACTTCCTGCAATCCACTCTAAACATATGACCCCTTGGTTCTAATCGTGAAAATTTCATCCTCATTCATTTTGAATATGCCTCTAAAAGCCTTAAACACCTCAATCAAGTCTCCTCTAAGGTGTTCAGTTTCCAAGCTGTGCAATCCACTATATCCAGGGTTACTAACAGTCCCCCCCATCATAAAGGTCCACTTGACTTGTGTGTCACCCAAATATCAGTTCCATCATTGTTTTAGACTACCAGGTAGTAAAGCACAGCTTGACATACCTGAGAGAACGTCTGTGACAGCCTCAATGATCATTGCTTAATTCATTAAATTCACCATTTTATTTTCATTAGTTTTATGCTTTGCATCAGAAAGACTCAGTACTGTCATCTTCTCGTGCAATCTTTGTGGTTGACACTAGAAAAAGACACCAGGGCTGTGTGTTATGCAAGAATATTCTTCTATATTTGTGTACACACACACGCCCTGATTTCTTTACTCTTTCTCTCCTTAATTTCTTTATATCTTCTATTCCTCTTGTATTCATCATGGTTGTTGGATTTTCTCTCCATCAGTGGCCCTAGTCCACAAAACTCTTTTCATTGCAAATTCATTTTCCATTTATTTTTGTTATATATAATTCATATTGCTAAATACCATCAATCCTAATGATTTTGTCAAGGATTACCCATGAAACTGAAACAAACAAACAAACAAACAAACAAACAAACAAACAAACCTCTATTTCTGTAATAATTTGTATGAAAGCAATAATACAAATTGCATTAAATTTTCAAATAGAAATAAAATAATATTTTTGAGATATCAGACATTTTTAACTCAAATTGCAAAAAGCTGAAGAATGAATTTTAGGTCAGATTAATTTGCTATGCATAATGATTAAATTTTAGTTTATCATTACAGTTTGAAAATGAATAACTTCTGTGCCCAAAGTAAATCTACCAGTGGACTAATGAAACCTACAATGACAAAATTAAATTTGGAGCCAGCTGGCGGTGATAACCTCTGTATTTGACATAGCAGAGCCATGTCAGAAATCCAAATCAAGAAAGCCTAATATCTACTCGTCATCTATAATGGAACTTGGATATAGGACAGAAAAAATAGATCAGAGCAATGACTAACATGAACTTAATAGAAATAATATAATTTTTAAAAAAAATTAACTAGAAATACAATGCATTTTTCTAGAATATGACACACCCAAATGACAAAGTGTATGCTATCTAAAATATTTACATGAAAACATTTAAGATTGATGATATGTACAGCTTTATTAAAATGATACAGTTATGAAGCTGAGATTTATTAGTAATGCATTTATTGTACAGACGTTTATATCAAAGATAACAGAAGTAATTTCATTATGTATGAAAACCACTGGGAAAACATTGGCACAAACATTATATTAAATACACAAACTTGAAAATGTTGAATAACCAGTGAAAAAAGCTAGCCACCTGAAAATAAAATGCATTAATCAGCACTGAGAAGAGATGAATTTGTCTTTTCTAGAATGGATTGTTTTTGATACAACGTACCAAATTCCTAAGATGAAATATAAACCAATAAATCATCCACAAAGCAAAAAGAAAGAGTTTCTTTGGAAAAGATTTTTCTGACAAGTACAGGTTAATTACAATGCAGGAAAAGGGCTACCCACCAAAGTGGTTCTTTTGGTACATCCATTAAAAATATACTTCTGAAAGGTAGACACAATAATAACAATCCAGTAGGTTAAGCTACCATTTATAATTCTGTTTGTAGTTGTTAAAAACCAAATTTTTGATTATTATAGTGAATACTATCTAAGCAGGCTTAGAAAATCAAAGGTTATTATGTTGTCATTTTGTGAGGGGATGTTATCGAGTTTAGATTTTAACAGAATTTCAGAGGTCTTTCCTGGCACTTGACATGTTATAAACCTGAACACTATTGAAGATTTGTGAAATTTAGGAATGAAGCATAATACAAAAGGATCTCTGTAATCAGTATTCCCTAAAGATTCCCATATTCGTTGAATTAGGGACCAAAGTGGCTAGACCTTTTAGTAACTGAAATCCCACTAGTGGGCCAGATCCTACAGACAGTAAGGTTTCAGTCCATCAGTATATAAGACTCCCTTACTATATGCAGGTAGCCATATTGGGAAAAGGTATGAATGAGAAATACCAATAAATGAATTAAAAATAACTTACCGTGATGTTCTTGCTCTGATCGAAAACGTTCAGATCTGTCAGCAGTAGGTCTCAAAAACTCATAAGTACTACTCTCTGTTATGTGTGACAACTCACTGGCAGCTGTATCTGAGGCAGGCATAACTCCTTGGTGGGCATATAATCCCATGGAAGTATAGAGAGAGAGATCTTTGGAAGTGTTGCTACCAGCACTTTTTGACCTCTTATGGGTTTTGGATACGCCATCATCTTTTAAAGATGCCCCCCCGTTGAGATCAAAGCAACTCGTTGACATGATTTATCAGCTTTAAGTAAGCTTCCTTTCCTTTCCTTTCCTTGTCTGCCGATGGCGAGATCCTTCAACCTGGAGGGTGTGTTGGAAAATACTATCCTGGAAAGCTTATATCCTTTCCAGTCAGCCTTTCAACCTTCTTAGCCATCCTGTAAAAACAGGCATACAGTTAAAGAATGAACAAACTTACTCAAGAATAATAAATAATAAAAATGTAATTGTGAAACAGAGTAAAGCATTATTTTAATTAAACCTCTGGGGACCAAAACAATACACAGAGTCTAGAATAAATAAATCTGGTTTTAAATTAAATAAAAATAATTTAAAAAAATTTGGTCAACTAGTTATATCTTTAACTAAAACCATAAAACCTAACTTCAACTAAAAATGAATTAAAGAGAGAAAAAAAAAAACTTACTATCCAGCTGGCTATTAATGAAGCTTTTACTTAAAACAAATTTTTGATTTCCCTCTTGTAACATACCTATATACTGTACTCCTAACCTCCATACTATATATGAATTGGCCATCTCATGGCATTCAGTCATGTTACCAATTTTTAAGTATGTGCACATAACAGTGGCAGTGTTATGTGTACATATTTGATAATATAACCTAACAAACTGCTTACTATTACTGCTATATGGAATAAAGATTTGAGTAATATAATCATATACAATATCGAAGCTTACTATTATCTATTTTTAAAACAAGAATGTGTAGATGTGACAAAATCCAAAATTTTACATGACAAGTTACTTTTATTTGCTTGTAAAATATTTAGTGCCTATTCAAATTATAGCCAGAAAGAGACAGATCTAAGTAGAAGAATATTTTTTAACTAATACCATTCTCCAACATACTCACTCAAGCATTATACCCTTTTCTATACCAGTTAAATATAATAATCCTTTAAATGCACATGCTGCTGAATGAAGTGGAGACCTACTTTTCTTTTAGTTTACAGTAAATGCAACAATTTAATTTGAAAACTAGACTTCACAAAGGCATGTAAGAGTCTGTATTTAAACACAGAACAAAAGTTTAAAACTGTACTAAAAAAATATCCATAAAAAAATATAAAGCACCCTCAAATTATCTAGAAAAGATATGGTGCATGCCTGAGATTATATTTTATGTTTAAATTTAGATTATTGCTTAGTTTAAATTTCTTTATGAAGGAAATTTAAACTAATTAATTATATGTTATACAAAACATCTTCTAAAATGAGTCACAGAATAACATGACAGAGTACATTAGGTAGTTAAATTTATGAAATCCCATGTTAAATATAGTTTATGGATAGTAAACCATTAGATAGAGGTTACTGATTTTAAACAGAGATATGAAGTACCAAATTAATAAAAATATAATATACCATCATAACCTTTGTTATGATGGTGATGTAAGTAGTAGCATATGAAGCAAGTTTATACAGCATGAGGCAAAAAAAAAAAAAAAATCCACTAATCCCATCTAATAATTTGTTAAAACTATAGGGGTCGGGAAGAGGAGAGAAGTGTCAGAAAATTGTCATTTGCAAGTTCACTGGACATACTGAAGGTAGAGCAAACCACAAAAATTTATTGAGAAAGTGTATGTCAAGGGACTGGGAAGGATATATGTATAGAAAACAATTAAGTTTTGTAAAAGTTTCACAGACATTATGGAATAATAGTAACTGTATATAATGTACAAAACAAGATGGAATAGTATGCAGAATTTTACACACACACTGGTTTGAATGCCTGTTTAGTTTGATGTAAATATGCTGGCATTTAGTTTCATTTACATGTGAGACAAGGGAATTTATTATAAACAGAAACATATGATTCGAGATCTGTGTATCCAAGACTATTTGCAGATATCAATTGAAGTTTACTACAACTGCAACCACTGTTTCTTCAGAGATGCTTTCCATGGTAGCCATGATTTCACCTTTCAATTCTTTAATGAGATGCAAATTATTCCTGTAGACAGTCTTTCAGGAACCTGACAGGAAACAGAGGGATTCAAATCCAGTAAGTATGATGGCCAAAGCAAGTGTATATCATCCAAGATATCAATTAGAAATGGTCCTATCATTACAATGTCCCTTCAAGAAATGAAAAACTGCATTTCTATATGCAGTTTTGCCCCATCTTGTTAGTAACATGTTTCTTCTTTATTAACCTTGGAAGTGTTGATGTTTCTGGACCTTTTCTACAAAAACTAAGTCTACTTTAAACTCTCACTGCATATAAAAAAAAAAAAAACCTTCCAGTTAAATAAAAACATTTTTGTACACACACAAAATATATAAAATATGCTCAGCAAAGTACCCCCCCCCGTCTTGCTTATAAAATTTTCCCACTCAGGTGCAACTGATAATATATAAAGTCCCACAGATTTAACTTTACTATGGGGAACAAGATGGTAATATCACCAAGATTTAAGAAAACAGAAGAAAAAACTAACTTAACCACATAACAAACACAGCAAATTCTCACTGCAGTTAAGGTAGAACTTGTTTTCTTCTTTTTTCATAAGTGTCACTGATTACATGTTTAACAATGCCAGCCTAGCACATCAAAAAATATAGGCACTCAGAACTATCTTATCTTGATGACAAGATCAGAGGCCAATTTCTGAGGGAATTTTGAGTAAAAAAAAGTTCATATGAACATAGATCAGATTCTGAACAATGAATATGGCAGTGTGTTCAGCACCTCAAATCTGAGGATTCGATTTGCGATTCCTCTAGATTTGAATCTAGAGGAATTTTGTGATTGCTCAATGACTATCACAACTTACCTTATTACATTCTATTCAATAAAGACGCTCTATTCACTTGAGACAGTGTCAACAACAACAACAACAAAACACTATTCCCATGTTTTGTCAGAAATGAGTCCCCATGCCACTGTGCAGAGTAATTTTCAACACCAGTCATTGTTAACATGTGTGTGGAATCCTCTACTCTGCAAAATGCATTGCTGTAACTGTTAGATATACTTTTGGCTACACAATATCAAATGTACTTCCAACATGGCAGTACCTTTGACAATGACCAGTTCCCTGGGTGATGTATCATTGCAATAGTCCACAAAATTGACCACCTACATCACTAGATCTAAAATCTTTAGAGCCTAAATCAAAATTGAAAGATCTTGTATACAAAAATGCAAACACAAATTGAATTGCTTGATCACACAGTGAACGTTGCAACCTGCATAAAAGCCATGATGAGCTTATGTCAGCAGTAAGTGATTGTCATATGAGAGGTGAAATGCATTGAAGTTGAAGGTAGTGTTCTAGAGAATCTACTCTAACCATGTGTATGTATCTGTAAACACAGACTGTAACTTCCCTAAATAAAAACCCAATCACTCAACACTTTCAGTTATGTTAAAGTGTCTATTGTTGTTATTTTTATTTCATATCACAGTCAAATTTTCCCCCCTCTAAAATTCAAACTAATTTTTCAGAATAGGACCCATGTTTATACGCACTTTAAGTCAAAACTGTCTCAGAAATAAACTCCTCCAGTTGTGGCATATCTTTGCAAATGACTCTGTATAAACACGGTCGTTTGCAAAGTGTGTGTAATACTTTATTAAAAAAACAAAGCTATAGCAAGAAGCAACATACAAGGACAGTTCAAACGAAAACAACAAAAAGGTAAAACTTGAAGTGGTCCCGAAGAATATTATGTAACCAGTCTGCCTGAGTCTAGATGACCCATAAAAGGAGACCGAAAGGAAAACTCAACAGTACGGCAACATTTATGAAACGTTCTTAGTGTTCTATTTTTTTTTTTTTTTTTTCTGGTTAGTGATATCTATTTTACAAATCCTAAATTTCTTATTAATAATCATGGCAGCTATTAAAAAAAAAAAAAAAAACTATTTTTCAATATTGTGCTTTTCTTTCTTCGATTTGCTGCTGTTTTTGGAAGTTTATAACAGAGCTTCCAATGAAAAACTTTTCTCGAAATTTTGTTATTAAGTCAAATACATAGAAGAACTGTTCAATAAAGAATGCTAAATTTTTCATGAACAACTGTAC
This sequence comes from Mastigoproctus giganteus, assembly GCF_048544385.1. Taxonomy (NCBI): domain Eukaryota; kingdom Metazoa; phylum Arthropoda; class Arachnida; order Uropygi; family Thelyphonidae; genus Mastigoproctus; species Mastigoproctus giganteus. The sequence goes on from NC_143585.1 coordinate 21,448,479, forward strand.
TGCTTGCTATTTCTAGTTGAGCTATGTAATTTAAGACCAAACCAAGCTACGTCACATAACTGCACAGTTGGCTCATGTGCATTGCACGTCCTTGGCAGGCAGTCAAGTTTACGTCTGTTCAATTTCATCTACGTAACAATAGACGTGACACGAGGAACAGTATGCTGTTTTCAAATTTTGTTTTTGTCTCAAGAAAACACCAGCTGAAGCACATGAAATGTTAAATGCTTATGGTGAATCTACATTTCCATATAGCACAGCTTGCAGGTGGTTTAAAATGTTTAAAGACAGATGTGATTCAATCACAAAAATCAGTGGTCCTGGAGCTCCAACCACTGCTGTCACCACAGAAAAGGAACATTGCTTCTATAATCACAAGAGAAGATTGTTGTATAACAGTAAGGCAACTGGCAGAGATACTGAGAATATCAGTAAGAAACATGCACTATTCTCCATGAAAGTTTGTACATGATGTGCTTGTTTGAACTCCATGAAGTCATTTAGTTCCCTGTTACAGTTTGATAAACTTCTGGCATCCCTTTCCCAAAAGAATTCCTCATATGTGAATGTAGATGCAAAATATTCAATTTTGTCCACAATCAGAACAGGGTCATCAACATTTAACCCATAGACATCAAATGGCCCAATGTGATTAATAATCATTGCTTCTGATTATTAATCAGAAGCAATGATTACAGACTAATTTATATCTACCATAGGCTTCTGTATCACCCGATAATTTATATGCATCTGATGCACTTTTCTTCTCTGCCAAGTGTCTCAACAGTTCATCTGACATCCATTTAGGTCAATGCCTTGAACGGTATTTCTTCATTGGTATGAAAAGCTAATAGCTTCTTTGATTACTTCTTTTTGGTAATATCATCAGTTGGTCCTACCGCACACAATTTAAAAACTGTGAGACCTCTATAGTCACCCTTACGAAAGCAAAAGCCTTTCCCTTTATTCTTGATAGTAGTTATGTCTTTAATTAAATTGCTGCTCTTTATTTTTGTATATTGCAGCAATCATACACTATGATTGCTGCCACCCAGTGGGTCTTTTACATGTAGATTTTTAATGCATGAAGAATCACTGCTAATAACCAGATCAAGAGTACTGCTTTCTCTTGTTGCCTCTCTAACATGCTGCTGTAGAAAACAGGTAAAGAAATTGTGTATTTGCACTATCCTATATTTAAGTTAGTCAGAGCACTATTTATATGCCACACAAATTATACAGATGCAAAGTCCTAAAATGTGCTTATTTGAACGAACACACACACACACACACACACACACACACACACACACACACACACACACACACACACACACACACACACACACACACACACACAATAGAGTGAAACTGAAAAACCTGCAATTAGTTGTTCAGCTACAATCACTGCAAAGCAGACAGCAGAAAGATGTAAAGTGGATGAATATCTGGGCCTTGACACAGATAGCAAAAAAAAGGGCTCCCATAAAAAAAAAAAGTTAAATTACAGCAGTTATAACAGAAAGGCATGGTGCTTCCAAACCAGTCATACATACAGGCCCAAAGATGATGTTGTTTTGGTTTTTAGGAGCATTAGCAACTAAGGCCATATTGCTCCGGGATATGCGGTGGTCATTCCCTGACCTTTCTGCATCCTCCGTATTTGGTGGTGACGGGCAGGCCCAAAGATACCACAGCACAGCCCTAACTATTATTGCCTTTTATATGCATCCTTCATTTGCATGAAGTTTTCCCATGTAGTTAACAGGAAATGGCATTATGAGCTATAAATGTTTCTTACAATAATTATTTTCTATGTAGCATACATACAAAAATTTCTGAGAATCGGCTATCTTTATAGCAGCTTTGAAGTAGGCAAACTATTTTGTTATTTGCTTATAAAGCTTGTTTTCAATAATATGTTTAAAAAATGTGTCTAATGTATACAAGTAGTCATTAATAAAATGAAAATATTTACGTACTAATTTCCATTCTGATACTTCCTAGTAATATCATGAGCTGTAGTAGAAAAATATTAATTTGGATAATCTCCTCATTATTTTAATTTATATTAGATCTAGCAGCGGTACTGTTTCCTTCTTATTACTCTGGAGTATGCATGCATTAAAGCTGCTGTTGATTTCTTTACCAGACCTCTAAGACAGACAAAATGAAGAGTTAATGGTTCTTAAATGTAAGAGTTGTTTTCTCAAAATTTAAACAGTTTAAAAAGAAATATATATGTTAAATGTGATAAAAAAAATTCATTAAAATAAAAGTGAACCCCAAATATAAATTTTATTTTGCATCATAAAATCCATTTTCCCATTCACATCCAAAATCCATATGACCAACAAAAAACTGTTGAATTCTAATGCTATACTAAATTATTCATGAGGTGTATAACAGGACTGAGCAATGTTTGAAAACTAAGAAAGAAAAATACTTCACTGAAAGTAATAACAAGGTGTTTATTGAAGACTGAAGTCAAACACTGGGACACAGACTACAAGATCATATGATATGATTTCCCTTGGGCATTTACCAAACAGATTTCAAAAAAAAACCAACCTGTTTAACAACTAAATTTCATGTTTTTAGACCACAAAATTATGAAATGTTTTTGTGGTCTAAAAATCATTCTATTGCATATGGACAGAATGATGAATGTGCCAGAATGCAATGGAATGAATCCCACTATGCTTTACAGTGACAGTGCACAAAATGTTGAATATCTGCATCATCAGTTAAAATTGAATTATTAGTTGAATTTGTTTAAAGTTGGTAGCAGCTCCTGGAAAATTCACTAGAGAGCAGCAATAAGTCATAACACTTTACATGACAGAATATCATGTGTTTCTATAAGTTGAATGGCAGTGAAGTCACATTTCACTAGTGGACCTGCAAGAAATGTGATACTTCATTTATCTCAACAGTTTGAATGGGAAGGCAATGTAAAAGGAATTATAACAAGCTTATATAGCCAACATTGTTTCTACACAAAATGTCAAAGCTCTCTTAAGTTGCACTGCAACATACTCCAGGAGAGCCAACAAGAAAATCAGTTCATGAGCTTGCCATTCTATTCAACAAATGCTTCTAACTGGTTTTGAAAATGTTCTCATGATAGATTGTAGTGCTGTATAAACTTTCCAAAAATGATAAGCTTTCAATTCACTGAAAGGACTGATAACAGAAATGCAGTGTTATGCACCATCTGGTTCTCAAATGAAGCTTATTTTCACTTGGATGGGATTGTGAACAAGCAGAATATAGTTCTAAACTAGTCCCATCAGTTCGCCTGACATCCATTTAAGTTTATACCTTAAAAACATCTCCCAGTCTGTAAAAAAAAAAAAAAAAAAAAAATAAATAAATAATCTTATTAGCTTCTTTGATAATCTGCAGTTAACATCAGTTAGTTTCACTGAAAAGAATTTAACAACTGAATAAGAAAATTATAGTCACCATAATTCAGAACAAAATCCCTTTTCTTTACCATTGAAACTAGTTATATCTTTAATATATAATAATGAAAATTTTCAGTTTATTCTTAATATGGCCAAGGGCATTGTATAAAAAACATCATGGGAATTCTATTGTCTCTAAACTTTACTAGACATGTTGGACAGAAAACTTGTGTAATCGAGATCCGCTAATATTCGTAAAATCAGATAAGTGCTAATTTGTGATTTTCTCTTGTACAGAATCTGTATCCTTGTTTTGAATTTAACCAAATAAAAATAGAATAATAAGTATAATAAATAGGATATTAAGAAAATTTTGAAATAATATATTTTTTAAATCAGGAAATCTCTTACCTGAGATATTTTTCATGAATAACTGCATCCTCGTAAGATGTAATCAGAATAGATTGAAATTATTTCAAAGACCTGCTTAAAGATGGAAGAACCTTGCAACAAGACGAAGGAAAAATTTAGGGTTAAATCTTGTTTTTATTCTTTCGTCTTGTTGTAAGGTTCTTCCATCTTTAAGCAGGTCTTTGAAATAATTTCAATCTATTCTGATTACATCTTACATGGATGCAGTTATTCATGAAAAATATCTCAGGTAAGATTACCTGACTTCAAAGATATATTTCAAAATTTTCATATATTTATTAATATCCTATTTATTGTACTTATTATTCTATTTTTATTTGGTTAAATTCAAAACACTGATTTATATTCAAAATAAAGACAGATTCTGTACAGGAGAAAATCACAATAATTTAGTATGTCCAATTTTACAAATATTAGCGGTTCTCTATCACACAAGTTGTCTGTCCAATATGGCCAAGGAATGAAAAAATAGGTAGTTGAACTGCATACATACGTACTGAATTAATTATTGAGGGAAGCCAGATTTTCTGGCACCACAGTCCAAAATCAGCCTTTTCATGGCAGCATAAGGGCTCTAACTCACAACCTCGTTACTTATGGTCATGCACACTAACCACTGGATCATGGCTAGCTAAAATATATCCCACATCAATATACTGTGATTACTGCTAGCTAATGCTTCCTTTATCTGAAGAGTCACTGCTGATAATCAGATCAAGGGTACTGTTTTCTCTTGTTGCTTCTCCAACATGCTGGTGTAGAACACAGTCGGCCAATAAATCCAGAAGTGTTCTGCTACTATATAAGTGACCATCCCACATGTTCCAATCAATATCTGGTAAGTTAAAATCCCCCATAACACATTCAGATTTACTTGACAATGCAAAGCTGTTGTTCATTATATTCACCACAGTCATTTGGACTATATATAACATATGACCACACTAACTTAACATTACCATGCTGTTGGTTAATGAGTCAAATGTGCTCAATAACCAACCCCACCCAATCTCTCCACACACTGCAATTACCATATTATATTTTGCATCCCCTATGTCTGAGCAGCACTATATTTCTGATATACGACATAGCTGAGTGGTCAGGAGTGAGGTGCAGTGACACTCATTCTTTGAGTGGACAGGGGTTCAAGCCCAGGACTACTAAATACAATAAACATTTACATTGATGTTGGGTGAAGGAAACACCAAAATAAAACCAATAGCATCAGGCCTGGCCAGCTGGCTTATAAAAATATCAACATGGAGGAACAACAAGCATTCCATCCATGTTGCTGATCCCTAACTGGGACAAAAATAGCTCAGATCTCATTTTAGGAAGGACGTGAGATGAGAGCTAGAAGAATGAATAAAAGTGTAAGCATGTGAGAAAAAGAACACAAACCATAAATGCTACAGTTAAGTACACACTAATCCTAGTTTTTTTAGTATTTAAATTTACACTACACATCATTGCATCCCCTCCTGGTGTGTGAGAAAAAGATAAATGAGTTGAGTGAAAAAAAAATAAAATATATATACTGTATATAAAAAACTTGGAAAAAAAAATTATAAAATAAGAAAAAAGTATTAAAAAAATAATAAAAAAATAAATAAATAAAAAAAAAAAATGCAAGTAGAGTGAGAATGCATATAATGAATGAAGTAAATGTGTCTCTCCCACCCCCTCGCCTGTTGGGTTCCCCACTGCCAGCTAACATATCCCACCCCTGGAGCGGGATGGGCAGCTTGACCTTCATACCAGATTCGACACTGTTTGGACATGACACCGACGAAGACATTCTGCAGCTTTGCTGCCAACACGCCATTGGCATTCTGAACTGGGTACTCTAACCTGGTTCCCTTTAAAACCCCATCCCCAGGCAGGGGAGGGAGGAGACGGATCTGTCTCCTCTCCTCCCTGCCTATCCCCCATACTTTGCCTGGTGGGGCTCGTCTCCACTGACCTCTTTGGATACCTACTCTGTCGTCCCTATTCTTCTATCTGTTTTCCCCCAAGTCTTCAGTCTCCCCCCCTCACTAAATCGACCGAGTACACCCTTAACAATGCTGCCAAATTATAATCAACGTCTAAATTCTACTGGTTTCGTGTAAATCTCTAAGACAACTAACACTATTAGCTTTTATCTAGCGTACAGCCTCACATGTCTAAATTTAATAACATCAAAATTTTGCCCGACCTATTAGGCCTTTAACACATCTCTTTAGCGTTCAACCCCAACCAGCAATCCCATTAAGCAATAATGTCAAATGCATAATGTTTTTTTTTTATAGGTCCTAGCCACTGAAATCCTAGGAAATTAGGTGGCAGGACCTGCCAGGGCAATTTGTTGTGATACTGGATACAACTGGCTAGCCTCCACGTGACAAGGTATGAGCAACGTCGGGCCCCACTAGGGGCCTGGTGGCCAATAAGTCAGACAAACAATGAGCACAGCATATCACACTGCACAGACACGGCCCACACACTTTCAAGTCTCTGGCTTGACAGTGTACTATCCTCGATACAGTGAAATACACGCGGAGATGGGAGAAATCCCAGGTGCCGTCTGACACGAACATACCCTATACCTTTAGGAAGGACGTAGAATTGTTAGATTGAGTACAGAGAAAGGCAACAAAATTGGTGAGAGGAACAAAGGAGTGCTCTTACCAAGAAAGGCTTAAGTTCTGCAAACTGCAGCATCTGGAGACTAGGCACCTGCAAAGTGATTTGATTGAGGTGTATAAGGCCTTGAAGGGTTTGAGCAGGCTCAATGCTGATGGGATTCTTCCTCTTGCTCAGATTATAAACCTGAGGTGGCATAAACTCAAATTGAGGAAAGGCAGTTTCAAAATAGATGTGCAGAAGTTTGCCTTTAGTCAGTGAGTGGTTGATCGCTGGAACAGACTCCCATCTGTCGTTGTGGAAGTTGATAGCTTAAATAAATTCAAAGAAGAACTGGACAAACTTTTGAAGTGAATGGATGGGCGAAATGGAAAGTTTGTGCATGTGTTCTTTTTTAGCTGATGCTGTATAAGCTTGCTTTCTTGCAACATACGCTTCTACTAATGCTAATCTGCAGCAATATAAGAAGCCTTAAGCATCACTCCTCCTCCTTTCTTTAAGCATTATGCATCTCTTCCCCCTCCCTAAGTTTAAACTATCACATCACAAAGTATAGTTTCACATTGACTTTTCAAAACATACATTTTTAATAATATTCAATTTTTCTGAATTGCTTTCATACGATATTTTATGTATCTTTCTCAGTGTCAGCATTTAGCAACATTATTAGTTATTTTTTAATAATTGACAGATTTTCATATTTAATTTTTAAATGTAAAATAAAAATAAACAAATATAAGTGCTTATAACAATTTTTTTTTTTGTCTTCACCTTTTTACCATTATATATGAGGTCAGCGTTTTCACTGTTTTGGCATAAAATTTTTACAGCCGGATGCCCTTCCTGATGCCAACCCTCACCCTTTATCTGGGCTGGGAATATGCGGCGGTCATTCCCTGACCTTCCGCATCCTCCGTATTTGGTGGTCACAGGCTCGAACCCCGGTCTAATCAGGAAGCGTGTGCTACGCACTGCTGCTCCTACCCACGGAGGCGCCTAAATGCTTATAACAAATATTAAGTTATATTTCAAAAATCTGCTCCATGAACCAAAAGAATCCATGTGGTATGCAATTTTTAGCAGTTCTGTTTTGGCACTAAGCCAAAAAAAAAAAAAAAAAAAATCCTTGACTACAATATTCTGAATTTAAGGTTTATTTACTCTGCTCCTAGCATAGTAAATAAACCTGAGGATTTTTATCCCTGAGCCCTACCTGAGGCTTTTTAGCCCTAAATCTTACACATATTAAACTAGACCTCACTTGGCAGATCTCTCATATTGTGAAATTAATTCACAACTGGGCTGCAAGCTGTTATACCATCGGGGTACTATCCCACTGACCGATGAAATATCCCAGAAACTGAAAATAGGTAACAACGGTCTTCTCTACTGGGCAAGCATTATTTATGTGAGCAATAATGAGATAGACAACTCATGAAGGAATTCACAATATGAGATGTTATGTAATGATGCCACTACACAACTTTGGTAGGTTTTACTGCATACAGAAATGATGCTAATGTACTAATTTATATGACAGTATGCTCCTAGCATTAGTGCATAATACAGGTAAGTGTGCCCGTTTTTTGCTCTTATTAACCCATAACCCACGTCTGCTTGTCCCATGAGGACCCCAACAAACCGTGCAATTCCAAACACCCTCCCCATTCCCCAACCTTGTAATTCCTCCACACCCAGTCTAGAATGACTGCTGCATGTCACAACAGAAGCACTATGAGAATGTATATTGCCACTGTCTGAAATTGCTCAAATTGTATTTCCCCAGTCAAACTAGAAGTTTTATAGCCCACCTAACACCACCTTGATAGCACTAGAAAATGTTGTACCACTTCTATTAGTCTATCATTCCCCAAGTATAATACATTAATGAAGAATATTTCAAATAATTCTACACAGAAAGTATTTGAAACTAGTTACATTTCTTAAGAAATTTACAATAAAGAATAAAAAAAAAAAAAAAAAATTATTTTTAACACTACAGGTTAGTTCTGACAGTTATATACCATCAGTCTAAATCATGACTGATGCCATAAAAGAAAACATTTTTTAATAAAATATGTACATGCACTGGTTATACTCATCATGAAACTCAATGCTTTTAAAAGCTCAGTAATTAGTGAACAATACATATTTGAAATCTTATGGAAAAAAACACATTTTCAATCAAAGGTTTCAACATATATTTTTGACTGAATTATCCACCACTACACATTTCTTTAATTCCAAGTATTGAAACAACTTAAGTCCAATTATCGTTCGCATCACAACAAATGTACTTCATAAGTTTGTTAATGTCTGATAATGACAATAAAAGCAGAATATGAACTAGAAACCATTTCAGGAAATAAGAATTTTAGAAATAAAACTTTTCTGCTCAGCTATAAACTAAGAAAGTGGGTAAAGGATAGCAGGACAGTGCACTGGTATTATTTTATCCAATGCACACTGAGCAAACCAAGAAGTGGCCCATTAACCCAGTTGCAGCATGGTCAATAAACCATAGATAATACATGAAAGAATTAAAATTACAATACTGAATACACTGAAAATACAAACAGAAGAAAAACAAATTGAGATTATTTAATTTTTTTTATATAAAAATTATAATATAAGCACCTTTTAAAATTTATATAAGAAATATTGTTTGGCAAAACTAGATTTTTTAAACTGAAAAAAAAAAAAAAAAATATATACATCCTTGGTTGTTTTAAATGCCTTCACCTCTTTTTCTAAGAAAAATATTGCTTCAATCTATCTTCTTGATGTAAATAGCATCAATTGAGTTTTGGCATGCTAAAATTAGTGAAATTTTGAAAAGGAAGAAATAACTGTTTAAGTATAACATGAAGGATAATAAAATTCATACTCATCACTTGTTTCCTTGGATCACATTTGACAAAGGAATAAAGACTAGGAGAGCAGGAAGGGAAGAAATTAACAAGGTACTAATGGTGTAATACAAAGCCTCTTGTCACTGATCCAATGGAACCACAATCTTCTAGATATACATACAGACAAATACAAGACAAAAACTTCCCTGCAACTTTATTTCCTAAATGAGCCTGACCAAAGAAAGTATTTTCACTCATACATCATTTTACCATAATCTGAGATTGCATATCCTTTACACCACTAGTAGGTCAGATGGAATTACACTATTTTAAATCAACTACATCATAAAAAAAATTAATGCTTACACAAAATAAAATGTGAATAGTAGCATTAGCATTAGTAGAGGCATATGATGCAAGAAAGCAAGCTTATTCAGCATCAGCCAAAAAAAAAAAAAAAAAAAAAACCTCTCCCATTTCACCCCTCCGTTCGGTCGAAATACCTGTCCAGTTGAGCTTTAAATTTGTTTAGGCTATCAACTTCAACAACAAGTGATGGAAGTCGGTTCGACCAACCAGCCAAAGGCAAATTTCCGCACATCTATCCGACATCCGTCCTTCCTCAATTTGAATTTATGCCCTCTGAGGTGATTATTCTGAGAAAGATGAAGAATCCCATTGGCATTGAGCATGCTCAAACCATTCAAAGCCTTATACACCTCTATCAGATCACCTCGCCGGTGCCTAGTCTCCAGACTCTGTAATTTGCAAAACTTAAGCCTTTCTTCGTAAGAGCAACCCTTTGTTCCATTTACTAATCTTGTTGCCCTTCTCTGTACCCGTTCCAGCAGCTCTACATCCTTCTTGAAATGAGGCCTCCAGACCTGTATACAGTACTCAAGATGTGGCCTAACCATTGCCTTATACAAGGGAATAATCACCTCCTTATCCCTGCTAGAAAAATTCCTGTATATCATTGACAAGACACCATGAGCTACTCTTGCAGCTCGTCTGCACTGCTCAGAGAACTTCATATCTGCCTGCACAATTACCCCCAGGTCCTTTTCATTCTCCACCACTGTCAGTGTAGTACCGCAGAGTTGATACATTGCTCTGGGGTTACTGTTACCCATATGTAGTACTTTACATTTGTCAATGTTAAACTTCATTTGCCACCTCTCAGCCCATCTGTTCAACCTTTCCAGATCCTGTTGCAGCAGCATAGCGTCAGTAGTGTCCTTAACGACCCTGCCAACCTTTGTATCATCTGCAAACTTAGACATTAAACTTGATATCCCATCATCAATATCATTCATAAACACCGAAAACAACAATGGACCCAACACTGAACCTTGAGGAACTCCACTAATAACATTAGTCCACGTTGAGCAGTGTCCATTGATTACCACTCTCTGTCTTCTGCCACTCAACCATCCCCTTATCCATAGCAGCAATTTGCCTCCAATGCCACACTGCTCCAATTTGTGCAGCAGTCTTCCATGTGCAACAGTATCAAAAGCCTTTCTGAGATCCAAATATATAATATCAAAGTTATTCCCTGCATCCAGTTCTTTTGTGACTACATCATAGTATCCAATCAAATTGGTCAGGCAAGACCTGCCCTTAACAAAACCATGCTGCGTCTGAGCTATAACTGAATTCTTGTCTAGATGATCCTGCAGTGCTTCTTTAACCAGTGCCTCCATTAATTTACCTGGAACAGAAGTTAAACTAACAGGTCTATAATTACTTGTGTCAGCCTTTGATCCTCCTTTGTGAATTGGGGTTACATTTGCACATCTCCAGTCTATGGGTACCTCCCCTGAGTCCAAAGAAGTTCTCATAATTATGGCTAGGGGTTTGCATACTTCCTTTGCTGCCTCCTTTAATATAACTGGATAGATCCCATCCACCCCAGGTGCCTTTTTTATGTTTATCCTCAACAATCTCTCCTCCACTTTCCTCTCGGTTATTACAAAATCATCCAGCTCACTGCCAATGTTTACTTTACCTACATCATTCTCCTTCCTGAATAACTCCTCATGCGTGAATGTAGATGCAAAATACTCGTTTAGATTGTTAGCCACCTGAGCAGGATCCTCAACTGTTGAACCATCAATATCCAGTGGACCAATCTGATTCATCCCTTTCCTTCTCGAGTTCAAGTATGTAAAGAACTCCTTTCTGTTTTTCTTTGCATCCTTTGCCAAGGATTTTTCGTAGTCTGCCTTTGCCTGCCTAATCTCCTTTGTGACTTGGTTACAGACCAACTTATATCTATCATAGGCTTCCATGTCACCCATTAATTTGTATGTATCCCATGCATTTTTCTTCTCTGCCACATGTCTCATTAGTCCATCTGACAACCATTTAGGCCTAAACCTTGAACAATATTTCTTAGTTGGTATGTAAAGCCTGGTAGCCACCAAGATTAGTTCCTTGAATGCTTCCCATTTTGAGTTTGCTGTTGGTAACATCATCAGTTGGTCCCACTGTATAGAATTTAAATACTGTCTCAGACCATCATAGTCGCCTTTACGAAAACAAAAGCCCTTCCCTTTACCTCTGATGGTAGTTACCTCCTTGAGTAAATCCCACTTCAACACACTGTGATCACTGCCACCTAGTGGTTCATTTATCTGCAGGTTCTTAATGCATGAAGAATCACTACTGATAATCAGATCAAGAGTATTGCTCCCTCTTGTTGCCTCACGAACATGCTGATGTAGAAAACAATCATCCAATAAATCCACAAAAGCCTTGCTAGTGTGCGAGTGACCAACCCACAAATTCCAGTCAATATCTGGGAAATTAAAATCCCCCATTATAAGACTCTCTGATTTACTGGCCCACTCTATTTCCCTGTACAATATATTATTATACTCATCAGAGTCATTAGGCCTATAGCACACTCCTACTCTCAATTTTGATTTCCCTATGCTTATGTCACACCAAACTGACTCGACACTGCCCTGTCCATCGATGTCAACTGGCTTCACTTCCTTTGACTTTATGTGTTTCTTAATTAATATCATAACCCCTCCTCCCCTCCTGTCCTGTCTATCCTTTCTATATACATTGTATTCCCCAAATTCCAGTTCCGCATTACTTATATCTGTGTGACACCACGTCTCTGATATCCCAACAATATCTGCCTTTGATGTTTTGAGCAATACCTCAAATTCATCAAATTTATTTACCAAACTCCTAGCATTGGTGTACACGCAGGTATACATGCACCTGTTTCTATTCTTAGCTACCCTAACACAACCCATGTGTTTACTTGTAACGCAATGACTACCAGCAGTCTCTGAAATATCCTGCATCTTGTTTTTCAGACTTCTGCTCATTTGAATAGAAGCAGTGCAAGAATCACTTCCACCTCTGCCAGTGGCTACTGTTAATCTATTAGTCCTTGTATCCCCCCCAACTAGCAGTTATTAGAAGAAAGTTGGGATCCTGTTTATAAATCATAATATAATTTGTCCCTTGATCTGTATTAGATGGGGGAGGGGGGGTTTAGCCTGGAAGACTCAGGCACAAGTCATAATGACACCATAATGGAAATTTCTAATATCAAAACCAATGAAAAAAATTTTTTTTTTTTTTTTTTTTTAAAAAGAAAAAGAGGTGGCTGAATAGAGTAGTTCTATAGCACAAAATACATTTATTTTAAAAAATATGGGCATCAGAATGATCTGTACAAAGTTTTTTGCACTTGGAACTTTCTGGTTCACTAATATCATTAAATGCAATTGAAGTAAGCTTTATGCATGTACTTGATATTATTAATATTAGTAATGGCAAATGATGATGCAAGAAAAATCTTATTAAGCATCAGCTGAAAAACGAAAAAATTCCCACATCACCTGTTTATCCTCTCCAATAGTTTGTCGAGTTATTTTTTGAATTCATTCAAACAACCCAATTCCACAATAACAGATGGAAGTTTATTCTAATGATCAACCACATCCAGACATCCTCTGCATTCATCCTATTTTAATTTATGTCCCCTCATGTGTGTAGTCTGAAGAAGAGGAAGGATGCCATCAGAACTGAGCTTACTCAATCTATTCAAAGCCTTAAACCTCTCAATCAGAAATCCTTGCAGGTACCCAGTCTTCAGATGCAGTAATTTGCTGAAATGAAGCCTTTCTAGCTAAGAGCACCACTTTGTTCCCTTTAACAATCTGGTTGCTCTTCTCTGCACCCATTCCAGCAGTTCTACATCCCTCCTAAAGTGAGGCCTCCAGACCTGTATACAATATTCAAGATGCAACTTAACCATGGCCTTGTATAAGGGGGTAATGTAATCACCTCCATATCCTTGCTAGAAAAGTTTCTGTATATCATTGACAAAACCCTGTGAGCTGTCCTGGCCAAGGGTCTATACACTGCTCAGAGAATTTCATATCTGACTGCACAATTACCCAGATGTCTTTTTCATTTTCCACTACTCTCAGTGTAGTACCACACATTGATCAGTTATTCTAGGATTGCCATAATGACTACAGATCAAAGATGAAGTTTAGCATACAGTTTGCATGGTTTACTATCCATGATTTATTTGACAAGGAGGGGGAAATATGTCATTATCCCTTTATATAAGATTATGGAGTGCAGTTGTAATACTCTATTTCAATCTGGGAGACATACCTAGAAAGGCACAGAACTGGAGACTAAGTACCTAAGAGGTGATCTGATTGAGGTGTTTAAGGCTCTGAACGGATTGAGCAAGCTCAATGCTAATGGCATTCTTTCTCTTACTCAAACTAAATGAAGGGGTCATAAATTCAAATTGGGGAAGGATGTTTACAGGATAGATGTGCAGGGGGCTTTCCTTCATCCAGCAGGTGATTGATTATTGGAACAAACTTCAATCTGTTGCTATGGAGGTGCATAGTTTGAATAAATTTAATGAAGAACTAGACAAATTATTAGAGGGATGGACAGGTGATTGGGGGGTTGACAGAAGCTTTACAAGCTTGCTTTCTTGCATCATATGCCACTACTAACAATTACAATGTTTAAAAAAGCGTGATCAGTGCTAACTGTTCTGGTGTGATTTGTAATTAGATAGTGCAGATCACAAACAGCTTGGCAAGTAAACATTGGGGGTTGGAGAACCTTACAGAGGAATATAAAGTCCTAACAGGGGTCAGAAAATGCATGAAGTTACATTCTTACTAGTAGAAGAGAGAAGAATGTGGGGGGAAGCAAAGTCTTAGGGTGTAACAAATGGCCTGGATGTTATTACATTCGACATTCAGAAGGTGTTATAAATCACTAGAATAGTTTACTTGCCAAATATGGTTCAGGTGGGAAGTGTTATAAAGTTAAAAGTAGAAGTGGATGATTAGTAACACCACTGGTAAAACAAAATATCAGTGTGGTAAAGATAATTAACAACATCAAGTGGAAACAATTCAAATATAAAAGATCAAAATATTTAATACTACTTTTATTTTTGAAGTCCTATTAAGTACTTAACAAAAAAAAAAGTTACAAATTAATGTCTAAAGTGTTTAAAAGATGAAAAACTAAAATTTTTAGATCATACACCATTTAGATGGACTCCAATAATTAACATAAAGTTGCAAGAAAAGTAACAATTTAAGTTCAATAGTGTAACTGCTATTATTAATAATTTTCTTAACTTGTAAGCTATAAATATCATGCTCCTTCACTTTCAACAATAAACTGAAATGCATTCTCTTTATAAAATGGGGAGGTGATATTATTCAAGTCCAAATATGCAAGGTATTTTTATATTTATAGACTTGGCAGTTTCCACAAATGTCTGGGAATCCCAAGGGACAAGCTAGTGAAAGTAAACACATTTCCCAAGATACAATACTTGCAAAATTAACCTATTTTATAGATGAAACAATGGAGCATATTCAATTACAAATTTACTTTGTAATTATAATTATGCTTTATGTTTGATGAAAACATATGGCAAATGAATGTAATCAGAACTGTGAATGAAGTATATTAAATTTGCATAGACATCTTGCATATAATAAATTTATGAGGATGCTTTTTTTTTTTTTGGCATCTTTCCAGCATCATACAGGGCTGCACGACTTGGAATGCTATTTTTCTGATGCCTAACCACTAATAAATTAAAATAAGATCCTCTTTTGGATAAATTTTCTTCTAACTGTTATGGTCTTCAATTCTGTTACTCATTATGAGAAGTGTTCATTTAATGAATAATTACAGAAAACTGCATCACCCCAACATAAGAATTCGCAAACTCAACAAAATTACACTAGTATCAGATTTTAAAAATTTCATATGAGAAAAAAAAAAAAAAGCTTTTAATTTTCTTAATTTATTGCCAATTCCTTTTTCCCTTCTTCTTAGGATTTATTCTGTTATTACAATGGTTCTCCTCAACCTAACATTGAAAAGTCATTCCTTTATTCTTTTTTTCCATTTTCTTCTATCTTCCCAATCTCCGTCTACCAGTCCTCTTCTATTCGTGGCTGCTTTCACACCCTCTATTCACGTCCTTCTTGGTCTTCCTCTTTTTCCTTCTCCATGGCTCCTCTGAGCAATCTGTCATCCTCCATTCTCTTCACATGGCCAAACCACTCCAATCTTTTCTCCTCTATTTTATTACTGATGGTTTTTTGGACATTCATTGTATTCTTTATCACATCATTTCTAACTTTTTCAGTCCTAGACTTTCTTGCTGATTTTTGCCAAAAATCCATCTCAACAGCCAGTAGTTTATTTTTTTGTCTTTCAGTTAAGGTCCAAGTCTCACATCCATATAATAAAACACTTTGTAATATTGCATTATATATTTGATGTTTAGTTTTGTTAATAATATTTTTATTCCATAGCACAGAATTAAGCATTCCTATGACCTTTCTACCCTATCTTCTCTCAATTTCCTGTGCAGATGATCCATCAGCCTGAATAACTGCACCCAGGTATTTAAATTGCCATACAGTTTTCACCTGTATTTAATCTAAATCCAGAACCTCCTCACTTCGATTCAATTCCTTTAATTACAAATTATAACCATCTAAATTTATATAGTACTAATATACCACACTTTATATGGCCAGCAGTATATTTTTTCTATGGAAGGCTGATTTATTTTATAGGGTAGCAAATAAGAATTGTCATTCAGCTCAGTTAAAAATATAAGGTACATCTGAAACTAGGTGTGGTTTTTTGAATGCATCCAAATGCAGTGCTTCCATGATTTAATTAGCTTCTGTGTGCATTCCAGTATTTCACTATCCTAGAGAATATGAGAATTTCCCTTTTGTATACAGAAATTGAGATTTTATGTGACAAAATACAGAGCCTATATAGTATCCAAACTTCATTTTAATGTTTCATTACTGTCCTTCTTTTTTTTTTTTTTTTTTGATTTGGTAGTTGTTGGCGCATCGGCTTCTGTGGCCATATTGCACCTCCCAAGGTTTTTGCAGTACTTTGATCCAAGCCCGAGGCGGGAATCGAACCCGCGACCTTTGGGTTGCCGGGCAGGTACTTTACCCACTCGGCTAGCCCGGTCGGCCCACTGTCCTTCAAAATACGTAGTACTTTGCAAGACATCAATGAGATCAGAGTAGTACCATCACTCAATTATTAGCCCACTTCTTAGACTGAAGGAAAAAATCAGCCAATTTTGAATTTTATTGGTAGCAGGGAGGGGTCCATACCTCTTCTTCATAAAACTAAAATCAGAACATCATGCAGACTCAAGTAAATTCTGAATATCGTGTTGAAATACAAAACCTATATTTTTCTTGTGAAAATATAGTAAAATTTTAATTACATTCATGAATAAAATTTATTTACAAATATGAGGTCCTCTCTGCAATACAAAAGAAATTTCCTTTAGTACAAATAAAGGAGCCTGTAGTTACTAACTTATTTTCAAGATGGTATAAACATTTCAAACAAAAATAACTATTTTATTTTTCTAATAAGTTATGTGAACAGATAACACAGCAATGCATTTACATAACCTAATTTTATAAAATTGTGCCCTAACAGCCGACTCCACATGTGGAGTATGTGTAATGAAATTACAGAAGTATAATTTATAGCTATTTACACACTTTCTGATGCTACATGAACTGGGCTTCTTTGCATTGCTTTGCCCTTTATTAATTAATACTGTCCCTAATACTAACTACTGTGCTTTAGGCACAATATAACACACATGATGGTATTATCCCAAAAGGCATTGCATTTCATCCATAAAAAAATTTATCTTAATATGCTGTTCATATATATATAAACAAACAATATTATTTACAATATATATACTTGAATAACAGAAATTTTTATCATGAGAAAAAATTACTTGTGTAATACATAAACATTCAACAAAATTGATGCAACCAAATTAAATTAACAATTTAAACATGCTTTGCATTATGTATTTAATTGCAAAGTAAGAGGGGATTATTTGACTTGAAAGAACAAAAGTGCATGAAATGAACTAAGATGGCTCTTGTAAGTGTCCTTGTACAGAACCTTGACAGTAAGGTGAGCTCTGAATTGCTCCTAGCATTTATTGGGAAGATGCCAAAATAGAAAGTTCTATAACTCTTTAGCCTGCAGAGTGAGTGGCTTAAAAAAAAAAAAAAAAGTAATAATAAAATAAGCTGTTAAACGTGTAAACTTGGCACATGCTTTGGATCAAGCCAGTATCATCCAGATTAATCAAAATACTATACGGGGAAAATTTCAATATAGAAAATTTAACCCAGATTAATCAAAAAACTGGGAAAATTTAAGAAAAACAATACTATGCAGTTAAGAAATTAACATTTACTTTTTAATGTTAATATCATCTAATGATTTTTAATAAGATCCAGTTGATGCACAAGATAAGGAATTAAAAACAGATTTTTTTTTTTTTTTTTTTTTATGTTAAAGTCTGTGAATATGCATTATAACTGAGTTTTATTTGAATGGTATAAGCCAGGAATATTCCTGTAAATAAAACTCTTCAGAGACAGTCAATCAATGGAGGTGATTGGATCTGATATGCAATGTATATTTGGTAGCCTTCTATATATACTTAAAAAAGAAATAAAAAAGTGCCTGTTAATGGTGATCAATACGTTCCAAAACTATTGTTTAAAGTAATAAAATGCAGAAGTTCCAAAAAAACGATAAAAAAGTTATTTAGAATTTTAAAATCAATGAATAAATACAAATTTTTTTATGGCATTGGCTAAACTAAAATGATTCCCATCAATGATTTATATATATATATATATATATATTATGTGAGGTAAAAGTTAAGTAAAAGTAATAAAAATAAATAAATATGGCTATGTAGCTATCATTAGAGGCAGCAATTGCACATCCTCCACATGATGCCTAATTATATCTGATAATTAAAATAAATATGATATTTAAATAAAATCATCAGCCAGTAGTACGGCAATAATGCAGAGCGAAATGAAACCCAAAATAATATAACTAAACAAACAGGGAAGGGAAAGTAGAGATAATAGGACAAAAAGGTAGTCGATGATCCCCTATATAATTTAGTCAATTAAGTCATTAAACCCAATTAATAAAAAACGATATAAATTTAAATAATGCCAATTATAAATAATTTAGCGGTACCGCCCTTGAAGGTACCAGTTCCAAAAGACGTGAAATATCACCAAAAAAGGGTTAAAGAAACTACCAAAAAACTAAAATATCAAAATAATAGACTGACCATCATGCCCCATATCGACAGAGGACCACGAGGCCAATAATGGTCATGGAATCGCTGCATTTCAATCGTCATACAAATCATCGCAAAGGCAGAAATATCGAAGAACCAAACCACCCCTCCATTCTCCGATAGATCAACCAATGCAGAGGATTTGCATGGCGGTGGTCCTTATGCAGCGAAAAATAATCTATAGAACAGACAGCACTCTTGATCAGAGCCACACCACTGACATAATGCAAGCTTAACCAGCTTATATAATAGAAAGGAAAAGAATAGATGACCATTATTGGCCTCGGAAAAGAATTCCATGACCATTATTGGCCTCGTGGTCCTCTGTCGATATGGGGCATGATGGTCAGTCTATTATTTTGATATTTTAGTTTTTTGGTAGTTTCTTTAACCCTTTTTTGGTGATATTTCACGTCTTTTGGAACTGGTACCTTCAAGGGCGGTACCGCTAAATTATTTATAATTGGCATTATTTAAATTTATATCGTTTTTTATTAATTGGGTTTAATAAATTATATAGGGGATCATCGACTACCTTTTTGTCCTATTATCTCTACTTTCCCTTCCCTGTTTGTTTAGTTATATTATTTTGGGTTTCATTTCGCTCTGCATTATTGCCGTACTACTGGCTGATGATTTTATTTAAATATCATATTTATTTTAATTATCATATATATATATATATATATATATATATATATATATATATATTGCTCACAACTGGTGAGTATGGGTTTGGCACATCTAGGGTCCTGAAATATCATCATTCTTCTCTTTCTTAGTGATTCCCTTCTACTACACACACACACACAGTAATTCAAAATTTTTTTTCTAGCTGGTGCAGCATAAGCCTCAGGCTTCCTTGCACCTTATGGCTAATAATAATAAGAGTCACATTATTAGATTTTATCTTAATATGCTGAAATTGATAAGAATAAATTAAAGCATAATATCAGGATAAAAACTAATGTATTATTTTCAAAATTTTCTCCCATAAACTCTTTATACATTTTATTTTAGCCAAGTATAATAAAAAAAAAAAAAAAAAAAAAATTTCAATTTATTCTTTTTTTTGCATGATGACAGGCTTGCTCTATTACATGCTTCGACCTTACCCATGTTTGTTGGTGACATTAAGAAATATTCCATCTCATAGATACTCAGTAAACATCATAAAATTAAAATTAATTGAAAGAGAAATAAATTTAGTCATATCACTAAATAACATTTGAGAAAGATAAAACTGTGAGAATGGACAAGTGTCCACATCACAAAATAATTTCAAAAACAGTTTCCAACAGGAAAACCTACATAATATTAAACATAACTTCTTATTCCTGCTACTTTTCACCGCATGTTCTAGAACACATCCTTTTATTTTTATACAGTGCAATACTTATTCACTACAAGCAATCAACTCCCAATCCTTATAAATATACATTCCAAATCACTATCCATTCGGGATAAAGGTTACAGAAAAATATACATATAATAACATAAAAATAGGTTAAATTGTAAGCACAACCAAAAAATAGGGTCATCTAGTAAATGCCAATAATTTCTGTAAAGTAACAATAGTCAATTTAGCCACCAATTATTAAATAATCAAAATATCATTCTATATGATCAGAAAATACCTTTATACTTTCATTACAAAGATTCATGCTAAAGAAATCTAACTCTGTTGGCACATATTGAGGTCATTTTGACTTTTTTTTTGCTAATCTTTTATACTGAAACTATTGTTTATTCATCCGCAACTTACAGCGCTTCTTTAATGAAAGTTATATTCCATAGTTTTTCTATTAAAAATTTGAGAATGAAAATAATTCCTCCACAGTAAGTTTTAGCACAATTTTTTTTAATAGAAGATTCTAAATAAGCTTTACTTCCTTGCATTATTCTTCCATGTTAATACTCAATGCTAACTAATGACAAGTAAATAAAATTATAACAAGGATAAAGTAAAACATTACTGATGAAGGAAAAACTAGTACTATATTTAATCAGAGCAGTTGAGTAAGCTGAAATGGAAAACTATATAACACAGGAACTATATAATTATGGAACAAGGAATTGGTTATGGATTGAACCCCAAAGTACTGCAAAAAAAATCTAAATCAAGATAAGGAAACAAATAACATATTGAAGAAATGTGTAATGACAAGGATAGAAACAGGAATTAAATGTAGACAATATGAGCATAAGCGGGAAAGAGCCAATATCAACATTAAGCACCATGAGATATAGTATTTGTGTTTCACAGTGTTTAGAATGTTAAATAAAGTAGTATTAGTAGTTTTTTTTTAGTCTTTGTATTGATATTTCCTACCCAGGATATACATTGTTAAATTCTTCACTAATACAAGAATATGATTTCAGTGCAAGGTACAGTTCAAGAATGAACACATTCTGCTCATAATTACAACATGCACACCTGTACAAACTCTTGTACTACAGAGTGAGCAGTGGCTTGGCAATCAGGGTGATCTTGACTTGGTGTCATGGAGAGAGTCTACCGGATCAGCTTCTGCTTTCATTTTTGTACCACTGTGTTCATCCATAGTATGAGATTGTTGTTGGGCTTCAGTTTTATTATTACCCTGTAAAATAAACTAAAAGAACTGTTTTAATAGTCCATTAAATTTGCCCAGATAAACAAGTGACTCCAACTAGTATATAAGGTAGCCTATGAGCCATGCATATCAGTTGTACTCATCCTGGCATGCAAAGCAGAACTGATTGGTTGTGAAAGGGATGATACTGTCAGATACCACATGGCTGGGCTTGTCAGTTCATGCAGCTAATGCCAGCCTACACTATCCAAAGCCAACAGTTAGTTATGTTATCATCAACAAAGCACTGTGAGATTTTGGGACCCATACTGATAGGAAATTCAGTGTATTTAAAGTTTAAGTAATAAATAAAAATATATACACTGGTGTTCAAAGAAAGTGCATCACTCCTTAATTTTAATTATCATCTGAATAATATAAGTATATGCCAATATTTCATACAGATTGCATAAGATAACATTGACACACGTAGGTGATGATGTAATATTGCATCAGCTGTTACTTTCAGCTACATAAGCACGCTCTGCAAGAGTTGCAGTCATTCCTGCTTGTGTCAGGATGGCGAGTTATGTGCAGTTGATGCCACAGCACCTCCGTAGCCAAGTGGGCAGGAGCAGCAGTGCGTAGCACACGTTTCTTGATTAGACCAGGGTTCGAGCCTGTGACCACCAAATACGAAGGATGCGGAAAGGTCAGGGAATGACCACCGCATATCCCCGGAGCAATATGGCCTTAGTTGCTAATGCTCCTAAAAACCAAATAAAAAACAAACAGTTTACACCACAAAGAAAGAATGCTATTGTTGCTTTACGCGAGGTAGGATGTTCTACCCATTATATTGCTTATAGAGTGTCTTGTAATCAGTCGACAGTAACTTTTTACTTGTAATCAGTTCGACAGTAATTTATTTACATTTGTTACAGGTGAAAAAAAATGGTTAAAAGAACGGTCCATTATAACTCTTAGCTGGCCAGGAAACAGCCTAGATCTGAATTCTATAGAGAACTGTTGGCATCATGTGGAATCTGCAGTTGCCAGAAAGAAACCAAAAGACCCTTGGTGAATTTCAGGAAACCATAATTCATGTTTGAAATCGCAAACTATCAGTTGATTATCTTAAGAAATTGATCTTGTCAATGACTCAACAGTGTGCCGCTGTCATCAGGGCCAGAGACGGTTCAACTAAATATTAGTTTGCACCTGGTGAACGGTTCATTTTGTTTTCCATTTAAAATGATAAACTGAAGCAAATTGAGGGCTTCTGATACCATTTCAGCCATAATTGTCATGTTTCAGCCAAAACTGTTGTATAAAGGTTGCAAATGCTCATTTTGGAATATTTTGAGGGCACTTGTCAAATATTACTTAGCTTTGCCTTAACTATTAATAAATATATCTTTTGTTTATATTTCTATTTGTGATGCTAGTCATTAATGTAACATACCATCGCAAAAAGAGGGTTAGAAACGTGAAATTCGTAGGTGATGAACTTTCTTTCAGATAGCCTGGCCGATCCAAATATAATTTGGTTTTAATTTTTTTGAAATAGGTAATGGTTTAAATATATTTTTGGAAAAAAATATAAAAAAAATTGGAGGGCACATGGAATCCACAAATGGACTATTAAAGGAAAAAATGTCTCAACATGGAGAAAAGCAGATGGAAAAAGGGAGAAAATAAAGGTGTCTCACATAGAATTCCACTGAAATCTAACAAAAGGCACCTGATGGGAGACATAACCTATTTTACTTCAGAATATGGCACAAATCAGCATACCCTCAGTGCATTATTTGAGGCCCAAAAGCATGAAAATCACAGGAGGAATCCAGAATATAAGACAGACAGACAGGATGTTCAGTTATTTCCATCACATTCCTTTGAGCATGTGTGCATGCTCATTCTTAAGGGCTATAAATATTTTATTACTATGTTTTTCCATAGAACCACATTCTGATGGAAACTCTAGGTTCCTTATAATCCAAAAGAAAGAAATAGTATGAGTTGGGACTTTTCTTTGCTCTGTTATTTCCAACACATGATGGAAGGGCTGGGTTAATTTTGGAGTGGTCACATCCAGATTTTAGTTCTAAAGGCAAATAAAATTAATACTACTATTTTCATATTTCAGAAGGGCAGCATTTTATTATTTGCATCCAGGTACTAAAGCCCTACATACTGGTTATCTTTGACTCTGGGTAAGTGGGGTACTGCAATTCATCACAGCCATAATCTTTATGGCAAAAATAATTGCACGTATGGTTCCATATTAAATCATTTTTGCTGCTCATTAAATAAATAGCACAAATAGTGGCAACTCCAAAACTAAACTTGAAACCTTCCCTCTGACCAACAATTGCCAATATGAATTCTGTCAGTGCTGATCCACTGGTGACACATCGACTTATGTTACCCATCTATGAGGAAATTCAATAAAAAGTTTGGCAAAACTCAAGCAGTTGCTCTTGCCATATGCAGTACCCTATATTTATTGATGTTAAACCTGAACTGCCACGTCTTAGTCCATCTGCATAATTTTTCTATATCTTCTTGCACCACCCTGCCAATCTTTGGGTCATCTACAAACTCAGACATTAAGCTTGATATGCATTCACCAATATTGTTAATAAATACTGAAAACAGTAAGGGGCCCAGCACCAAACACCAAGGGACTGGACAAATAACACTGGTCCATGAATACACACATTCTGTCTTCTGCCACTTACATGTCCCTTTATTTTCAGCAGTAACTTTTTTGAGCCACATCACTCAAAGTTGTACGGCAGTCTTCGATTAGCATCACAGTAACCAATCAGTTAGACAAGATCTTTCCTTATCAAATCCATGCTGTGGTTACCATATGTGTACATTACTATCAAGATGATCCTGCATTACTTCTTTAACTGACTCCATTATTCTTCCTGGTACTGAAGGAGAGCTACTGCAGAATTGCAAAGTTATCTAAAAATTTGGAAAAACTACCATCTACACCTAAAAATTGTATAGGGCATTTCTGTTCTGTGTGGATAATATAATCTAGCACACCAAAATTTATCACTTCCCATAGCTCATGCAGTTAGCTAGCTATTCTAAAACATATCACATTACTAAGACTCTAGCTATTTATAAATGCTTTATTCTGAATAACAATATTCTTGAATGCAGAGCTCTGAATGGATTTCCATTAAACCTGCCTCATGCATTTTTAATTATTCAGGGTATCCAGGATACCAAATGACACTATAGACAAAAAAATAAATAAATAAATAAAACAACAGCTTAATGAGTTTTGGTTCCAGAATGTAAAGGCAGGGGTTCAGTAGCAATGAGAATTTCACAAAATCAGAAAATACTAAATAAAACTCCTCATTAAATAACTTATGTCTCACCTTGTCTACAGCATATACCTTCCAGCCTAAAGCATATACCTAAACCAAACCCATTTTATTTTGAGTTACATGTTGGTTTCTTTACCTTTTCTTTTGTATACAATATAATTTATTGCTACCAAGTCTACAGGTCCATTGCTACATATCAGGACAACAATAAAGTTCTATGGGTACCACATTTGCATGAATTAAATACACAATTATTTCCTAAATAAACATGTCATTCTTTCTTATTTACACAACTAGTCTTCCAATATATTTCCTGTTTTCAAGATAATTTTAAAATGCACTAGGATTTTCTGTACCATGCTGCTTTCCTGAAAATTCTCATTACTTTTCCTTCATCAATTGTATGCATAGGAGGAACTTGCAAGTTAACATATGCCATACAGATATTTGAATAAATATCTCAAAACAGAACCATAAAATTACTTTCCTTGAAGGGTATTCACTTCATACATCATTTGGTCTTCATTCAATCAAGTATAATATTCTGAAACTATCCTCTTTCTACTAGTGATATCAAAGATATTTACCTATTATACAGATTGAATTCTTTTGCTCCTTTTGTTTCCTGTCAACATTTCCAAGATTAATAAACACAACCACAGGAGCTGGATGTGGTCGTGGTAACTTACACAGACACTAGTATGCACATTATGAGATCAAGCCCCATATGTTCAGACAGAAGCTAATTTATTATTATAAATAAATTCGAATATCCCTTGACAGTTTTAATTTATTTTTATTCATCTGATTATTAAAACAATTGACTATTAAAATAAGATTGCTTCATAATTAATCTTCTCCCTACCCTTTTTGAGTAAAAAGATGCTAAAAGTGCTTAATCACACTCAGTCAAAAGATCAATTTTCATTTGACAACATTCATCTGAAGAGTATTTCTCTCCTTTGCTTGGGCTTCGTAAAACTTTTTCAGGAAACCTTTCAAAATCTCTTATATCTTTAATGTTTTTTTGTTATAGATATGAAATTTTAAATGTTTCACTAGTATCTATAACTAGTCTTTTTTTTTTTAAAGAACAACACGACCATAAAAATTTAAATTAGCTACTCTGTGCGAAGGGCATCATTCCCGGCTGTAAACTATATAGAAATTAAACTTCAATGAAATATGATATATGAATTTTTGGGAAACTGTTTGGAGGCATAAATGCACTGAAGCGATGTCTATATTTATAAAAACAAATGTCAAAACAAGATCCGGTTTTGCTTTAGAAATTAGTATACCGAAACTATACTGTTTACTTCTCGCTGGGCTATTTTAATTCTTAAGTTTAAATACTAATACACCTGTTTGTGAGTAAACAAGACCTCAATCGAGGAGGAAAATTTATACCAAGTCCCCAATCATTCAGCAAATATCGTTAAGTTTTATTAACTCATACCACGACTAAATGCGCACACCATAAAAACTGCAAAAGGGAAGAAACTGTGCATCATAGTTATTCAAACATCTAACAGAAAATCTCACTGAATTCCTATACCTTTTTTTTTTTTTTTCCTCTTTTACACCAGTCCTAGTTATTTCGCTTATGAATTGTTTTTCTGAAATGTGATATTCCGCAAGTTATTGAGAAGCCTATTATCTTCTTATCTGCGAAATGCTCAAAAAACCATGTGTGTGAAGATAACCAAATTCTTAGCAGAGTTAAAGTGTGTCATAAAAACTTCAACTGAGGCGCCAAGAGCTTGATCATAAAACAAAGGTAAATAAAAGAAACAAGCTAACTAACGTGGCATATTGTAGCATGTCTAACTTAACACTCCACATTCTAAAACATGATAGTGGCAAATTTCAGAAATGACACCGATATTATTTAATTTTAATAAATCCAAATGTCCAGTGCACGTCAACTGAGAAGAGCAGAAGCCAATGTCAATATACTGTATTATTCTATTGTGCAATGCACGCAAGACGATTGACCTAGCAACTGGTAAGTCAGTCATTCTAATTTAGCGTATTTTTATCCGTGTATATACACTTATACGTCGTGTTACACCTCAGAATAATGAATAAAATGCAATTACCTTGTTTCTTGTATTAAACGGCGTATTCCACGCAATAAGTCATCATAACAAACAACGGCATTCCAGATTCCAACTACTCGCACTCAGCTCCCATTACACTCCACGTACACTACTCTTCCTTATTTACGAGCTGTCAGCTGTTGCGAGGTTCTCGCAAATACAAACGTGATTTTGCGATACTTAATGTATTAAAGCGCCATCTTTAAATTTGGCTATATTTTGAACTAAAGTTCATTAAAAAAATGCAGCTTTCGCAATTTGTTTATTAAATTGTTTGTTATGGTTGTATAAATTGTTCATTGACATATAATCATACTTTTTAAAACATTTACTTACAATTCTTTAAGAGTTTAGAGTTAAAATGTGCATGATCACGAGATAGAATTACGAATGTTTAATATCTTGACAGACAGAAAAGTAGTGATAGTTTAAAATAGAGATATATATTGCTTTCATAGAATTATGCAATTCACCAATTTGTTGGTAATAAAACTAGAATTGTAATATTAAAAAACAAAAAAAGGCATTAAATGAATTAGCACTGAAAAGTTAAAGAATAAAGACAAAATTTAACTAAATACGAAACATTTTATTAGACTATGAAAATGTTATGGATGCATTTGATTTAATATGACTAAATACTGCATAAACTTATAGGTATTTTGTTCTGATATTATAGAATTATACGAATGAGCTTGGAGTAGTCCAAAATCGTACATCGATATATACGCATAATCAAAATGCATAAGAAACATACCTAATAAAAATATGTGACTCTACTGCTCATGCTGAGATTAAGATCCTTAATCACTACTATTAATTAAGACTATTATTAAGATTATTAATCTTAATAATAGTCTCAATTAATTAAAATTATTAATCCCATCAATTTAAGGCCCATTCTCTTGAATTGGGACTCAAGCAAGTTCACTTAAGTCCTGGTAAAAAAAAAAAGGGCTAGGGGCAGGATGGAAGCCTCCTCAACAATTCATGCGGAAGAAAATGGACCATAATCTGCCACGCTAGTCCAGTGCGGGTTGGCAGATAGACCGTATTTAGCAGTCAGGGGCTGGAACCCCTGTCTACATAAAGGGCGTGTGCTACTGCACTCCCGCTCGGCTACGGAGGCCGTTCTGGTAGGGGGACTGTAACTCGCAACCCTCCTGCCTAAAGCATTTCAGGTATGCTCTCAGGCGTTAGGAAAGTTACAACACGTATGTTAGTAAGTTTCAGTAAATTCATTTAGCTAAACTCTCTCTAAAGGTTCACTAGGAGACATTTTTGTCAATTTGAAGGCAATCTGGAATAATTGCACGTGAAATAACGGTGAGCATATTAGCATTAGTAAAGGCATATGATGCAAGAAAGGAAGCTTATACAGCATCAGTCAAAAAAAAAAAAAAAAAACTCATTTCACACATTCATTCCATTCGCTCTAAACGTTTGTTCAGTTCTTCCTTGAATTCATTTAAACTATCAACTTCCACAACAATAGATTGAAATTTGTTTCGCAATCAATTACCTCCCCCCGACTAAAGGCAAATTTTCGCACATCTATTCTACAACTGTCGTTCCTCAAATTCAATTTATGCCTCCTCAGGTTCGTAATCTGAACAAAAGGGAAGAATGCCATCAGCATTGAGCCTGCTCAACCCATTCAAGGCTTTATACGTCTCAATCAGCTCACTTCGCAGGTGCCTGGTCTCCAGACGCTGCAGTTTGAAGAACTTAAGCCTTTCTTGGTAAGAGAACCCTTTCTTTCCCTTCACCAAACTTGATGCCGTTCTCTGTACTTGTTCTATAAACTCTGCTTCCTACCTGAAATGAGGCCTCCAGACCTGTATGCAGTACTCAAAGTGTAGCCGAGACCATTGCCTTATACAAAAGGATAATCGCCTCCTTTTCCCTACTAGCAAAATTCTTGTATATTTGTATCTTGTGATGTCTGTGGTAAGTTTGTTGTCAGATACAGAAAGGATAAAATGCCAAAATGTATTTAGGTTTCATGGCACTCTCCAGTATTTCCCCCAATTAGCCACTGTACATCTGTATGAGACATGTGCCAATGCTGGCAGTGTGGTAAGTGTGGGTGCATAGGGTGGTATGTTTGTTATATTGAGTACTGTTTCTCGACTCCTGGTGTGTTCGCATACATGGCGCTTAGAACAAGTTTGTTTACTGCCCCTGCCTCCCAATTTTCACCCCAGGGGCTCACATCTGGTGGGTCATCAGCTCGATATCATCATTCTTCCCTTTTTTAGTGATTCTCTCTCTCTCTCTCTCTCTCTCTCTCTCTCTCTCTCTCTCTCTCTCTCTCTCTCTCTCTCTCTCTCTCTCTCTCTCTCTCTCTCTCTCTCTCTCTCTCTCTCTCTCTCTCTCTCTCTCTCTCTCTTTCTTTCTTCTCTATCAATGGACACTGCTCATCGTGTACTAATGTTATTAGTGGAGTCCCTCAGGGTTCAGTATTGGGTCCTTTATTGTTTTCTGTATTTATAAATGATATTGATGGTATATATCAAGCTTAATGTCCAAGTTTGCACATGATACGAAGGTTGGCAGGGGTGTCAAGGACACTACTGACACTATGCTACTGCAACAGGATCTGGAAAGGTTGAGCAGATGGGCTGAGAGGTGGCAAATGAAGTTTAACATTGACAAATGTAAAGAACTACATATGGGAAACAGCAACCCCAGAGCAAAGTATCAACTCTGTGGTACTACACTGACAGTGGTAGAGAATGAAAGGGACCTGGGGGTGGTTGTGCAGGCAGATATGAAGTTCTCTGAGCAGTGCAGACGGGCTGCAAGAGTAGCTCATGGTGTATTGTCAATGATATATAGGAATTTTTCTAGCAGGGATAAGGAGGTGATTATTCCCTTGTATAAGG
This sequence comes from Mastigoproctus giganteus, assembly GCF_048544385.1. NCBI lineage: Eukaryota > Metazoa > Arthropoda > Arachnida > Uropygi > Thelyphonidae > Mastigoproctus > Mastigoproctus giganteus. The sequence continues at coordinate 21,478,423 of NC_143585.1, forward strand.
CAATGGTCAGGCCACACCTAGAGTACTGTATACAGGCCTGGAGGCCTCATTTCAAGAAGGATGTAGAGCTGCTGGAACGAGTACAGAGAAGGGCAACAAGATTAGTGAATGGAACAAAGGGGTGCTCTCACGAAGAAAGGCTTAAGTTTTGCAAATTACAGTGTCTGGAGACTAGGCACCAGCGAGGTGATCTGATAGAGGTGTACAAAGCCTTGAATGGTTTGAGCATGCTCAATGCTGATGGGATTCTTCCTCTTGCTCAGAATAATCACCTGAGAGGGCACAAACTCAAATTGAGGAAAGACAGATGTAGGATAGATGTGCGGAAATTTGCCTTTAGCCAGCGGGTGGTTGGTAGGTGAAACAGACTTCCATCCATTGTCGTGGAAGTTGATAGCCTAAATAAGTTTAAGGCTCAGCTGGACAGGTATTTCGAACGAACAGAGGGGTGAAGTGGAAGTGGTTATTTTTTATTTATTTATTTTACTTTATTTTTTTTGGCTGATGCTGCATAAGCTTGCTTTGTTGCATCAAATGCCTCTACTAATGCTCTACAACGACAGATGAAAGTTTGTTCTAGCAATCAGCCACCCACTGTCAAAGGGCAAATTTTTGCACATTCTACAACTGTCTTTCCTCAATTTCAATTTATTACACCCTCAGGTGGATAATCTGAGCAAAATGGAGAATTCCCTCAGCATTCAGTCTGTTCAAACTAATTAAAGCCGTATACACCTCAATCAGATCACCTCCCAGGTGCTTACTCTCCAGACATTGCAATTTGCAGAAATTAAGCCTTTCTTGTTAAGACCAACTCTTTGTGTCCTCACCAAACTCCTTGCCCTTCTCTGTACTCGTCCCAGCAGTTCTGTATCCCTAAAATGTGGCCTCCAGACGAGTATCAAGGCGTGACCTGACCATTGCCTTACACAAGGAGATAATCACTTCCTTCTCCCTGCTAGTAAATTTCCTGTATAACACTGACAAGATCCCTTGAGCTGCTCTAGCAGCCGTCTGCACTGCTCAAAAAACCTCAAATCTGACTGTACAATTACCCCAGGTCTTTTTAATTTCCACTGCCCTGAGTGTGGTACCACATAGTTGGTACATTACTTTAAGGTTACTGCTACCCATACACATACGTCTTGATACCAGCCCATCCGTTTATCTAGCCAGTTCTGAAGCAAGCTTCAGTGATGGCAGCAACTTGCTTCAGAGATCATGATTAAGACTAAGTGATGGACATCGTCACACCCAGATGTTTTGTTTTTGGCGTCTCAATAAAAAAAGAAATATATACGGTATATGCTTACAACCGCAAGTGTATAGATACTGTAAAAAGTTCACCCAATAAGTAAACAAATCGAGTTAACAAATACTGTCAACCATTGACCAAGACAAGAATAAGGTATTCCCGGGAAGAAAGATTATTTCTGGCCCCTTTGATGGCCTCTCCTTGGCACAAGACGCTATCTTGACTGAACATGCTTTATCTCTCCTGAACAAAGGCGAACGTCTCTTCTAATCTAATATGTCGACGGAAGTTCGACATTGCAACAGGATCTAGATAATTTGGGCAGATGGGCTAAGAAGTGGCAACTGAAGTTTAACCTTGACAAATGCAAAGTACTGCATATGGGTAGAAGTAACCCCAGAGAAACGTACCAACTGTGTGGTACTACACTTAAAGTGGTAGAAAATGAAAAAGACCTGGGAGTAATTGTGCAGGCAGATATGAAGTTTTCTGAGCAATGCAGACAGGCTGCCAGGGCAGGTCATGAGGTTTTGTCAATGATATAGAGGAATTTTGCTAGCAGGGAAAAGGAGGTGATCATCCCTCTGTATAAGGCAATGGTCAGGCCACGCCTTGAGTACTGCGTACAGGTCTGGAGGCCTCATTTTAGGAAGGATGTAGATTTACTTGAGCGTGTACAGAGAAGGGCAACAAGATTGGTGAGGGGAATGAAGGGATCCTCTTACCAAGAGAGGCTTAAGTTCTGCAAATTGCAGTGGCTGGAGACTAGGCACCTGCGTGGTGATCTGATTGAGGTATATAAGGCCTTGAGTGGGTTGAGCACGCTGATTCTGATGGGATCCTTCCACTTGTTCAGATTACGAACCTAAGGGGGCATAAATTCAAATTAATAAAAGACAGATGTAGAATAGATGTGCAGAAATTTGCCTTTAGCCAGCGGGTGGTTAATTGCTGGAACAAACTTCCATCCGTTGTTGTGGAAGTTGATAGGTTGAATAAATTTAAGGAGGAACTGGACAGGCATTTGGAGGGAATGGTGTGATTTTTTTTTTTTTTTTTTTTTTGTTGGCTGATGCTGCATAAGCTCATACATTTGCTTTCTTGCATCACATGCCACTACTTCTACTACTACTACTATTGTGAGTTTGAAATAGAAAAAAAAAAAGTTTAGAGGCAATAATTGCAACATCTCCAAGGAACATAATGGAATATTTCAGATGCCGTAACTTTATTCTATGGCCGCAAGTTGTGTTAGGCTTAGAATTTGTAAAATCCTTCCTTTGCTATTCAGCTTCCAGCGCTCCTGTAAGAATGGCGCCCCGGGTGGCTGCCCTATTAGCTCGTGCATTGTACTAATATTAATTCCTAATTATTTCCATTGTACTAATATTAATTCCTAATATCAATACATGGCCTTAGGAATTAATATTAGTATGTACGCTCATGAGCCAAAATATTATGACTACCCAATAGCGTGCTGGTCCGCCTTTCGCTTGGATACCTGCTTGCACGCTGTGTGGCACCGACTACAAGAGACTGTAAGTGTCCTCAGGTGTAGGTCTCCTCCAGAATGTCCTTCTGTCCTGAACCAGCTGGACAGATGGACGTCCCGGAATTCGACAACGGAGAGAAACCCTAACAGGAACTGGCGAATCTCCCTCCACCGCATCCCACAAATGTTCGATGGGATTGATGTCTTTGGAATTTGTCGGCTAGAGGAGCACGGAGCACAATAAATGCTTTGAGATTAATCATTTCAGCACAATGTGGACCTTGTGACACGTAGCGTTGTCTTCTTGAGAGAGTCCAGTGCCATCTGGATATATGGTCACCATGTATGAGAAAACTTAGTCCGAAACAATGGTAGAATCTGAAGGTGAGGTTGTTGAGCGTTGGATCATTCAGTGATATCAACGGGCCTAGTGACATCAATGAAAACATCCCCCAAACCAGTAGCAGTGATACCACTGCTCCTGACCTGGATGGTTTTCGTTCAACCGTACAGTCTGATTGCAGATATTCACCTACTTCCCATCTAATACGCACCTGTAAATTGGCATGACAAAGCTATAACATCCAATGTCCAGAGATGTTATTGCTGTGCTCATTGCAGGTGGAGGTGTTGATGAGTCGGTCAACGTGGGCACGTAAACGAGTCGCATACTCAATAGGTCTATCAGCAAGAACATCCAGTGGATGGTGAGCTCGGAATATTTCTCTGTTAACCCCGGTTGTAGTCTGTCGTTAATTGAGGGATCATGAGTAGTCTGTTGTGCCAGACAGCACGTGCCAACCGCCGTTCACGTCTACTGTTATTCATTGATGGTCTGCCCTCTTGGGTAGCACAGTTGGTAGAATTGCCGTCCTTCACTCACCGGGCGGAAAACACTTGAGGTCGAGTCCCGTCAATGGCGTGAGTAATTTTTATGGTCTCTTTTCACAATGTGGCTGAATTGGTTGGTCTCAGGCGAAGATAGCATGGTTTTTCTTGAAACTGAGGTTTTCGTCCAGTAAACAGAAAATTAGAGAACATACGCAATTTAGAGACAGTATGTACAGAGCAATGTGACCTTAGTGATGCCCCTAAAAACCGCATTATAACAACAACAGATTTTCCATGAAATTTGTCCAGAAATAAGAAGCTATGAGGTCGCATGCGAATACAATGTATATCGAAATCTCACATCAAAGTAATGATCATCATTGCTTTGATGTGAGATTTCAAGTTTGAGTAATATTTGCCTATAAGTGTAACATTATTTCAGCGTGCTAATTAAGGACAACAGGCAGAAAAATTTGTGCCAGAGAGGTGTCAGCATTCCAATGAATCAAAGGGATGTTGAAAATTTCCGCACATCAGGGAAATACACATGGAACAAGACAGTGAAAAAAGGAGACGCAAAACTTGAATTAACTCCACAGGACTGGTTTTGAGAAACTAGTTTCTCAAAACTTGTTATAATTACCGTCCTCCACACACTAGGTGAAAAACATCTGCTTTTGGATTCTGTCAATGACGCGAGAATTTTATGGGCGTTTTCCGACAACGTGGCTTATTATCCACGTCAGAAAACGCCAATAAAATTCCTGCTATGCAGTCCTCGCCTGAGACCGACTAACTTAGTTGGTGTCTGTGCGTCTGTAGCAGAGTGGTATCGTCACTTTCCTCCGCACGCCGGGTGGAAAATGTCCAGATTCGAATCCAGCCAAATTGACCATAGAACACATGCAATTTACAGAAATTGCGTGTGTTCTATGGTCAACTCAGCTGTTTATCTCTACGACAACATTAGTACTAGCAACCAATAAAAAAGAAACTAATAAATATATATAATAGATATCTCATTAGGACCACCCAAAATGTGAGTTCATCCGCCCCACTATATTATGTCCGTGAATTGCATGTGCCGCTGGTCAATTTACCTGTTTTCTGGACGAAAAACCAGAGTTTCCATGAGCGCAGGAAGGGGATCTTGCCATCTACACCTGAGACTGACTAACCCAGCAATGGAGTGAAAAAGACAATGAACATTCTGTGCGGGATTAGAATCCGGGCATTTTTAACCAGGTGTGGTAGGGACGGTGACAATAAAAAAAAAAATAAAAAGAACTGCATTGTTTAAACAGGGTATATTCGGTGTGATAAGAAGGGATTTACCATGACATTTCTCCAGGACAGTGACCTCGCCAAGAGTGTTTTTAAACCCTGATGCAAAATAAATAAAAGAAAAGAAAAGAATATATACTTGTTTTTTACACTTAACTCAATTTCATGGCCAGCACATTAAAGGTCGGCTCATGACAAGAAGTTATGATCAAAGATATGGAAATCAGATTGAGAGAAATCTGGATTTAGCAAGGTATCAGAAAACCCAAAAAATCATTTAGATAATAAGCAAGTTTTCTGTTTTTGTTTATAAATTCAACTTTTGGTTTCTTGACTTTTTGGAAGTTGAGTGGGCCGATTGACCATAGGGAAGCTCTGAGCGTTGTTACGACAAATTTGTAATGCACTTCATTCTTATCCAGAAATTTTTTAGAGGTCTACATAATGGCCTAGAGGAAAATAGTGATTTCAGGAGGAAATCAGAACAAAATTAGGATCAGGAGATTTAAAGCAAAAGTCCAACCATTGGGAAAATAAATACATTCACTAGCCAAAAAATTAAAAACCTTTATTCAATGTTTTGTAAGGACACTTTTTACCCCCAATTACAGCCTGCATCCGTCGTATCGTGAATTGCACTAGGTGTCTGTAGGAGTCTAGCTCTAAGGAGGGATAAATATACCTGCTGGAACGGGCACAGAGAAAGGCAACAAATTTGGTGAGGAGAACTTACTGGTGCTCGTAACAAGAAAGGCTTAAGTTCCGCAAATTGCAGCGTCTGGAGACTAAGCACCTGCTATCTGATTGAGGTGTTTAAGGCTTTAAATGGCTTGAGCAATCTCAATGCTGATTTGAATTTTCTTCTTGCTCAGACTATGAGCATCGGGGGGGGGGGTATAATTCAAATTGAAGAAGGAAGGTTGCAGAATCGACGTGCGGAAGTTTGCCCTCAGCCAAATGGGTGGTTGTTGCTGGAACAAATTTCAATTGTTGATGTGCATGTCAGTAGTTTGAAGAAATTCTAGGAAGAACTAGACAAACTATTGGAATAGATGGATAGGTGAAATAGGATTTTGTTTTGGCTGATGCTGCAATTTTTGCACAGTGATTAGCTGCCTTATCGTTCTGAAAGAATCCTATACTTCCTTTATAACTGAAGTCCAGGTAAAAGTTGGTTCGATACGAAAGAAAGCTATTCATTAGCCATGACCTTCTAATGGTATGAGCACACCTAGCCTTACAAACAGAACATACCCCATACAATGATACCACCTCCAGTTGCTTGAATGGTGGACGGGAGGCAGTCTAAATTCATGGGGTTCACGCCACACTTTCAAACTACCATTCGTGGAAGAAAGTGTAAATCGATACTCGTCAGACCACATGATCTTTTTCCAAGACCGGACCGCGCCACATTCAGTCGTGACACCTCTTCAGCTTAATCTTGCGATCTTTTACAGAAAGAAGTAACTTTCATATTGGGCACATGACTATTGAATCCCAGATTATTCAACTACTGACTCATACTTCGGTAGGAAATGAATATTTATTTGCCTAAATTGAATTTTTCAGTCATTTGTTACACACCCTGAATTTCTGTTCTAATGCACAATTCGCATGAAATTCCTGTAGTCTCGATTTTGGAGAACCGACTTTGTGCCGCATTTCTGACTTTTAGATCTTCATTCTTCTTCTTTCACTAGTCTTCCATTCATTGTACACGCTTTTGAGATGGTTCCTTTCCATTTATCCCAATAATTTCCTGTTTTTTTTCAATTGTGGCTCTTGCTAAGCGTTCTCTAACAGTAACACCTTTCTGAAAATCGGAAAACAACACTCCTGTTCCCTACTTCCGGATCGACTAAGAAGCAGCAAGAAAACGCACAATATTTATAGAATAAAAAGAAACTTGTGATCGTACCATGTGACAACCCACATTTGCATACGTTGCGTTCAATTATCTATGGACGCCAATTACAAAAGGTTTCTAATTTTTTGGGTAATCAGTATACAAAGTTAAAGCGTATATGTGAGCAATCATAAAGGGATATGAATAATCGGTATAAGCTCTAGTAGTGGGTACGAAATTGAAGCTATCTAAAATTTCTTCAGCTAAAATGAAAGCTGACTTATTCATAGAGTGAGAAAATCACGAATTTTCGCTCAGTTATGTAGGGAGATGGTCAGGTGATGTCCACCGGAAATCCGCTCACGTTGTACACAACGCAGAGAATTAAATGGGTCAACAAAGGACAGCTGCATGCCAAAACGATCTACGTGTACAGTATAGAGTATGAGAAGAACAAAAACTCCTAGAAATAATTGTGTTTTGGTCCCAAGTGAAGCAAACGGATTAGTAGAGCGAATTAAAACCAGAAGAGTAAACAGCACCAATCCCCAGCAGGACGAAAATAGCAACATGAATATTTCTTTTTGAAGTATGATACTACAAACTTGAACTTAACAACCATTCCAACACTAAGGTTTAATTGTGTAAAAACTCATGTCATGTTTTCCTAACATCTCCACCAGCTGGATCAGGACAGCTGAAAATTGTAGCTGACTTATTATACGACCAGTGATGTAACCAATGAAAATGACTTCACTAATAATGAACCTGGACTGATAGAAGCCAAGATTAAAAGAAAGTGAACATGATCTGGGTAATTTACTGAAATGGGTTAAGGATAAAGACAATAAATGAATTCGGAAGACTTGTAAAATCTCTTTTTTTATTCGAGGGGGGTAGTCAACAAAAGCGATGCTACACCTTCTTAAGTCTTTCTGGCAAGCAATACCGGAGTAGAAGAATGACACCTTTTAAACGGGTATAATCACAGAATAAGTAATTTGGGCTAATGAAATAAATGATAAATTTTTGTCATATCCCAACCCAAAAGGATAATTTATATTCCATTGGGGATTCAGTTAATACGAATTTCCACAGAAGCAGAGAAGCGGTATACTGTGTCTGTAATCTGGGCTCTAGCAGGTAGCACAGTGGTTATAATCACAGTCCTCCCATATCAGATGGAAAAGGTCTGAGGTCGAATCTCTTCAATGACGCCAGAAATTATTGACTTTTTACAACGTGGTCGAGTTTCTTGTTTCGAGCAAGATTTTATGGTTTTTTCTCCCAGAAATTGAGGATGTTTTGTACAGCACACAGAAAACCAACCGAAGAATATATCCAATTACAGATATAATGTACTGACCGCTCATAGCCTTAGTTTCTTTGGCGCTTAACACCGATCTAACCTAAGTTAATATTTTGTGGTTGGTTTGTTCGTTTTGTGGATACAGACCTGAGTTTTTGAAAGAAAAATGTACTATTTTTATTATTGTATGATTTTTAGCGCATCAGCAAATTAGACCGCATTGCGAACATGTTGAACAGTGTATATACGACGCAATATGTTCCCGGACTGTCTGTCCGGGAACATATTGTGTCGTATATACACTGAATGATCACTGAATTAAGACAATTTATCTAATAGCGTATTCGACCACCCTTCTCACGAATAATAGCCACTCTTCACCTAGTCATTGACTCCACTAGATGCTTGAAGGCATCCGTAAGGATCTGCAGCCACCCATGATACCTGCAAGGCTACCTACACAGTCGGAATATATGACGGTTGCTTGTCCATCCGCCGCACTTTCCATTCCAAAACATCCCACAGGCGTTCCATTGGAATGAGGTCAGGCGAATTTGGAGGCCAATCAAGATGGCTGATATCTTTACTGTGTTCTCGAACTACTTGTGCATGGTGCGGGTCGATGACACGGCGCATTTTCATCTTCGACAATCCAGTTTCTGTCCAGTAAAAAATGCAACATTGCAAGGTACACATGGTCTCCTAAGAGCTGCCGGTAAACTTCACAAGTGAAATGTTGATCCACACCCACAAGAGTTCCTAGTACTTGCCAAAAAACATGTACCATACTAAGCGACCACCACCCACGATGGGTCCATCGACTGGTGTTGCTTGCTCCACACACGAAGGCATCCATCGGCATATTGAATCAGGTATTTGGACTCATCCGACCAGCACACTCGTTTCCATTCCTTCAGTGCTTAACCAGCTTGTTGTTGACACTACAGAATTCAATGTCGACTATGAACAGCAGTGAGGAGAGGGTGTTTCTTGTGTCGTCTGCTGTGGAACCCCATACGTCTGAGTGTGCGGCGCGTCGTCATTTGGTATACTCTTCTTTCATTCCCCATATTGTATTGCGATGTCAGCTGTCGCACAGTGACCTGCCGTTGAGCCCGTACAACGCGCCGCACTCTTCGCTTATCACGGACATTCCCACCTTGCGTAATCTTTCACTGTCCTGTCGGCGGAAAGTGGTTTGACCTGTTCGACACCATTCTTTGTACATCATAAACACAGTCGGCCGGCCGTGAGCAACAAACAAGATATGTCGTTTCCGTTATGGAAGCATCTGACGCATGAGCTCATACAATCGTGCCCTTTTGAAATTTCGTGATATCTTTGCTACGTCCAATAACTGTTAATTTATGACTTTGACTTGCACGACCAGATGAAAATCGCCACTGCTTTATCGTACGAAGCTATTCGGTTTCTTATTCTGCGAGTTATTTGGCATTGTCCATTACAGATTGGTCAGCCATAATTCAGTGATCGTGTTGTCTTGTCGATTTGTTTGTTTTGCTGGAAGGAAGAAAACCAACATTTTTGTCTCCTGAGATTCTGGGAAGAAAAATCCTTGCTGTCCACACCTAAAACAGTATTTTCAACAATACCTTCGACTTATTTTTAGCAATATATTCGTTACTGAGCCACAAGTGAAGAAAGCCAATAGAAGTTTCCAGTGTTCATTGAACTGGATAGTGGGCATCGGCCACGATGGATCAATCGACTGGTGTTGCTTTGCCGGCCTTTTCCACCCAATGTAGGCAGAATGGTGATTATAACCACTGTGGTACCTGCACAGACAATAAAAGCGATAAGAAATCTTACTAAAAAAAATCATAATAATAATTATCCTTTATGACAATTATCGCAGGGGATAATTATTATTTATACATTAAATAAATCATATTTCATGTATAAAAAAAAAACTAATAAAAATATTTTCTTCATGACAGGCTCTCTGCATATACAAGTACCCTCTTGCATGACACATGAATAGCAACTGAACCCATAAGATCTGAACATAATTGAGTGTATAATCATACTGACTTAAACATCTCGATCCATAATATTAAATATTCTAGGTTAGCAATGAACCTAACTCACAAATATTGAATTATGCTTTTGGGATGCAACTACTGTATAAAGTACGCTTTGTGTTTCATGTCAACCATTGTCATTTGAGAAATGTTTTTCCCAAAATAAGATGTGACGTCTCGTATTTAACAGCTGCGTAGGAAATTTGATCCCTTTACCGTCGTGTGGGTCATCCGCTTTAATTTCCTATTCTTTTTTTCATGACCTCGTTTACAGTTAGAAAACAACCGTAGACAAAATCAAAAATTAAATCCATCATAAAAGAACGTGTTATAAGTGTTATAAATAATGAAATTTATTTGAAATGATGCTTAAGTGGAAGCAATATGTTAAACAAAATAAATTAAATGCTGTGTAACAGTGGAGTAACTTCGGTATGTGAAGGTTCCAGACATAGGCTCCAATTCACTATAGGAATCAAAATGTAATTAAAGGAAAAAAATGAAAATAACTGAATTTGTAATTCCTGAAGGGTAGTAGAGTGGTTGTAATGATCGTCTTCTCCACACCGGCTGGAAGAGGACCAGGTTTGAATTCCGTTATTGAAGTTAGGAATTTTTATGGGCTTTTTATTCACTCCTTGGCTGAGTTAGGAAAGTAAAATTTTTATTCTTGTAAACTCGTGGGTTTTGTCCAGCAAAATATTCAAACCGACGCAATTTATGGACATAATAAACATTAAAGGTTGTTCTTGTATAATATGACAATATATATATGAACTGAATTTATAATTCATTTTAGAAATATGACCACAATTTTTATTATCTAAATCGATTATAATAAAGCCAGTAACCTTTATATAAAAGTTATTGGATAATAATTAGTATTAGTTAGGTACATGTTAAGTGTCAAAGCAACTAAGGCTATGAGGCTCAGTATACTGTGTCTGTAACTTCGTATCCTTTGGTCAGTTTGGTTGGGCTAAAACTGGAGTTTCTGGGACAAAAAAAAAGACCATGCAACCCTCACCAGAGTCAGAATAACTCAGTCACGATTGTAAAAAACCAATAAAAATTATTCATATCATTGAGGCAGTTCAAACTCCGAAATTTTAACACCCATATGAGAAGACGGTGATTATAAACACTTTGATATATGCAATTGGTATCAATTAGCCAACTGTGGAAGGCACTTTGGAAATTTGGAATGGATGAACCTGTCATCCAGCTGATAAAGAAGGTCTATGATAGTGTCCGGACAACAGTCAAAGTTGATAGAAAGATATCGGAAGAATTTAGAACAACAAATGGACTAAATCAGGTATATAGAATGTTTCCAACCCTTTTTAAAGTTTATTTGGAGAATGTGCTTAGGGACTGGAACACATCCTGTAGAGGAATAGGTGTTCCAATCGGGTTGCAAGTAATACATTCTTTACTCTTTGCCGATGATCAGGTGATAATAGTTCAAGACAGAGAGGATGTAAATTATATGAATAAAAAGTTAGTAGAGCCATATGTATTGCGTGTACCTAAGATAAGTCTTCAGAAAACGGAATATTTGGTGATAAGAGAAGAGTATGATTTGGATATGCCAAGAGTTTGAAAAATAAAATCGGTTGAGTACTATAAATATCTAGGGACAATACTGCGTAAATCAGGAAATCGTGAGAAATACATGGATTACCCCATAAGTCAAGCAGAGCACTGCGTATGATAAATGCAGTCCTACGAAGTCGAGAAATACATGAAAGAAAGACAATTATTATGATGGCTATCATTGAAAGTATTTTGATATATGGAAGTGAAGGATGGTCACTAACACAGCGCCAGAAACAAAGGCTATGTGCAGTGGAGATGGATGGCTTAAGAAGGAGCTGCCTTATATCCAGAATCCAGTGAGTGCAGAATGAAATCATTAGAGAATGGATGTACCATCTACAATGGTAGAAAGAGTGGAAGAAAAATTTTACAATGATACGTTCACGTCAGAAGAATGTCAAATACGAGATGGCCAAAAAAAAAGCATTTGATTGGTTTCCTCCAGTAGAGGAGGAGTTTTAATTTAGGAAAGGGGACTAACACAAAACAAACATTTTCAATTTTAGATTTGCCAAAACTGAATCTCATACACCCGCGATGTGTTTTGTCTGTAAATTGTCCGTGTTTTTTTGCCGGTATGCCTGCATTAACTGACCCCCTCGTGGGTAGCACAGTTGGTAGAATAGCCGTCCTCCCTACAACGGGTGGAAAAGACCTGAGTTCTAGTCCTATCGTGAGGAATTTTTATGGACATTTTTCACAGATCAGTTAGTTGGACTCAGGCTAGGATAGCATGGTTTTATCTCCTGGAAACTCGGACTTTCGTCCATCAAACAGAAAAATCGACAACAGAACACATAGCAATTTACAGGCAGCATATACGGAGCAATATGGCCTTAGTTGCTGATGCTTCTAAAACCGTACAACAAGGACAACAACATTAACTAACGAAAACACCTGGAATTCTGGGATATAAAGATCATGCATCTTCACCCGACAACTAGGCCATGGTGTGATTAAAGCCCATAAAAGTTGCTTGCTTCGTTGACGGGATTCCACAGAATGTGAAGAACACTGGTTATAATTATTGTGTTACTGATGAGAGCAGAGGGTTCTATGAGATTATGCAATGCTACATGGCCTGTACAACCAGATGGCAACGGGGGGAAGAAAGCACAGAAAAACGGCAAGTTCGAATCGTTCATGAAACGAAACCCCGACACTTTAGGGGAGCCTAAGAGCTCCATTCAATAATAATAAAAATAACCAAGAATTGCTATTACATATTTTGTAAATTTTATACTGTATTGCGTAACGCGAGAATCCGAAGTGGTCTTGCGGACGTTCGCAGTAGCGTATACAATTCCCAGTTATTTTGGAGACAGCGTAGTGTCTACTCTGCACCACCACACACTATCTCTGCCAAGCCGTTCATGATAAAGTCTGGCAAAAGTGAAGTGTTGGGAGCGATACGGATGTTTACTTAAATTACTAAGCTCTCCTGTAGCACGTTGTTATTTTGTGTTTTTTTAACACACCTTCGTGTCTAGTAATTTTTTATTAAAAAATTATTTTTTACGAGTATTTTAAAGGGTCGAATAGAAAATATTGGATGGGGTTTCCAAATTTCTGGATCGGGCACTGGTGAGGAGAGAGAATACAGATGAATTATGGGAAGAACTTTAACGCAATAAGAGACACTACATGAATGCATTAAACGTAATATAATACGAGATAATCATTAAAAAAGATATAACACTAGAATGCCGAGGTGGGGTGAATAAAGAAGTTGCTAGTTTAATAGTGCAAAAAGATAGCATGAGACAATTATAGGAGTCTAAAAAGTTCTCATGGTGTGCTTATTAAGCACTGAAGCAACTAAGGCTGTGAGGCGTCAGTACTTTGTGTCTGTGACTGCGCGTATTTTTCAGTCGGTTTGCTGTTTGCTGCTCAAAAAAGCTGTTTCTCGGAGGAATAAACCATGCAGCTCTCACCTGATACCGATAACAGCCGTGTTGTAAAAAAAAAAAATCCCATTCAAGTTCCTCGCATCATTGACGGGATTCTAACTTAGACCTTTTCTATCCAGTAAGACTCTTCACAAAGTGCATTAGAAAAGGTGTGACACCTAAGCAGTGGAATAATGCAATCATAGTTTTGCTGCATAAGAAAGGAGATAAATCAGAAATTGGAAATTACAGACCTTAGCTTGGAAATTAGCTTGCTGTCCCACATCTACAAGTTGTTCACAAGGGTCATTACTAACAGATTAGACAGAATACTTGATGAGAATCAACCGAAAGAGCAAGCTGGCTTTAGGACAGGATTCTCAACTATGGATCACCTTCATGTAATATCACAGCTAATGGAGAAAGCAAATGAATATAAAACACCATTATGCCTGGCATTTGTGGATTATGAAAAGGCATTTGACTCCATACAGCATAAGGCAATGTTTCGGGCACTGGAAAGACAAGGCATTGATACCCCATATATCATGATTTTGAAGAAAATATATGAGAGTGCTACCTCCTTTATTAGACTAGATAAAGACAGTAGGAAATTTAAAATTGAGAAAGGAGTTCGACAAGGAGACACAATATCTCCGAAGCTGTTTACTGCTGCCCTTGAGGAAGCTTTCAGAAGATTAGACTGGTCGCAGAAAGGAGTCAATGTGAACGGAGAGTACCTAAACCATTTACGATTTGCAGATGACATTGTGGTCATTAGCCACGATCCCAACGAATTAGAGGAAAATCTTAATCAGTTATGCACAGCTAGTAAGGATTTTGGACTAAAGATGAATATGGCTAAAACAAAAGTAATGATGAACAAGTATGCCACAGAAAGGGAAATAAAGATTGAAGGAGCAGTAATTGAAAAGGTGGAGTCATATACTTATCTGGGACAAGTTATTAGTTGTAATAATGATAAATGGCTGGAAGTCAAGAGAAGAATAAATTTTGGATGGATAGCATTCAGGAAATATAGTCACATACTGAAGAGCAATATCCCAGTTTGTCTGAAACGTAAAATAATGAACCAATGTATACTCCCCACCATGACTTATGGAAGTGAAACTTGGGCACTCACCAAAAGAATGAAAGAGAAGCTGAGAACTACACAGCGAAGAATGGAACGAATCATATTGGGAATCAGACTGTTAGATAAGAAGAGAAACACATGGATTAGGCAACAAACTCAAGTAAAGGACATTCTTATCAAAACTAAAGAACTAAAATGGGCCTGGGCAGGACACATAGCTCGAAGACATGATGACAGATGGACTAAGAAAATAACAGAATGGTATCCAAGAGGAGCTAGAAGAAAACCTGGAAGACAAAGGCGGAGATGGATAGATGAAATTCATGAGTTTGTGGGTAGTAAATGGATGGCCAGTGCTCAAAACAGAAGGAACTGGAAAGTGGCTGGAGAGGCCTTCATCCTGCAGTGGATTGAAAATGGCTGATGATGATGATGATGATCCAGTCTGGGAGGATGATGATCACAACTACTGTTCTGCCCGTGATGGTTGAAAGTTCTGAAGAATATAATAGCTATAATTGGACTTAAAGTGGAGTCCTTTCTGATTGACCGGTGTCTTCGGGTTTAATAATACTACCCCGTTGTAATTTCTCCGCATCTTAGAATGGTGGGAAAAACTTTTTTATTCCCTTAAGAGCCGAGTTAGTATGGCTAGGACGATGTAGTATGGTTTTCCTCCCCAAAACACTTTTTTTTTTCTCGGCAGAAACAAGGAATCTGACTAGAGAACACAAGCAATTTACAAGCATAATATTTTTCAGGTGAACAAGCTTCTGTTCAGATAACCATAATGTGATAACGTTATTATTGCCATAGGACCGTAGAGATGGTTATGTTGCAAATGAGATATCGCTATGAGAAATCGCTAGCTAAATGAACAAAGAGGATAAAAATGATCCGGTTGCACATGAAGTTTCCTATGCAGTGTAGAACAGGCGAGAAGAAAGATCATCACATTGGCGCATGCATAATGGTTGCAAGAAACCATTGACAACCCAGCTGATGAATTGAACTGGTACTTCGCATCGACCTTAACGCCTCTTCGTAGGAAGGGAGAGGAGAGGACTGTGCTGATGAAGCTAAGCACTGTGAAATCGACGTCGTGCAATTTATTAGAAACTTCTGAATTTCGTGGCAAGTTTATCCCTCAGGGCCATGGAGTAGACGGTATATTTTGTTTTGGTTTTGCACTAAAGTAAAATGAGATTGCGATGAATTAGTGTATCGGTTTTCCTGAGATAAACGAACTCGGATATGGAGTGAAAAAAAAGCCCACAAAATTCCTTCCGTCTTGATGGGATTCAACAATTTTTTTCAATACCGTATACAAGGACAGCCGTAACCACTGTGCTACTGCGAGAGTTGGGCAGAGATAGTATATATCAGTTGTTTTGAGCGAGCGAACGAGGTAGTGAATCAGACGACTAAAATCAATTATGAAGAGTCATTAGACTCTGAAGTCTTGGATTGGAGAGCAGCCATTGTATCGCCAATCTATTAAGGTGGTTAAGAGAATGACTTTTAGCATTAGCATTAACATTAGTAGAGGCATATGATGCAAGAAAGCAAGCTTATGCAGCATCATCAAAAAAAACTCCCATCCATTGGCTCCAAACGTTTGTCCAGTTCTTCCTTGAATTTATTTAAGCTATCAACTTCCACAACGACAGATGGGAATTCGTTCCAGCAATCAACCACCCACTGGCTAAAGGCAAACTTCCGCACATCTATTCTACAACTGTCTTTCCAGAATATGTATTTATGCCTCCTCAGGTTCGTAATCTAAGCAAGAAGAAGAATCCCATCAGTATTGAGCCTGCTCAAACCATTCAAGACCTTATACACCTCAATCAGATCATCTCATAGGTACTTAGACTTCATTTTGTTTCCCATAACAAAATCGTGTAGTGTGTCATTCAGTTGTTGGTGTAGTAGGGGTAGGGTTTTAAGAGCATCAGTGACTTAGGCCATATTGCTCCGTAAATATCCTCTGCAAATTGCATTCATTGTATTCTATAGGCAATTTCTGTTTGCTGGACGAAAAATCCAAGTTTTCGAGACAAAAACCACGTTACTTTCGCCTGAGACCGACTAACTCAGCCACGTTGTGAGAAAGGCCCATAAAAATTCCTTACGTCATTGACGGGACTCAGACTCAGGTGTTTTTCACCCAACGTTGGGAAGACAGTGATTCTATCAATTGTGCTACCCACGAGGGCTGTATGCCTCAGAGTTCCATTGCTGTGTAAATGTCCCTGTATTGTACTCTTGATTATCGCCTCCATTTTTCCCCACCACAAAAGTCAGACTAACCATTCTGTAGTTACCTCTTTGCTCTTAGAACCTCCTTTATGTATTGACGATACATTGACACTTCTCCAATCCAAATTATTATTTTTATTTTTAAAATTTAATTTGATAATTAATTAATTCAACATTAATTATTGTAATATATTTTATTATTTTTAAATAATTATTTAATAATTAATTATTATTAATTTGCAAAGGAAAATGAACTTTGGATAGCTTTTATTCCAATGTTTTTATCGAGACTTTTTTATTTTAAATAATAAATCCATATAACATATATTAACGCATAGAGAAGTTGAATTATATTATATTATATTAGATAGTATGAATCAGAGCTGTAATACTCAATATGTTCTACGTTGATAATAATATTAGTAAATTAATAAGAGAAGTTTACCTCAATATAGTACGTGGAACACTTCCGTATGATACCCCTCCAGAAATTAAAACGGAAAAAACGAAAAAATCGACAACTTACCGGTCCATTAAAGTAAAATATAAATAATTAAAGTAAAATATAAATAATTAAATAATCAATTTAACACAATTCAAAATCAATTCAAAACAATTAAAATTCAAATTAACGCAATTAAAAAAATATTCTCGTTATTTTTTTAATTGCGTTAATTTGAATTTTAATTGTTTTGAATTGATTTTGAATTGTGTTAAATTGATTATTTAATTATTTATATTTTACTTTAATTATTTATATTTTACTTTAATGGACCGGTAAGTTGTCGATTTTTTCGTTTTTTCCGTTTTAATTTCTGGAGGGTATCATACGGAAGTGTTCCACGTACTATATTGAGGTAAACTTCTCTTATTAATTTACTAATTATATTATATTATAATTTCTCTATCAAACAAAGAGCCTTAGAATGGAGGGCGCTGCTAGTCATTATATAACGACATAAAAGCACTTTAGGTAAGAATTGCGTTATTACGATTATTCTTTTTTTAGCGTTAGAAAACGAGTTGAATAAATTATTACAATCCCTCAGTTAAAATGTTGTTATTAATTCAGTTGCGATTAAGTATAAATGGCCATTTTGTTAACATTTCCATTTTAAACAATAACTTAGCAGTCACGAAACGTCACATTGCTAGCACTAAACATTCACTTGGTAATTCATTTGGATAGTTGTTTAAGTCGTAAGAGGCTAGCCATTTTTTGCTATTTTACGATTAATATACACAGCATTATTTCCCTATTTATTAAGACTGAGAGATGGAGGATATATTTATCGCAATACATGAATTGTGCAATTATATATTGCGGTTACATACAGTTGATATGAGGTCTAAATTTTTAACTACATTATAAAGATACAAAGGTTGGCAGGGTTGTTAATGACAATGTGCTACTGCAACAGGATCCAGAAAAGTTGGGCAGATGGGCTGAGAAGTGGCAACTGAAGTTTAACATTGATAAATGGAAAGTACTGTATATGGGTTGCAGTAACCCCAGAGGAACGTACCAACTGTGTGGTGCTACCCTTCGGGTGGTAGAAAATGAAAAAGACCTGGGAGTAATTGTGCAGTCAGATATGAAGTTTTCTGAGCAGTGCAGTCAGATATGAAGTTTTCTGAGCAGTGCAGACAGGCAGATCAAGGGGTAATGTCAGTGATATACAGGAATTTTGCTAGTAGGGAAAAGAAGGTGATTATCCCTTTGTATGAGGCAATAATCAGGCTACACCTTGAGTACTGCGTACAGGTTTGAAGGCCTCATTTTAGGAAGGATGTCGAGTTGCTTGACCGAGTACAGAGAAGGGGAACTAAGGGGTGGTCTTACCAAGAAAGGCTTAAATTCTGCAAATTGCAGCTTCTGGAGACGGCACCTGCGAGGTGATCTGATCGAGGGATATAAAGCTTTGAATGGGTTGAGCAGGCTCAATTATGATGGGATTCTTCCTCTTGCTCAGATTACGAACCCGAGGGGGCATAAATTCAAATTGAGTAAAGACGTGCCAATATATGAGCGAAAATTTTCCTTTAGCCAACGGGTTGTTGAACTTCCATCTGTCGTTGTGGAAGTTGATAGCTTAAATAAATTCACGGAGGAACTGGAATGTTTAGAGGGAATGAACGTGTGAAATATTTTTTTTTTTTTTTTTTTTTGGCTGATTCTACATAAGCTTGTCATTCACGATTTCATGGCTTCTCAATTTCACAGTCATTCTCAAGGAACACAATTACCTTCACAAATATTTCTCCAACTTAAAATTCAATTCCTATATAACTATACCCCCAGGGGCTCACATCTGGTGCGTACGGGCTTAGCACACCCAGGGTCATGAGCTGAATATCATTATTCTTCTCTTTCTTGGTGATTCCTTCTACTTTTGACTCTCTCTCTCTCTCTCTCTCTCTCAGGGTAACTCGGGGAATTTTTTTTTTTTTGGCTGGTGCAGCATAAGCCTCAGGCTTCATTGCACCATGTAGCTAATAATAATCTTGCCAATATAATTTTTTCTAAATCATGCTCTCTAACCAATATACTGCCTTCGAAATGTAAAGGATATTTCATTTAATTCTTGACTGTTAACCAAGGAGAAAACTAATCTCAAATCCGGTTCCGTTACTATATCTAGAAGTTTTGGTTTATCATGAAGAGTAGTTTAAAATTCCTGTTCAGTCCAATAAATTTGCTTTGAAAAAAAAAAAGAGGGAGGCTATGTTGGAAATAAACCACTCAATGAACTGAATATTATATTTATTTGACTGTTCCAAAGATATTTTACATAAATCAATCTGTGCCATTTATTCATGTTCGACCAAGAAAAGATCCTTGTATTATAGTCATCATTCTTGTGTTTAAAAATGTTATTTCGCTTAATCAATGGGTAGCGCTCTATTACAATGTGCTTATCAGTAGGCTCCTATTGAACGAAAAATGAAGTGCCCTATTGAAATGGAGCACTTTATTTTTCTTATTTATACTTTCCTATTGTTTTTATATCTTCTACTCTCCTCTAGATAACCAACCAGAAGATAAAAGCAGGTGTCCTTATGGGCATCGTCAATTATGGATGCTTATTCTCCCTCTCTCGCTTGTTGATTTTGGAACATTACTTTTCTGCAGTACAGTATTCATATCTTTTACTAGATTGTGGGCAGTCACTGAACTTAACGTGCACTCCCTTCTCCTACCCACAGAAGAATGCCTGCAATGTTCATCAGTACGTCATGCGCACTCACTGTCCAAAAAATCAGAAGTCTTTTGCATTTGATGTCAACAGATAATGAAACGTATGGTACGCAAAACAATCTTTGCATACCATAGAAGACCAGAAAAGTGTATGGTATCAGATAAATACCGTACACTTTCCTGATCTTCCTAGTCGATCCAGTCATCGGGAAAACAAGTGATTTTTCTATTTTTCGAAAGGTTGAAGCACGTTTAGCAGGAGCCACAACTGAACAAACAAATAAAATTACTGGTGTGTCCAAAGCGGCCACATCAAAGTATATATTGAGTGGAAGACGAAAGTATGCATCTCTAAAGAGAAGAAATTGGCAGAAAAGCACTAACCACAAGCATACTCCAAGAATGCTTGTGGTTAGTGCTTTTAAATATTTGATTTATTTAGATATTGTTGGATTATTTTGTTATAGGCTTTCCTGTAACAGTTTGATTTTTATAATATTATAGATATAATTTTTAAAGTTAATTTTCATTGATATTAGCCAATTTTATAATGGTAATTACGAGATCTGCCTTAGACACGTCACAGGGTATCGTGACTCACACGGAAATAGCCGATGGCGATTTACGGGTGAGTCATGATTTAATCCGTTGCGGAACCTGTGGAAGGTTTTCCAAGGTCGACCTGGTGACTAATCATAGCTCACCTGGGGATTCTTTTCTTTGTGATCGATGTAAGGAGTGCACCGATCTTAAATTACAATTTGGTGCACTGATGGAACAATTTGAGTCACTGAAAAAACGAGTGCTTGCCCTCGAGAATAATGCATCTGGATATGGGAGCTCGTCAGGGACTCTAGCAATCTACCAAGTGATGCACATTCGATTCGGGCCTCAAAACAGAAAAACTAAGTGAAAACTACTCTGGTTAAAAAGGACATTGTTTTATTAGGAGACTCCATTGTCAGGGAAACGGGGAATATTGTTTGTAATAAGGATAGGTGGAGTAGAACCAGGGTATATCTGCCGGGAGCAACTATTGATGATGTCACCAACAGACTGTCAGATTTTAAGGGGATAAAGAGAATATTATTATTCATGTGGGGACTAATGACAATAAACGTACACGATCTGACGATTTGTTGGAAAAATACAGGACCATGCTGAAGAAATTCCGCGAGCTAGGCCACAATGTCTATGTGTCTGCAATTCTGCCCAGACACGATAGGAGGGATTATATGTTAAAAGCCTTGTGGATTAACTCAAGATTTGAAGGACTCTGCAAGGCTTTAGGGGGGAAATTTCTATCAGCATGGCCCACACTTGTAGGTAAAAGGAATTTGTTTTGTAGAGACGGGATACACTTAAACAAAGGTGGTGCAAAAGTTTTTGCCAGTATTATTGAGGATACCTTAAAGGTTCGGGGAAACTGCTGGTTAGAGGGGATGTGGGTAATACTCACACGCGTTTATTATTATTATCATCAGTTTATCTGATAATATTGGTCAAAGTAACTCTTGCACATACCTCAAGAGTTCTTATCTGTTACCCCAACTGGACATATTATCTAGGTGTTCTGGGGGCAGAAACGTTTCAAGTGAGCGGGTAGCTAATGCCAGGGAAGAGAGCCTAAAAAATTTCAAGGGTTGTGTTAGGATAGTTAAATATACAAGAACAGTAAGTCTTAATTGTTTATATAGTAATGTTAGAAGTGTCGTCAATAAAATGAGCGAATTCGAACTCTTGGTTAAAACAAGTTACGCGGACATCATAGGGCTTACGGAGACGTGGTGCCACCCAGAAATTGGGGATGATGAGTTTCAGTACGGCTTGTATAATGTATTTAGGAAGGATAGGGTAGATAGAAGGGGTGTGGGGTATTGCTTCTTATCAGAAGCAGCCTGAGTGCGACGATAGCTTTCCCGGATTCAGACGTTTCACATGCTAGTATAGAATCTGTATGGTGTGAGATAGTTGGAAACAAAGGTATAATGCGAGTAGGAGTAATCTACAGACCAGGTGATTGTGAAGATTATGACGAAAGCCTCTACATGCAAATGAAATGGGCAAGTAAGCGTCAATGTCTTATTATGGGTGATTTAAATTTGCCTCTAATTGATTTGAGTAAATGAGAAGGAAACTCGACATGGGGAACAAAATTTTTAAATCAACTAGATGACTGTTATTTGTATCAACATATCAGAGAAAGTACTAGAGAAAAGAATATCCTAGACCTCATCATCACACATGAATCAGATGACATAACAGGGCTGACAGTAGAGGAACCAGTAGCAGGAAGTGATCACGGAGTTCTACGGTGGATGATGATGATAGAGGTAGCAGCAGTAAAAGGCAAAGGAATCGGTTTTAATTTCATAAAAGGAAATTACGATGCCTTAAGGTACTACATAGCCTCTATTAACTGGGTAGATATCGCGCAGAGAATCAATACATTTGAACTGTGGTATGCTTTTAAAACATTAATCACAGATGCCTTAAATGCGTATTTACCATTAAAAAAATACTCCACGAGGAGGGTTCCAAGTTGGATGAATAGTGAAGTTGCCACATTACTTGAGCAGAAAAAGGTGGCATGGAAAGGTTACAGAGCAATAAAAAGTACTGAAGCCTATAACAGCTACAAGATGATCTGTAATAGAGCCACAGAAAAGGTTCGACAGGCAAAGGCACTTAATGAGAAATCACTAGCAAACAGAGCAAAGAGGGGGGGGATAAGGAATTCTTCACATATATAAATGCCAAGAAGAGCAGGACAAACCAGATCGGACCTTTACGTAAGGGAAAGGGGATAGTATTAAATACACGAGCTGCCGTTGCAGATGAACTCAACAGTTATTTTGCATCGATATTTACAAATGAAAACCCTTTTGTGGCAATGGGAAATTGGGGGAGCGAAGTTGAAAAATATGTAATTAATATTGAAATTTCGCAAGATTATTTAATGAAAAAACTTTCGAGCCTACAGGCCAGTAAGGCTCCTGCAGTTGATGGAATATACCCTATAATCTTAAGGGAGGCGGCAAGTGAGTGCATTGAACCATTGAGGCAAATTATGCGAGTATCACTAGACTCTGGGGAGATTCCCTTGGATTGGAAAAGTGCCAATGTATCTTCCATACATAAGGGTGGCTCTAAAAGTGAAGTTGGAAATTATCGACCTGTCAGTCTGACTTCAGTGGTAGGAAAAATGATGGAGGCAATGATCAAGGGTGGAATTCAGGATCATTTGGATCGAATTGAAATTCTCAAGGATACTCAGCATGGTTTTGTAAAGGGAAAATCATGTTTAACAAATCTGGTTCGCTATTTCGAAAGGGTCACTCACGAGCTGGATTTAGGGAATAATCTCGACATTGTTTATTTAGATTTCAGCAAAGCTTTTGACTCAGTCCCACATGAGCGGTTGCTTTATAAGCTGGAACAGGTTGGAATCACTGGGAAAATCCTTAGATGGATAGCAGGATGGCTTCAGGGCAGGAGGCAGAATGTTGTGATAAATGGCTATTCCTCAGATTGGGTTAATGTAAGAAGCGGGGTTCCCCAAGGATCAGTATTAGGACCACTGTTGTTTTTAATTTTCATAAACGACATCGATGAAGGGATGGAGGGCATGATGTATAAATTTGCAGACGATGTTAAATCGGTAGAGTAGTTAATGATCACTGTCAAGCTGAGCTTCTTCAGAGAGACCTAGATAGGCTTCAGGAATGGTCAGAAAAATGGCAGTTATGCTTTAAAATGTAAGGTATTACACCTGGGAAACAGTAATCCCAAAATAACTTATTCACTTGGTGGAGTTCAACTAAACCCAGTACTGGAGGAAAGGGACTTGGGTGTTACGATACGGTCAGACATGAAATTCTCTGAGCATTGTAAACAGGTTGCAAGGAAGGCCCATGGTGTCCTATCGATGATCTATCGAACTTTTGCAAGTAGAGATAGGGACGTGATAATCTCATTATATAAGACTTTTGTTAGACCACACTTGGAATACTGTGTTCAAGTATGGAGACCGCACCTAAAGAAAGACATCGAGCTTCTTGAAAGGGTGCAAAGACGGGTAACTCGCCTGGTGAGATCGGCAAAAGGGCGTCCTTATGAAGAAAGACTTTTCGAATATGTGGGTTGCAGAGTTTGGAAACTAGACACCTTAGAGGAGTTTTGATTGAGGTGTTTAAGGCTCTGAGAGGCATCAGTAAAATGAATGAGGACGAAATTTTCAAGATTATAAATGATGCTAGAACTAGGGGACATAAATTCAAGTTACGGGGGGAAATATTTAGATTGGACTGCAGGAAGTTTTATTTTAGCCAGCGAGTTATAAATTACTGGAATAAGTTGCCTACATGGGTGGTAGAGGCTGACAGTTTGGGGAAATTCAAAGGTCATCTGGATAGTACCTTCAGGTGAGGGAAGCGCATAGGATGATAGGTAAAAGAAAAGGAAACTTTTCTTTTATTAATTATTTATTTATTATTTTTTTTATCATTGTTTTATTCGGGTTTTTTTTTTTTTTTTTTTTGGTTGGTGCAGCATAAGCCATAGGCTTTCAACATGCGGCCATTACTAATACTAATACTAATGAGACTGCAGGAATTTGAAGTAAATGATTAAAATTTAAATTTAGGCAAAGAAATACCCATTTCCAACTGTGCAATGTTAATTGAAAACTAGGATTTGACAGTCGAGGGATTCTGCTCGAGTAGTGCCGCCAACGCCAAGTTTTGGAGCAGTTAAAAAGATCGTGCATTTAGACAAGTCTCGATTTACACTTTTTTTTGCACCAATGGTAGGGTAAAAGTGTGGCATGAAGCCATGCAACCAGAATGTCTCTTGTTCAACACAAGTGACTGGAGGCAGTATCATGGTGTAGGGTACGTTTTTTGGTACGGTTTGGGTCCGTTACAAGGTCGTGTTACCTTCAATGAATATCTTTCTGTCGTATCGGACGAACTAAACCCTGCAGTGGTTCATTTTAATCCGGATGGCGATGGATTCTTTAAAAGTTACAACGCAACTATCCACCGTGCAAAAATTGTATCTGAATAACTCGAGGAACGTTCCCAAGAGTCTAACGTCTACCCTGACCACCTGATTCTATAGATCTGAATCCAATTGAATATATCTGAGATATCTTATAAAGGGTAGTTTGGCTTTGCAGTTCCTGCTGACTACAATACAGCAGCGGACAAATATCCTGATGGAAGAGTTTTCAAATATAGAGCTAGACCCCTCCCCCAGGCACCTAGTGGGGTGTATACCACGACGTGCACGGTTTGTAATTTGGGCAAACGGTGGCCCTACTACATGTTGAATAAAGGTGTCTAAATTTTTTCCCATTGAGTATATAAATTAAAATATTTATTAATAAGAGTAATTCCCACATAGAACAGTACGGAAATTATTCTTATAAGATTATCATAAAAAAATAAAAAGGTTATCATAATAAAATATAATAAAGACGTATTTAGTCCTGTTGTGTAAAATTTTAATATATCAATAAAAATAATTTTTTTCTCGAGAAGTAGTCAGTTATCAAGAAAAACTATTAGAATCAGTCAAAAGGTGAACGATTAAAAGGGAAGATTTCGTCAGCAATAAAATTAAGCGAATACTGTTTGACTGTATCTCATCAAGTTATCATTTTGAAAAATAATGAATGGATATCCGACCTATCCAGAAACAATTGATGAAAAGATCTCTGTTCTGCAGACAATAAACCGACCTAAATCCCCTGGCTATCCTAATTCTCACGCAGAAGTAGGTGGTGGGGGCGTGTTTAAAACAACTTCGTTATCGATTAGAGATAAAGAAAAAAATTATTTTGCGACACAAAAGAGTTGCGAGTATGTTGTCATTAAGGCAATCTGATAGTAAAAATATCTCAGAACTGGAATTCGGAGGGACAAAAACTATCTAAACAGCTATTCGCAAAACGCGAAATACGGGAGTAATTATAGAAACAGCCACAAAAGAGGATGCTGAACTGATTGTTAAGAATCCTAAATTACCATCTCTGGGACTCCTGGCCGAGCCCCCTAGACAAAAGGGCCCTTGCATACTGGTACTAGATGTGGACAAGGATCTCCTTCCAGAGGAATTGCAAAGCGAAATTTTCCACAGAAACTTGAAACAGGAACTCCCAGATGAAGAACCAACTTCTCACATAATCCCTAAATTCCAAACAAAACCCAGAGCTGGGCACACCATTAACTGGGTCTTTGAGCTATCACCCAAGGCCTGGAAGATCCTCTCCCAACAAACAAGAATTTACATCAACTGGGGCAGCCACCGCTTTAGGGAGCATGTAGCCGTCCCCAAATGTTTCAGGTGCTGCCGTTTCGGCCACACCACGCACACGTGCAGGCAAAATCTGCCCACCTGTGGCCACTGTGCCGAAATGGGGCATGAATACGCTACATGTCCCAAAAAGTCTCAACCTCCCACATGTGCCAATTGCAAGGCCCTAAAGGTGCCAGCCAACCATTCGCTCCGTGACAGCAGTTGCCCAGTTTATCTCAAAGCCAGAAGTGCTCAACAATCAAGAATAGAATATGGGGAGTAACAGACCAAACCTAAATACCCACACCGTGAAAATAGCACAACATAACGCTCAGAGGGCCAAGGCTGTTGCTGCACAACTGGTCAAAAAGGCAGATGAAGAGAACTTAGATGTGCTGCTACTTCAGGAGCCATACACTCATAACAAGGAGGTAAAAGGCTACCCCTTGAGATTTAAAGTGGTCCAGGTTGATGGTGACACACCCTGGGCCGCGATCGTCGTTCGCAATCCCGAACTGACTGTCACCAAAATCACTGATCTGTGTACTAGCTGGGCTGTGTGCGCCCATGTAATTTCACCACTGGGGCAATTCTACTTAGTTTCGATATACTGTCGACCGGGGGAAGATATTCTTCCTGCCACCCGATATCTACAGACCATCCAGCTACAAATGACAAATGCAAAACTCATTATAGGGGCTGATGTTAACTGCAGGTCCCCAGCCTGGCACAGCCGAACTCAAAATCACAGAGGAAATAGAAATGGCCAACGTCTTGAGGACTACTTGTCTAACAGCAACCTGGTCATTCTAAACAAACCTAACTGCCTGCCAACTTTCTCCAGTACCCTGTGGGAAGCTACAATAGATATCACCTTAGCCTCAAGCTCCATTGCTCAGCACCTTGCTTCCTGGACAGTCCGTGAGGACTGGACCACCTCTGACCACAGGGTACTAACCTTCCAACTACACCGTTCACTAGTCACTCAACCAACCAACCGAACTCAACAAAGAAGATATGCCCTGAATAAGGCTGACTGGAACCTTTTTAAGGAGGAATTGACCAGTGCAGCCAGCCGCTTCAATCCTAGCGGCCTCAGCCCAGACCAGCATCAATGCGCAATTACACAGCTCGTCAGTAATGCTGCAAACAAGGCTATCAAAAAGAAGAGATTCAGACCTGGTGCTGTCCCCTGGTGGTCACCTGAACTCCAGACTCTTAGACGCGAAGTCATTTACCGACGAAAACGCTATCAACGTGCAAGAAGAACATGGCCTCCAGAAGAAACAGAGGCTTTACTGCAGCAATATCGAGTGGCCAGGAACCAGTATACCACAACAATAAAACAGCGCAAAAGGCGCTCATGGGAAGCCCTGGTAAGCACTGAAGGGAACGCCGATCCCTGGGGGATTGTGTACAAAGTGACCACTAACAAGCTCCCCAGAGGTGAGGTCGTATCAACCACAAAATTACCGAACGGACTGTACACCAGATCGTGGCAAGATACTATCAATAATATTCTAGACGCTACATTCCAGCAGCCTGCTGACCCACACACACCGGAACAGCTACAGCTCTGCACGGAAAATGAAACATATCACACAACTGCAATTGAAGAACCCTTCACCACAACCGAGCTCAACTTAGCTGCATCTAGAATCAGAAACAAGAAGGCTCCGGGCAGAGACATGCTCGATCCAGAAATCGTCCAGAAGGTCATTGAACTTATTCCCACTACAATACTCAACCTGTTAAACCACTGTCTCCACCAAGGATTCTTCCCCACACAATGGAGGACTGCAATCCTTAGACTTATATTGAAGAATGCAACCAAACCACATGATCTGCCACAATCTTACCGGCCCATTGCACTGCTGCCAGTCTTCAGCAAACTTCTCGAACGGATGATCTCCCATAGAATAGAAGCCCACTACAATGACGCTGGTCTCTCCTCACCTAAGCAGTACGGTTTCCGGAAAGGACGCTCCACGATTGATGCACTGGAAACAATCATTGAAGCTGCTACCAACTGCAACTCCAAATACTTTCTACTAATCTCCTTTGACTTTGCTGGTGCCTTCGATTCCCTCTGGTGGCCCAGCGTCCTGGGCAGGCTCCGAAGAGCGCATGTCCCAGAAAACTTATATAGATGCATCAAGACCTATCTCCAGGACCGGCGAGTTGTCGTGTCTGCTCCCCACTGCAGTGTCTCCAGACCAGTCTTCAGGGGATGCCCTCAGGGATCTGTCCTGGGGCCTCTCCTCTGGAATCTGGTGCTGGATGATTTCCTGAACACCAAACTCAACAATGTACAAACCCAGGCCTATGCAGATGACCTGGTCATGCTCTTTTCTGCCAATAACAGAACCCAACTAGAAGCAACTGCCAACCAGGCCATCTCCACCCTTCAAGCTTGGGCAGAGCATAACAACCTAAAGATCTCCCCAGAGAAAACCAATTCGATCCTACTAAAAGGCACCCTTGATTTGAGAAGACCTCCCCAAATCAAGGTCAATGGTGTTACAGTAAAACTAAAAACAGAGCTTAAATATCTAGGTTTGATCTTAGACAAAAACCTTTCCTTCACTCCTCATCTAGACCAACTCAGGATTAAGATCAGGAAGTATGCTGCCCAAGTCTCAAGAGTTGCCCGGAAGGACTGGGGCTTAAAGAAGAGAACGCTGTCACTCTTCTATAAGGCAGTTTTCATCCCGGTTATCACCTATGCTTCTGGAGTCTGGTACAAGAAGGCCAATACCGTAGTAAACAGATCGCGCCTAGGAACTATCCAGCGCTCTCTTCTCCTTCTGTCCTCGCGTGCCTGTCGCACTGTCAGCACCCATGCGCTCCAGGTCCTCACTGGATCTCTTCCACTGGACCTGGAGATTGTTCGTCATGGGTTGCTCTACCAAATAGCCAAAGGAAGAGCAGTTACTTGTGCAGGTTTCACCACTGACCCAGCAAATAATAGAAACGCTGAAAAGAAGAGACTTAATGAACATCTAACAGACACCTGGCAAGAAAGATGGCAGGCATCAACTAAAGGCGCTGTCACCAAAAGATTCCTCCCTGATGTCAGGGCCTCCTACCCCCTCACACCTGTCTGGTTTTCACCAGGACTCTATGCTACCTACCTCCTCACTGGACATGGCTCCTTCCAGAAAAAACTACATGACTTCAGAATTTCAGACTCACCCCGCTGCCACTGTGGAGAGGATCAGACGTGGGAGCACCTTGCCCACAGCTGTGAAATCTACGAGGACTTCAGGAGGATCCTAATAACAAAACTACGCTTCAACTACCAAAATCAAGAACACCTCACCCTACAGAATGAAGAAACTTACCGAGCTCTGACTCAATTTGCAATGGACTTATTTACCAGGCAGAAAGCGCTACCACCACCTTAGTATCCGAATCAATAGGTCATAACAACCATGACTGCCAATTGTTGCTACGCATCATTGAGCCATGGATGCTAACGCCTTGGACCAACTTGCACAAGACTTGACTAGCAGTGCAATAAAAGACAGGGTCCGCACATACCTTGACAAATTCCTCATCATTGATTTCTGGACAAACTTCTCTCGCCCAGATGTGACACATTTCATCAAGAAGAGGCCTAGCATCGATCCCTGGACTTGACCATCAATCTTGGACTCCCGGTTTTGACCCCCCCCCCACTGTTCGTTCTGATGGACTACTGGACCAGCCTTCAGTCTGGATGCGACACAGACTCACCAAATGGAGCCCCAATGACGGCACCTGAACTAGACCTTACTGAACATGACCCATCCACCATAGCAGCACTCACACTGCTGGATTTCCAGCAAGTTGTCGGCTCCAACTGACTGGCCGTGCTAGCTGTACCTACCCTGAACTGGCGGAGTATATCTCTCTCTCCTTTTTTTTTTTTTTTTTTTCGGCTTCTTTCTTCTGTTTCCTGCCATCCGTTCTTTTATCCCCCCCCCTATTTTTCTCTTACAGAATGATTTTTTTTTTTTTTTTTTTATATTTATTTATTTATTTATTTTATTTTATTTTATTTTTTTTTTTTGTGGGGTGGTGGTTTTCGTCCACCCGCCACCCCACTCCTCTCTCTGGTGAGGCACTGGGCATGCCACACTGTCATCAGGGGCCATCTTCCCTATTGGCCCCTTTCTTCTGTTTCCTACCCTCCAGTCTTCTGCCTTCCTCCCTTACTTTTCTCTTGCACAACGTTTTTTTTTTTTTTTTTTTTTTTTATTTAGTTTATATATATATATATATATATATATATATATATGTGTGCGTGTGTGTGTGTATATACATATATTTATATATACACATACACGCATTCCCCACAGGTCTAAATCTAAAAACATCAAAATTACTGCCCGACCTATTTGGCCCTAGAACAAGTTATCAGCGAACAACCCTACGCTCTGTTAAAATTACAACCGTTGCTCAAGAAACAGCGATCAGCTCATTCTCAAATCTGGTCCTAGCCACTGAAATCCCAGGAAAGTAGGTGGCAGGACCCGCCAGAGTACTCTAGCTACAGTGGTACACCCGGTCAGCCTCCCCGTGGCATGGTGTGGTAACGTCGGGTCCCACTAGGGGCTCGGCGGCTAATAGACCGGAGGAACAAAGGGCACAACACAATATACAGCACATGACCCCCACACACTTCAAATCTCTGGCCCCGATACAATGTACACCCGCGGAGATGGGAGAAATCCCAGGAGCCGTTAGACACTAACATACCTTATACCTTATACCTTATATCTAAACAGCTATAATAATTGGACTAGATGGAAGTTCAATTATTGTTGAATGTATACATGGCAACTCAAAAAATTTATGGAATGATTATTTAAAAAAATTAGTGAATAATGACACCTTTAAACATTTCTTAGAAACAGTGCCCTTAAGCATCAACACATTTTTGCAAGTGAGTGTAAAGTCTTGGAAACAATCCAGAAGCCATTTTTTTCTTTTTTTTTACCACCGCCATTAGTCCTTTCATTGCAGTAACTTGTGCTTTATCAGCCGTTCTGAAACGATAACCTTTCAACGATTGGACCTGTATGAAGATGTACTTTGGTCGTATTTCCGTGCGTTAAAATCCATTTCTCCTATCTTTTCTTTCTGAAAGCATATCTCAAGTAACGAAGTGTATTATTTAAAATTTTATTTAATTATTATTATGGCTGTCGGCGTGCAGCGCGATGTCCAAGGGCGTCCCACCAATGTTCCATTCGGATTTAAGTCTAGTGATCGTGCTGGTTACGGCAGTCGTTGGATATCTTCATTTTCAAGCTATTCCTCCACCACTTCAGCTCTATCTGGAGTAGCGTTGTTGTGCATCGGCAAAAACATGATATTGAAGAGATGGTTAGAGCCAAATAGCACTCTTTTCTGGTTGATGTAGTCCTCGGGCGACCTTGGCCAGCTCTTCTTGTAATGGTTCCTATCTCTTGAAACTGCTTCCATAGTGGCGAGACGACACTGCGTGACACATCAAGCCAACGTGCCACCTCCGCCTGCGACTGCCCTGCTTCAAGTGGTCCAACGGCCCTCCATCTTAAAGAATCGTGTAAACAATGGTGACTTGCCATCCTGAGTACTGGAGATGCGACTATCCGACTGAGCATGGTAGATCGATTTCTATTGGATGCTCGGAATTTGCATGCTAGGATGCCTGTTATATCGAATATTCGCCTTCGACTATACTGTTCAAAATAAAATATTCATTTAAAACATTTTCTTCTGTTAATTTTGTCGGGCAGAGTATTATGGTACATCCTATTTGTACCGTAAATAACCAAAGCTCAATTGTTAAATATAAATCATGCTGAAACAAAGATTTATAATTAATTTGAAAAACATCCTAATTTTTATGAACATTACATTTGTCTTTAAAAGTCTCTAACAATAAAGTTCCATTTCAGTTGATAATACAAATCCTTTCCTTTTTCGGTACAATATACCACTTCCAAAGTATTTAATTTATTTTATTGTTTTTTTCGTTTAACTAGAAATCTCGTGTGAAGTATTAGCTTACTAAACTTATAGCACATCAAACAAAAAAAAAAATAACCTTGACGGATCCAACCATTATGATTTAGCAGCTTTAACTTTTCAAGTGCTGGTTTCGTCATATGGTGAGTATTACGTTTTTATGATACATTTATTAGTGACCTCTCTTTGAAGACAAAAGACGTCATTTCCTGTTGCCCATATCGTAGTGTCTGAATAAAATGAGGTCAATGTTCGTCAACCAAACACGAATTTCTTAAAAAAAACATGGTAGTCATAATAAAAATGATCATACATATTAACATTACATTCAATATAAAATTCGCAAGGACACAATTTGCCATACATAAGCCAAAAATTAATAACTTCAATTTTATATTGTTTAAAATTTATTTGAAAGATTCGAATAGAGAGCCACCTGGTTTCATCATCTGTTCCAACGTCATAGCTTTCCTTGCAATTTTCATAGATTTACTTTCAATAGTTACTGAACGTTTAGAGGTCATTATAAAGGATAAAATAAAATACGATCATGGGTGGTACCAGGATTTTCTAAAGGGAGGGCAAAAACAGTTAAAAGGGAGGGCAAAAACAGTTAAAAGGAGAGCAGTGTTACAGGGAATCATTGGGATTTTATCATCATGAAGCAGTAAAAAATTATGTATGTAAATTGCTTGTGTTCTTTGGTCGATTTGCTGCTTGCTGGACAAAAAACTTAGCATGGTTTTTTCTCCCAAGTATCTGGGAAGCAAAACCATACAATCTTCGCTTGAAACCGACTAACTCAGCGAAAAGGCCATAAAAATTCCTCACGTCATTGATGGGATTCGAATTAAGATCTTTTACATTCAGTGTGGGGAGGACGGTGATTATATTAACTATGCTACCCACGAGCATTGCTACCAGTAAACAACAAGCAACAGGAAGGTGCTTCCTGGTACCCGTCTACGCCTCGATGAGCCGGGCCACAACCAAATGCAAACTGCGGCTAACTTCAAGTGTCATATACTGTCCAAACTATCCAAAAAAAATGAGTAAATAAAATAATAAATAAGAAAATAATCAAAAATAAAAAAAATAAAAATTTTAAAATAATAAAGAATTGATAGAAAACTACCAACAAATTTCGCACGAGTACAAGGCTAGTTCCAGAAAGGACAAAAATAATAGAAGAAAAAAATGACAGAAAAAGCAGGAAGAAGAATAAAAAGTAAATACCTAATAGACAGATGTAGAGGAAAAGACCAGAATTAAAAGAAAACAGAGGGGAGTGACATATTCCACACAGGATAGCCTGTGCCAGCAGATGATCCTCCCCTTAGGACAAGCTTAGCAAGCAGAGCAGAGTCGATGAAAAAATACAGTGGTCATTCAGCATTCTATGACGGTATGATTAGGAACTATCCATATCGAAGGTGATGGTGAAGATGGTTATTTGAACTAAATACGAGTAGTGAGGATGGTGGCGATATCACTAACTGGAGACGATGAAGGTAAAGCCGGAATATAAGTACTCCCAGGAACTGAAATATTAGTGATCAGTTGTCCATGTTTGGTGTAGGCTTTATGAACGAATTCTTGCAAAAGATTAAAAATTTTCTCGCAGTCCAAAAGGGATTATTCGTTGGCATAGTGTTTAGGGTAAGGCGCCACCTGTTGTTTCCCACAACTGCACATTATTCGTTGTCAGGAGAAACTGGTTGATACAGCAGAGAGGCTGACGAAGAAGGTTCAGGACAGACAAAAACGACCAAAGAAGTTGTGGGGGGGGGGGTATGCGGCTTATTAAAAAGCACTTCATATTGTGGTGAAACTACCATACCTCCAGGTTCGTCACTGCTGGGATCCCTGCGATCTTTAACAACTATACAAATCACAGCCTGTGATTTGATATGATTGTTAATGGTCAAGCGTCGAAATCCAAGAAATTTGGGCAATCTGGCGTGGTGACCCAGAATTTATAATTTCACCTTCCGCTTGTAAGGAAAACATGACCGTGTCCTAAAGCCTGATCAAGTCCAGACAGATATTGAGTCCATGTGGAAAGGAAAGGTGATAGTGGGGGTCGTGTTACATTCCAATCGATTGTGAAGAGTAAAAATAGTCTTAGGCGACTTGAGTGAACAATTAAGAGTGATTGCATCATTATGGTTGACTTTGATTTCTCTGTTATAGATTGGAAATCGTGACCTGCAGTACACATAGAGGTAGTAATTTTCTTCATCAACTAGATGACCGCTATTTTTTTCCAAAAGTTAGAGAAAGCACAGGGGGAACCAAATATCCTTGCCTTAGTTCTCAACAATGACCCAGTCTCAAAAATATGACAGTTAAGTAGCAGATAGAGGTCATAAAATGGGACAGGAATTGCGATGGTCTAAGGGGAAAGAGCGGGACTTTAATTATAGGATGGGGTACCATAATGGGCTGAGATATTTCTTTAGCTCTGTAAACTGAATTTATTACTATACACTGTTTGATACTAAAGCATTATGGAAAGTATTTAAGGGAACTTGGAGGACAAAAATATTCGTTTCATTTGAAAAGTACTGCAGAAATTAAAATGCCAAAATAGATGAGAAGAGAGCTGAAAGACTTAAATGAAATCACTGGCGGAGAAAGAGTTTAAAAGCTGGGTATGAAAAATTGCTGGCGAAGCGAGCTGTTAGGCCCCCTTGCAAGGTAACAATACTAGTATAATTGACAATCCATCCGAAATGGTGGCCGGGTTAAGCAGGTATTTTGTAACTGGCTTTACTATCGAAACATTTGTGCCAAGGCGGAATAATGAAGCCAAGTTGAACCATTATAAAACAAATGACAGAATGATAGAGAAGAATTTATCTGGCAAGCTATTGAGGCTGAAATAGTAAAACCCCAAGAGGGAACAGTGCACATTCAAACTATACAGAAAAAGGCAGTTGGGTGCAAGCAACCATTATTGGTATTAACGAGATTCCAGTTCAGGGACCCTTGGGCCGGAAAAGTGATGGTCTTCCCAATTCATAAGGGAAGGACGACCGAAATAAATAATGTCCATTTATAAACCAATAATAACTTATTGAAGAAGTGCCACTCTGTGGTGAGTAAGATTATGGTAACTATTATGGTAAAGATTATGGTATCAATCTTCCTCCTCAGCTAGCTAACCTTCAGCAAATGCTCCTATCAAACTTATCTTGTACAGGGTTACAAATGATCAACGATCTCCCGACAAGAGGTAACAACCAATTAGATCTCATCCTTGCTTCTTTTCCCTGCACACCTGATTACCTGCCAGAGACTTATTTCAATTCGGACCACAAGCCAATTGCAGTTCTTTTACACATACCTGCTCCAAACTTCAATATTGTGAATTCGACTAATACCAAAGTAATAGTAAGTCCCAGGTTTTTGAGTATTTCTAAATGTGTTGAGGCTGCCTCTGTCATCCAATGGACAGTCTTATAGGGTGGATGCCCTCGAAGGATTACAAGTGAGGGGCCCATCAAGCTCTCAGCTGCCCACACCAATGCCAGAGCTTGCACTTGGTCATCGCGGAACACAGCGGCAACCCCCAAGGCAGAATGCGCTGGTCCCAAAGGAACTAGTAGTTGTTGGTGACTCTATTGTCAGGGAAACGGGAAACATGCTTTGTAAAAAGGATAGGTGGAATAGGACCAGGGTATGTCTGCCAGGGGCAAAAGTTGAAGACGTTGTAGAGCGGATATCATCTTTTAAGGGCACAAAAGGTGATATAGTTGTACACGTTGGCACTAATGACATTAAGAGTAGGAGACCGGCGGAATTACTTGACAAGTACAGGTCACTGATGAAAAAAAGCCGTGAATTAGGGTTGAAATTGAAAGTGTCTGCAATTCTGCCCAGACACGATAGGAGGGAGTATATGATGAGAGCCCTGTCAATCAATTCGGCCCTGGAAAGATTGTGCAGGGCTCAAGGGGTAGAATTTTTTTCAGCCTGGTCTGTACTTGTTAACAGGAGAGACTGCTTCTACAGGGATGGGATACACTTAAATAGAAAGGGTGCAAGAATGTTTGCTGATGCTATCGAGGCAATGTTAGGTGGGTCGGAAAACTGCTAGATTGGGGGGATACAAGGACTAATAGATTAACAGTAGCCACTGGCAGAGGTGAAAGTGATTCTTGCACTGCTTCTATTGGAATGAGCCGCAGCCTGGAAAATAAGATGCAGGATATTTCAGAGACTGCTGGGAATCATTGGGGTACAAGTAAACACATGGGTTGTGTTAGGGTAGCTAAGAAAAAGAACAGGTGCATGTATACTTGTGTGTACACCAATGCTAGGAGTTTAGTAAATAAATTTGATGAATTTGAGGTATTGCTCAAAACATCAAAGGCAGATATTGTGGGGATTTCAGAGACGTGGTGTCACACAGATATAAGAAATGCAGAACTGGAATTTGGGGAGTACAATGTCTACAGAAAGGATAGACAGGATAGGAAGGGAGGAGGGGTTATGCTATTAGTTAAAAAACACATAAAATCCAAGGAAGTGAAGCCAGTCGACATCGCTGGACAGTGCAGTGTCGAGTCAGTTTGGTGTGACATAAGCATTGGGAGATCAAAATTGAGAGTAGGAGTGTGCTATAGGCCTAATGACTCTGATGAGTATAATAAGAAACTGTTCGGAGAAATAGAGTGGGCCAGTAAATCAGAGAGTCTTATAATGGGGGATTTTAATTTCCCAGATATTGACTGGAATTTGGGGGCTGGTCACTCACACAGTAGCAAGGCTTTTGTGGATTTATTGGATGATTGTTTTCTATATCAGCATGTTCGGGAGGCAACTAGAGGGAGTAATACTCTTGATTTGATTATCAGTAGTGATTCTTCATGCATTAAGAATCTGCAGATAAATGAACCACTTGGTGGCAGTGATCACAGTGTGCTGAAGTGGGAGTTACTGAAAGAGGTAACTACCATTAGGGGTAAAGGGAAGGGGTATTGCTTTCGTAAAGGCGACTACAATGGACTGAGACAGTATTTAAATTCTATACAGTGGGATCAACTGATGATATTGCCAACAGCAAATTCAAAATGGGAAGCATTCAAAGAACTTATCGTGGAAGCTACTAGGCTTTACATACCAACTAAGAAATATTGTTCAAGGTTTAGGCCTAAATGGTTGTCAGATGAACTAATGAGGCATATGGCAGAGAAGAAAAATGCATGGGATACATACAAATTAACACGTGACACGGACGCCTATGATAGATACAAGTTGATCTGTAACCAAGTTACAAAGGAGGTTAGGCAGGCGAAGGCAGATTACGAGAGATCCTTGGCAAGGGATGCGAAGAAAAACAGCAAAGAGTTCTTTACTTATGTAAACTCTAGAAGGAAGGGGATGAATCAGATTGGTCCACTTGAGATCGATGGGTCAACTGTTGATGACCCTGCTCGGGTAGCTAACAAACTAAATGAATATTTTGCATCGACATTCACACATGAGGAGTTATTCAGCGAGGGGAATGCCAGAGGTGTATTCAACTCTAGCAGTAAGCTAGAGAATCTTGTAATAACTGAGAGCAAAGTGGAGGAGAAATTGTTGAAGATAAACACAAGAAAGGCACCTGGGGTGGATGGGATCTATCCAGTTATATTAAAGGAGGCAGCAAAGGAGGTAAGCAAACCCTTAGCCATAATTATGAGAGCTTCCTTGGACTCAGGGGAGGTACCCATTGACTGGAGATGTGCAAATGTGACCCCAATTCACAAAGGGGGATCAAAGGCTGACACAAGTAATTATAGACCTGTGAGTTTAACTTCTGTTCCCGGAAAATTAATGGAGGCACTGGTGAAAGAAGCACTGCAGGATCATCTAGACAAGACTTCAGTTATAGCTAGGACACAGCATGGTTTTGTTAAGGGGAAGTCTTGCCTGACCAATTTGATTGGATACTATGATGCAGTCACAAAAGAACTGGATGCAGGGAATAACTTTGATATTATATACTTGGATCTTAGAAAGGCTTTTGATACTGTTGCACATGGAAGACTGCTGCACAAATTGGAGCAGTGTGGCATTGGAGGCAAGTTGCTGCTATGGATAAAGGGGTGGTTGAGGGGGAGAAGACAGAGAGTGGTAATCAATGGACACTGCTCATCGTGGACTAATGTTATTAGTGGAGTCCCTCAGGGTTCAGTATTGGGGCCTTTATTGTTTTCTGTATTTATAAATGATATTGATGATGGTATATCAGGCTTAATGTCCAAGTTTGCGGACGATACGAAGGTTGGCAGGGTTGTCAAGGACACTACTGACACTATGCTTCTGCAACAGGATTTGGAAAGGTTGAGCAGATGGGCTTCGAGGTGGCAAATGAAGTTTAACATTGACAAATGTAAAGTACTACATATGGGAAACAGCAACCCCAGAGCAACGTATCAACTCTGTGGTACTACACTGACAGTGGTAGAGAATGAAAGGGACCTGGGGGTGGTGGTGCAGGCAGATATGAAGTTCTCTGAGCAGTGCAGACGAGCTGCAAGAGTAGCTCATGGTGTATTGTCAATGATATATAGGAATTTTTCTAGCAGGGATAAGGAGGTGATTATTCCCTTGTATAAGGCAATGGTCAGGCCACACCTAGAGTACTGTATACAGGCCTGGAGGCCTCATTTCAGGAAGGATGTAGAGTTGCTGGAACGAGTACAGAGAAGGGCAACTAGATTGGTGAATGGGACAAAGGGGTTCTCTTACGAAGAAAGGCTTAAGTTTTGCAAATTACAGTGTCTGGAAACTAGGCACCAGCGGGGTGATCTGATAGAGGTGTACAAAGCCTTGAATGGTT
The DNA here is from genome assembly GCF_048544385.1 of Mastigoproctus giganteus. Classification (NCBI taxonomy): domain Eukaryota; kingdom Metazoa; phylum Arthropoda; class Arachnida; order Uropygi; family Thelyphonidae; genus Mastigoproctus; species Mastigoproctus giganteus. Next base: position 21,517,665 of record NC_143585.1, read on the forward strand.
TGAGCATGCTCAATGCTGATGGGATTCTTCCTCTAGCTCAGAAAAATCACCTGAGAGGGCATAAATTCAAATTGAGGAAAGACAGATGTAGGATAGATGTGCGGAAATTTGCCTTTAGCCAGCGGGTGGTTGGTGGGTGGAACAGACTTCCATCCCTTGTCGTGGAAGTTGATAGCCTAAATAAGTTTAAGGCTCAGCTGGACAGGTATTTCGAACGAACAGAGGGGTGAAGTGGAAGTGGTTATTTTTATTTATTTATGTTACTTTTTTTTTTTTTTTTTTTTTTTGGCTGATGCTGCATAAGCTTGCTTTCTTGCATCAAATGCCTCTACTAATGCTAATGCTAATGCTAATGCTAATGCTAAAGACTATTGCGACATTTGCAGCATCAAAAAAAATTTCCATCATGCCTCGATCCAGAGCATGGTGGACTCCCCATCTTAACATGAGCTTCAAGTTAAAGCAGCATCTGCACAAAATGTGGAAGCAGTCCCACAGTATCCATGACAGGATAGCCTACTCCAAAGCTCGCGCAACATTTAATAAGCAGAAGTCAAAAGCAATTAAGCATTATATGGATAGAACCCTTCGTAGCGGAAAATGTCCCTACTCTGAGCGGCCTTCTGATTTCCCCCAAAATCTTGAACCTGACCAGTGGCTTGACTTCATATCTAGATTTGCTTCGAACACAGAACAATGTCCTGATCTTCATACTCCAACAACCAGAATCCCGCCTGACACTCTGTCGGCAGTATCAATCTCCAGGGAACAGCTTATTGCTGCCATTAATTCTACATCAGCTTCTACGACAGCAGGTGCTGATGGAATCCCCCAATTCATTATTAAATGTCTCAGCCCATATATTTTGGATCCCCTTCTAACTATTTTTAATGCTGTTTTGTCAACCCACTTCTTTCCCCAGCAGTGGAATATCTACCTTGTGAAGCCTGTCCCCAAAACTCAATCTCCTTCACTTCTTAAGCATTACCGGCCAATCTCCAATGCCTCAAGTCTTCTAAAGCTCCTTGAGAAGGTACTTCTCCCCGTTCTAACTAAACAACATCTTCCACATCAGCCTCCTCAAATCCATTACTCCCTTCCTCATAGATCCACTGTGACTAACCTCTTAGCCACCACCAGCTCTATCCTCTCTGCATTTGAATCCCAAGCAGAGCTTGCAGTCACCTATGTAGACCTTGAAGCAGCTTTCGACTCTATAAACGTTCCTGCAATGCTGAAGCTACTTTCTGACCACTACCAGATCAAGGGAGACACTCTACAGTTCCTCACGTCACTCCTTCGAAACAGAATAATCCAGCTTATTGTCCATGGGCACATATATGAACGAAGTATCTCTTCAGGCGTGCCACAGGGTGGTGTCTTATCTGGGCTCTTGTTCACAGCACTTCTCTCTCCACTTGTTGAGTCCAGGTACGATATCTTATGTTATGCAGATGATATAAAGCTCCTCACACCGATGTCTCCATACGATGATCTTCTCATGATAACAGGATCAATTAATAATACACTGACGGAAATTGAAAACTACCTCAACCAGTTCGGATTAAAAATAAACCCAGAGAAATCTGAATTTATGATATTCTCTTTAAAGAAAACGCCTTCTTATATTCAGCCCATTCTGTGTAATTCTCCAATTCCCATCGTCAATAAGCATACTGATCTCGGGGTTGTGTTTGATCCTAAGCTCTGCTTCAGTTACCATATAGACAAGCTCCTCACCCTGGCAGCTCGACTCCGATGGATTGCCAAACAGCATCTACATTATATAAATGAAGTCACAACTACTAGAAAATATATAAAAACCACTGTATACTCTCCGCTTTTATATGCTGCAGAGATATGGGCATCAGCTGCCACTAGCACAATCAGGCCACTTTTTTCTGCTGAGTACTGGCTCTTAAAATGGGCCATAAACAAACACAAACTTCCCCCACAGCTAAGGACAACTGAAATGGCCAGCTTGATTCAGATTCACAGGCTCCCCACGCTGATTTGGGTGAAACATCTTACCACGACTATCAAAATGATGGTTGGCGAGATTTCGGCACCATCATTCTGGGACCTGTGCTCATGGAGAATCCCTCAGTCCTCCCTCAGAGCGACTCCAACTCTATGCCCACATCACAGCCGTCTCCACCTATCTGATAGGTTTCTGCCTTCTCAGCTACTTTCGTGTGCCCAGTCCTTGGATGCTGACCTTAACAAGTTCGCTTCTGACAGGGAATACAGATGTCGCATCCTTGAATTGTACTTCCCTGTCCCTGATCCTTCTCCTCGAAGCTCGTCTTAATGCTGAAAGCCATCAATACCACCTGATATATGAAGACGGCATACTAACTCTTCAGTATGACAGTTAGTAATGATGGACTAACTACTTCTGTTCAGTGCCAAGAACGTTGCCTGTTTATACTACTATATGTATATGAAATTATCTGTTTCCGCCAATATCTTCTTTATATATTGTATTGTAAATAACTGTATGATACTTGGAGTTTGGAATTGTACTTCCGCATATGCATTTCCTATGTTTTATATATCAATGTTCCCTATTTATATTGTATTAATACTGTTAACCCCTGGTCTGGTGGCCGTGAAGGGCAACATTGCAATCTATCGAATTGTATCATTATTATTATCATTATTATTGCAATAAAGATTTCTTTATTATTAAAGATGCAACACAATACAGGACCATCTCTAAACGAATATTATCTTAAATTGGTCTTACCATGGTATCGTGAAGGGAAGATCTTGCCTGAAAAATCTTATAAATTTCTAGGACGAAGTTGTAAAGCAGGTTAGATGCAAGGAACAACTTTGACTTTATATAACAGGATCTTAATAAGGTTTTTGATACAGTTCATCATAGCAGGTTATTGATTATTGTATAAATTAAAATAGGTCGGGATAACAAGGAAGATCCATTAGTGGACTCGAGGATGAAGGAGAGGAGACGGAACGTGGCCATAAATGGATATTCTTCAGAATGGACTGGAGTAGCAAGTGGGATTCCCCCGGGATCAGTGCTCGAATTGCTCTTGTTTCTTATCTTCCAAATTAATATTTATGATATAATACAAGGTTATCTATCAAATTTCCTGATGACTTAAGAGATTAATGACTTTATAGATTAATGTAGAGGATTTAAAGGATATCCAGAATGAGAAAGACTTGGGAGTTACAATAAAAAGACATGAAGTTCTTGCCTTTTTATATGAAGTTCATATAAAACATGAAGTTGTAAAGAACAGAGACTAGATTAGCGGAGGTAAGTAAGCGTTACAGCTTGGAAGACGTTTTTAGAGTTTAGAGGAGTTAGGGCACTCAGGGGGATTAGTAAAATGAATCAGGAAGGAACAGTCTCGCGAGTGAGACAAGAGATCACAACTATAAAATCATAGAAAAGAGTAGTGAACTAGAGTTTATGAAGTTTACTATCGGCCTGTGTGTTGTGAAACGTTGGAATATGTTGCTTGCACATGTGCCTGAGGCGGAGAGTTTGGGAAAATTCAAGGAACAACTGGATTAAAGGAAGTGGGAAAGATAGAGGGGATTCTTTTTCTACAGATGAAGAATAAGTTCCGCCTTACATCGTTATGTCATTTTAATAGTAACACGCTCGAACCTCTCTGTAAATTTTGTGTTTTTAAAAACACGAAAATCTACAAAGAGCCCTTGAAACATCCGCTCGCAACGCTGTAATTGGGAGAGTAAATAGAGCGTAAAAAAAAATTCCGTCCTTTTGTACTATCTATAATTCCCCTTTACTCCCCCCCCCATGAGGCTACAGAAATAATTGCGTTCTTTTGTTCAAGAGATGTACAAAACGTGGATTGTATATATATATATATATATTTTTATTTGCATACAAATACAAAACCGACTTCTCGGTTGGCAACCCTCGGTTTTCGAGGGATTATTGTATGTTATGTATGTTTTCATATTGCGATTTATCATCTGTTATGTACTACTATCGTTCTGTGACCTGATCCCACCCCCAAGATGACCTTCACTCGTGCATCTGTAGTGGAGTTCATAACTTATCCAAATTGCGAAAACTTGTGAATGCATTAAGGTATGAATTAATTTTTTTTACATAAAATAGTCAAAAGCATTCCCTGTATATTATAACTGATCGATGCATTGCAATAAGTCAGGAAGGGTGAACAGTTTAGGCGTAACTGCATAATTTGCAAAGAAGTCTCCAGAATATCCATCCTTCAAGCTTTAAAGCGGAATATAATTGTGTCGCTTACAGAAATGCAATTGCCGATTCTACATTCTCCAGGCTCTTCTTTTGCATAAAGCGTAACTCTGAAGGACCCTCGACAACAAGTAGTGGAAGGATTGGATAGGAACATAATTCATATATGGGCCAGGAAGATAAGCAAGTCTATCTCATCCCATCTTCATCGAGTAAGCCTATTTTAATGATCTGCTCATTAATTGTGATGCAAGATTGCAACTTAGCGTGTCAATATATACGAATAGGTCTGTACGAATAAGTACTAATGCAACTATGAAGGACATCAGTTTATTTTGTATGTAAATTTGTGTATTCTGTTGCCAATTTGCCTTTTTTTTTCTGGACGAAAAACCTTCCGGGAGTTAAAACCATGCAGCCCTCACTTGAGACCGGCTAACTCAGCGATCTTGTGATGTGGTGGATGTCTCTCCCGATGGGCTGCCATGTAGGAATGCTTATTAAGATCATAGGCTTGATTTCGCTGCCGGTTCCAGTTGGGCCTTTTGTCTACCAGGACTATCTGCGTTGGCTGGTCGTCGATGGTATTGTCCCTCTTGACTTACTTTAAATATATCCCATCTTCAGACATAATGTATTTTTCCTGTAGTACTTATTAGCTATAATACATTCAATAAAGATTTATTTAGATTATTTAAGATTTAGGAGTATTTAAGACTATGTAAGATTTATTTATTTATTATATTGACTGTGCTACCGCTAGGACACTTAATGTACCTTATGTTACTGTAGTATAGTGCAGTGCATTTTTAATTACTAGCCAGCTTGCACAATCCTGTTTATAGGTTCATTCAAATTGGCTTTCTATGCTTGTTTTGTGACATCAGGAAGTAGGTGAAGGTTCCAGCTTGAATGAATAATATTTGTTTTATTCATAACCTTAAAATATAAGGTGTACGCGCATCTATGCTAATTGCAATATCACTACAACTAAGGCTTTCGGATTTCATCCATGTTTTTAGAAAATAAATCCCTCACCTCAATGGATTTTGTGTTGCAAGATAGTGATTTGTATGGTACTCCCTTACACATACAACTTTCTTATAACACATGCCTTTTCAGTGTAAGGACATTTAAAGTTCTTAGCCCACATCTTTGTTCACTGTCCTTATTTGTGTACATTATATGTATTATAATTATTATTTTTTATTAGTACCACATCCTGCGATGTGGTACTTGTGGTAAATAAATAAATATTCCCATTTATTTATTTTAGGCGAGTTAGCATATTTGTAAAGCGCCTGTTGTCTTAGCCACGCTTGTCCAACCTCATGTAATCGACTTCTAGATGAATTTTCATAAAATTTCATATTTTACTTTTTTAGAAAAATTTGTTGAGCCCACCCAGATTTTATTAAAATCAGACCAATATGTCCATTATTTGTTCGTATTCTTCCATCTATCCATGAGAGTCATTATTTGCAATGACTCTCATGGATAGATTTTCACGAAATTTTATATTTTAGTACATCCTTCCCACATTTCATTAAAAACAGACCAATAGAAATCCGGCAATTATTATTTCTTTTTCTTCATACATATCACATAGGCTGTCCACATATAGTATAGTATTTTAGCTGAAGCGCTAGATATGTTTGTTGTCATGCGCTTATTGGAGGAATAAAGGGGCAATATGGCGGGTGCGAAAAACAATACAGTATACAATCTCGGTTCGTGCATATAAGCGATTTTTTTTAATAATCTCCCTAACTTCAAGAAAGATACTATTTTATGTGGGATTGTGCATAACGAGATTATGAAGCTTGGATATTGTCAGAATATTAAGTAGGTGGAAGTTGCATTCATGTCCCATTTCAAGTAAGAAAACATATGAAATTTATAAAGCTAGATATGGCCATTTAGGTTGTCACCAAGGAAAGTTCCAAATGAAAAGTAGAAAATATAAAATCATGACCGTGTATTTTGTAGTGAAACTTTCCATAACCAAATGATTTAAAGTACAATATACCCTAGTGCAATTTGAATGAAGGGACTCTATTTATATGCACATATTTATTTACATTTAGTTATATTTCAGAATACTGTATATAATTAGAATTTTTCATCCAGCATTTGGAAAAGGGATTTAAAAATTAATAAAGCTTAAGCAACTTTATTAATTTTCATCGTAGCATGCTATTGAAATAGGTTATTTAAATAGGCCATTGAGTAAAGTTGCAGTAGAAGGTAGTTATCAAGAAAGCCTTAAATTTCTGTTGTAATATCACCTAAACTCCAGGAAAGACGCCATTTTATGTGGGATGGTAAATAATGGGGTTATGAGGATATTGTGCAGGTGGAAGTTGCATTCGTGTTCTACTTCAAGTAGGAAGAGGCAGGCAATGTTGAAAGCTAGATATGTCCCTTTAGGTTGTTGCCATGGAAACTTCCAATGAAAAATCTAAAATATGATATCATGACCTTTCTAGCAAAGGTTTCTGTAACCAAATGATTCCGAAGATGATATACATGTATTGGTATGTCATTTGGATTAAAGTACGTTATTTACATTTTGGTACCAGTTGAGCTTTAATAAGTTTAGCCAATATGCCTTATTATTTCCAAAATAAATATTCCCATTTCAGATTAAAGTGTTTTTCATGACAGAAATAATAGCCAAGTCTTAAATGTGATGCTTATGGTTGTATGGAAATTTGGCGTCATCTGTCTGTAAATACTTTTGTTCTTAGCTGTATGTGCCTGGAGGTATCAAATTGAACCTCTGGGCAAAATAACTACCTTTAATGTTACGACATAGCAGGAAAGTGGCGAAAACTACACCGTTATCGATCGCACTTTGAACTTTTGTTAGATGAGCGGGTTCCCTCGTTGCGAGAGATTAATATGCCTTAAGCAAACATCTGCAGGTGATAGTCTGTGAGCTTTCAAATTACCGGATCTGTAATTCGCTCTCGTAAATTGTAGTGCTGCTCCCATAAACGGAAATTCTCGTACATTGGCGAAGTAGAGTGGTAAACATAACAAACTAGTTGCGTTTATTATCATAAGAAAATTGATATTTATAGTTAAAATAATTATTAAATTAATTTAGAAAAGTAACCTTAAATTGGTGATTAAATTTTAACAAAAAGTCACAGTTAATTAAGTAAGAATTCAACTTTGATTTATTCCAGGATTTCAGAGTATATAAATGGCGAAGAAAGAAAATAAAACATAATTTATTAACATATATCAAAATAAGTTAAATAAAAAAATAACGTAATAATCATAGACATAAAAAGTAGATTTACAGTACATCATACATTACTCATCATTTACAAAGACTGGAAAGTCTGAATTCAATTCCCATAGTAAATTGCTAAACTTCGTCAGGAGTTTTTTTTCCCCCTCTTGAGCCTTCACTTGTGAGTCTGACACAGTATGGGATTTCCCCATGAGTTATTCCGTATTTTTCCAGCAAATATTTAAGGGATCCGTTTAGAGCCTTAAAACTCTGCAATCAAATCTCCTCGCCGATGCCTAATTTTCAAGCGCTACAATATGTAGAACTGAAGTGTTGGATTTGTAGAACTGAACTGATGGATTGAACCACTCGAAGCCAAGTAGAACCACCCTGGAACGAGCGAGAAACATAAGAGAGCTGGACCACGTAAGCCAATTAAACTGCTGGAAAAATTGAGAACTACCTTCCTAATATCTGTAACAAACTGTTGGAAAGTATTCCAATTGATGGAATATAATTTGTAATTCTCTGTCTCTTAGCGATGCAGTAATTTTGATAACACAGTATACATAAATAAATGCTGTATCATGGCAACCTTGCATTTCATTAGTTTTTGTTAACCTCATCGTGAAGAGGTAGCGCTTTCGCCACTATGATAAACAACTCAAATTTTTTTCTCTGAGCCTACAGCATAGGTTTCCAAAGCATTATCAGTTTATTGATCACATAGAATCTAACATTAAGGTGTAACAAAACAATGCTGTAGATTTTTAATAGTAAAACATGATTGGCACGAATGTCTTCTTTAATGGCTTCTTCCAGAGGAACAATGTTTTGTTCCCTACTGAATGCCTTATCGCATGGTTGAGTGATTGTAGCGGAAGTAAAGTACAGGTTATGTCCTTGCTCTGAGCCATTTGTAATTCTTATGACAAAGGGAATGTGTAATAGTTGGACAACTCCATTCCAAACCCTCAACTACTTATACATATATTGAGGTAACAGGAAAGGGATGAGACGATCTGCTACGCTGAATCGTCATCCATCCGCGCTGTGTTACAGGTGGTCTATTTTGCTTGTTTACCTTGATACGGAGTGATACGGTGAATAGGTTAAATGTACACTTTTTTTTGGTAAGAATTTCCGTTAAGTATCAAAGTGTACGATTTTGTTAAATTGAGATCTTTTTCGTACGGTGTCAAGGCCAGATTTATGAAGACGCAGTTGTTCCAGGGATCCCTATGGTTGCGGGGGTTACTAGGAACAGTGCAATTAGGGTTGCTCCAAAGCGCGTATGACGTTATACACTACCTGGTCAAAATATATGATGATGCACGTTGATCCACCGCCTCATGCGATTGATAAATCAGAATTCGGCAACCGTAATATTTGTTTCCACCGTTCTTAAGTCCAATCGCATTGACTCAAACATAGCTCGAGTCTTTGTTTCCAATTTTTGGATAGAACGAGTGGCTTATAGATAGGATGACAGCTGCCGATCCCAAGATTTCACAATATGAATATTATTCAAGAAGATATGGATTGATTTCTGCCCAGTACAAAAGTACTCTTCAATAATACCCAACAGTAAATCGGCGATTTAGTCTCACAGCTATGTGGGACTTGAGCTATGTGGTGATTCTACCTACCGGAGCATTCTATATTTGTCACAGATAATCCTTCTGCAAGCCCTTCTTCCAGAAGTAACAGTGATACGATAGCCATGAGTACCGTGTATCAAACACATAGGTACAAAATTCTTTTTTTTTTTTTTTAAGTATTTTTCAATATATTCATCCCGAAGTTCAATAGTTCAATAACTTATCGATAAATCTCTTTGCAGACTAAATGCCTGCAAAGAGATTGATCCTTCAAAAAAATTCTTCAGGTTGGGAATCAAACCAGACTTCCACAGCTGTTTTTTTTTCTCTTCATCACCTTTAAAGTGAGTTCCCCAATTTAAGATTTCTGAAAGAGAAATAGTCACTCGGAGCCAGATGAGTCCTGTACAACTGGTGGTTTAATTTTACAGATCAACGTCCATGCATTTTTATCTGTTCAACCTAAGCTTCGTGCATTGTCATGGAGAAGCAAAACCATGAGACAACTTTCCTCGCGTTTTTTCACTGTTTTCATTATTTTAATAATATTTCACTGTTGCGGTTTTAGATGCAAAGTAATCAGTTAACAACGAAACTTTTGTGTCCCAGAAAATTGAGGCCAACACTTCTCCAGTTGATGATTGAGTTCGAAACCTATTCATGGTTGGAGTCCCTTGTGCTTCACACTGCATGCTTTCTACGAGGGCTTTCCGAAAAGTAAGGTAACACTTTTTTTTCCTTAATAATAGTGAAAGGGAATGAGATGAAACACGGTGGACAGATAGACCCGTTAATAACGTTCAAAAAGACTGCCAGTGCAGTGTTGCGGTACTGTCTACTCACAGCAAATCCCAGTTGCAAAATGGCGGCTACCGTGCGAGTGTGGTCCAAAACAGGTGTTCGTGAAGTTGTTCGCTTTTTGCAAGCAAAAGGGTCTTCACCAAGTGACATTCACCGTGAACTGGTTGCTGTGTATGGCGAAAAGGTGATTACAAAGAAGCAGGTGTGTTTTTGGTGCAATGAATTTAAAGCGGGCTGTGTTGACATTGAAGATCGACATCGGGCGGGCAGGCTTTCATCAAGCAAGAAAGAAGATAACATTTCGCGCATTAAGGACATCGTTCTTGAAAACAGGCGAGTGAAACTGCGTGAAATTTCACAAATAATGAACGTGAGTAAGTTGATTGTTCACGAAATTGTCCACAAGGCCCTTGGCTTTCGAAAGGTGTGCTGCCACTGGGTGCCCCGACAATTGTCAGAGGAGGACAAAGCAAAACGCGTGGGGATGGGCTTGGTGAACCTGTTGCGATACAGCAACGAATGAGAGGATTTTCTCGCGCGCAGAGTCACAGCAGACGAAACGTGGGTTCATCACTTTACCCCGGAGAGCAAACAAGACTCCATGACCTGGAAATATCCACAATCTCCTGTGCGTAAAAAATTCAAAACTGTTCCCAGTGTCCGAAAAGTCATGGCCGCAGTATTCTGGAATTGCCAAGGCGTTCTCTTGTGGATTCCTTGCCGAAGGGAGGAACACTCAATGCGCAGCTTTACTGTGCAACGTTGGAAAAACTGAAAGCCAACATTCGACGCAAACGACCAGGACTTCTGACAAGTGGCGTGATTTTGTTGCAAGACAACGCAACTCCACACACTGCCCACACCACTCGTGAGTAGTTGCACCGTAATCGTTGAGAAACTCTGTCACTCCCCTCCCCCACTACAGCTCAGACTTAGCGCCTTCAGACTTCCATTTGTTCGGCCCTCTAAAAAAACACCTTTCAGGAAAGCATTTCACCACGGATGAGGAAGTTCATCAGGCGGTGCGATGTTGGTTACTGACTTCTTCGGGACTGGTATTGATAAACTGATCCATCGTTGAGACAAGTGCATCCATCAATAAAACTAGAGACTTTGTGGAGAAGAAGTAGTGCATGTTCACTATTTCTTGGTGTATAATTTCACTTCGTAATATTAAACATCATCAAGATAAAAAATGTGTTACCTTACTCTTCGGAACGTAATTTGAATTCAGGATCATAAAAACTTAGCCATGTTTCATAAACAGTCCCAAACGGGATAAAAGTATATCTGATTAACAAAAATAAATTTTAAATCTTTCGATGATTCCACCCTATGATTTTTTTTTAAGAATAAGGTTTCTGGAAATCCACCTTGCACAAACTTTGGACATTCCCAAATGTTCATGTATTATTGTGCTTCACAATGGAAATGCTTCCATTTTAACAATACAGTACTTAAGATTTCCATGGGAAATCTTAAGTACTGCTTTCAAGTTCAGACACCTTAATTCTTCTGTTTTCTAAAATTTCTTCTTCTTCGATAGAAATTATTTCAGAATTGACAGCTTCGGATGGCCGACTAGACCTTGGATAATCCTCAACTGACTCTGCCGACGTTAGCATAATTCGGTGCTACTTATGGAAACACTAATCATTCTTTCATGGATTTCTTTCGAATTTCTTCCCTTTTCGGTGAATGATATTCGATTTATTGAATATCTTCTTTCATCTGCAAACATCAAAAATTAAATTTCATGTTATTTTATAAGACATTAAGCTATCAAAACAACCTATTAATGCATTTTATATACCCTGTTCTCATTTTATATACCCTGTTCTGTATTTCTGTTGCACTGTGCCAGTGCAAAGTAGAGTTTCTTATATTTTAGAAGGGAAATATATGGTACGTACTGAGTATAAATTCTCAAATAAACATTAAAACCTATTTTGTTTTGAGAACGGCACCAATGTGTTTGGCATATCCGTCGTTCACAAATTAAAATTTTTCCATTGATACAAAATATGGGTTTAAATAAATCAGAATTACAGTATACTTTTTTCAGCAGCTATTGGAATGTATGCTGCAAGTGATTGCCTGTCGGAAAGTAAAGGGGTTCCTTAATAGAACGGGAAAGGAAAAATTCATGTAAACTAGCACAACCGGATTAAGGTTCCCGACTTCAGCCATGCATGAAGGCAATTTAACTTGTTGGAACTCAAAACTCATTAGAAAGTTCTCTGTCTTCCTCCTAACCAAGAAAATTCACCATGCGTGCTTTTTATTTGTTTGTTTCTCTCCATTTAACGTCTTATCTTCCCTCCAGCTAAGTTTTGCGAGTGTTCTCTCTTTGAAGTTCGCAGCCGATTTTATGAGCACTTTGCAACGCCCCCTTGAGGAATTGCTGGTATTTATGCCCTGGCGTTATTCTCTGCTCGACTAAAACGAGCCATTTACTTAGCCATTGCACAACACGCGCTCTACAGAACTGATGACGTCATTTGATAGGGTTCGCTAAGCAAAAGTGAAAATCAATAATTTATTTTCGTCATAACCTTTGAGTGCGGACATTATGCTTAGCTAAGACAGTGCGCTTCTACTTAGGGAAGGAAAGAAAATTATGGTGGAGGGGAAACGAATAAACTGAGAAAGAAAAAGCTCAGAAATACAGACAGATGTACACCACTTATATCATTGAACGTACTGCCATTAAGAAATAATGGATGGCATTGTACGACGCCACCAAGTAATTGTATGTGTCTGATAGATAAATTATAGCGTGAAGTTTCCTTCCCACCCAAAGAATAGAACGAAGAAATCTTTTCCCCGCTAAGACAAACAGAGCAAAATAATTTCTGTACCGTATCTGAATAAACTAGTTACACGCATTTGTGTGAGCAGTGTCGCGTCTAATAATACGCACTGCCACCTACTCCAACGGGTACACGTGCACTCGAGCAACCAGAGAAGCGGATGATAAGGAAAAAAGTAAACTTCTCCAGATGTTGGACTTCGAAATGGCTCACGGTGTTAAGTGCATGCACATTTTGTTGTGTTGTTCGTTTAACGTTTACGTCACATTTTACTTGCGAAGGGTTGTCACCTTCACAAAAGGCTTGACCTGGAGGCGTTCTATGTTTGCACTTTGTAAGCACATTCCAATATGCAGCTTGGTACTGCATATTTTTAGATCTGGAGCTTTCAGCATGCATTCAAGGATGATAAATGAATGATCCCGTGTGTGTTACAATATAAATAATCACATGTCAAACTTTAATAGGCTAGTTGGTTCTTTCTAGTAAGTTTTATGTTTAATAACGGTACTTAACAGTACCGGTACTGCAACAGCATTAATGGTGTACATTCAGTGAATTCTAGATATGCATTGCATGCTCTGAATAGAAAATTAAATTGATGGTGTTTCATATCGTTGAAAGAGTCAGAGCTTGTTGGTGCTGCAGCAGAAGGCTCTATCATTTAGTTTCTGGTAATGACTCAAGAGCAACGAGTTTGCTGTTATCATGCAGAATTGGATTTCTTTGCTTTCAATCCCGATCAAGGTTCAAATTTTACGATGTTTACAATTAGTTGTTTTGAAGTGTGTGCGTGATTGTGGTAAAAAATGTGAATGAAAATGGAAATTTGAGCTTAGATGTTCACATAAAGTGTTCACCAGTTACTTATTGTCAACCAATTTCGTGAGAGATTGAATATCAATCTCAAATACAGTAAGTTTTGTTGGAAATGACGCTGACCAAGAAGAATAAACAACATTCAAAATTGAATTCTTTTTGTGGAGGTCATTAATTAATTGTTTATACTCCAGGACAACCACATAAGGTCAGAGGAGTTCACAAGATAGAAGAAATACAGAAATTACATCATATTTAGTATTCACTGGGCTTGAATCATGGTTGCTCAAAGTGACTGCAGTCTTGTACCTATGAAAACGGTAAAGTATACCTAATAAAGTGGCCGCTCAGTATAAAAGAATTAAACTGACTAAATATAAAACAGTTACATTGGCTAACTAAAAACCATCTAACAATAGTGAACTGTTTGCTAAACCAAACCATAGAGTGTCCGTCCATTGGAACTCCTGCTCTTCTTGAATGTTTCTTGAGCTCAGGCTCTCACGTTGGGAAATCACCGTTTATAGAACGCCGTAACGCTCTCACGTTGGGAAATCACCGTCCCTCCCACTCCGAGTGGGAAAAACCTCAGTTCGAATCCTGTCGATGATCTGAGGAATTATTACGGGTCTTTTTCACAACATGGCTGAGTTGATCTGTCTCGGGCGAAAGTAGCAAAGTTTTTTCTCCCGGAAACTCTAGTTTTTTATCCAGCAAACAGGGAAATCGACCAGGCAATTTACAGACATAAGCGCAATTTGGCCCAAGTCGCTAAAAAACTAGTTACAAAAACAACAACATCGTCAACTAAGACGAAAGCTTTTTACTTATGATCGGTCTGTGGAGGCCAATAGAAGCCTCCTTTGCCCAAAGAATGGCTGAGGATTGTCATCTGCCATTGTCCATAATGGAAATCCTAATGTAAAGGTTAGGCCCACTACTTTTTCAGCTTTTAAGATGTGTTTCATGAATACCTACTGAAATATTTAATTCAAATGAAATTTCACTAAAAAAAATTTCATTATCTCATTGTAACATTGCAAATTCCAAACCATTATCTAACAGGGAAATATCATTCAATGATTTTTACTGTCTGAAGGCGTTAAATTTTCTGTAGAATCCATAAAAAGTATGGCAATACTTTCTTGAATAAATTGTTCGTCAAAATCTTTGAAATTTTGTGATAAACTGACAGTTAGATTTAATCTAACAGTCATTCGGTCGAAAATACTTCCCAAACAACAGCAATTATCCTCTAGCAAAACGATTTATGTTCCACCCCTCCAGTGTTTAAAATTTGAGACCCTACTCCCATCCGCCGTAACGCTTGATCTTGCACCTTTTGACTTTCACGTGAATAGACTATTAAAGAAACAATTCGAGAGGAAGTTCAAGGACGATGTTTTTTTGTTGGTGATGGGGAAAGAGATTGCATGTTTTTGTTCTGCCAGAAACCCGTAAGTTTGCTGACCAGTTTGGCGCAAAGAAAAAATAAAACACACTTGTCAGTGTTTTCTTCAAGTCAGTTTGCTTTTTGGAAGAAAGCAAACTGACTCGAAGAATACACACTTGCAGGCACAATGTAAAGACGCCTCACTGCTTTTGTTCCTTTTCCATTTAACACACACACACACCGAGATATTTTTCGATTATTACTGTATCAGAAAATTTTATACTTCGGAGTCCATAGCTCCAAACGTAATAGGTAACTGAGAACTACACTCAGCGATCGCTGAATTATGATTATCCCATCCTTAATGGACCATGCCGCATAGATAGTATAAAAAGCCAAATAGCTACATACACTAGAACAGTGGTAATTTGCACCTGGTCGTGCAAGTCAAAGTGATAAAGCAGCAGTTATGCGACGTAATAAAGATATGATGGAGTTTCAGGAGGGCATGATTATGTGAGCTCGTGCTTCGGGCGTTTCCATATCGGAAACGACACGCCACGCTTGTCGGTTGCTCACAGTCCATTGTGGTTAAGGTGCACAAAGAATGGTGTCGAACGGGTCAAACCACCTCCACGGACAGAACTGTAAAGGATTAAGCAAAGTGGACGTTCGTAACGAGCGAAGGGCGCAGCGCGTTGTACTGGTTCAATATCAGGTCACTGTGTGACAGTTTACATCGCAATACAATGCGGGGAATACAAGGACAATGTCTCAAATGACGATGCTCCACAGCAGACTACCCAAGGGACACCTTCTCCTCACAGCTGATCATCGTCTATGGAGAATGCTGTGGTTTCAACAACACACTGGTCGTACTCTGGAAACGAATGTGCTGGTCGGATGAGTTCAAATACCTGGTGCAACACGCTATGAACGCCTTCATGAGTGGCGCAAGCAACACGAGTCCATGAAACCATCATGCATGGTGCCCACTATCCATAGAGATGGTGGTGGATGCTTAACATGGGGCATGTTTTTCTAGCAAGGACTAGGACCCCTGGTGCGTATGGACCAACGTTTCACTAGTGAGATCTACCGGCAGCTCTTAGGTGACCATGTGCACCCTGCCATGTTGCATTTTTTCCCTGACAGAAACGAGATCTTCCAAGACGTGTCATCAGGCCTGTAATGTGCACGAGTGGTTCGAGGAACAGAGTGAACATATCACCCATCCTGATCGGGCTGCAAATTCGCCTGACTTCAATCGAATTGAAACACCAGTGAGTTGTTTTGGAACAGGAAGTGATGCATATGGATAGGTGGTCATAATTTAGTGATCACTGAGTATATATCGCTGTAAATATGGGTGATGTGAATGAACATCTAACCATGGAACTCAGTTTCAATCATCAGTGACCAAACAGAGCATAATCCACATCATTAAAATATGCAAATAGGATTTCTTCACATACAATATAAATTTCAAAACATTAACATGACCTTGATAACGTTTAGTCTCCTTCCCGCTCACTCCATTAGTTTCCTTGAAGTGTCTGGACTCTGTCCAACATGTGCTCGTTCAACGCATTTACAATATTGGCTAACCTTCACATTCTAACCAGCAAGTGGATTTTGTAATAAAAAAGGGGGGAAAAAGATGACGCAGTACCACATTAATAAAATAATAATAAATAAATAATAAAACTTTTTTTTTCTCCAACATATAAATTGCTGTTAACAGCAGTAGTTGTTGCATCTGATCGAATTTTATAGATTTCTGTATTTCCGAATCTGGCGGATTGCGTGTTACGAATCATAAAAATAGAGGGGTAGGAGAAAAAGAAAGAATAAGTAACCAAGCATATGAAAAATCATTAACCTGATAGCAGTGCTACTTCTAAGAAAGAGAAAAAACACATTTTGCAGTGCAAGTCCAGCTCAACAAGAATAGTTTACAGAATAGTCTTCTAAAGCAATAACCAATTAGCCCTTCTAATTGGTTATTGGTTTAGAAGATCTAAAATACCAGGATAACGAAGAGCCCTTGTAACAATTTTAAATTGCTCATTTTGGGCCTTCTCATAATTATCTAAATAATCGAATTAATACTTTTAAATTGCAAATTTTCTGCACTCACTGCTAAAAATATCTGTTTATTTTTAATTGAAAAAATGAATTAACCTTAAAAGCTGCATTCATGACTGTGACATAAATGAAAGTAAACGATTAGGTGCCAAGCTTAATGGCCCAGTAGAACATTCAATAACGTGTATGATATTACCCTGAGTTTGCAAGAGTCCTATAAATCATGGACAGAATGCCGTGTCTCTTTGCAACTGGGTGTTTACTCATGGGAAAATTTTCGGACTGAATCGTAACACCCAAGTATTTTTCGTCTTGATTCACTTTTTTAGTTCCTCTTATATGTGACTGCAGGATTCTTTTATCCAAAATACTTTGAGAGCTTCAATTGGATACTATCATTGACATTTATGGAAAACACTGGTGGCAAAAAAAACAAAAAAAACCCATTTTTTTTCGCTATCTGTTAAAATTCAAAGAGATTCTTGTAGAATTGATGGTGCTGAATTCAAATATAGCAACGGATCTTGGATGAATCAATGAAAAGCCTCCACTGCTCGGGGTCGTGCTTTCATTAATTCCTGGACATTGTTGCAATAAACCAAAGCACCATATACATGGAGTGATAGGCCGTTATGATAGATTGCCTCTTCCTATAAAAAGACACCTTGACACCCTTTTCAAGAAAATTCCACTGCTGAAGCCGTGATCCTAGTAATTGAGCCTACCAGTAAATCCAGTATCTTCTAATTTATATGGGAGACTCCGATAAGCGACAGTGGTAAAAGCTTTATTAAAGTCCAGATATTAGGTGTAGCCAGTTAACATTTCTCATTCCACTTATTTTGATCTAAAAACATGCACTCCTTTTTGGAGAGGCAATTTTATTGACGAGCATGTGTATTGTTCATGGACAAGCCGACTTATTTTCTAATAAGCTCTCCTACAATCGGGGACGAATTGAATCGTCTTGTAGAGTAAGGAGAGGCTGGCCAAAAAACAGCTGAACTCGTCGCGGCTTTGAAGCCAAAAAACGGAAAATATCTGAAGACATTTACCAAAAACTGGTGAAGACTGTTCCAAGTAGACTAGAGGCTAATGGCTGAAGCTTTCAGCACACATTATTGTCCATATTACAGTTCTCAACAGAGGAGAAGAAAGAAAATTAATGCCTAAACCAATGTGTCAACACACTAGGCCATAAAAAGATCTTTTTTGTTACGGTTGTGTGTGCAATTTTTAGGATACCATTTGAAAAAGGGCAAGATGAAAATGGACCTGATGTAGTGATTAATTTTTTTTTTTAAACTGTTAAAGGACAAGAAACACGTGATCAGTTGGATGTTTCGTGGAGGGCGCTTTTAACTTTTATGTTTAACTTTTGGAAATTACTCTTTACAGTAAAAAATTGCTCTTTGTAGAACTTTCACAACTCCATTATTTATGACCTTGGTTACCGTAAAGTTGCACTTCAGTGGATTCCACTGAAGTGCAACTTTACGAATGGATTCCAAAAAATGGATTCCAAGGTTACTTGGAATCCATTTTTTTTTTTTTTTTGCCCATCGAGATGGTCTCTGACTTGCCACAGGATTCTGTTGGATCTCTGCTTCGGTATGGTGTTGGTATTTGTGAGGTACATTCATTCGAATTTTGCTAGGGCCTTCTTCCACTCTTCTTATGTTCTGGATATTGTAATCTCATCTATTTCCACTTCAGTTACTCGGGGTTGTAGTTCTTGTACTTGCTATTCCTCCTCCTCCAGTTCTGGTTCCCTTTTGTTTGTATTCGTTGTTGTTTGTTATCCTATTTCATTTTTTCCAATGTTGAAGGAGCTATTACGTACTTCTTGACGATAGTTCTTCTCTGGTCTGCTATTCGCACTTCGGTGCCCTAAACATTCGGGAACCGTTCCTACCTCTTGGTGTGTAGTTTCTCCTGTACATTGTCATGTCTGTCTCCAGCTTCGTTACTTCGTAGTATACTCACATGATGATTGTATTCATTTCGATACTTCACTTTATGCGCTGGCTCTTTCTTACTTTTTGGGTGGTCAACAGCGCCGTTTCGCAGGAAGCACTTCCAGATAGATGGACTTGGTGGTCTTACCTTTCACTTATGGTAGCCATAAAGGAGAGAGAGCGCCCTCGTTCCATTGTCCTCGTTGTTGTTGTTGGGTTTTAGGGGCATTAGCGACTAAGGCTATATTGCTCCATTTGTATATTGTCTGTAAATGGTGTGTGTTCGGTTTTCTGTTTGTTGTACAAAAACCTGAGTTTCCGGGAGAAAAATTCATGTTATCCTGGCCTGTGAAAAAGGCCCTTAAAATTGCTCACGTCATCGTCGGACTCAAACTCAGGTCTTTTCCATTTGATGTGGGGAAGACGGCGATTCTACCAAGTGTGCTACTCAAGAGAGCTTCCACTCTCGTCCGGGGGGGGGAGACTTTCTTCGACTTTTCCAGCCGACCCCTCTGCCTAAGGCTTCAACGCGAATGACTTTATCCTGCGCCACACGCGATGTAGTAGTATGTTCAATATTTCTACTTATCATCTATTCTATCTAGCTATGGAGGTGGATCTGTTTTAGCTTTGGCTTTTTGCATCGAGTGATTAGTGGTAGTTACAGGAGCGACACAAGAAGGAGTTATTCTCTGCGTCACCCGTCATTTGGTCCTTGGGAAGGGTAGGTCCGATGAAGTGACTTTCGTTATTTCCTCCCTTGGATTTTTTCCCCTCGGTGCAATTCGAATCCGGGTCCATGATATTGGCGAGCGTATGTCGTAACCACTAAGCTAACCGTGCCCATGTTCTCGTTGTTATATTATGTCTCCCTGATGGGGAATTCCACTCCGTGACGGGTACTGCTACCAGTGCACTGGGTATTTGTTATGTCTGATGTTACTGTTGGTCGAGAAATTTTCTACTATGTTACAGGTGTTCAGGATTCCGACTTTCTGGAGTTCCTTGTAGGTGTTCGCTGAGAGTCCTATTTCTGCTAGGCTGTTATGTAAGGTCTTTGGCACCATACCGATGATTGACACGATTATTGAGGTGGTCGTTACTTGTTGCATATGCCACATCTCTTTGATCTCCTATCCTAGGTTTGTGTACTTCCTGATTTTCTCCTCATGGGTTTACTGGAGATGGCCAGTGTTGGGTACCGCTATGTCGATCAGATAGATAGGTTTTTCCTGCTTGTCGACAAGGGTTAAGTCATATCTGTTGTGTGGGTTTGTCTCGTTGTTGGCGCAATCCCAGTGCAGCTTGCGGGTTGGAGTCTCAAGTAGGAGTCTCAAGTACTGCCTGAGGTTCGTACTTGTAGTACTGTACACTTTCTTTGCTCAACTGGTATTTCCTCGCTAGCTTCTGCTGTATTATGGTCATGTCTATGGATGTACTTAGTCTGGGTGATCACCTTGCATCCCGCGGTGATGTGTTGGATCGTTTCTGAGGTCAGGTGGCATCGTGGACATGTGTCATCGGACACCCCGGGCTCCTTGGCGATGTATTTTCTATAGTTTCTGGTGTTGATTACCTGTTCTTGGATGGCGAGCATGAATCCTTCAGTCTCGGGGAAGAGCGCCCCGCTCGTGAGCCATGCATTGGAAGCAGTTTTATTTATGTGATCTTGGTGGAGATCATTGTAGTGTCTAACATGGAATGTCTTCTCTGCCCATCTTTCTAGCTTCGTTTGTGCCTCCTGGTTGGGGAGGGACTATTCGCTTAGGTTGAGTGGGATATAGCGCTTGTCTATCTTCCTTATGGCCTAGTGGAGTGCTGCTGGTGTTTCTGGAAGTAATCCTTCAGGTTAGCAATCGCTGTTTTCTGTTGCTCGATGAGGTCTATCAGGCCCCTTCCTCCTTCTTTCTGAGCAATTGTCAGTCTCTCCACGGCTGACTTCGGGTGGTACTGGCAGCTCTTGGTTATGATTGTCCTTGTTTTTCTCATGACACCCTCCAGCTCGGTGTTAGTCCAATCTATTACATCGAAGGAGTATGTTAGCACTGGGACTGCATAGGTGTTTATGGCTTTAACTGTGTTCCCTCCGTTCAGCTTTGCTTAGAGCAGGCTTCTGAGTCTCTGATGATATCTTTCGGTCAGGCAGGCCTTAATTTCATTGTACTGTAACTGCTGAGCCTGCGTCATCCCCAAGTATTTATAAACCTCTCCCTTTGCCATGGCTTCGATCTCTTTACTAGTCTGCGGCTGGTAGTTTCGGTTGATAATTTTCCCTGGTGCAATCCATGGTCTTGCGTTTGTCTAGACCAAATTCCATCCTAATATCATTGCTGAATTCTTCGGTGATCCGGAGTAGTTGCTGGAGTTGCTTTTTGGTTCCCGCGTAGAGCTTGATGTCATCCATGTACATCAGGTGGGTGAGGGTGTATAGGTTCTTTCTTCCTTCTTTGAGGTTATATCTGTACTTGCTGCTGTTGAGCATGGTGGATAGCGGATTAGGTGCTAGACAGAACCACAGTGTGCTCAGGGAATCTCCCTGAAGGACTCCTCTGCTGATGGGGATTGGCCTGGTTGTGATGATCTCGACCTTAATGGTGGTACCCCATTTCACCATCGTTTCTCCTAGGAAGTTTGTCACTATCGGATTGACTTTGTAGATGTTTAGCACCTCCATTAGCAAGCTATGAGGCACGGAGTCGATGGCCTTGCGGTAATCGATGTAGGTTTTGTACATATTGCTGCGTTTCTTGTAGGCTTGCTCTGTAACCGCTGTATCTACGGTTAATTGCTTATTGCATTCTTTGCTCAGCCACTTGCATCCTTTCTGCTGTTCGGCCATTATGTTCTGGCTTTCCAGGTGGCCTGATATCTTCCTGGTTATGCAGCCGGTCAGAATCTTGTACATTATTGGGAGGCAGGTGATTGTCCTGTATTTTGCCTGTATTATTATTATTATTTTATTCGTTCATTTTTTGAATGGTTTCGACATTCAGTACTTGACACTTGATGTGTGCTACGGTTCTTACTCTATGATCCGCCTCCTCGTGACGTAGACGGGTTCCAGGACGCACCTTCTCGCTTGTTGCTTTCTGGTAGCAAAGTGACCAGAAACAGCTCATCAACATAACAACACATGCACAGCACAAATAGCACTACACGCATTTCTGCTCTTTCTGCAGAGTTTCTGTATCATCACAGTGTACCACGGCGGGATTGAGCTAGAGTTTGGGAGCCGCCCTGCATAAGATACTATACACGTCTACTTCGCTATTGTTTGTGAACAAGTTATTTCCTACATGTGTATTTAGATGGCACTGGACTCTTTCAACAAGACTCACAAAGCTAGTCTCACAAAGCTCACATTGTGCAGGAATGGTTCGATAATCATGTCCAAGCATTTCGTTGCTTCCCTATCCGCCAAATTGTTTCGACATTAATTCCATCCATCTTATGGGATCCTGTGAAACGCAGGATTCGCCAGTCCTTGCTAGATGCCTTGTCCGATGCCGAACTCTGGGACGTCCATCTGTCCAGCTGGTCCAGCACACTTCAGGACACCTGTCGCGGTCTGGTGGAGTCGACGCCATGGCTGGTGCAACCTGTTATCACTGCGAGAGGTGGCCCAATTCGTTTTCAGGTAGGTGGTCGTAATGTTTTGGTTCATGAGTGCACGTCCTGTAACGTTCAAAGGCCTAATAGTGCTATGCTTCTCTGCGTGGCGGTAGAACTAGGGGCAAGAGGAGGACATACACACCCACTGATAGGTAAGTGATCATAAAAGGCAGCTTTTTTTTTGTTTTTTTTTTTGATATCGTGGCAAAAATTATAAATCTCAGGTAGCACATGTGTATGCTGTTTTGAAATAAAGCTAATTGCGACATGAAAGAAACAAATATTTTAGCTAAAAGTACACTGCTCGACAAAATTAACAGAACATGTAGAAAACATGGTATTACTCGAGCAGCTTGCGATGAAGGGGGAAAATATTTGGTATGGTGGTGCACCATAGAATAACGATGAAATGAGGAGAGAGCGAGTAACTTCGGACAAACAACTATAGTGGGACATTTATAGGGGTTGTATAAGAATTACCAAAACGGTCACGTTACAAAGAAGCCGATACAAGATGCTCGAAAATACGGTCACATGACATCAATCCAGCGTATGATCCCCTCCAACTGCTAAACAGGCTTGACAGCTGTGAACCATGCTCGATATAATGGTGTCTATAAGATTCTGTGGCAGCAAATCCCATTCTTCTTCCAGCAGCGCAGACCTTAGCTCACCAAGTGATCGAGGAGTTGGCTGTCGGAGTGCAATGCAACATCCAAAGGTTTCCCACGCAAGTTCGATCCGATTTAAGTGTGTAGTCGTGCTGGCCACGACAGTCGTTCAAAATCTTCAGTTTCAAGGTGTTCCCTCAACACTTGAGTTCTACGTGCAGTGGCGTTGTCGTGCATATAATCTGTAATTCTATAATCTGTTCTCGATACCGCTATCAAAACATGAAAAAGGGTGCAGCCGTTGATAATTATTCGCGGTCACAGGAGAACACTGCACGCATCCCTTTCTCTGATGTTGGAGGGATGGTACCGCATGCCTCGTTATCTCCAGGTGACATGACATCAAGAATCTGTTTGTAGGCTAAAACAGGACTCATCAGGAAACTGTGCCCAATTTTTCCGCTTCATTGAAAGCTACACGAGTTACACCACGTTTTCAACATGTTCTGTGAATTTTGTCGACCAGTGTAGTTTGGAAACAACAGAAATCCAAGCATAAAGATTAATGGAATGTCCACAGATACTTTTTATTCGATGTATGTTAATATAAATTGGGTCGTTTGTCTGCATTTATTTTCATGGTAGTGTTTTCCCTGTCTCCTATCTGACAAAATCCAATTGTAACTAACCGATGTATTTAACCGTACATCAACAACTTAATTAACGTTTCGGCGAACTTTATTTATTTTCTTAACGGTCCCAAAACATAACACCCAACATGTTCTTCTCCCATATTATTCCATTATGAGAATTATGTAGGAGTTGTTGCTAATTGATGCCCATTCATAAATGTCGCCAGTTTGGCAACAGCGCCATTCCTTACAAACAAGTTAATTATCAGAGAGTGTAAAACTGACAAAGATAAATGTGTGTCAGAGAGAGAGCATTCACCCTGTTTGTGTGTATTTTAAGCCAACTTCCTAGTAATCTAATGTGATTACGAGCGCGATGAAAGGCACTTTTGTGAATCTTACAGGAAACCCCAGATTTTTATAAAAGCTCAGCTCATCCACAACGAGAAAGTGCTGGTTGAGTGAACACGATGTATAATCCAAACTGTGTCGAACTCGAACAGCTAGTTTAGAACGCCCTCTACGATCAGTTGGGTTTTTCCTGAATTAGAGCTCCGTTTACTAAGGCCACTAGGCGTCACTAATTGTTGCCATTGTAGGGTTTTTGGAGCATTAGCGACTAAGGCCATATTACTCCGTGTATATTGTCAATTAATTGCTGCGTTCTGTGGTCGATTTTCTGTTTGCTTGACGAAAAACCTCAGTTTTTGTAAGAAAAACCATGCTACCCTTCCTGAGGCCGACTAACTCGGCCACGTTGTGAAAAAGGCCCATGAAAATTCTTAACATCATTGGCAGAACTCGAACTCAGGTCTTTCCCACCAAGTGTCGGAAGGACAGCGATCCTACCAGCTGTGTTACCCACGAGGGAAAGCATCATTGAATGATGTCTGTAAATGGCATGTACTCAAAAGTTTCCGGGTAGTCCTGTTTTCATAGTCTGTTGGACCTTCAAGATAAACATACACTCACACATAAGAAAGGTGAGCAACTATACAAGCCAGCAACTGTACAAAAAATTTTCGTCGTGGTAGGTTTAAAAAAATGGAAATTTACGTCTGCCTTCAATTTGATCCTCTTATGTGAATTATCCATAAATTTCTTTTGTTCCTGGTTGGTATACCTTTTTGCTGGACGAACCCAGGCCTTTTCCATCTGGTGTGGGTAAGATGGTGATTATAACCACTGTTATAATCATCATGATAAACAGGACTCAGTGCGTGTAGAGCTGAGCTGACTGATTTCCATAGGGGGTGTTATTGTCCAATATCACTCTTCTGGCTTGTTGATTCGTACAATTCCGACAGACCACGCTGTCTAAAATCGACTGTCGGTGGTATTATCATGAAATGGAAGTTAGACGGTACCATTGACGTCCAACAACACACAAAACGACCATGGAATTTCACTCCACGGTATTCGGAAGGATAGTACATCTTGTACATTCCTGAAAAACATGAAGTATGAGTTTAAATCATAAACGCCGGTTGAGGGCTGTACGAACACAGATCTCAATCCCCGTTGACGGCAGAGCAGTGACGAATGAGCCAACCATCACTAATCGCAATCAGCAGTCTCTCCTTGTATGCTGCAAAGAACGCCGTAGTTTATTCCTGGGGTAATGGAAATCGGTTCTTTTGGGTGACGAATCTCTTTACACCCAATTCCAGATGGGCGGGTGTGGACGATGTCCGAAGAACGTCTTCTGCAGGAGTGCATTGTGCCAGCAATGAAATTCAGAGAAGATGTTAGGTGTTGAGCTGTTTCTTATGGTATAGCCTTGGACCTTTCGTTGTTGTGCTTGAATACCATGAATGTTGATGCTTACCTTAACAATATTGACAGTTCTATGCTCCTTACGGTGTGCCAGTTCTTTGGTATAAAGCCATATATTTTTTTTTTTAAACAGGGTGATGCTCCATGCTATGCGACGAGCGCTATTCGAGAATTCTTCGTGGACGTGAATATACAAAAGTTGAAATAGCCTGGAGTTATGATTTGAACTACATGGAACACCTATGGGATGAACTGGACCGTCGTTTGAGGGCCAGATCAACACGTCCCACTTCGGCAGCAGCTCAAGTGGTCACTGTTCTGCAGGATAATGGAGGACTATATCTGCTACAGTCTATTATTTGTTGGTGGAAAGACTGCCAAGGGGAAGGTAAAATGTTTTAGGGACCAAAGAAGGCGGATATGCTATTGAAGTGAGTGGCAGTAATGTCAACATAAAGCCGACGTTTGTCCAGATACTGTTTGGAGGGAAACGTATTCTGTGACCTGTTTGCTTATTTTATGTAATGAAAAACACAAGCTAATAAGAGAGAAATTTTCTACGTCTCAGTAGAGATTAACATATTTTTCTCCCTTTTGTAGTTAGACAGTAACAGAGATAGAAAGGTTGGCTTCATTGCCCTGTCCAGAGTGCAAACAGGACACTACAACTCCGTCTCCTTTCTTTTCTCCACTTAAGTTTAAAAAAAGAAACTCAAGTACACATCTACACTGTCAAGATCATAACAATTGTACCTGGGATGGAGAGGGCTGGTCTTTATAAATTATTGTCCTAACGAATATTGTGCCAATTTCTTCTTCAGGACACGTGGAGCTATTTCTGAGAGAGAGATGTCAAGGTGAACTTGATTGCAACATGCTGATCCTACCTAGCAACGCCCCTGCGTTCAAAGCCAAGGTTACCCAGGATGGTATTAGTAAATGTGACCACAAAACAAAAAACAAAATTCCTCTACCTGTTCTGTAGACGTGGTCCCGTACTTTCTCCTACTTCATTCATAGAAGAACAAGGAATCCGAAGAACATGGATGAACCAGAATAATTGAAGGAAAAACATAAGAAAGAAGTTTGACTGAAAATGAAATCTTTAGCTTAAAAATACGGGAAGTGATGTGGCAATTTGAACAATTATCTTTCCATCTATAGAAAAAGCAAAATTTTTGACTAGGGCTATTAATAATCCCATCAAAGAACTTACAATACTTCCTATGACCCACCTGGTGCTATAAACTATTAATTTTTTAAGCTGCTTCTTGCGAGACTAACTGCAAGGTGCTGTGCATTAATGAAGACCACCCACTACGAATTGGCTTACGAGAGTGTTCACCTACCGAGATTGTCAACAACCAGTGATGCGTGATATTCAAATTTTGCCTAATAAACCAAGGATTTCACATTTCCAAACAGTTAACGAGAAAAGTAATTTAAATGCAATACCTCATCAAAAAATCCAGAATATGATGTACAATACCCATGTGGCAAAGCATCATGGGATTAGAATTAATGAATGAGAATGTAGCTGTAAGATTCTCCCCGGTGTAGACGCATGAACCCTGTAGAGGGGAGGGTCGCCTGTTTCTACACGCCTGGTTGAGTTTGATGACTTTGACAACTTTCTTACATTCACTCCTAACGTTCCGCGCTTGAAGGAAAAAAGAAAGAAAGAAAAATGAGGACGCTTTCGCAACTGATGGTTAACAAATTCCTTGGGTCGTTCACGCTACTTTGAACATCCATATACACTTTTTACTCCAAAATTCTTCTTTGCAATGAAGTGTAAAACCTCATAACGGTACAAGCTTCATTAAACAACACTTGCTATTTCCAGAACAAAAAACTGTTGTGGATTATTCAGTTCCCATCACAACATTTTCCTTTAACAGTTAGATGAAACTGTTTCCCCTTTCCAATTTGAGTGACATAGTGTGTGTGCGCGTTAAACGTCAAAGTATATAAGGCTGTGAGGCTCAGTATAAGCAGAGTGACCGTAATTTTACCATTTGTGGATATAGACATCTATTAAAACTACATATCACGACAGAAATATAAACTTTCACTGCCATCTACGTTTCGGAGATATTGTAAATCCTTCTTCACACAGTGAAGGATTAAGAGTGTTACGAACTCTGCAGACAATAATTTTAGATATCTCAATGCTTCTGTGATAAAATTTATCCTGAAGAATACAATTGATGAAGAGACTCTATTATTTCAATGGTTGCGTACTAGTAATATTATACACTGACTGGTCACTTTATTAGTCGTTGTTGTTGTAGTGTTAGGGTTTTAGGAGCATCAGCGACTAAGGCCATATCGCCCCGTGTATATTTATTGTAAATTGCGTGTGTTCTGAGGTTGATTTTCTGTTGCTGGACGAAAATCCCCAGTTTCCGGGAGTAAAAACCATGCTCCCCTCGCATGAGATCGACTAACTGAGCCACGCTGTGAAAAAAGCCCATAAAATTTCCTCCCGTCATCTACGGGGACAAGAACTCAGATGTTTTCCACCCAGTGTGGGGTGGATGACGATGCTACCACCTGTGCTACCCATGAAGGCCACTTTATTGGGGACATGTGAGTTTTGGTGGGTGCATTGAAGGTCTCAGGATTTTCTGAGCGGTGTGCTCAAGCAGCGTTTAGGGGAGCTTTAATAGTGAGGATTGAACTTAATCGTGTAGCATTAAAAAGATCCACAGAGTTTTTATCAAAATGTAGATCGCAAAGGTCACAGTACACTTTTCAGAATTAATGGAAGAGTACTCATATGAAAGAGACCACACAAGACACTGGAACCATTCTGTTATGTAACAACAGTGCAAGATGCTGGAGGAGGTATAATGGTATGATTTCGTGGCATATTCTTCATAGATGATTCAATTGCAGTATACTGCGAAGCCTGGAGCATTGCTATGGACAGAGGAACTTTTGAAACGACAATACCACCATCCACCCACACCAAATGTATGAAAGAGTAGTTGGAGAAACACACGGAAGATTTCAAGCATCTGCCCTGGCCAGCCCAATCTACGAATCTCGACCACAGAATGTTTGCTCACGTCACCCCAGAAAATGAGGCAGTTTTGTTAAATGAAAAACTGATCCAATATTCCTAAGACGCTCCAACAATACACTGTTAGCTCATGATCCTAATATTATGGCGAAGCAATGTATGTTTATAAATTTCACTATATTATTCTTTTTAAACGTGTGACCAAAGCTTAATATATTCTAAAAGCTGTTCTTTCCGAAGACAGAATCTATTGACTTATTTCGTATTCAATATTTGAAGGTAGATCAATTTAAAAAAACAAAGAGTTATATAAATAATTCAGAAAAAGGAAATAAATCAAGAGACTATAAATTGCTAGATATACTTTTGTGTTCAATAAGAACGTAAAGGCAGCAAATATTTCGTTGGAATCACTTGAGACTGACTTCCCATTACAACCGTTATCTTAATCTCTTGAAGCTATGGTTCATAGCAGATATCCAATCTAGCATAACTCTCCCCCCTCCCCCAGTAGTTCCTCTACTTCTGCCTTCTTCGTTTCTTGATTTTAAGCACGAAACAGTGTAACTTGGTATCTGTTACAGGAAAGTATGCGACCTTGTTACTCTCCAGAGCGAAGAAAGACAAGCTTCCAGCTTCGTTTCATATCCACCTTTTAAATAATAGAACAGACTGGTGAGGAATTTAAGTGGTTTGGACTAGACGGCAGCCTTGGAAACTGTCCTACGAATCAATGATAAATTGTTCCTACAGGAAGAAGTCCGTGCACGCAATTGTGTCTTTATCTCAAATAAATGGACCGGTGTGGGAGAAACGAATTGCGAGTTAGCGAGTGTTAGAAAGGATACTGTTACCAAACTTTTTGTAATAAAGCCGGTGCCATAGAAACAGATGTTAAAACCCGGGGTGATATGGAATTGGACAAAACCACCGAGGAAGATATTTATGGTTAATGTTAATACCTTTCCTATATGGATTTGAACAGAGATAATTCAAAAAAGAATTCGTGTCCTGGTGTGAAAAATGTCAACAACCTCTATCACCTAAAACATTAGAGACTGAATCAAAATTATTTTGTTTCTTTTCAGTTTTAACCAAAACAAATCTGTTGCGATATTTATCACCATGGAAACAGTTTGCTTTTTTAGTATTTTGGCATGTTGTCAACTAAAGTCGTAAAGTACCAGACTTTTCAAAGCTCCACCCTCACGAAAATAGCACGCTGAACACTATAGACATACAGTAATAATTGGTATTGGCAGTTAGCAAAAGACCCACGTCTAGACCATGTTTATATTTTTATTATTTTTGTTATCAAAAGAAATATTTATTTTTTACAGATACTGTAAATATAGGGAAGGAAAAGCAAAGTTTATTATGCACCAGCTTTTTAAAAAAATTCTCTGATTTTATCCAATCAGCTCGCCCTCGTGGGTAGCACAGTTGATAGAATCGCTGTTCTCTCCAAACTGGGTGGAAAAGAACTGAGCTCAAGTCCCGTCGATGAGGTGAGGAATTTTTATGGACCTTTATCCCAACGTGGCTGAGTTAGTCGGTCTCTGGCGAGGGTAGCATGGTTTTTCCTCCTGGAAACTCGAGTTTTTCGTCCAGCAAACAGAAAATCGACCATAGAACACACGCAATTTGCAGTCGATATATTCTGAGCAATATGGCTTTAGTCTCTGATACTCCTAGAATCCTGTTACAACAACAACCAATCTGCTCAACACCCTTCTTTAAATTTATAGTCTTGTAATCTAGAGAGTTTTATGATATTATAGGCGCGCAATTTGTTTGAACAGTTAATGACCCTTTGTCTAAAAGAAAATTTTTTTATTTCCAGTGTACAATTACCCTTCCTTCAAGTCTTTCAAAGCTTTAAATACCCTGGAGACTTTGTAGCTCACAAAATTGAACCTTTTCTCAAACTCAATAGGTCTATCTTCCTCCCCAGCCTTTCACACTTGGAGTAGCCTCAGTTCGTCGCATGGACTCAACAAAATGTCGAAAGCTGTCCCAAGAATGTTGTCCCGCACCTCGTGGGTAGCACAGTTGGTAAGATTGCCGTCCACCCCTCACCGTGTGGAAAATACCTGAGTTCAAGTCCTATCGATGACGGAATGAATTTTTATGGGCCTTTTCGCAACGTGGCTGAGTTAGTTGGTCTCAGGCGAGGGTAGCATGTTTTTTTTTTCCGGAAACTTGGGTGTTTCATCCAGCAAACAGAAAATCGACAACAGAACACACGCAATTTACAGACTGTATACACTAATCCATATGGCCTTTGTTACTGATGCTCCTAAAACCTTACAACAACAACAACAACAACAACAACAACAACAACAACAACAATGCCGTCCCTTGTTAACTCAGTTGCTTCCAACGCAGTTATTGCAAATTGGATGGTTGCGGATCGAAGAGCTCATTTCACCTCATCTCACAGATGCTCAAATGGATTGAGATTTGGTAACTGGAGAGGCCACTACAACTGCACAAAGCTGAATTCAGTCTCGTGTTCCTGGAATATGAGTCAGCGTTCCTGAGCCTGGTATGATGACTATATTTATTTATTATATAATGAACCGAGCTGCTTTTTCTCCCTCACTCGTAGCATAGTTCATATAATCACCGTTCCCCCACCCCGTCCTCCTCATAAAAGACCTGTATTCGAATCCAGTGAAATAATGAGAGGAATTTTATAAGCTTTTTTTCACAACATGGTTGAGGGACATCTCAAGCGAGGGTAGCATGGTTTTTCTTTTTTTTTTCTACTGAGAACTCTGGCTTTTCGTCCAGCAAATCACAAAACGACCACAGAATACACGCACGCAATTTACGGACATTATATACTGATGCCTCATAATCTTAGTTGCTTTGGTGCTTAACACTCATTCGTAAGTACCTTCTTTATGTAACATGGTAGAAATAGTATAAACGTTTGCTCCACTATCTTCTTGGAAGGCTGTCTTCGACGTTTTGAACCGATCCCTCCTTCGGTTTAAAAAGTCGGTTCCACCTTTGGGGAACAGGTCCGCTGAATCGACTTTCTCGATATTTTTTATTATTATACTTATTATTATAATTTATTGTTATTATTATGCCGGTCTCCCAGAGTGATAAAGATGTGTTCGCCTTCCCCTGGACCCAGGTCCATCAGGCTGGTAGTACAAGTGTGATAACCAGTGAGCCATCGCACCCCCTTTATTATTTCCATGCTTGTCTGCACTCAAATATAAAGAGTAATCGTTCTTGTGAATTAGCTGAAATATTATCACAAATATTTTAGGATTGATCATGCATTGCCTTGGATTACGTACATTAATTATTTAATTGGTAGATTGAGTTTTTCTCAATGGCGTAATTGAATTATATTACTCAAATGGTATAATCGAATTATATCATTCAAATGTAAGAACTGTAAATTCTTTTCCTTGGTTATACACAGTAAATGAGTCAACTATTGTGTATACATTGATTGAAATACACTGAGGGATCACTGAATGTGACAACCCTTATGAAAAGTGAATGCGACTCGTTGACCACGTGAGGTACGAGAGTGCGGAGTTAGTCGACCTACGCAGCACAAATAAGGTGTCAGTGGTTCAGTGGGTAGTAAAATTCCGAGCGTGATGGGTAAGAGGAAGGATTTATCGGACTTTGATAAAGGACAGATTGTGGGTGCTTGACGAGCTGCTGTCTCGATTTCCCAAATGGCTGAACTCGTGGAGCGTTCGAGAGGCGCCATAGTTAAAGTGTACTGGACTGGCGTCAAAATGGTCAAACAACGAACCGACGGAAAAACTAAAAGGTCAGCGAAAGGTTGAAGTTACAGGTGAGCGCCGGGTCCGACAACTCGTACAGGCGAACAGGCGCAGCACTGTTGAAGAGTTGACTATCCAATACAACATGGGCCAACCTGGAACAATATCTGCCATGACCATGGGTCACATGCTCGCACGTATGGACTATACTAGCAGACGACCCCTACAGCATCCTCTCCTAACTAAGGTTCATCGGCGTAAAAGACTCGCCAGTGCAAAGAGCATGCAAGTTAGACGTTAGAAGACTGGAAGGTGTGCTGGTCGGATGAGTCACGTTATTTACTCCACACCGTGGATGGTCGTGTACGGATTTGGCGTCAACAACATGAGGCTCTTCATCCACCATGCATGGTATCAAAGTGCAAGCCAGTGGAGGCGGTTGTATGGTTTGGGGCATGTTTCACTGAGAGTAACTTGGACTTCTGGTGCATGTGGAACAACGTATCAGTGGTCTCCGCAATTGTCAACTGCTTGCTGACCGTGTACACCCCACTATGTTACACTTTTGGGACACTATGGAAAGGCATATCAGGCGTCTGGATACACCAATCACCTCCATATCCGCATTGCTGATCGCATTACACACAGCTTGAAGTATTGAAATTATTATTCTACTAAAAACACAGTTGACTAACAATTTCAATACCCTCGCAAGTGGGTGGAGCTAGACCTGCCTATCGATGTAGCTGCTGCAAAGATTCATGGGATTGCGCCTCATATTCTAAAGATTAACCAAAATAAATAAATAAATTATTTCATTCGATTATATGGCTCGATTGTTGTAATCGAATTACATCATTGGATTATTTTATTCTATTAAATCACTCGAATGGTGTAACAGGATTGTATCGTTCGATTATTTGATTCCCTCATTGCATTCGAATGATTAGCAATCATTCGCTTATTTCGATTATTGAAATCTCTGGATTACACGGCATTAAAAATAAATAAAAGGAAATAACTGTAAGTGAGTTTTAAGAGCGATATAATTATGTTTGGCAGTTTAGTTACGCCTATGAAGTTTCGATCGTGATAACAGTCCAGAGTTAAGAGCGCCTTATATGGTGTTTGTCACATAAAGTGGAAGGATGGTGCCTGAATCATCTGCTACGTATCGATTAATCGGAAGTGTCTTGCCAAGTTAAATATCCGTGGACGTGTTAAGAATAATAAGTTTACTTAAGGAAACTTTAGCGCTTGAAGATGTGTAGAAATATTCAGTGTGACCTTTCATAGATACGCAAACAACGGCAAGGTTACTGCTTCCATGGTAACTTCGGGAGTCAATCGATCACTGAAGTATTGTATGAGACCCTGAGTGTTTACTGGTTTGTGTTTAATGCAAAGTGAAGTTGGGGCGGTCAGCCAGCTTGCGCATCTTTGCTCACCTTTAACATTTAGAGACGGTTCAGAGAACGAAAAGTAAGTCCCCGATCAATTCTTAATCTTCGTAAAAAACGAAGTGGTAGCAATCACGCAAATTGCTGCATTCCATTATCAGTTGATTCAACCCTGTCTCCTTGGAAACTGCGTGTACCATTTGCTATGGAGAGCCGCCCTGTAACTTTTAATGGTGGTTTTTTGGACATTTGTAATGACTAATTCTGCAAATATAACTAAATACTTTTCCAGATCGCGTGTAGGCGCTTTGGATCCATGACCTGTTACAAATCTTTTCTCTACTGTGTTGGATTCGGGAGTTACAGATATAGGTCGAGGGCGTCACCCAGTTATTAATGAAAGGTGGAGTAGCATTGAGAACTGACCTTGGGTCAGTTGCTTTAATCGTCCGTGCATGGATTTGTCTACTGCACCCTCGGTTTAATGATAACGAAATACACACTCTCTCTCTCTCTCTCTTTTGGAAGGAAAGGAGACCCAGAAAGTAGAAGTAGACAGCTATGACACTTAAAATGTTACGTAACAGGCTCTCCTTTGATTCAACCTTAATATACACATTTCAAGCGTCAAGCAAAAGCTGTTTTTCTCTAAGGAGATAACAGCTGTTCTGTTCTCGAGGTTAACTTAGGAGAGGCGCCACAGAGACAGCGATAAGAGAGAGAGAGATGGTTCAACGCTCAGTCTAAAATCAGGGCGATGCATATTAGATACCTTGTAAGAAGTTCTTTGTAGTTCATCGTGTAAAATAACCGCCTTCATGCCTGTGGTCCTTCTATTGCTATTAATATTGGGACCAGCTGACCCTTGCGACATCAACTGGTTTATGATTATATTTAGGATTTATCCCATTATAATTCTTAAGATGCCGGAATTAAGAAACTGGTTTTGCATGGTTTAGAAGGAAATTTGTAAATCTGTGCAGTGGAAACTTCAATGCGACTGCATACGAGCTTCCCCAGTTCTACGGTTTCCAAAAAAACACGAAGACATTCTTTTAGAGTCCTATGGTTGTATGATGTGGCACCCCGATTTACTTTCCAAGAATATTACTAAGTTCCTTTGCCACTCGTTGATAAAATCTATTAATGATATTGATGAATATGTATCGGGCTTAATGTCTAAGTTTGCCGATGGTACAAAGGTTGGCAGGGTGGTTAATGACAGTAATGATGGGAGGCTACTGCAACAAGATGTAGAAAAAATAGGCAGATGGGCTGAGAAATGGTAGTTGAAATTTAACATTGAAAAATGCAAGGTACCACTATGGGTAGCAGTAATCTCAGATTAAAGTACTAATTGTGTGGTACCACAATCAGCGTAGTAGAAAATGAAAAAAATCTTGGGATAATTTTACATTCAGATATGTAGTTTAATGAGCAGTGCATACAAGCTGTCAGGACAGCTCGTGGGGTTTCGTCGTGATATACATGAACTTTATTAGAAAAGATAACGAGGTTATTAACCCTTTGTCCAAGGTAATGATTAAGCTGCATCTTGAGTACTGCTTACAAGTCTTGAGGCGTCATTTTAGGAGGAATGTAGATCTCCTGGAACGGGTGCAGAGAAGGGCAACGAGATCAGTGAGGGGAACAAAAGGGTGGTCTTACCAAGAAAGGCTTCAGGACTAGCAAATTGAGGCGTCTGGTGACTAGGCACCTGAAGGTGATCTGATTGAGGTGTTTAAGGCTCTGAATGAATTGGGCAAGCTCAATGTTGATGGAATCTTTCCGCTTGTTCAGACTACATCATGAAGAACATTCAAATTAAGGAAGGATAGTTGCAGAACAGATTTGCAGAATTTGCTTTCAGCCAGCGGATAGTTGATTGATGGAACACACTTTCATCTGTTATCGTCGAAGTGGGTAGTTTGAATAAATTCATGGAAGAACTAAACAAACTATGGAGTGGTGGATAGGTTATGCGGAAAGTTTTTTTTTTTGGATGATGGTCTATAAGCTTGTTTTCTTACATAATTTGCCTCTACTAATACTAAAATAAACCAGTGTGAATAGCACAGATCATTAAAGATTTTATCATTCTGGAGGACGAGTTCATGGTTTCCATTGACGTAATTTCCCTGTTTACTTCCATTTTAGTACAGTCCGCGGCTGCTTTCGCTAGACTGCTGTTAGATAAGGATTTCACGAAAGACAGAACCTTGCTCCCTGTAGATGATTTTTGTAATGCTTTGAATATTTGTTTATTCGGTTGTGCAATCATGCAACTGTACTCAAGTTTTGGGTAGATTCCAATTGCACAGGAGTAATTTATTTAGCCATACCGATCGCTATAATATACACTGTGGCCTAGTGCCACAGCGTATATTCTTCACTGTCCCGATGTTTGTGTGTGGAAGATGTTGCAGTTAATGGTTTCCAGGCGCTAAAGCTGTCGCTATCTTGTTGCGCTTACAGAGTTACCATAACCTTTCCTGGATAAATCTGGGACTGACTTTTTTCTGTCTTGGATCATTTAATCTCTCTTTCTGATTTGGAATTATTAATCTTTCTTCAGATTAGTCCTAACTTTCCATTACAATTATTCTTAACCTGTCAGACGCCTAGTTCTATAAGCCATGTGGACCCTGGGTTACCGTTATATTCGGTCGCGTACGATAAAGATTATTTATTTATTGATCGATATTTCTCCTTCGATCAGATGAACCCTGCTGATCCAGAGTTCTTTTATTCCTAGAACTAAATTTCCCTGCAAGTGAAGTTAATACGAACGGTTAATCAGTTGAGGAAGTGTCGATAAACAGGTACGCTCGCCTGGAAGTCTCCAAGTAATTAGGACCATGGTATTTGATCACTGAATAAACAGAAGGGTCAGTGACTTCACATACAAGATGAACTCTAATTTAAACTAAGAGCACTTCTAAGAAGAAAATTGCTCTGATTAATTTTGTCGCAATCGATAATTCATCAATATTCAAAAGGTGAATTCCAAATTAAGACGTCCTAAAAAAACCTGTCCTAAAATTGCTCGATTTTTTTATAATCACCGTTATAAGTTGCCTGTCGAGGCTCTGGCTGTGTTCTTTGGTAGAATACGTGCTCCCCTGTACGCATGTTATATATCTGAATCCGTATACTGGCATAAAAATTACCCTGATTATTATCAATAATTTAACGCACTTTATGATCATTGAATCAAAAGAGAGGAGCCAATAATCTCACACCTGGAAACGAAAATGTCATCAGCGAGGCACTCGTCCCACAAGTAGAGTGTTCATACCACCGCTATATTTAAAACTGGAACTATTGGAATGGTTTATTAAGGCCAAAGATAAAGAGGGGAACTGTTTTTGGTACGTGGTTTCAAAGTTTTCTCAGATAAGTGATATGGTGGACTCTATTTGTAGGTCTCGAAAACAAGTTGGTGTTTTCGCCGACCACAGATCAAAAAGATATTGATAATTTCACGACTTTTACATCTCAGAAAGAACTGGGAGACTTAATTAGCATTCACCAGTGTTATGAACGCTTTTAGGAGTTTAAAAATCAAAGGACTGCAAAAAAATTGTCAATGTGCAGACTAGTTGCAAAAAACAACATTGGTATCTATAAATAAAGTATTAGTCTAGTGAGGTTTTTCTTTATTGTTAAAATGTTGATTGATTAGTATTAGCATTAGTACAGGCATACGATGCAAGAAAGCAAGCTCATGCAGCATCGGCCAAAAAAAAAAAAAAAAAAAAAAACATCCCATTTCACCCCTCCATTCGTTCCAAATGCCCGTCCAGCTCAGCCTTAAATTTATTTAGGTTATCAAATTCCACAACAAAAGATGGAAGTCTGTTCCACCAATCAACTGTCGGCTGGCTAAAGGCAAACTTCCCCACATCTATCCTACATCTATCTTTCCTCAATTTGAATTTATGCCCCCTCACGCGATTATTCTGAACAAGGGGAAGAATCCCAGCTTGCTCAAGTCAGTCAAGGCCTTATACACCTCAATCAGATCACCTGCGAGGTGATCTGATTGAGGTGTATAAGGCCTACTCTCCAGGCGGTGAATTTGCAGAACTTAAGCCTTTCTTGGTAAGAGCACCCCTTTGTTCCCCTCGCCAATCTTATTGCCCTTCTTTGTACTAGTTCTAGCATCTCCACATCTTTCCTAAAATGAGGCCTCCAGACCTGTACACAGTACTTAAGGTGTGGCCTGACCATTACCTTGTATAAAGGGATAATCACCTTCCTGTCCCAGCTAGCAAAATTGCTATATATCATTGACAAAACTCCATGACCGGCCGTGGCAGCCCGTCTGCACTGCTCAGCGAACTTCATATTCGACTGCACAATTACCCCAGGTCATTTTCACTTTCCACTTCCCTGAGTGTAGTACCACACAGTTGGTACGTTTCTCTTCGGTTACTTCTATCCATATGCAGTACTTTGCATTTGTCAATGTTAAATTTCATTTGCCACTTCTCAGCCCATTTTCTTAACTTACCTAGATCCAGTTGGAGTAGCACACTCCTATTACTGTCATTAACAACCCTACTAACCTTTGTATCATCTGCAAACTTTGACGTTAAACGTGATATACCTTCAATGATATCATTGATAAATATACAAAATAACTAACGGGCCCAACACCGAACCCTGGGGAACTCCACTAATAACATTTGTCCACGAAGAGCAGTGTCCATTGATTACCACTCTCTTTCGTCTCCCACTCAACCATCCCTTTATCCATTGTAGCAACTTACCCTTAATGCCATTCTGCTCCAATTTGTACAGCAGTCTTCCATGTGAAACAGTGTCAAAAGCTTTCCTGAAATTCAAGTATATGATGTCAAAATTATTTTTGACATTGATTTCCGTTCTGACCACATCATAGTATCCAATAAAATTGGTTAGACAAGCCCGCCCTTTAACAAACCCATGCTGTGTCTTATCTATTAGTGCAGTTTTGTCCAGATGATCCTGCAATGATTCTTTAACCAGTGATTCCATTATTTTCCCAGGAACACAAGTTAAACTAGCAGGTCTATTTTCACTTCTGTCACTTTTTGAACCCCCTTTGTGAATTGATGATACATTTACACACCTCCAGTCCATGAGGACCTGCCGTGAGGTTTTTTTTTTTTTTTTTTTTTTTTAAACCCCAAACACGAGAGGTATTAGAACCCATAGTACTTAGTACCGTGCTTGGGTTGGAGGTTGAGAAGACGAAAGAAGATATTTGTTGACATTGGACTTGAACTTCTGTAGATTGTACTTTTCAGGAAATACGTATGAAGGAAGGTTGTTCCAGAAAACGGCAGTTGAATGAATAAATGAGGAAGATGAAGAGTTGGTTCTGTGAGTTTGCAGTTGGACAGTAAATGGGTGTTGGCTGGTTGCAGCACGTGTTCGGACTGTTTTGAAAGAGAGAGCGGGAATTATAGAAGCCAATTCAGAAGAACTGTGCCCATGGAAGTATCTGTAGAAGAGGCATGCAGCAGAAACAGTACGTCTATGAGACGGCAAGTGAAGAGACTCTGTTAGAGATGAATCACTAATTAACCTAACTACCATTTCTGAATGGAATCAAGAAGCCTGAGAGCGGTTTTGGGGGCACCACCCCAGATGTGGGAACAATATTCCATGGCTGAGCGGATTTGCGAGTGAGCAGCTGTTTGGAAGAAAAGAAACGCAGAGAGCGAAAGAGAAAACCAAGTTTTTTAGATCCAGAGGAAGCAATATTTGTAATGTGCTTGTGCCAAGAGAGATTAGAAGTCAGGGTAATCCCCAAAAGAGATATATCATTTTGCCTAGAAATCGGAGTGTCACCAAAGATAAGCATAGGAGCAGAAGAATCCTTTTTGCGAGATATAAGACAAGACTGAGTTTTAGAAGGATTGAAATCAACTAAGTTGTCTTCTCCCCACTATAGAATTACCTGAAGATCGGCATTTAAGGAACTGGTAGCAGATTTTCTAAAAGTTGAAGCTGATTGAGCAGGACAAGGTTTCTCAAAATGGAAAGTGGAATGCAATGTGCTATCATCAGCAAAACTATGGATAGGATTTCCAGTCAATGGAAGAAGGTCATTGATATACAAGAGGAAAAGAGTGGGGGAAAGTACTGAGCCTTTGGGGACACCAGCATTAGTGGAGAAGTTAGAAGACAGAGAGCCATCTACTATCACCCTTAGTGAGCGATCAGAGAGAAAACTGGATAACCAATTACAAAAAACAGTTGGCAAATCGTAAAATGGAAGCTTGTTTAGAAGACCTTTATGCCAAACACGATGGAAAGCCTTTGAGATGTCAAGAGCAACTACTTCTGTTTCACCGAACCTTTCCATTGAATTAGTCCATAAATGGGTAACCTTAGCCGGAATATCACCAGTGGATCAACACTGATGGAATCCATACTGGCGATCGTTGATCAGACGGAAAGTTTCTAGGTAGTTTAAGAGTTGGCAGTTAATTGATTTCTCCATTACTTTAGAAAGAGTAGAAGTAATTACAATGGGACGATAATTGGATGGGAGAAATTTGTCACCCTTTTTGGGAACTGTTGTCTGGATATGAGCAAATTTCCAAGCAGAAGGAAAAACACCTTTGGAATAAGAAAGTGAAAAAAGGCGGCAAAGAACAGGGGTAAGTTCAGGAGCACACGTTTTGAGAACAAGTAGATGCCATTGGGACCTGGAGCTTTCTTAGCATCAAGATTCGTCAAAATTCTTCTGACATCCTTTTGACGGAAGACCACAGGAGGAATTGAATAGAGCGTGTTGTCAATGGTGGGAGGTATTTTACCAAGATCATTAATACACGAGTTGGAAGAAAAATGGTATGCTAGCAGGTCAGTTTTTTCCTTGGCTGTAGTGACAACAGAACCATCTTGTTTGGACAGAGTTGGGAGCAGAGATGAGCAAAAGTTGCGGCCAATAGCTTTGGCAAGAGACCATTGCTCGGCTACCATTAGGGCAGGCAAGAAGCAAGAAGGAAGATTTCTACTTTTAGTCTGTTCAAACTCTGGTTTGGACTTATTAATAACTGTTTTACAATTGTTGTGAGCTTTGGTGTAGGCAGAAAATGAAACTGAAGAATTGGAAACAAGCCGATTACGATATGCAACGTTCTTCTCTTGAACAGCCTTAGCACATTTATTGGAAAAGCTAGGTTTAGATAAAGGACGAGATTTTAAAGTGGAGTGTGGGATAAAGGATTGCATTCCTGCAAGAATAAGTCCAATGAAACTCTCATAATTATGGCTAAGGGTTTGCTTACTTCCTTTGCTGCCTCCTTTAATATAACTGGATAGATCCCATCTACCCCAGGTGCCTTCCTTAGATCTAACTTGAACAATTTCTCCTCCACTTTGCTCTCAGTTATTACAAAATCACTTAGCTCTTCGTTAGAGTTTGATCAATGTCTTGCGCTCCCCTCATCGAATAACTGCTCATGTGTGAATGTAGATGCAAAATACTCATTCAGTTTATCAGCTACCTGAGCAGGATCATCAATAGTCAACCCATCTATGTTATGTGGTCCAATCTGATTCATTCCTTTCCTTCCACAGTTTACATAAGTAAAGAACTCTTTAGTGCTTTTCTTTGCTTCCTTTTCCAAGGATTTCTCGTAATCTGTCTTCTCTTGTCTAACCTCCTTTGTGACTTGATTACAGACTATTTTATATATGCCGTAAGCTTCTGTGTCACCCGATGCTTTATATGCATCCCATATATTTTTCTTCTCTGCCATGAGCCTCATTAATTCATGTGACATCCATTACCATTTACCTAAACCTTGAAAAGTATTTCTCAGTTGGAATGAAAAGCCTGGTAGACTCCAAGATTAAGTCCCTGAAGGCTTCCCATTTAAAATTCAACG
Organism: Mastigoproctus giganteus; assembly: GCF_048544385.1. Taxonomy (NCBI): domain Eukaryota; kingdom Metazoa; phylum Arthropoda; class Arachnida; order Uropygi; family Thelyphonidae; genus Mastigoproctus; species Mastigoproctus giganteus. The sequence continues at coordinate 21,559,319 of NC_143585.1, forward strand.
TTGGTAACATCATCAGTTTATCCCATTGTATAGAATTTAAAAACTGTCTAAGATCCCTGTAGTCACCTTTACGAAAGCAATAGCCCTTCCCTTTAGCCTTGATGGTAGTTACATCTTTAACTAATTCCCACTTCAGTACATTGTGATCACTGTCACCCAGTGGTTCCTTTATCTGCAAATTCCTAATGCATGAGTAATCACTGCTGATAATCAGATCAAGAGTATTACTCCCTCTAGTTGCTTCTCGAACATGCTGGTGTAGAAAACAATCATCCAATAAATCCACAAAAGTCTTGCTAGTATGCGAGTGACCAATCCGCAACTTCCAGTCGACATCTGGAAAGTTAAAATCCCCCATTATAAGACATTCTGATTTACTGTTCTACTCTATTTCTCTGCACATTATACTCATCAGATTCATTAGGCCTATAACACACACCTACTTTCATTTTTCCTTTCCCAGTGGTTATGTCACACCAAACAGACTCGACATTGCATTGTCCACCATCATCAATTGGACGCCCTTTCTTACATTTTATGTGTATCTTAACTAACAGCATAGCCCCCCTCCCTTCCTAACCTTTCTCTACACATTGTACTCCTCAAATTCCAGTTCTGCATTCCTTATATCTGTGTGACACCACGTCTCTGATATCCCAACAATATCTGCCTTTGATGTTTTGAGCAATACCTCAAATTCATCAAATTTATTTACCAAACTCCTAGTATTGGTGTACATGCAAGTATACATGCACCTGTATCATTTTTGCCTCTGCCTGAGGCCACTGTTAACCTTTTATTCTGTGTATCCTCACAAGCTAGCAGTTTTCCGACCCACATAACACTGCCTCGATGGCATCATCAAATATTCTTGCACCCTTTCTATTTAAGTGTACCCCAGCCCCGTAGAAGCAGTCTCTTCTGTCAACAAGCACAGACCAGGCTGAAAAAAATTCTATCCCTTGAGCCTTGCACAATCTTTCCAGGGCCGAATTGATCAACAAGGCTCTCATCGTATACTCCCTCCTATCGTGTCTGGGCAGAATTGCAGACACTTTCATATTCAACCCTAACTCGAAACTTTTTTTTCAACATTGACCTGTACTTGTTGAGTACTGATATAATATAAAATGAAATTATTTTGCCTTAATTCGGATAATCGAGTCTTATGCAATTGGCGACCCAAAGATTTATTTATGCCCATGTTTTAAGAAATAATCAGCTTCCAAGTGTGCAAATAGGTAATGTGGTGGGTGTTTTGATTACAAAAACCCTAGGTCCTTCTGTCATAACTCTGAACTTGTCTTGCCACTGCGATCAGCTGTTGCGTATTGAACGAAAACAAAGATGATCTATAAGGTCACTCGGCTTTCTTGTTGCTATGGCGTAATTGAAATGCTCTTTTGCTACCACGTTAAAGTTTAATCGAATCCGCTGCCTAAATTGCAATAGCGGGTAGTCGTAACTAGCCAATAAACTCAATCTATCATGTTTATCTCCATATGTCAGAGTTATCATTGGCTTACAGATATTGTAAGGTCAAAATGTTATGTAGCAGCTAATTATTAATGATGAAAAGTAAAATCGGTGCGAAAAGTGGATGTTTATTTACCATTTTTACTACCCCAAAGTGGTGATAGGGTGCGTAGGTTTGTCTCTAAGACCCAATAATCTCCTTTTGGTAGGTCAAACATCTCAAGGATCTCCCAATAAATTTTAAGTGACCTTGTTTTACAAGAAAAGCATTCATATCTGCATTACATTAGATAATGGTTTAAATTGGTTTTAACGTTGTGTGTGTAATGAAATGTAAAACTAGAGATCTGAATTGGCTCATTTTAATTCTCATTAAAAGTGAACTTTATATAGTGTTTGTACACTCAAAGGCCAAAAAAATTGGAAGCTTTTATTCATTATCTATCATGGCCTGAATTGCATCTATTTCACCATTCTTCCATCAGGATATTTGTCGGTCACTGGTGTATTGTGGTTGGTAGACATCTGCAAAGCCCAACTGCCCTTTCAGCATATCTCAGACATTATCAAGTGGATTGAGATCTGGAGAATTCGGCAACTAGGGTAGATGTTGCAAATCTCTGGAGTGTTCCTCGAACCATTCAGATGCAATTTTTGCACGGTGGATAGTTGCGTTGTCGTCTTGAGAGAATTCATCGCAATCCGTTTAAAAATGAAGGAGGGTAAATTTGGTCCGATACAACAGAAAGACATTCACTGTAACATGACTATGAGCGGACTCAGTCCTTAGAAACAGACCCCATGTAGATAACCATCTCCATCTACTTGAGTGTTGGAAACGAGAGAGAGAGTAGATGAATGGCTTCATGAGGTTCACTCCACACTTTCACTCTACCATTGGTGCAAAAAAGGGTAAAATGATGAAGTGTAAACCTCACCTAAGGAGAACTATTTTTTCTTAGCGTACAGAAAAAGCGGGAAAGTGTGTGTTTTGTGATAATCAAGATAAGAACTTTTGAATGACTCGTATTTCAAGCTTTGGCAGATTTAAACAACAAGTTTACCTTCTAGAATATAGCACACTTCAATTGTTCTACATCGGCCAGTAGTAATTATCTTCTGCAAATGTGGCTTTCACACTAGTTTTCCTCTTTCTTTATTTCATCGATAAAACTTTTGCTGACCTACCCCAAGCGCGCGGCAACGCCACGAATTCCAGCTAGCTGTAATTACACCCATAGATGACATACTTGGGCCAGAAGTACTACGTTGATCGAGTAATAAACACTTAGAAAAACAAGTTTGGAGAACTCAAAACAAGCTTGTTTAACACGCTTAACGATTTCCCTCTAGTGGACAGGACAAGAACTACTCATAGGTCACGCACATCAACGTTTACCGACTTCAGGAAATTGAATAAACTGTAGAAAGCCTGCAGTTGGAGTTGAGTACACACTGCGAGAAGTCTTTTTAAGGTACTCTTAACATTTTTTGAGTTACGAAGAAAGTGATCACCGAAAGGCCTCATGCTTTACACGTGTTCAAGAAAAATTCTGGAGGGATTGACGCTTAATGTGTGCAATGTCTGACTTTTGCCCTAAGCAATTCAGGTTCTTGACCCAGACATTAAATCTTATTTAATCAATTAAAATATAATTCCACCTGCAAATTGCTGTTAGTTAGTCTAAGAGTCAATTTGCATTCATTGCGTGGCCAATTTGAGGAAGATGAACTCCTGGAGGTCAATTATGTCTTGTATTTCGTCATACAGTTCACATTTAGTTAGCCCCACCTGGCGTCACTTAATGAAAACTCAAGGCCATTGGCAGTTGTCACCATGATGGGTTATGAAAAGGAGTCGCTTTCAAGGTTAGCGTGTAGGATAGCATCAAAACAAGAAATATGAATAATTTTGTCAGATACCACATGTGTAAGGCTTTCTCTAAATTCTGTAAAAAGTGGCCTTGATGATGTCTTTCTTTAGGTAAAGCGGATACACTTTGTAATGATTGCTTTCAGCTTGTTTCAAGTGGCAGAAAAATTTTCTGATGACAATGCCAACCTTCAACCAAATACTTGCGCAACTCTTCTTAAATTCTCAGAAATATCGTTTCAAAATCTCTGCATTTACATCCGTTGCTAAGGGCAACGGACAAGCAAATTTATTGAACCAGATATTGCAGAAGGTCAGTGAATTTGTCGAGCTTTTTAGAAATTACCCGGATAGACAATAGCTGCTACCAGTTTGGTTCTTTAGTTTAAAGTGGAGACTAGCGTGGCTATCTATCAGAGAAAGTTGGTGTTATTTTGGATTCGACTTTATATTAGATTGGTTTGAAAAATAATTACTCATTATACCCTTTATTACACTTTGTTCTGGAATAAATTGTAATTCCTTATCAGAAATTATACATAATTTCCGAAAATAGAAATACGATGGGGATTCAAAAGAGTTTTGTATTCAACCATAGTTTTGATAGAAAGATGACTTTTAAAAGTTTGTTTGATACTTTGAAATCTCTATAGCAACAACACAGATTTTGATCTGAGAATTCATTTATTTTCTTTGCATCGCTGAATAAGTGTCACGGTGGAGAGATTGGAATACAGATCAGTGATCTGACTGCTCTTTCTGCAAGGGAAAACACCAAAGCAATCCACGAAGAAATGGTCGCTGTTTATGGAAAGGACTATCCAGGTTACAATGTTGTTGTATATTTGTATAAACAATTCAAATGTAGGAGAACCTCAGTGCACGATGGTGAAATCCCAGGACACCCAGAGGAGACTGTTGGAAAAACTGAGACATTAATCCTGGAAGAACGCATATAGCATCAAAGAACTGGTTTCAGAGATCCAAATTAGCGTAGGGTCTGTGGAGAACGAACATCCATCAACGGTTGTATATGCGTAAAATGTCTGCTAGATGGATTCCTAGGCTTGTGATCCACTTTCCAGAAGAAGGAACGGGTACAATGTGCACATGAAATATTGTCTATGTGCAAAGAAAAGCAAAAGGAGTTTTTTTCATGAATAGTCACCATGGATAAAACTTGGATCCATCACTATGATCCTAAAACTAAACAAATTTTAAAACAATTGAAGCATGCAAAATCACCAAAATACGGGGAAAGCTGTCAAAAGGTGCGCGCCTGCTCCATGATAATCCTCCTGCACATTCCTTGCATGTTGAAATGAGGTGTACGTTTGAAATATTGCCGCTTTCTGCTTATTTCCCTTCCCTTACATCCTTTGATTTCTTTCTCTTTCCTGTCCTGATGTCCTCTCTTCGTTGAAACTCTTTGCTGCTGATGATGAGGTGATTTCTGCTGCCAATAGTGATTTGAAGGACAGTCAGAAGACTTTTATAAAACTGGACTGCGGAACTGGTGACTGTGTTGAAAAGTCATGAGACCATATTTTCGAGCATCTAGTGTCGACTTCTCTAATGTGGCCTTTTTGGTAATTCTTATACAATCCCCAATAAATGTCCTTTATACCTGTCCGAAGTTTCTCGTTGTCTCTCTGGATTAACTCTGGACCTTGTGGATTAAATTTGTTTGCTCTTCTCTGCTCTCGTTTTAAGTTCTAATTCGGGCCGACATGAAATTCGTTGAGTAGTGCAAACAAGATACTAGAACAATCCACGAGGTTCTCTCAATGATATACAAGAAGGGACAAAAATGTGATTGCCCCATTATTTAAAGCAATGGTTAGGCTGCAGTTGGAATACTGCATGCAACCTTGGAAGTCTCATTTTAGGAAGGACATAAATCTCTATGATTTATGTCCTTCCTAAACATGCAGAGAAGAGCAACAGGATTAGTTGGAGACCCAGTAGGACATTCTTATGAATTGACTATTAATTTCAGTCTCAAAAATTAGGCATCTGTGACCTAACTGAAGTGTTAAAAAAAAAAAGATAAACTGCAGCCATTATCAATCCACTGCAAGATGGAAGCATCCTCAAGGATTCATGTTGATGGAAATTGACCATAATATGCCACGCTGATCCAGTGCGGGTTGGCAGATCGACCGTATTTAGCAGTCAGGGGCTTGAATCCCAGTCTGCTCAAAGAGCATGTGCTACTGTACTCCTACTCCTGACCACTCGGCTCCGAAGTGTATAAGGCTTTAAAAGGGTTAAGAAATATTGCATGTCTGTGTTTGATAAGCTTTTCTACACTGTTACCAGATGGCAGCACAATAAAGTTATTAATTTTATTTTTATAATTTTGTTTTTGATAATGATTACTCTTCAAATACACGAACTTGTTGGATGTCTTCAATGTAGGAAAATTATTTAACAACCATTTCTTTAATCTCTTAGGATTTACATGATGGGTGCCTGGAGGGGTGTTATTTGCTAATTTCTCTTCGAGTCGTTGCAATGGTTCAATGTATGGTCTTGGCAGCTTTGCGAGTAATTTTATTTAAGTTATTAAATAATATTTATTTATTTATTTATTCTAATTTTATTTATATTTAAGTAAGCAAAATTTTGTTATTCTAAAATCGTGTTTATCAGAGAGGGAGAGTGAACCTCGTCCTAATTTTTGAAATACTGTCTTTGGAGATTACCCACACCGATATAAGATGGCAGCACTACCTGGTAGGAGAAAATACAACTCTCGTGACAGAACTAAACTTTATGGGAAGTATTAACGTCTATAAATCTGTAGCAATCATCGTCAATCCACTGCAGGTTGGAGGCCTCTTCAACAACTCATGAAGGAATGGACCATAACCTGCTAGGCTGATCTAGTGCGGTTTGGCAGATAAACCGTCTTCAGCAGACCGGGGCTTGAACCCCGGTATACTCAAAGAGCATGTGCTATTGCACTCCCGCTCCTGACTATATACACTGTGCTGCCACTTTATTTGGTACACCCCTGCTGTGCACACAAATGGTTTGTCCCGCTACATTGCAAGTCACATGACCACAGTTGTGGATATAAATGCAGCAGAACAACCTTTCTAGTATCAGTTAAGCGTACAAACCGTAGCCAGAATGGGGAAAAGGAGTAATCTAACGGAATTCGAACGTGGCATGGTAGTAGGTGCAAGACTTGCTGGACAAAGCATCTCTGAAACGGCAGTTCTCCTGAACTTTTCACGCACCTCAGTTTCAAGGGTATATTGAGAATGGTGCTACTTACACAAAACATCCTCTCGGCGGCACTCCTCTGGAAGAAAATCGCTTGTTGATGAGAGAGGTCACAGGAGGATGGCTAGAATTGTGAAAACAGACGGGCCACAATGTCACAATACAACCTTGTGCAAAGAACAAAATATCGCAACGGACCACTAGTCGCACTTTTTTTCGCGAATGGGCAAAAACAGCCGAGGGCCACATCGCGTACCTTTGTTATCAACGAAGAACAAGAGAGCACGCCTCCTGTGGGAACAGCAACACCAGGACTGGACTATCAAGGATTGAAAAACAGTTGCTTGGTTTGGCGAGTCCATGGAAACAACATGAATCCATGGACCCATCGTGTGTGATGTCTACTGTTCAAGGTGGTGGGGGCAGTGTTATGGTGTTGGAAATGTTTTCTTGGCACACGTTGAGTCCATTGATACCCATAGATTCGCGTCTGAATGCCACATCGTACCTAAACATTGTTGCTGACCAAGTGCACCCGTTCATGTTGACAGTTTATCCTCAATCAGATGGCTATTTCCAGCAGAATAATGCACCGGCGCACAAAGCTCGGATCACTATGGATTGGTTCCAGGAACATAACAATGACTTTCCTTTGCTGCAGTGGCCTGCTCAGTCCACGGATCTCAATCCTATTGAACACTTTTGAGATGAGCTGGAAATGGCTGTTCGCTGCAGGCCTACACCTCCGTCAAATCTCAAGGGACTGCGTGACACACTCATGTCTGCATGGAACTCCATTCCTTCACAACATTTTCAGGATCTTGTTCAATCCATGCATAGACGAATTCAGGCTGTTTTGAAGTCTAAAGGAGGCTTAACACCCTACTAGGTAGGTGTATATTTTGTGCTGAAATCTTTTGCTTTTATGACCACCTTCAATCTTCTCGGCATGCTCTCAACCAGCTTTTTATAAATGCCAGGTGATATGTTCCTCCACTCGGCCTTAAATGCAGCCACCAGTCCAGCCTGGTCCTTTTAGCGATCTCGACGTGCACGTACCCGACGTTCTAATACATCCCAAAAATATTCGGGTTCAGATCAGCATCTTGGCTGACCAATCCAACTTTTCCACACCCATGTCCTCAAACCACTCTGTTACGACCCAAGCAGTGTGCCATGGAGCATTGTCTTGGTGATACAGGTATGGGCCTTACCCGAAGTATTGCCATAACGTTGGAAGTGCATAATCCTCCGGTCTTCTTTATCTTCGTCTTCTTCCCACGTTTTTTATGGGGTCAGCATTTCCATCCTTAATTCTTTTCCTCCATTCCTTCCTATCCTGGGCTTCTCCCCTCTATCCTCTCTCTTTTAAATCCTCTGCACCTTTTCCTTCCACCTCTCAGCTTAGGTCTCCCCCTCTTCCTCTTCCCTATCACCTCCAACTTTTCGCACCTCTTCCCCACATACACCTCACTTCTTCGTTCCACAGGTCCATAATTGTCCAGTACGTTCTGATATTGTACAGCATTCATGGTTTTGTCGATTATGACTAATGGACCCAAGCCAAACCATGAAAGGAGCCCCATACCATGACACTGCCTCCAATAAGGAAGCAACTGTTCCCCTGGCATTCGCCACACCCAGGAACGGCCATCAGACTGGTAGAGTGAGAACCTCCACTGTGTTCATAGGACTGTTTGCCACTGCTCAACAGTCCAGGATTCGCGCTCCTTACACCATGTTAATCGGCGTGTAGCATTTGTTGAGGTGATCAATGGCTTGTGAACAGCTGCACGACCATTGTAACCCATATCGTGGGGGTGTCCTTTGTATTGTACTAGTACTGACATTAGTCCCAATACTCTCACAGAGGGTTTGTGTGACTTGAGACAGTGGAAATTACGATTTAGCGCACAGTTCTTCGCAGAATTCCTTTGTCCCGTTCTGTTTGTTTTCGGGGTTTACCAGGCCGTTTTTTGGCAGATTCAGTCCCATTCCTCTACCTTTTGCATATGACGTCACTAACCGTTGACCTAGGGGTCCCCGGAGTGTCTGAGATGTCTCGTACAGAACCCTTGCTTCTGTACATCCTCATATCATTCCACGTTGGAGGTCTGTTAATTCTTTTGAATGTGCCCACTTTTGCAATTGTCTATTCGAAGCCCAGCGTGCATATTTATAGCAGGTTTTGTGACTTGTTGCATGCATAGGACCTGTTTCCCCATTCATGGAGGGGTATCCGGATGTTAATAGTATGGCAGTGTATATATATATATATATATATATATATATATATATGAAATATGAAAACGAAGAAGTGGAAAAAAAGGAAAAACAGGAAAAACAGTACGTGTACCTGAATGCGCAAAGCAGCAAAACAGGATACATGTATATAAATAAGTGTCATCGATGAAAGTAAAATAAAATAAAATAAAAATAAAAATAAATATAGATGGAGAAGTTATTAAACACAAAATGCCGAGCCTAGTTGAAGAAAAAAAGAAAAAAAGAATGTTAAGAACCTATATAAAATTAAGTAGAATTACATCTGAATTAATGCCGAATTAACAGGCCAATCATATGTACAAAAGCTGAAAGAAAAAGAGGGGAGGGTAATAGAGATAAAAATTATAAAATAAAAATAAAAATTAAAATTATAAAATAAAAATTAAAGAATTAAAAATTAAAAATTGGTACATAGATCAGGTATTTCATCAGGGGGCTACACCTGATCATGTACCAAACACTGTTTCTATGCAAACTAATGCTGATGGAGAAGCTGTAGAAATGAAATGGATATAAAAAATGAAATAGATAAAAATTAAATGGATATAAAAATAATTTTTAAAAATTTTTTAAATTTTTTAAAACTCCACAAACATGAGTGAGGTAGCCCCAACGCAGTGTATTTAGATTAATAAATTATGTAACGTAGTGTATTTAGAAATAAATTGAGTCGATAGTATGTAAGAACGCAAACGCAGTGTGTTTAGTAAATTAAGTGTGTAAGAACGTAAGTTTAAATCAAAAGTATGTAAGTTAAATAATAATGAATAACAAGATAGCGGTATAGAAAAAGGAAGCAATGCAAGGTAGGGGAGGGAAAAGAAGTTAAAAATATAGAGGCGAAGATAGTGAGAATGAGAAAAGTGAGAATGTCCGAATCACCCTCGTATTACACTAATAGTTCAACGGACGGAAAAACGAAGATCAGAAAGTAGAAAGATGTAAAGAGAAGGAAAAGAGTTTAAAGCATACTAGGCAAGCTGGGTGTGTAAGTACCCAACCTCATAGAGAGGGCCTTGGCTATGAGAGTGTTAGTAGAAGTGGAAATTAATACCGCTAGCTTGTAGTGTATATTTTGAGTGATAGACATGAAATATAATAAAAAATATGAAGAGGAGAAAAATTAAATACCTATGATATTTGGCAGAAATAAGTTGAATGAAATATAATCAAGAAATGAAGTTACAAATTTGCGATCATGATTAATAAGATACAATTATGCGAATATGATTAATAAGAATGGAATGTACACAGAGGGAAAACTATGACAACGATGGTGGAGTTGCTCAGAAGAGAAGAACTGTGGGAGCCCTCTGTGGTTAAAATAGAGAAAATAAGATTGGACATAAATAAATATTGATATTAAATTACGAAAAATGAAAAGAAAAACTTAGGAAGTGAAAGAACACGAACATCGTTCTAATAGAAGTCATAATGTGTGATCACTTTCCAAGCAGTGGAAATACCACCATTCAAATGTACAACTATACAGGTATCGAATTAACCCTAATCAAGGTGGAGCAAGGTGAAACCGAATTTTTCTTTAATGAAATCAGAGAGATTTTTTATAATAAAATTTAAAAAAATTAATGGGAATGTCATTATTGCGAAGTTTGGTATAAAGATTATTTAAAGCACCAGCGAAAAGTGATTGATTGCTAATAATATTAGCCAAACGGATAATTTGTGTGTAGATTATATTTTTATGAACCTTAATCGAAATGTTCGAGTTCCAATTTGTTAAATAGATAATATTAAAATTAAATTCGCTTCTTTTGTCGAATAGTTCCAAATTGTGACGAAGAGGAGGACTATTTAGAGTAATACTTAAATCTAGAAAATTTGCATGTTGGTTGCCAAGGTTTTCTTTATTGAGAGTGAGTTCAGTTGGATATATGGATTTAGCAATATTTTCAGAATGAATGTTGAGAATAAGAATGTCATCAACATAGCGGAATGCATAAAAATTAAGGTTCGGATTGTTATGCATATATAGATGTTCGTAATAATGAAGAAATAGATTAGCTACTATGCTAGAAATTTGTGAACCCATGGGAACTCCTATGGATTGTTTATAAGCATATTTACCATCGTAGATAAAATTGTTTAGAATACAGAGGTTGATATAGTTATTCCAAGTAACCTCATCTGTTGGTATAACGTTTTTGTATTTGAGGAACAATTGATGAAGTACATTAACAATCAAGTGATGCGGTAAGGAGGTAAATAAGTTGGTGAAGGCATATGTTTCAATACTAAATATGCTGGAATATGTATTGGAATTGGAATTAAAAATTTTGATGATACTGTGGTTATTGTTAATGATCCAAGTGGAAGGGGTATTGATAAGAATGGTAATTAATAATTTGAAAAATTGTTTACCTGGATGATAACAGCCACTTTTTTTGGCACTAGTGATGAATCTGAAGCCAACTGGATGTTTATGGAATTTGGCTATCATATACAAGAAAGGCAAAGTAGAATTGCGAATTTTGGTATGCAATTTTTTATGCAAGGCTATAATTTTTTTGATGATTGTATTGATGCCGAGATTACAGCGTAAAAAGGTGGAGCTACTTTCTACTTCCTTTTTGAGGGTGGTGTAATAAAATTGCTTGCAAAAGAAAGCAAAGTTATTAGAAGCCTTATCTACCGGAGTGATAATAAATTTTTGTTGTAAATCTGAGATGGCTTTTTTCAGGTTAAAGTACTTGATATGCGAATTATTGTAAAGGTAGTAAGTTTTAGAAATAATTTTTTTAATGTCCTGAAATGTAACATTTATCCAATTATAAAAAGCTTCGTGGGGTATTGTATATTTATATGCTAACTTGTTGCAAAAGTTCAAGATATTCAGATAAATATATATTATTGAGGTTGGCCTTATGGACTGGTCTGAATTTAAAACCTTTTTCCATAGCGGACTTGAGTGGAATGTTGTTAATAATGTCCAGGTTACCAGTAATAATATGTTTATGATGTTGATCAACGTAAGGAGCATATATGGGATCATCACAATGACATGGAAGAGCTAAAGCTTGCAACGTGCCTAAATTAGTAGCTAGAGTTTTATAATTACAAATTTTGAGTCCAATAGGAGATTCATATTTGAAGCAGTGATGGATCTTGAACTTGAAATTATTATAAAATGGGAGAAAATTATTACGATTATTAAGTAAATAATGCCAAGGAATTTTATCGCACCAACTGTGAATAAATTTAATAGTACAGTATTCATTACTGTATGTAGTAATGCGACCTAGTCTAAAGAGAGAGATATCTAAAATAATATGCTTAAGTTGAATATTTTTACATTTAAAATTGCTAATAAATAAAGTTAAGGCTTTTAGTATAGAGTTTTTGATATTAAAGAGAAAAAGAGAAATGTTGTGTACATCGAGTATGGTATTGTCCCAGGAGTTAATAATATTACGAAAATTGTGCCGAATATGCCTATGATGACGATTTGATTTATTTCCACGTTTGTATCTACGCTTATTGTTATTGAAGAAATGACTGAGATGGAATAAATTGTAAATGCAGTGGCTGGTGTTTAAACAACCATTGCTTAAAAGAGTTTTGTTAAAAAATCTATTGTTTAGGCCGTAGGGATATAAAGATTTATGAGTGCACATAAATAGATACTCATAATAATCACGAAGAACGTTGTCATTGATAATGGCAAGTATTTTAATTTTAACGTTGTTGAAGCCATGGTGGTGAAAATGGAAAAGTTCTATTTCAGTATCTAAAATAGTATCAAGTAAAAGATTTTTACTTTTAGATCTGTGCCCATTAATTCTGATGTTAAGAGAATTTGTGGTTTGGCCTACGTATTTAACATTGCAAATATTGCATATGAGCAAATATATGACGTTTTTAGTTTTACAAAAAGGAGGATAAATAGAGTTAGATTTGGATTCGGAGTTATCCATCATGGGACAAGTGAGGCATCGTTTATCTAAACATTTTTGAAAAAATAAATTTTGGTTTAAAATATGTGTATTGTACTCAGGTTGGTTAGGGTTAAGGGAATAATTCTCCTGTTTAATATTTAACACTACATCCTCAGGAGTGGGATGTAGCGCAACACGTTTTCTAGCTGAACTAGGGGCAACACAGTGCTGACTCGCCGTATTATTTAAAGAGACGTAGTGCATGACAAGTGGGGTAAAAATTAAATAGGGCAAATTGTGTTAGAAACGAATCCATCTAAAGGGAAGGAGTGGGGGTTGCATTTAAAGGTAGCCACGCGCAAAGCTGCAGATAGCTAAAATTAAATGAAATACATGAAATATGAAAACGAAGAAGTGGAAAAAAAGGAAAAACAGGAAAAACAGTACGTGTACCTGAATGCGCAAAGCAGCAAAACAGGATACATGTATATAAATAAGTGTCATCGATGAAAGTAAAATAAAATAAAATAAAAATAAAAATAAATATAGATGGAGAAGTTATTAAACACAAAATGCTGAGCCTAGTTGAAGAAAAAAAGAATGTTAAGAACCTATATAAAATTAAGTAGAATTAAATCTGAATTAATGCCGAATTAACAGGCCAATCATATGTACAAAAGCTGAAAGAAAAAGAGGGGAGGGTAATAGAGATAAAAATTATAAAATAAAAATTAAAGAATTAAAAATTAAAAATTGGTACATAGATCAGGTATTTCATCAGGGGGCTACACCTGATCATGTACCAAACACTGTGTTTCTATGCAAACTCATGCTGATGGAGAAGCTGTAGAAATGAATATAAAAAATGAAATAGATATAAAAATTAAATGGATATAAAATTTTTTAAATTTTTTAAGACTCCACAAACATGAGTGAGGTAGCCCCAACGCAGTGTATTTAGATTAATAAATTATGTAACGTAGTGTATTTAGAAATAAATTGAGTCGATAGTATGTAAGAACGCAAACGCAGTGTGTTTAGTAAATTAAGTGTGTAAGAACGTAAGTTAAATAATAATGAATAACAATATAACAAGATAGAGGTATAGAAAAAGGAAGTAATGCAAGGTAGGGGAGGGAAAAGAAGTTAAAAATTTCATTAAAGAAAAATTTCATTAAAGAAAAATTCGGTTTCACCTTGCTCCACCTTGATTAGGGTTAATTCGATACCTGTATAGTTGTACATTTGAATGGTGGTATTTCCACTGCTTGGAAAGTGATCACACATTATGACTTCTATTAGAACGATGTTCGTGTTCTTTCACTTCCTAAGTTTTTCTTTTCATTTTTCGTAATTTAATATCAATATTTATTTATGTCCAATCTTATTTTCTCTATTTTAACCACAGAGGGCTCCCACAGTTCTTCTCTTCTGAGCAACTCCACCATCGTTGTCATAGTTTTCCCTCTGTGTACATTCCATTCTTATTAATCATATTCGCATAATTGTATCTTATTAATCATGATCGCAAATTTGTAACTTCATTTCTTGATTATATTTCATTCAACTTATTTCTGCCAAATATCATAGGTATTTAATTTTTCTCCTCTTCATATTTTTTATTATATTTCATGTCTATCACTCAAAATATACACTACAAGCTAGCGGTATTAATTTCCACTTCTACTAACACTCTCATAGCCAAGGCCCTCTCTATGAGGTTGGGTACTTACACACCCAGCTTGCCTAGTATGCTTTAAACTCTTTTCCTTCTCTTTACATCTTTCTACTTTCTGATCTTCGTTTTTCCGTCCGTTGAACTATTAGTGTAATACGAGGGTGATTCGGACATTCTCACTTTTCTCATTCTCACTATCTTCGCCTCTATATTTTTAATTTCTTTTCCCTCCCCTACCTTGCATTGCTTCCTTTTTCTATACCGCTATCTTGTCATTCATTATTATTTAACTTACATACTTTTGATTTAAACTTACGTTCTTACACACTTAATTTACTAAACACACTGCGTTTGCGTTCTTACATACTATCGACTCAATTTATTTCTAAATACACTACGTTACATAATTTATTAATCTAAATACACTGCGTTGGGGCTACCTCACTCATGTTTGTGGAGTCTTAAAAAATTTTAAAAATTTTTAAAAATTATTTTTATATCCATTTAATTTTTATATCTATTTCACTTTTTATATTCATTTCTACAGCTTCTCCATCAGCATGAGTTTGCATAGAAACACAGTGTTTGGTACATGATCAGGTGTAGCCCCCTGATGAAATACCTGATCTATGTACCAATTTTTAATTTTTAATTCTTTAATTTTTATTTTATAATTTTTATCTCTATTACTCTCCCCTCTTTTTCTTTCAGGTTTTGTACATATGATTGGCCTGTTAATTCGGCATTAATTCAGATGTAATTCTACTTAATTTTATATAGGTTCTTAACATTATTTTTTTCTTTTTTTCTTCAACTAGGCTCGACATTTTGTGTTTAATAACTTCTCCATCTATATTTATTTTTATTTTTATTTTATTTTATTTTACTTTCATCGATGACACTTATATATATATATATATATATATATATATATATATATATATATATATATATATATAGATCTTCACAGCGAGTTGACAGAAGCCATTAATGAGGGACATGAAGTTCTAACACCCTTGTCGAATAGAATAAACCGAGCACAGCTGTTATGTGATTCCACAGCAGACGACTCAAGAGACAGCGTCTCCTTACTACTGATCACGTTGACAACTAATCATGCGGTGTCAGCAACACGGTAGTTGGACACTGGAGGTCTGAAAACAAATGTGTTGGTTGGATGAGTCCAAATACCTGATACAATGCGCCTTCATGGGTGGCGCAAGCGACACGAGTCCAAGGACCCATAGTGAAAATGCGCGGTATTCAGGCAGGTGGCGGTGGCTGCTTAATATGAGACATGTTTTGCTAGTAAGAACTATGACCCCTGGGGCGTGTGGACCAAAGTTTTATTGGTGACTTGTACCGGCAGCACTCAGTAGTCAGTAAATTATACGAGCGGCTGCTCCACATGCGGATACAGAACCACTACAAAAGGGCAGACGTGGCAGCTAAAAATCAGTTTGGCTTTAAACCAGGATCCTCTACGGTGGATGCCCTTGGAGATATGCTTAGGAAAGCACAAGAGTGCAGGAAAAAATATCTATTGGTCATTTCAGTCGATTTTGCCGGGGCGTTCGACTCACTTTGGTGGCCGAGCGTCCTGAACAGACTGAGAGAAGCTGCAGTACCAATCAACTTATACAAAGCAATGGAAGACTACCTTTTCAGGCAGAAGAGTGGAAATAAATACAAATTATCAAAATATCACAAGAAACATACATAGGGGATGTCCACAGGGGTCTGTCTTGGGTCCTCTCATTTGGAACATGGTCTTGGACGATTTCCTGTGCCAGGACTTGGGGCTGGCTGAGGTCTAGGCCTTTGCGGACGATCTCACTGTTACTATTGAGGCAGATTCCAGAGTCCAACTGGAAAACATCGGTAATCAGGCAATGCAGAAATTACAATACTGAGTCACGAAAAACCAGCTAAAAATTGCACCGACGAAAACCATATCCATCTTGCTGAAAGGAACTGTTTAGGTACAGCGTCCGCCCCAAATAAAAATAAATGGCCTAACCATCAAACTCACCAATCAAATGAAGTACTTAGGAGTTATCTTAGATAATAACCTATCCTTCATACCCCACCTAAAACACATAAGAATGAAAATAAGAAGATACTCAGCCCTAGTGGCTCGGATTACGAGGAAGGACCGGGCAATAACCTACGCAGCTGCAGTATGGTACACCAAAACATCACTGGTACCCAACAAGAAAATCCTGGACACGACGCATAGGACCATCCTACTGACAACCACACGAGCTTGCCCCACGGTAAGCACACCTACACTGCAGGTGCTTGCTGGAGCGCTACCCCTGGATTTAGAAGCTGTGAAAGCAGGACTATACCTGTACTCAAAGGGAGTGGCCGCAAATCATCAGGACTTCACAATCAACCCAGCAAGCAGTCAGAAAACGGAAAGAGCACGGCTACAGACATACCTCCTTCAGGAGTGGCAACAAAGATGGACAGAGACGACAAAGGGCGAGATCATTCGTAAATTCTTTCCAGAACTGAACAAAATATAACCAAGGCAACCGGGCTGATTCTTCCCGGGCTTGCACCTGACCTCGAGGACCTTACTCACAGGACATGGATCCTTCAACCAGAAACTGTTCGGCTTCGGCCTCGCCGATGACCCAAATTGCCCGTGAGGGGAGGTCAAAAGCTGAGACCACCTGCTTTACGACTGCCCATAATACGAAGACCTCAGATGCACCCTCATCACGAAAATCCATTTCCTCCCCAAAGGAATGTCGCTAGTGTCATTGTTAGTACGGTTGACGTTTTAGTATGCTGCACTTCATTTAATATCCTAATGTATTCATTGTGCTTTATTAATTCAGTTGTTGTCCAGAAATTGTCAGTAAGTGATTCCCTAACTGGCTATAAATTTTAATAGTTTTGTAAACTGTTAAATATTAGTTTATTACCTTTGTAATATTGTTAGGCCTAACTCAGGAATCGCTGACTGTCTCGTTTAACCCTAGTTAGTTGTTGGCGCATTGGCTTCTGTGGCTATAATACACCTCCCAAGGTTTTTGCAGTACTCTGATCCAAGTCCGAGGCGGGATTTGAGCCCACGACCTTTGGGTTTCCAGGCAGGCACTTTACTCACCTGGCTAGCCCAATCGGCTATTTAAACTAGGGCGCTGAATACCCTGACCAGTGTAATCACGCGAATAGTGAGCTCCGTGGAAAAGGTTATTTTTATTGTGAAAAACATCGAATTTCTGATTACAAATGGTGTTGGAAGAAAGAGGAAATTGGACTGGATATACAGGTGACCTTTTGTGACTTTTCGTTAACTATATTTAGAGATATGAACGTTTTTAAGAAATTTTCCTATGTAAACCAGTACAGCAATATGCTGGCAGCATGTTTAGAATAATCGTTTTGATTAGAGCTGACCAAACTTTGGAAGCCCTAAAAACCTACAAAATAATCTCTCTTTGCCCTATATGCGTGTAGCAGGCATTGTTCACCAGCAGATTACAGCCACAAACTGATAAAAAGATTGACAAATTCGATAATCCGCACATCCGATTATCCGGAACCTTTGCTGATATGGATAGCAAAAATCACAAACTTAAAGAAACTCAGCCAAAGAGGCAGGACGACGAGATAATCCCCCTAGAACAACAGGAGGACACAGAAGACGCCTGTCCAGGGACCCCCCCCCCCAAACACAAAGCAAGCGTGAAAACAAAAAGTTGTTAACAGCGAAAATAGAGCTTGGAACGCGCTCCCAAACTGAGAATAATGACACTCAGGAAAATGTCAATGCGAACAAAGAAACAAACAACGAAAAGCAGCAGGAAACTCCCCCCATGGATCCCTCCCTACCGGTGGGCACTGTCTATGAAAAGTCACTGGCACTCAAAACAGCACTGGAATCAATATTTAAAGAACCGAATAACCACCCTTGTGAGGTCGCAAATCGTCACAATCTTTAACAAGATGGAGACTATCCTTTTCAAGACATATGTTGAAAATGAAAAGGTCACCGCGAGGCTGCAGGCCTATAAGGACTGTGGGGCAAATAAAATGCAACAGCGTGCTCCCACATATGCTGAAACGCTGAGGAGTAACCAAAATCAGGGAAAACAAACTCAAAAAGGAAGCAACCTCTCTTGATGACACCCAACTTGGTTGTGCTCAGACCTGTGGCCACAGATGGCCCCCAGGAAAAGAGAACTAGTGAAGAAATAAAGACAACTGTGATGAAGGAACTAAAGGATGACCTCAAAGCTACTAAGATAAAGTCCATCCGGAAAACGAGGAATGTAGGACTCGTTATTGAAACGGAGGGAAACGAAGACATACAGACGATAATGGATAACCCAAAAATTGCCACCTTGGGTTTGACTGCAGAATTGCCAAAAAAGAGAGGACCTGCTATCATTGTCTTTGACATTGACAAAGACCTAACCCCGGAACAGTTAGCCACAGAGATCATAAACAGAAATCTGAGACCGACCCCCCAGCAACTACAGGAACAGCGAACTCTGGCGCAGCCCAGGTACTCCACCAGATCTAGGGCAGGACCAAACAGAAACTGGGTTCTAGAGCTGGCCCCGACTGTCTGACAGCAACTAAAGAATCAAGAGAGAATCTACATTGAATGGGGATCCCACCGATTCCGGGAGCATGTGGCAGTCCCGAAATACTTCCGGTGTTGTAAATACGGCCACACAACCCATACGTGTACACAAACAGAATCAACCTGCGGTCACTGCTCTGGCAGGGGACATGAATATAAAACATGTACAAACAAGGAGCAAGATCCAATCTGTACAAACTGCAAGGCAGGGAAAATGGACCATTCGCATTCTATCAGAGACCCGAACTGTCCAGTTTATCTTAAAGTAAAAGGGTTATACCAGTCACGAATCGACTATGGAGAGACGCCCTAAAGAGTACAATAGATCCAAAATTGCAATAATACAGCATAACGCGCAGAGAGCTAGAGCAGTGGCCCTGCAACTTAGGGTCATAGCGGACGAGGAAGCAGCTGACGTCCTACTACTACAGGAAACATATACCCACTCAAAACTAGTGTGCGGATATCCGGCTGCATACAAATTAGTCCATGACGAGAGTGACACCCCTTGGGCTGCGGCTGTGATCCGCAATCCCAATTATACTGTGACTAAAGTAACACAGCTTTGTGCACCCTGGGCGGCGTATGCCCATATCTTAACGCCATTGGGCCAAATCTATGCTGTTGTCCACGGGAAACTTTGCAGGTTACGTTGATGAGTGGATCGTCAGAGACTCGTGGACGACTTCCGACCACAGGGTTATTACCTGCCAAATCAGAAGATCATTAAACAGGCTACTGATACCTAAACAAACACTAAATCGCTTCGCCATCCACTGGGCGAACTGGGAAAGGTTCAGAGAGGTCTTAATGCCTGCTGCGGCCCAACACATGGACACAACAAACCAGAATGGGGACCCAGACGAGAATCAAAAGAGGGTAACGGAAATAATACTTGCGGCGAGTGAAGCATCAATGAAGAGGAGAAATCCCAAACCGGGAGCAGTCCCGTGGTGGACTCACGAGATCCAGCAACTCAAAGGGGAGACCATGAGAAGAAGAAAATTCTTTCAACGGGCAAGACGCACATGGCCTGCTGCTGAGGTCCAGATACTAAAGGAACGCTATAGAGAAGCAAGAAACAGATATACGGATGCGATAAACAAGAGCAAACAAAGAGCCTGGGAAAACTTGGCAGGCATAACAGGAAATAATGAGCCATGGGGGGTAGTCTGTAGGATAATCACAAACAAACTCCCCAGGGGGGAAGTTATTTCTACCACATTGACACCACAGGGGAGCCAAACCACCACATGGCAACAGTCAATCACAAATATTCTGGGCACTATTTTCCCGGAGACTGCCATGCCTACTTCACCTGAACAGCATAGAATATGCCAAGAAAATGACATATACACCACTGACTCCCGTGAACCACCGTTCACGCTAGATGACATCAAATCCGCGGAAAATCACGTAAGAAATAATAAGTGCCCCGGCCTCGATTATCTCGAACCGGAAATTATCAAAAATGTAACGGATCTGACCCCCGAACTCTTCCTAAATCTGTTTAACAACTGTTTGCATCAAGGCATCTTCCCAAGAAACTGGAAGACTGCTGACTGAAGCTGATCCCAAAAACACCCACGAAGCCTCCACAACAGCCAACCACCTACAGACCGATAGCTTTGCTACCAGTGATCAGCAAACTATTTGAGAGAATGCTGTATTCCCGAATTGACACACATTACAAGAGTGCTGAACTGCACATGTCTACCCAGTTCGGCTTTAAGCCCGAGTCTTCGACAGTAGAGGCACTTAGACATCTGCTGTACGGTGTGGCCAGTTCCAACAGTAAATACTACCTAATCATCTCCATAGATTTTGCCGGGGCTTTCGACACCATTTGGTGGCCAAGTGTCCTGGCAAGGCTAAGGCGGGGCAACCTTCCCTGCAATTTGTATCTCACTATCAAGTCTTACCTTACCGACAGGAGTACTAGTGTCGTGGCACCCTATGGTAGGGTAAACCGCCGTGTCTGCAGGGGTTGCCCCCAGGGTTCTGTCCTGGGGCCGCTGTTGTGGAACATTGTCTTGGATGAGTTCCTGGCCATGGACCTTGGTGACGTCCGTTTGGACGTCACCAAGGTCCAAGCTTTTGCCGACGACTTAATCTTGAAAATTGCTGCCGACAGTAGAACCCAGTTGGAGGTAAAAGCAAGCCATGCCATCAAGATACTACAGGACTGGACCACCTTACACTGCCTAAAAATCTCACCAACTAAGACATCCTCAATCTTACTGAAAGGCACCCTTGACCTGCACAGGCCGCCTCAAATAAAGGTGAACAACACCACAATGAAACTCCAAAGCCAGCTTAAGTACCTGGGGGTGATATTAGATTGTAATCTTTCCTTTAAGCAGCATCTCACACATCTAAGAACAAAGATAAGGAAGTACTCTGCACTGTTAGCACGTGTGGTCCGTCGTGACTGGGGACTTAAACGTCGCGTACTCTCCTTATATTATAAAACGACATTCCTACAAGCTACAATATACGCCTCTGCGGTTTGGTATCACAAGGCATCAACCTCGGTTTATTTATTTATTATAATTATTTATTTTTATTTTATTTATTTATTTTTTTTTTTTTTGGTCCTAGCCACTGAAATCTCAGGAAATTAGGTGGCAGGACCTGCCAGAGTAACTTAAGCCTACTGGGTTCCTGGTCTGCCTCCACGGGGCTAAGGTGGGGCAACTTGGGCCTCAGCAGGGGTCCAGCGGCTAAACGACCAGTGAACAACGGTACACAGCACTACACATATACAATATCCATACACTTTTAAATCTCTGGCATTTCCAGTGAACTGGTACACCCACAATGAAAACTACGCGGAGATGGGGGAAACCCCTGGTGCCGTCTGACACTAAATACACCTTACACCTTACCGGCAGCTCTTAAGAGACCATTTGCACCTTGCTATGGTCTTCCGGACAGAAAGAGGATCTTCCAAAATGATAATGCACCGTGTCATCAGGCCCAAACTGTGCACGAGTGGTTAGAGGAACACAGTGAACATCTTTATTGGCCTCGAAATTCACCGTGAGATATTTCGGAACCGGAAGTTGCGCAACCGCCATCTATTCCAACACTGTGGTATGCCAGGCAGGCAGCATTCTTGCAGATACCTAAGGACGTCTTCAGGCATCTAGTTGAGTCAGCGACTAGCCGAATAGTGGCTGTTTTCCATCCGAATGGTGGCCAACACGATATTAGGTAGGTGGTCATAATTCAGTGATCATTCAATGTATATGGAAGCAACTTGACTTTGCAACGAGTTGACCCGGGATTACAGTTATTTCAAGTGGAAGGCTAACGGCCATTTATTTAAATGATATAGATTGAGTTATCTTTAAATTATATAGATGAAGCTATCTTTAAATGATATTGATAAAGCTATCTGTTTTGTCTCAGTGTTGTCACTAGAGGTCGCCTGCTATCTGATGAGGGACCAGTTAGTTCTGAAACAGCTTCTCATAATAGTCTTTTAATTGTATATGATTTTTGTTGAGTCTGTCTGTTTAAAAGTAATGCATTACCAGGGTAACTCGTTACAAAAGCAAGTTTGTTCTGGTATAAGAATTAAGACCTGCATTATCAATGTAATCTAAATCCTGTTGACCACAATAGATGATGAAAGGACAAAGGTTCCTGCATAAACATATTTTCTCTGAATCTCTCTTTTTTAGTGCCATCTCTTATTTGGCTGGTCACATAACTAGCGTAATCTGGTGACTTCGACGTCATTCCAGGACAGCTGAGAACAAAAGGAGAAAATGTCCAGTGCGACTTAAAAATATGCTTTATTAAATCTGTGGTTAATTCCTTCCATGAATAGATATTTAATGATGCGCACAAAAATAGACTCAATACAACCAAGGTTTTTGGGTCACCATTATAATTAGCCATACTGATCGCCAATGAATGATTAAGGTAAGGAGATAAACAACAGGAGGTTCAGGTTCACTCAGTTGGCAATCCACTACTCCTTACTGAAGCTGTGGAAAAGATGGTCAAAGGATTCCTCCAACGTCCCCTCTAGCCATTGGAGGAATCATATGCTGTACTGAAGTCATGTGACCATACTGGCCGTATTTTCGAGTACCTTGTATCGATTTCTGTAATGTGATCTTTTTGGCAATTCTCTTTCAAGTTCATCCTATGTATATTCAATTGGATTGAGATTCAAGGATTGGGCTAGCCAAGGCCGATTCTGAGGTTATTTTTGTTCTTTAAACCATGCTTCTTTCACATTTTTGGGGCTGTGGATGGCTTCATTGGCATCTTGATATTACTTCTCTCCATAGGGGTAAAAATTCCTCACTGATGCTCGGATATGGCCTAGCATTTACATTGTACTCCAATGAGATCAGGATGCCAAAAATATGTTACAAAAATCTCCCATTCCATTACCTCTTTATCAGAGCCTGTATTGTCTATACAAACCGGATGGTTCAAATGTCTCGTTCTTTCCTGGAAATAGCATAGCCATATTTTCCGGTTGGTGTCCTCCGAACGTCTTCTTCTCCTCTATTGCATTCCGTGTAGGGTTTTTCCGAGTGGTTCGAGTACTAATACCGTGTAATATTCCTGCATTAAGTTCAAATGTTCATGGTTCCGTCATTTAGTGATGATCACACTTAGTAATAAACTCCAGACGTCGAGCACCTCGGTTTACAATCTTACATTTTCAGATGGAGTTGTGTCTGTTCATCGATGTTTCCGATTGTTTTTGCATTCGCTAAAGACTCGAATGACATCAGTCTCTGACTACTCGACAGATGCAGCTGTGCTTTCTGCTGTAGATATGCTAAACGTGCACCAACAATCTCACCTCTTTGGAAGTCTGTGAACTTCTATCCCTTCTTCTTCTTAATAGGTGTACTGATTTGGACGCCTACGAAGAAGTAGGTGTCCAAACCAGTATACATACTAAGAAGTCCTAATCGCAGAGAGGTCACCTACCCATATGCCCTCTTCGAATTACATCTTTTTAAATAGATTGTTAAATATAGCCATGGTCCTTATAAAGTGGCCAGTAGAGTAGAAATAAATACCATTGTACAGATTTCTAAAGCTTTATATATATAAACTGTGATATTAGGGTTACCCAAGAACAACCCATCCATCGGTGTAAACGTGTCCGTAAATTGTTTGTGTTCCCTGATTGGTTTGCCTATTTTGCTGGATGAAAAACTCGAGTTTCTGGAAGAAAAGCTGAGGCCGACTGAGCTTTTCGCAAAGTTAGGTGTCAGATTACCTCTCCAACTCGGGACCGCTATTCCGAGGCTCTCATGCGTACTGAAGAAAGGAGACGCCTGTTAATTTCTGGCTAGCCGCGTCTACTCTACCACCTTCTGGGACAGCTGCACCTGGAGGATTCCCGTATATCATCTCTGGTCATCTCTACAGCTGTTCCTTCTTTATGCACGCCTTCACCTTGCCGACTGTTTTCTCCCTAGCAGACTATTGCGCACCCAGGACCTGAATGTCGATCCGAAGAAGTTTTGTCACGATAGCGTATACAGACGAGAATATTCGGCCGAGGCTGCTGATACCAGAGGACCTAGTAGAGGTAGGCTTAGGAAACCAACCATGAGGGAAAATCACCACACACCTAAGACTTCTTGGTAGCTATCTGGAGATGAACCATTATCTGTGATATGACCAGCACGATCTGCTGACCTGGATCCTATAGAAAGTTCTTAGGAAACATAATGCTGGACTCGAACTTCCTGTCCAATCTTTCTTTAGTGAGAAGTGCTCCTCTTGCGGACTAGTAGACCAGACCTTTCTCCTTAGAAGTCTTAATCCTCATCGACAACATACAGCATCGTTATGAATTCTGTATCTCAGCGAGGAATGTCCCGGAATTAAATGCTTAGGCATTCTCTTACTGGAAACCACCTTAAGATCTCAACTCGCTATAGTCTTACGGTAGTTTCAATAATGTCTTTACCTCACCATTCTATCAATAGATGATGGCGTCCCACATCATGCTTTCGAATGTTGGCCATCACTGAATCTCAAAGAGAAAAAACGTAGTTCTTCGCTAAAGACAATACTACATTATTCTTGTATCTATGCAACTCTTTTCTCCTGCTCCACTGCACAAGCTAACGACAATGGGACTGCATCAGAACCAGAAGGGGAAATGGACAGAGAATGCGTCCATTTCCTGACACAGACGCAGACAGGAAATGCTTTGCGGTGTTGAAAGTACGTTAGATTCATTAGGTGGTAAATGTGCCAAAGTACCTTTCACTACACATTGTTGCCAAGCGTTCAACCATTCAGGCTTCATGATTCACACGAACGACAATTGCCACGGTGACCGTCCAGCTTCTGACATCTCAATGATCCGATTATTTGAAAGGGATCGGATCATTTGGTTCCTTAGCATATTGAAGGCATTGCACACTCTTAGACGGTCATTCGCTTACATGTTTACTTTCATACACATCTTTATAGTATCTTCATAATCTTACGTCAGGGCGGTTACTGGGTCTATCAGTTTGATATACTAATCATTTAGGTCCATATATGTTTCAGAGAAATCCATCCATTCTTTGTAGTTTAATGATCAGCTTAGTCCACGAAGAGGTGTGTTCCTGAGGGCACGAAAGTCCTAGAGATAAAGTGAAAGAGTGGTATCTGAGGATGGTAAGGGTAGAACAAATACCAATCATACAGTTCCACAGACCAAGCAATGCTGATGAGAGATTGACTATTTCTGGAAGTGAACTTACACGAGCTTAGTGTAAGTTCGCTCGTGAAGTAAGTTCAGTCTAAATGGTAGTAAGTTGGACTGAAGTAAGTTCAGTCCAAGTCTTGGTAAATATAGCTCCCCCACATTTGACGTTAGACATGTATGTAAGTTCAGTCTCGTGAAGTGATAGTAGTGTGTTTCCGCACTTAGGGAGGAAACACACTTCTGTCACTCCACGAGATTACACTTGTATGCATCATCATCATCAGCCATTTTCAATCCACTGCAGGATGAAGGCCGCTACAGCAACTCTCCAGTTCCTTCTGTTTTGAGCACTGGCCATCCATTTACTACCCACAAACTCATGAATTTCATCTGTCCATCTCCGTCGTTGTCTTCCAGGTTTTCTTCTAGCTCCTCTTGGGTACCATTCTGTTATTTTCTTAGTCCATATGTCATCATGTCTTCGAGCTATGTGTCCTGCCCAAGACCATTTTAGTTCTTTAGTTTTGATAAGAATGTCCTTTAGTTTTGATAAGAATGTCCTTTACTTGAGTTTGCTGCCTAATCCATGTGTTTCTCTTCTTATCTAACAGTCTGATTCCCAATATAATTCGTTCCATTCTTCGCTGTGTAGTTCTTAGCTTCTCTTCCATTCTTTTGGTGAGTGCCCAAGTTTCACTTCCATAAGTCCTGGTGGGGAGTATACATTGATTCATTATTTTACGTTTCAGACAAACTGGGATATTGCTCTTCAGTATGTGACTATATTTCCTGAATGCTATCCATCCAAAATTTATTCTTCTCTTGACTTCCAGCCATTTATCATTATTACAGCTAATAACTTGTCCCAGATAAGTATATGACTCCACCCTTTCAATTACTGTTTCTTCAATCATTATTTCCCTTTCCGTGGCATACTTGTTGATCATTACTTTTGTTTTAGCCATATTCATCTTTAGTCCAAAATCCTTACTAACTGTGCATAACTGATTAAGATTTTCCTCTAATTCTTTGGGATCGTGGCTTATGACCACAATGTCATCTGCAAATCGTAAATGGTTTAGGTACTCTCCGTTCACATTGACTCCTTTCTGCGACCAGTCTAATCTTCTGAAAGCTTCCTCAAGGGCAGCAGTAAACAGCTTCGGAGATATTGTGTCTCCTTGTCGAACTCCTTTCTCGATTTTAAATTTCCTACTGTTTTTGTCTAGTATAATAAAGGAGGTAGCACTCTCGTATATTTTCTTCAAAATCATAATATATGGGGTATCTATGCCTTGTCTTTCCAGTGCCCGAAACATTGCCTTATGCTGTATGGAGTCAAATGCCTTTTCATAATCCACAAATGCCAGGCATAATGGTGTTTTATATTCATTTGCTTTCTCCATTAGCTGTGATATTACATGAAGGTGATCCATAGTTGAGAATCCTGTCCTAAAGCCAGCTTGCTCTTTTGGTTGATTCTCATCAAGTATTCTTTCTAATCTGTTAGTAATGATCTTTGTGAACAACTTGTAGATGTGGGATAACAAGCTAATTGGTCTATAATTTCCAATTTCTGATTTATCTCCTTTCTTATGTAGCAAAACTATGATTGCATTATCCCACCCCTTAGGTCACTCCAATATGATTCCACTACAATATTATTCCATTCCAATGCTGTCACAACTTTTATAATGCATTTTGTGAAGAGTCTTACCTGTTTTTGTGTTATGTCTCTTAATCCCAATTTTAACAACTCTACAGTAACTTCATCTTCCCCCGGGGCTTTCTGATACTTCATTTTCATCAATGCATGTTCTACCTCATCAGGAAGGATATCAGGTAGGTTGTATGTGTTACTAATTTTCGGTCCATCTTCCCCACTGCTGGCGTCATTCCCTCGCTCCTTGTTTAACTCTCTATAGTAGTCTTCTGCTATTTGAATTATGCCTTCTCTGCTATTTACAAGTACACCATCGGTATTTTTCCGTTTCAATATCATTTGTCTTTCTGTATTACTGCTCATGGCTGCTGATTTAAATCCTTTGTTTTCTCTTAATGCTTGTTCTACTTTTCTTCTGTCAAATCTTCTTATGTCCTCTCTGAGTCTCTTTCTAATGGCTTTGCATAACTCATTATATTCTCAATTTTCTCCCTGTCAAGTGTTTTTCTTGCTCTTCATTTGTCGTCTTCGATTCATCCTAACAAGTGTTACTTGACTAATTTTTTCTTCTTTGGATTTCTCTTTCCCTATAGGTTTCTTGGGCTTTATCACTTTCAGAAAGTTGTGATATTCCTCGTCGATATCTTGGTCCTGAGCAGTCTGCAGAAGCTCAAACGTGTTCTTAAGTTCCAGTACATACTGCTTTTTCTCCTCTTCTGTTATCTCAAAGACCTTTGTGTTATTTACTCGAGTCAGTTTTTTCCTTTCTTTTCTTACGTCTATATCAAGAGTGCATATTAGCATTCTGTGATCACTTCCAACATTTACCTTGGTCAGGACAGTAACATCATTCACGATATATCTTCTGTTAGTGAGGATTAAGTCGAATTCATTAGTTGTTAATCCATTTGGGCTCTTCCATGTCCGCTTTCTGTTCACCCTTTTCTTGAAAAAAGGGTTCATTACTGACAGTCCTTGAGATTCTGCAAATTCCACAAGTCTTTCACCTCTTTTATTTCTTTCACCAATTCCAAAATTTCCTATAGTTCCTCTTTCTGCGCTGTTTTGCCTTTTTCCAACCTTAGCATTGAAGTCCCCCATAATAATAGTGTAGTGGGTTTTCTGCTCATCTAGAAGACTCTCAATTTCGGTGTACATTCTTCCCCTTTTGGAAGTATAATAAAATTTCCAAAGATACCTCTTTTTTAACATTTGAAATGGGGAATTTGAAAAAAGCAGAAATCATGAAACAACCTGTTGAGATGATTATTTAGGAAGAAAGAACTTTACAGTGAAACAGCGACATGACGAGAGTCCCGTGACGTGATGATAGTGTGTTTCCGCCTAATATTCATGCAGCTTCATCAGGTGATGCAACATTCCCACGAAATCACTCATGATGCTTAACTTTACCTATAAAAAAAGATAACCGCACACTAACCTTTAATCTTTCTACTCTCATTATCACGAGATTTGGCTATGTAATCTGAAACATGTGCGATCTGGGGTATTTAAACAACCCTTTTAACATCTATCTTTCTTTCTAACTGGTGATATTAAATGCGCAATTCATACCTTGAGTCCAAACCCGGGATAAACACGTATTATATTTAATCACTTTTGATGGCGAGCTCAACCTAATTTGTGTTTTAGCACAGACGGTATCAGGTAAGTTTTTCTTTCTTTTTTGATAACTAGGGTGTCTTGCAGCTCAACTGTCTGCCTACGTACTTCAAGTGGTAATATAGTGAACCTAGACACCCTTGCATTGATAAGGGACGCACTCACCGTAGGATATAAAACTCAAAGCTGTTTGAAAATTTGATGGGATTACCAAAAGTTGCTGTCGTGATCAATGCTGCCAATTATTTTTAGAGTTGGGATGACTCTAAAAGACTACAAGGCTGCATTGTACGTGACACGGTTTGGATGATGTGATGGAAGAACTGAATACAGAGGGAAATGGAGCCTCTGAATTTAGACTTGTTCACTCATTTACTTCCAGCACTGGTTGCAAATTGTATGGTTGTGGATTTGTGCTCAGAACAGCTAGTTTAAACCGAGCCTCCCCCTGTCCAATTGAGCATCTGTGGGATGCTCAATTGGATT
Source organism: Mastigoproctus giganteus (assembly GCF_048544385.1). NCBI lineage: Eukaryota > Metazoa > Arthropoda > Arachnida > Uropygi > Thelyphonidae > Mastigoproctus > Mastigoproctus giganteus. The sequence goes on from NC_143585.1 coordinate 21,588,834, forward strand.
GAGATCTGGTGATTGGGGAATCCACCGCAGTCGGCTAAATTCGTGTCGTGTTCCTGAACCAGTTCTGTACAATTGAGGCCCTGTAACATGGAGCATTATCCCGTTGGAAGAACAGGAAACAATTTCTAGTAAGCTGTGTCATCGAAATAAGGCTCTGCTAGTATGAAAAGCCTCATTGTACGCCACTAAAACAGTTACCACAATCACCAGTCCTGTTCTCACCACCTTCTTGTCCTCCCATCAACGTGAAACAGGATGAACAAGGATCTGTCAGATCAGTCAATGTTTTTTCAATCCTCCACTGTCCAATGTTGGTGCTTCCTGAACTCACTTCATCGTACCTTCTTGTGCTTCATGAAATGAGTAGGTGTACCTAATGAAGTGGCCACTCAGTGTATTTTGTTCTACCGAAAAGGTTCCGCAAAGAATGAACTGATAATTGTTCTAAACTCAGGATATATATATATATAGCCTCTTGAGCGTGTGTTACTTAGGAAGAGATAAGTATATATATATATAGAGAGAGAAAAGAGACTTATAAAAAAAAGAGTATAGGAGAGAAGAGTAATAAACATTACACAATTGTAAGGTAAACGAATAAGTTTAGACAACTTAAAAGTATACAGTTTTATTAAGTGTTCTATAAAGTTATAATTTAAATATAAGGAGATAATTGTTAACTTTTAATATAAATTTTAAGTATTAATTGATAAGGAGATAACTATATTTACTTTTTACTTAAATTAAACATAGAAATTGCGCACAACTGTCAAATTCAAAGTTTTGCCATCACAATTTCTGAATTTTAAGAATGATTCCCGGTTATTAACACTGGCAATAGTTATCAGTTGCAACAGATGTATTTGACATTTGTACTTCTCGGTTGTCTACGAGTTTGCTTTATCTACGAGACAAGAATATTTATAAAATGACCTTCAGAGATCTCAGATAAGGCAACGCTCGTAGACAACCAAGACGCGTTCATCCAGTTATGTGGATACGAAGTTGCGTTCCTTGCCTGTCAATAATGTCTAATAGTTATGGTGTTAATGTATAATAATGCTTTGACTATTTTATTGTCAGTTGACACAAGATGCAGCAATATACTCCATCCAAGTGCCATAAATTGATAGAATACATAGCTTTCCGATTGACGACCATGTTTTGATCTGGTGGATGCTGAAAGAACGTTGCTTTACCAGAGTGTGCCATGCCAACTCTGAAGTGTGGCAGACGTGCTGTCTGGGTTGTTTCTCGTGGTTTGGGAGTGGACCATTGGTCGTCTTTCCAAAAACAATGAATGCCAGCGATACATGATATCCTAGACCATGGCTGGCCAACCTTTTCCTGCAGCGGACTACATATTATGTTGAAATTTCGCTGCATACCACAGTGGCAGATCCAGAAGCCAACGGAATCAATACGCTCTCTCTCTCAGCCAGGATTTGCCCTGCCGTAGCATTGATCCTACTACCCGGGTTGGCTCCCGATCCCAGTACGATAACTAGGAGTCACCGGTATTGCACTGGGTCACTCGGCTAAGAGGCCAGATGAACGACATAACCCTACATTACACTATATAAATCACATATCACTCACCCTCTCTGACCTTTAGCATTAGTAGAGGCATATGATGCAAGAACGCTAAAGGTCAGAGAGGGTGAATGATATGACATTTAGCATTAGTAGGGGCATATGATGAAAAAATGCTAAAGGTCAGAGAGGGTGAGTGATATGACCTTTAGAGGATACCGTATTCAACAAGGGAACTGATCACATGATGTGGGAACCACCGGTGCCACTATACCCTAAATATTATGTACTATATAATGTGGCATTGAAATATTGTTCCACTGGTATCAAGGGGCCTAATGTGTATTACGAGAACACTCCTCACACCATTACACCGCCATCAACAGATTGCACGTTTGAGATCTGGAAGGATGGATCCATGCACTCATGCTATTTTCGCCATATTCTTCTCCTTTGATCAACATAAAATAGCAGAAACCACGATTTATCAAACCATACAACGTTTTTCCCATCTTCCACTGTCCAGTATTCCTAAATACACTGAAAACGTACCATTTTGATTTTTTCTGACAAGAGTGGCTGGATATTATTCATGGCTAATCTCCATATACCCAGATGTAGATACTCGATAACCCCAGCAGGGTTGCAGATTCCGAGATATTCATACCAGCGAGTCCGGTATCGACTACCTGCCATGGTCACAGTCACTTAAATCTTTCTTCTTCTTCCCATTCTCGCGCAGAATTTCACACATACAGCATACCTAAGTAGTGCCACCAGCGAGAACCTTGAATATATTGCTTCCTCTGACGACACAACTTTCCTACTTTTCCAACAGTATCTTCCAGTATCGCAGCCTACTGTATCACATCAGTTATTCCTTTCCATTTCACACAAGAGGGCACTATCATCGCATACATCTACCAACTATCTCTAAGTTTATATTTAACTTACAGAAGATTTAAAATGCAAACTTTTATCAGGAAAAAATAATTTATTTTTTACCAAGTTAGAGATTTAAAATTACACACTCCTGACCCGGAACAGTCCCATTTACTATAAAAAGGCTAAGTTTGAACTAGCATTTGTAGTTCTGTGTTCGAGCCAGAATAGGACGCTTCTAAGACTGTAGTACACCGGTCTTAAAAATTTTATTTAGTTAAGAGATTATTGAGTTAAGAAATCAGTTATGCAGAGTTAGTAAGGATTTTGAACTAAAGATGAATATGGCTAAAACAAAAGTAATGATGAACAAGTATGCCACAGAAAGGGAAATAATGATTGAAAGAGCAGTAATTGAAAAGGTGGAGTCATATACTTATCTGGGACAAGTTATTAGCTGTAATAATGATAAATGGCTCGAAGTCAAGAGAAGAATAAATTTTGGATGGATAGCATTCAGGAAATATAGTCACATACTGAAGAGCAATATCCCAGTTTGTCTGAAACGTAAAATAATGAACTCCCCACCATGAATTATGGAAGTGAAACTTGGGCACTCACCAAAAGAATGGAAGAGAAGCTGAGAACTACACAGCGAAGAATGGAACGAACTATATTGGGAATCAGACTGTTAGATAAGAAGAGAAACACATGGATTAGGCAGCAAACTCAAATAATGGACATTTCATGGGTAGGACATCTTTCATGATGACAGATGGACTAAGAAAATAACAGAATGGTACCTACGATGAGCTAAAAGAAAACATGGAAGACAACAACGGAGATGGACAGATGAAATTCAAGAATTCATGGACAGTAGTAGTAGTAGTAGTAGTAGTAGTGGCACTTGATGCAAGAAAGCAAGTGTAGGAGCTTATGCAGCATCAGCCAAAAAAAAAAAAAAAAAAAATCACACCATTCCCTCCAAATGCCTGTCCAGTTCCTCCTTAAATTTATTTAACCTATCAACTTCCACAACGACAGATGGAAGTTTGTTCCAGCAATTAACCACCCGCTGGCTAAAGGCAAATTTCCGCACATCTATTCTACATCTATCCTTTCTTAATTTGAACTTATGTCCCCGTAGGTTCGTATTCTGAACAAGTGGGAGGATCCCATCAGAATTCAGCGTGCTCAACCCATTCAAGGCCTTATAGACCTCAATCAGATCACCGCGCAGGTGCCGAGTCTCCAGCCACTACAATTTGCAGAACTTAAGCCTCTCTTGGTAAGAGGATCCCTTCATTCCCCTCACCAATCGTGTTGCTCTTCTCTGTACACGCTCAAGCAAATCTACATCCTTCCTAAAATGAGGCCTCCAGACCTGTACGCAGTACTCAAGGCGTGGCCTGACCATTGCCTTATACAGAGGGACAATCACCTCCTTTTCCCTGCTAGCAAAATTCCTATATATCATTGACAAAACCCCATGACCTGCCCTAGCAGCCTGTCTACATTGCTCAGAAAACTTCATATCTGACTGCACAATTACTCCCAGGTCTTTTTCATTTTCTACCACCTTAAGTGTAGTACCACACAGTTGGTACGTTTCTCTGGGGTTACTTCTACCCATATGCAGTACTTTGCATTTGTCAAGGTTAAACTTCAGTTGCCACTTCTTAGCCCATCTGCCCAAATTATCTAGATCCTGTTGCAGTAGCACACTGCCATTACTGTCATTAACAACCCTGCCAACCTTCGAGTCATCTGCAAACTTCGACATTAAGCCTGATATACCTTCATCAATATCATTGATAAATATACAAAACAACAGTGGACCCAACACCGAACCCTGTGGGACTCCACTAATAACATTAGTCCACGAAGAGCAGCACCCATTGATTACCACCCTCTGTCTTCCTTTTATCCATTGTAGCAACTTACCCTTAATACCATTCTGCTCCAATTTGTACAGTAGTCTTCCATGCGCAACAGTGTCAAAACCTTTCCTGAAATCCAAGTATATGATATCAAAATTATTTTTTGCATCCAGTTCCTTTGTAACCACATCATAATAACCAATCAAATTTGTCAGACAAGACTTTCCCTTAACAAACCCATGCTGTGTCTGAATTATTGCTGCAGTCTTGTCTAGATGATCCTGCAATGCATCTTTAACCAGTGACTCCATTATTTTACCCGGAACAGAAGTTAAACTAACTGGTCTGTAATTACTCGTGTCACCCTTCGAACCTCCTTTGTGAATTGGGGATACATTTGCACATCTCCAGTCCGTGGAAACCTCCCCTGAATCCAAGGATGCTCTCATAAATATGGCTAAGGGTTTGCTTAGTTGCTTTGCCGCCTCCTTTAATATAACTGGATAGATCCCATCCACCCCAGGTGCCTTTCTTATGTTTAACTTCAACAATTTCTCCTCCACTTTGCTCTCAGTTATTACAAAATCATTAAGCACACTGCTACAATTTGATAACCTTCTTCCATTTTCAAATTGTAATAATTCCTCATGTGTGAATGTAGAGGCAAAATACTCATTCAGTTTGTTTGCTATCTGAGCAGGATCATCAACAGTCGAACCATCGATGTCAAGTGGACCAATCATATTCATCCCCTTCCTTTTAGAGTTTATATAAGTAAAGAAATCCTTGCTGTTTTTCTTAGCATCTTTTGCCAAAGATTTCTCGTAATCCGCCTTTGCCTGCCGAATCTCCTTTGTGACCTGATTACAGACTAGCTTATATCTGCTACAGGCTTCTGCGTCGCCTGATAATTTATATGCATCCCATGCATTTTTCTTCTCTGTCACGAGTCTCATTAGTTCATTTGATAACCATTTAGGCCTAAACCTTGAACAATATTTCTTCATCGGTATGAAAAGTCTAGTAGCTTCCACGATTAATTCCTTGAATGCTTCCCACTTAGAATTTACTGTTTGTAACATCGTCAGTTGATCCCACTGTACAGAATTTAAAAACTGTCTGAGACCACTGTACTCCCCTTTACGGAAGCAAAAACCCTTTCCTTTACCCCTGATGGTAATTAAACCTTTAAATAAATCCCACGTCAGTACACTGTGATCACTGCCACCTAGTGGTTCTTTTATCTGCAAATTCCTAATACATGAATGATCACTGCTGATAACCAGATCAAGAGTATTACTTTCTCTGGTTGCCTCTCGAACATGCTGCTGCAGAAAACAATCATCCAATAAATCCACAAAAGTCTGACTAGTGTGTGAGTGACCAACCCACAAGTTCCAGTCAATATCTGGGAAGTTAAAATCCCCCATTATAAGACATTCTGATTTACTGACCCACTCTTTTTCTCTGTACAATTGTTAATTGTACTCATTCGAGTCATTAGGCCTATAACACACTCCTACTCTTATTTTTGCTTTCGCAGTGCTTATGTCACACCAAACTGACTCAACAGTGCACTGTCCATCTATATCAACTGGATGCACTTCTTTTGATTTTATGTTTTTCTTAATTAACAGCATAACACCCCCTCCCTTTCTGTCCTGTCTATCCTTTCTGTGCACATTGTACTCCCCAAATTCCAGTTCTGCATTCCTTATATCTTTGTGACACCACGTCTCTGCTATCCCAACAATATCCGCCTTTGATGTCTTGACCAACACTTCAAATTCATCAAATTTATTTACTATACTTCTAGCATTGGTATACATGCAAGCATACATGCTCCTATGCCTATTCCTTGTTACCCTAACACATCCCATATACCCAACTATTCCAGGATGACTGTCATCCGTCCCTGAAACCCCCAACACCCCTCGCTCCAGGTCGCTTCTTATTCTAATAGAAGTTGTGCAAGAATCACCTTCACCTCTGCCTGCGGTTACTGTTAAACTATTAGTCCTTGTATCCCCCCAAGCTAGCAGTTTTCCGACCCACCTAACACTGCCTCGATAGCATCAGCAAATATTCTTGCACCCTTTCTATTTAAGTGTATCCCATCCCTGTAGAAGCAGTCTCTCCTGTTAACAAATGGATGAGCATTGTAGAAAACAGAAGGAAGTGGAAAGTTGTTGGAGAGGCCTTCATCCTGCAGTTGATTGAAAACGGCTAATGATTAGCAGCTAACATACCAAACAAATTGATAATTTTTCATGTGGAAGGTTGTGTTCTTTAAATTTGAATTAAATATTTTAGTTACATAATGTCCTGTTCAAATCGGTAGATAAGATTCAGCTGTGGTTTTGAACATCTTTAGCTTTTAAGTCTACTTCAAATTATGGCACTGTTATCTGAATTTATGTAAGCTATATCGGAATTTCAACCGATACTGCGTAGCTGTTGGAAAGGTTATCAAATATTAACAGAGTTTATCTTTCCATGCAGTGAGTCATCCTTTGATGTAATGTTCAGTTTTAATGATGTAATGCCAAAGAAACAAAAATAATAATTTGACAAATTTTACCGTCCTCTGGATCATGCTAACTAGAATTAGTTAAACAAAATTAATGATTCAAATTCATGATTATCATATGAATATATGAATTATTTTCCAAGGCATTTCAACGTATTTCCAGTTACTATCACGGATCTAAAGTTTTTGTTTTTATTATTAAAACCACAAAAAAAAAGGTATTAGAACCTATGGTACTGTGCTTGGGTTGAAAGTTGAGCAGATGAAAGATGACACCTCTTGACATTATATTTGAATTTCGGTAGATTATAATTTTTAGAATATACGTGCTCTGGAAAATAGAGAAGATTTTTCTGTTTTATTAAATGAAATTGGCATATTAACTTATTTTCTAGAGTAGTTTTATATCCTAGTTACGATATTTAGTTTAATTTTTAACTTCGACTTGTTATACAATATTGTTATACGTATAACAATACGTATAACAATATCGTATTGTTATACGCCATTGTTATACGATATTGTTATACGAATAACAATGGCGCCATTGTTATACGATACAACGTTATATCCCATACTAGATAGCGTTAGTAGAGTATATAATATTATCAATTAATCAGTAAAATTTATAAATCTTCTTAAACTTCATTGTCAATTAAATTGTACTTTTTTAACTAAATACATATAACGAATTAGATTTACAAACGTAACATTATTAATTAATACATAACGTGATGCGGAAATTGAATCGAAACCATGACTCAGACCAGAACAGCAAAGCAAAAGACTCAAGCTAATGGGAATTCTGTGGCTCAGGGGAGAACTGAGGGGGCAGTTTCCCTCTGAATCACAGCCTTTTAAAATGCACTGCTTGCTTGATGTTTGTGGAGCATTCATGTACGGTACATGTTATTACCAAGGGGAATGTCTTTGTGTGTGCACGATGTAAGGAGTGTGAGGAAATCAGTGTTGTTATGGGCCTATATGAGAGCTTGAAGGACAGGGTGGATGCCCTCGAAGGACCTAAATTGAGGGGCCCATCAAGCTCTCAGCTGCCCACATCAACGCCAGAGCTTACACTTGATCATCACGCAACACAGCGGCAACCCCCAAGGCAGAATGCACAGGGAAACGGGGAACTTGGTATGAAAAAAGGATAGGTGGGACAGGACCAGGGTATATTTGCCAGGGGCAGAGATTGATGACGTTGTAGAGCGGATATCATCTTTTAAGGGCACAAAAGGTGATATTGTTGTACACGTTGGCACTAATGATACTAAGAGTAGGAGACCGGTGGAATTACTTAACAAGTACTGGTCGCTGTTGAAAAAAAGCCGTGAATTAGGATTGAATTTGAAAGTGTCTGCAATTCTGCCCAGACACGATAGGAGGGAGTATATGATGAGAGCCCTATCGATCAATTCGGCCCTGGAAAGATTGTGCAAGGCTCAAGGGGTAGAATCTTTTTCAGCCTGGACTGTACTTGTTAACAGGAGAGATTGCTTCTACAGGGATGAGATACACTTAAATAGAAAGGGTGCAAGAATTTTTGCTGATGCTGTCGAGGCAATGTTAGGTGGGTCGGAAAACTCCTAGATTGGGGGGAAACAAGGACTAATAGATTAACAGTAGCTAGCCGTTGGCAAAGGTGAAAGTGATTCTTGCACTGCTTCTATTGGAATGAGCAGAAGCCTGGAAAACAAGACGCAGGATATTTCAGAGACTGCTGGGAGTCATTGCGGTACAAGTAAACACATGGGTCGTGTTAGGGTAGCCAACAATAGGAACAGATGCATGTATACTTGCATGTACACCAATGCTAGGAGTTTGGTAAATAAATTTGATGAATTTGAGGTATTGCTCAAAACATCAAAGGCAGATGTTGTTGGGATATCAGAGACTTGGTGTCACACAGATATAAGGAATGCAGAACTGGAATTTGGGGAGTACAACGTCTACAGAAAGGATAGACTGGATAAGAAGGGAGGAGGAGTTATGCTATTAGTTAAGAAATACATAAAATCCAAGGAAGTACAGCCAGTCAACATTGCTGGACAGGGCAGTGTCGAGTCAGTTTGGTGTGACATAAGCATTGGGAGATCAAAATTGAGAGTAGGAGTGTGTTGTAGGCCTAATGACTCTGATGAGTATAATAAGAAACTGTACAGGGAAATAGAGTGGGCCAGTAAATCAGAGAGTCTTATAATGGGGGATTTTAATTTCCCAGATATTGACTGGAATTTGTGGGTTGGTCACTCACACACTAGCAAGGCTTTTGTGGATTTATTGGATGATTGGTTTCTACATCAGCATGTTCGGGAGTCAACTAGATGGAGTAATACTCTTGATTTGATTATCAGTAGTGATTCTTCATGCATTAAGAATCTGCAGATAAATGAACCACTTGGTGGCAGTGATCACAGTGTACTGAAGTGGGATTTACTCAAAGAGGTAACTCCCACTAGGGGTAAAGGGAAGGGTTATTGCTTTCGTAAAGGCGACTACAATGGACTGAGACAGTATTTAAATTCTATACAGTGGGACCAACTGATGATGTTACCAACAGCAAATTCAAAATGGGAAGCATTCAAAGAATTAATCTTGAAAGGTACTAGGCTTTACATACCAACTAAGAAATATTGTTCAAGGTTTAGGCCTAAATGGATGTCGGATGAACTAATGAGACATGTGGCAGAGAAGAAAAATGCATGGGATACATACAAATTAACACGTGACACAGAAGCCTATGATAGATACAAGTTGATCTGTAACCAAGTTACAAAGGAGGTTAGGCAGGCGAAGGCAGATTACGAGAAATCCTTGGCAAAGGATGCGAAGAAAAACAGCAAAGAGTTCTTTTACCTATGAAAGAGTTCTTTTACCTCTAGAAGGATATTAATGGTTCAACTGTTGATGATCCTGCTCAGATGGCTAACAAACTAAATGAGTATTTTGCATCTACATTCACACATGAGGAGTTATTCAGGAAGGAGAATGCCAGAGGTGAGTTAAACTCTGGCAGTGAGTTGGATGATTTTGTAATAACTGAGAGGAAAGTGGAGGAGAAATGGTTGAAGATAAACACAAGAAAGGCATATGGGGTGGATGGGATCTATCCAGTTATATTAAAGGAGGCAGCAAAGGAAATAAGCAAACCCTTAGCCATAATTATGAGAGCTTCCTTGGACTCAAGGGAAGTACCCATGGACTGGAGATGTTCAAATGTGACCCCAATTCACAAAGGAGGATCAACGGCTGACACAAGCAATTATAGACCTGTGAGTTTAACTTCTGTTCCAGGAAAATTAATGGAGGCACTATTTAAAGAAGCACTGCAGGATCATCTAGATAAAACTTCAGTTATAGCTCGGACACAGCACGGTTTTGTTAAGGGAAAGCCTTGTCTGACTAATTTGATTGGATACTATGATGAGGTCACAAAGGAACTGGTTGCAAAAAATAATTTTGATATCATATACTTGGATCTTAGAAAGGCTTTTGATACTGTTGCACATGGAAGACTGCTGCAGAAATTGGAGCAGTGTGGCATTGGAGGCAAATTGCTGCTGTGGATAAAGGGATGGTTGAGGGGGAGAAGACAGAGAGTAGTAATCAATGGACACTGCTCTTCGTGGACTAATGTTATTAGTAGAGTCCCTCGGGGTTCAGTGTTTGGTCCATTGTTGTTTTCTGTATTTGTAAATGATATTGATGATGGTATATCAGGCTTAATGTCCAAGTTTGCAGACAATACGAAGGTCGGCAGAGTTGTTAAAGACACTAATGACAGTACGCTGCTGCAACAGGATCTAGAAAAGTTGAGCAGATGGGCTGAGAGGTGGCAAATGAAGTTTAACATTGACAAATGTAAAGGACTGCACATGGGAAACAGTAACCCCAGAGCAACCCCATAATTGTGCAGGCAGATATGAAGTTTTCTGAGCAATGCAGACGGTCCGCAAAAGTAGCTCATGGTGTTTTGTCAATGATATACAGAAATTTTGCTAGCAGGGATAAGGAGATGATTATCCACTTGTATAAGGCAACAGTCAGGCCACACCGTGAGTAATGTATACAGGTCGGGAGGCCTCATTTTAAGAAGGATGTAGAGCTGTTCGAAGGAGACAGAGAAGGGCAACAAGATTAGTGAACGGAACGAAGGGTTGGTCTTACGAAGGAAGGCTTAAGTTTTGGAGATTACAGTGTATGGAGACTAGGCACCTGAGAGGTGATCTGATTGAGGTGGATAAAGCCTTGAATGGTCTGAGCATGCTCAATGCTGATGGGATTCTTCCTCTTGCTCAGAATAATGTCATGAGGGGGCATAAATTCAAATTGAGGAAAGACAGTTGTAGGGTAGATGTGCGGAAGTTTGCCTTTAGCCAGAGGGTAGCTTGCTCAGATTTCCATCTTTTGTTGTGGAAGTTGATAGCCTCAATAAATTTAAGGCTGAGCTGGACAGGTGTTTGGAATGAACGACGGGGTGGAATGGGGGCGTTTTTTTTTTTTTTTTGTCTGATTCTGCATAAGTTTGCTTTCTTGTATCATATGCCTATGGTAATGCTAATGCAATAAACGGAAGTCGAAGGGATAAATTAAGAAAAGACAAGTTGGTTATGTGAATTCGAAGTTGAACGATTACTGACATGGACGTTGACTGGATGAGGTATGTGTAAGTACTTGTTCGAAAGAAAGAGGCGGAAGAATTATAGAATCGAATTCAGAAGAACGGTGCCCGTTGAAGTATCTATAGAAAAGGCATGCAGCAGAAACGGAACGTCTATGAGAGAGAGAGAGAGAGGACAGCCTCTGTTAGAGATGAGTCATTAATTAGCCTAACTAACCTCTTTTAAATGGAATCTAGAGGACTGGGAGAGGTGTTTGGGGCACCATCCCAGATGTGGGTAGAATATTCCATGGTAGGGCGGGCGGATTTTTGATTTGTTAAGGGTGAACAGCTGTTTGGAAAAAAAGAAACGCCGAGAACGAAAGAGAAAATCCATTTTTTTAGATTTTTTTTTTTTTTTTTTTTTTTTATGAAAACCCCAAAACCTATAGTACTTAGTACCGTGCATGGGTTGAAGGTGAAGTATGGGGGATGCCGGAAACGTTGCTCTAGCGACTAAACATGGGTTTCACCACTTCAAGCCTCCAATAAGCAAAGTGGTGGTATTTCACCGGTTGATGAAAGTCATCTACCACCTTATGGAAGCAATATTTTGATGTGTTTATGCCAAAAGAGATTAAAAGGCAGGGTAATCCCTATTAAAAACACGTGATCTTGTTGAGAAATCTGAGTGTCGTCGAAAATAAGCATAGGAGTAGAAACCCTTTTTGCGAGATATAAGATAGGATTGAGTATTACAAGGACCAAAATTAACTAAATTATCTTTGCCTCATTGGAGAATTACCTGGAGATCAACATTTAGAAATTGGTAGTTGATATTCGAGAAGTTGAAGTTGTTTGTGCATGACAAGAATTCTCAAACTGGATAACGGAATGGAATGTGATATCATCAGCAAAACTATGGATAGAAGTTCCAGTCAATAGAAGAAAGTCATTAATAAACAAGAGGAAAAAGGGTGGGAGAAAGTACTTAACCTTGGGAAAACTCCAGCATTAGTAGAGAAGTTAGAAAATAGACAGCCATATACCATCACCCGCAGTGAGCGGTCAGAGAGAAAACCGGAAAACTAGCTCATGTTATCCATCTATAGATAGATAGCATAAACCAATATATCACCAGTGGATTGGATCGACAGTGACGGAATCCATATTGGCGATCATTGGTCAGATCGAAGGTTTCTAAACAGTTTAGCAAATGGCGGTTAATATATTTCTTCATTACTTTAGAAAGAGTAGAAGTAAGTGCAATGGAAGGATAATTGTATGAAAGGGATTTGTCAGCCCCTTTTGCAGGACTGGCTAAATATAAGAAAATTTCCAAGCAGAAGGGAAAAACATCAGTGGAATAAGAAAGAGTAAAAAGGAGACACAGAACAAAAGTAAGCTCAGGGGCGCAAGTGAGAACAAGTGGAGAAATACCATCAGGACCTAGCGCTTTTTTGGCATCAATTTGGAATTATTTTAATAGAAGACCACATAAGGCATGAATTGAGTGAACTGGAAATGGTAGGAGGTGTTTTACCAAGATTGTCAATACACGAGTTAGAAGAAAAGTGGTATTATAGCAGGTTGGCTTTATGTTACATTTAGCTGAGGTGATAATACAACCATCAGGTTTTAATAGAAGTGGCAATAGAGATGGGCAAAAATTGCCGCCAATAGCTTTGGCACGAGACCAAAATGTTCGATTGGCATTTGGACAAGAAGCCAGTTATCTACTCTTAGCCTGTTCAAAATCTAGTTTGGACTGGTTAATAACTGCTTTATAATCGCTGTGAACTTTGGTTTCGGCAGAAAATGAACCTGGAGATCTGGATGCAAGCCAATTGCAATATGCAAAATTCTTATCTTTAATAACCTTAGAACATTGTAAAAACCAAGGTTTAGATAAAGGATGACAATTCACGGTGGAGAGTGGAATAAAGGAGTTCATCCTCACAAGAATAATTTCTCTGACATGATCCGTGCACACATTGACATCAGAAGACTTAAAACAGTAATCCAACCAAGGAAAAGAATAATATAAATCTTGCAGATCATCCCATTTTGCATTCTTCTAATGCCAAGCAACTCGAGGGATGACAATAGCCACGAGATAAAGGCTCCATTGGAGAAGGACATCACTAAATTATGACCTTGCGTACCCAGAGGACCACTCACCTCGGCCGTATACTTGGAAGGGTTGAAAGTATTTTATTTATTTATTCAACTGATTGCTATTTACAATAGCCCCTTGTACAACTTGCAAGCTAGAGGGGATAAAAAATTACAACTCAGAGAATAAATTTACAAAAATGGCCAGTTTAGAAATCAAAAAGGTTCTTCGTGTCTCAAAAAGAAGTATCCACAACATGTAAAGCTTAACAAACTACTAGCACGAACTGCTTGATGGCAGCATAACACAGAAGCAAAAAGATTGTACTGCTAGGCAGTCAACCTCTAAAACGACATCCGAAACCACAACAGATATTTCGAGAGAACTGCGCATTGAGACCGCCTTCGATGGCGGGCAGGCTTCCCAACTCAATTTTTACTTGGACCGCATCCAAGAGACTATGGGTTCTGGTTAGTACTGTTGTGACTCAATTGTTTGTTGGAAGATAGTCGTTCTGTTGGTCTTACTGGAGCATAATGTTTCACAGAGTACTTGTAACCGTTAAGCATTCCATTGTATTAAGCGGGAACATCCTGTTAAAGCTTTTCAATGAGATTAGGTTGGACCGGAATGGTTTGATTTTCAGAGTACATGATTGCCTCTGACTTCATTGGTGTGAGATGATGTCTGATAGGACTGGTTCATCATATCTACCTGTCAGTAACTTGGCCAGGATATGACTATTTGTCCTGTTAATAATAAACTTCCAGGGTGTCCACTCCATATTTGCATACAAAATGCTTCGATTCAGTGAAGGGAAATTGGAATATCCGGTTTAACCACCTAAGAAGCCAATATTCAATGCTTAGGAAGGTTTTGACCTACGTTTCTGGAGTTAATAGTTGACGTACGTTTCTGGAGTTTAGTTAATTGCTAAATCATTATAGATTTAGAAGAAGCTTCCAGAAGTTTCACTGTCTTGGAAATGTTGACTATGGACAGAAGTCGCTTTTTTATTTACTCTGTACAACATGATATCTATGCAACATTATTTACCTTGTACGATATGTCTTCATGTGATATTTTGCTGTTTCATTAGCAGCTGCTTTCCTGTTATCCATGCCCACGATGAACGTCACTCAGAAGGAAATTAATTTATGCATTCCCGATGAAGTTAAGCAAAAAAATCCAGCCGAAACTAGAACTCCTCTGATGGTGATACTCAGCTTGGCTACTTGTAATCTGGTGCTTGGTACAATGGAGTCCATGTTTCCCCCACTGTTTCCACAAGAGGTAAGCTATAACTCAAGCAATATAATATAACTAAAAACTTAAGAATAATGTTATTTACTTTAGTCACATAGTTCGATGCCAGTTTTGAAAGCTGCAAAACTAAATATCAAAAAAAAAAAATGTGTTTGTTCTCCCTGAATATTTTCTTTCCTTTCTCTCGAATTCTTTAACATACTACATGAGAAATATTGAACACTATATATGAAACTCGCCACATATTGAGTGGTAAAGTTTTATTTCACATTTTTTCACATATTAATGAATTGGTGGTACACCAATCTGAATTTCATATTGGTGTAACATCAGAAGAGGGGTCCTCTAAGGATCGGTTCTTCGACCACAATTGTTTCTCTTTTTCATAAATGACATCGACGAAGGGATAGAAGGCGTGATGTCAAAATTTACATATGACGTCAAGATTGACAGAGTCGTTAATGATTAACCAAACAGCGCTCCTTCAGACTGAATTGAACAGACTTTAGAGATGGTCAGACAAGTGACAGCTATGTTTAATTGCTGTTAAATGCAAGGTCTTTAACTTGGGGAATAGCAACCCACAAATAAATTATACACTTGGTGGGTTTGAGTTAAAAACAGTGGAGGAGGAAAGGGATATGGGAATTACAATCCGGGCAGATATGAAGTTTTCTAAACAGTGTAAACAGGCAGCTAGGAAGGCCTATGGTGTTCTATTGATGATATATTGAACACTATCCTGTGGAGATAGGGAGGTCATAATCCTACTCTATAAGGCAATTGTAAGACCACATTTGGAATACTGTTCAAGTATGGACACGCCATCTGGAAAACGATATTGAGCTTCTTGAAAGGGTCCAAAGATGGGTAACTCGAATGGTGACATCGGCAGAAGGACGACCGTAATGACTCCCATTATGTGGGATACAAAGCTTCGCAACCAGGCACCTCAGAGGTGACCTGATTGAGTTTATAAGGCTCTGAGGATTAGTAAAATGAATGAAGGTGGAATTCTCACTGTTATAAAAAATTTCAGAACTAGGGGTCATAAAATTCAATTTACAGTTGTTGTTGTTGTTGTGGTTTACATTAGATTGTAGAAAGCTTTGTTATAACCAGCGAGTCATTGATAGCTGGAACAAGTTGTCCTCGCAAGTAGTTGAGGCTGACAGTTTGAAGAAAGTTTTTTTTTTTTTTTTTTTGCCAGTGCAGCAAAAACCTGTGGCTTTCTTGCACTATATGGTGAATACTCTTACTATTACTACTATTACATTCTACTTTGAAATACACTGTATTTAAAAAAAAAAAAAAAACATTTTGGAATGAACTACCATCAAAAATAGTCGCTTAAACTTATCGCAAAAAGTAAAATAAACAAAAAAATCGATTATAATTATTTAAATGTTTTTAAGTTAATAGCGTACAATATTTATTTAAGTGTGTGAATATAAACTATCTTGTATGAATTTAATGTAACAAAAGTTTTTCTATTTGCAGTTGGTTTTTCTTTCTTTTAAAAATTGTATTTAACTGATTTCGATGTTTTACAGTTAATGTACTTCAAATTAAATGCACTTCTATATCCAGTTCTGTTACCATAGCAACGAATAATGAAAATGGTAGATAAACCTAATCTAGTCTGTGGCGCCATCTCTGGCACAAAAATAACACATTTAAACTCGTTTCCTTTTAACCGAAAATTTAGCGCCCGGAAACACAGATTTTCTTGGAGACAAATGTTTTCAGTGACGTGTGTTAGATCCTGTAGAAACGAATAATGTTTTAAATGACGTGTGTTGGATCCTGTGGAGACAAATAATGTTTTTAATGACGTGTTTTTGATCCTGTGGAAACAACTAATGTTTTCGTTGACGTGTGTTGGATCCTGTGGAAACTGTTTTAGTGACTTGTGTGTGGATCCTGTGGAAACAATGTTTTCAATGACGTGTGCTGGATCCTGTGGAAATAATGTTTCATTGACGTGTTTTGGATCCTGTGGAGACAAATAATGTTGTTTCATTGACGTGTTTTGGATCCTCTGGAGCCAAATAATGTTTCAGTGAAGTGTGTTGGATCCTCTACAGCCAAATAATGTTCTCGGAGAAGTGTGTTGGATCCTCTGCTATGGATATCTGTTTTATACTGCAATTCTTGATCGAAGTTATTTTAGGATATGTCTTAGGCTGTCAACTGGCAGAAGCACTGAACTTGTAAAGTGTACACCACTCTTACCTAAAAAATTCTCCGTTAGCGTAGGGGTTTGCTAACCCGTACAATATATGGTACCCAGGATGTTCTAACCCAAACCTTCTATGATAAGGCGGCCCTACATCCACAAACTTTAGGATTCAAAATTGTCATACCTTTCTGCTGCCGAAGCAATTAAGTTACCTTGGCTGTTGGTCAAGAATGTTCCCTCTGTCTGAGGAAACGTAGCATATCCTACCGTACACTTCGTTGTCTGCCTACCTCAATAGCAAATATGCAGTTGCTGTTCACAAAATATCTGAATTTAACCCTTATGTTCTTAATTAGGAGGAGTGGGCTGCGAAAGTGATTATCTATGTTGGGGAGACATCACCCAGCACTTTCCATTAGATTTTATAACTAACGGAATGTGGTCTGTTCATTGAGAACTAGTAATGAAATCTAACCACAAATGTATAGACCATATTTGTGAAGAATTCAGACTATTTTGATATTTCTTTCAAACCCCTCGTTTCTTTAAAACTGCAACAAAAGTGCCCAGACACGTGAATTTGAGCAGAAATCTTTCTGAAATTTCAATTGCTTCTTATATTTCATCTCTTATAAATACAGTACTTGAAGCACTGCAGTTAATTACTTGACAAAACAATTTGTGATTTTCTGTTTTCTATGCACAGGCAGAAACTAAGGGAGTAAAGTCTTCGATATATGGCCCATTGATGGGAACGATCCATCTGGCTGCTGTTTTAGTAGGACCTGTCCTGGGACGATTTGTATGTATCCTAAAATAAATAATATATGAAAACTTTGATTTATCTTTTCTCTTTTTCATTCATAAAATCAACATAATCCGTATTCAATCTAAGTACAATCTCAATTTTGTTTTGAACCATAGATGCCAGATATAACGCCTCGCTTTATGATTAAAGCAGGGATCTTCTCAATATCGATATGTGGCTTGTTATGGGGGTAAGTCGAACTCCATAATATATCTTCAAATTATCTGAAATTAATTTTAAAATGGCCATTGTTATAATTTTTATAATATATTTAATTTATTTTATTTTTCAATTTAAATATTACAGTTAAAATTTAGATTTACGTCATAACTACCTTTGATATTTTTCTTTAAAAATCTATTCATATTTTTATTTTACGTATCAGTATTCTAGATCTATCTCCAGGGGGTGCTCCATTCATCGGACTGGCATTTGCTGTTCGCTTCATAGAAGGATGCGCTATAATAGCCATTAAAATGTCAAAGTTCGCTATCATTGGATCTCACTTTCCCGACAGTGTAGCCCCAAAATTTGTAAGAAACATTTCTTATAGCTGCTCATAATAACCAGTCCACTGGAATGCTCACAAATCTTTATTGTAAGTCTTATTCATATTTACATCCCGAATTCGAACTGAAGTTTAATAACCGGAAATGCAGTTACCAACTTATTATTATTATTACCTAGAATAAACTCTTAAAAACATCGAAATGGATACGTGTTAATACGTGTTAATGATATTCTGGACTCGAAATTACCAAATTAACATACTCCTGAAAGTTTTATTTTGTGGTACATCCTGTACATCAATGGCTCCCAAACTTTTTGCCCAAATCCTGTAGAAAAATAAGAACGTAAAGCAACCTAGATGAAATAAAATTAATATAATTATGTCTATATTAAATTCCCACCAAATTTATAACAATTTCACTACATTCCCCTACCAAAATATTAGAGAATGACGTAATGGTAGTAGTTGAGGCATGCGATGCAAGAGAGCAAACATATATAGCATCAGCCAACAATTTTACAAAACCATTCCCTCTAAAAGTTTGCCCAGTTCCTCCTTGAATTTATTTAAGCTATCAACTTCCACAACAACAGATGGAAGGTTGTTCCAGCAATTGACCACCCGCTGGCTAAAAAGGCAAACTTCCGCACATCTATTCTACAACTGTTTTTCCTCAATTTGAATTTATGCTCCCTCAGGTTCGTAATCTGAGCAAGTGGAAGAATCCCATCATATTCAGCCTGCTCAATCCATTCATACACCTCAATCAGATCACCTCGCAAGCGCCTAGTCTTCAGGCGCTGTAATTTTCAGAACGTAAGCCTTTTTCGGTAAGAGGATCCCTTCGTTCCCCTCACCAATCTTGTTGCCCTTCTCTGTACACGCTCAAGCAAATCTACATCCTTCCTAAAATGAGGCCTCCAGACCTGTACGCAGTACTCAAGGCGTGCCCTGACCATTGCCTTATACAAAAAGATAATCACCTCCTTTTTCTTACTAGCAAAATTCCTGTATATCGTTGACCACCCCATGACCTGCTATGGCTGCCTGTCTGACTGCACAATTACTCCCAAATGTTTTTCATTTTCAACCACCATGAGTGTAGTACCACACAATTGGTACGTTTCTCTGGGGTTACTTCTACCCATATGCAGTACTTTGTATTTGTCCAGGATAAACTTCAGTTTCCACTTCTCAGCCCATCTGCCCAACTTTTCTAAATCCTGTTGCAGTAGCACACTGCCTGCCAACCTTAGTATCATCTGCAGACCAAGGGATAAAGTAACAATGCTTATACACAGCCTCATATAAGTGCTGGTGGTATATATCTGATATTTATCCGATAAACAGGCAGTCATCAAACAACCACAACCACAGTCCACGATATATTACTAGTCCTTCAATAACCACTTCAATAATCACGTAAATAAATACCACTGAAAACAGATGTATTCTTTCCACTAAAGGTGTCCACTTCCCACTGAAGGCGTCCCTGAAATGTCTTTGAAATAGTTGTGCCCGATCGTGGACTACTTTCGTTCGACCTACCTTGGATTCGAATTAAAATCAGGAGGTCATTATAATGAACTACCAAACATTATTACATGGATTAGTTCCTTTTAGATTCCATCGGATGTCAGACTCTCTCTTTTGGTAGGTCAATGTATTACTAAAACTGGCTAAGAAAATTTATTTGCAAAACTTATTATACTGCAGGCTTTCATCGAAATCTTTTACGCATCTGGATTCATCGTGGGACCTATTCTGGGTAGTGTTTTGTTCGAAGTAAGTATGCTCAATTGTATCTACAAATGTAAAATTATAGTCATGCTAAAATAATATTTATGCTAATTAAATTTGTTTTGTTTATAGATCGGCGGATTCTTGTTGTCTTTCATAAGTGTTGGTGCTGCATTGTTCATTTGTGGCATTGCAATGTGCCTCTGTCTCCCTGTTTCTGGTAAGTTAAAAGAAAAGTCTCATTATTTTAAAGTATAAACAATATATTCAAAAGTGATCTATAAACCATTGCAAGGAATTAAACTCAGTAATAAGATTAAAGATATGAAATACTCTTTGGCTGCCAGAGCAGCTCATGGGATCTTTTCAATGATGTACAGGTATTTTTCTAGCCGAGATAAAGACATAATGACCCCATTATATAAGGCAATGGTCAAGCTACACCTTGAGTACTGCATACAGGTCTGGAGGCCTCGTGTTAGGAAAGATGTTGAGCCTGCAACCCAGTACAGAGAAAGGCAACGAGACTGATAAGGGGGAACAAAGGGGTGCTCTTACCAAGAAAGGCTTCAGCTCTGCAAATTACAGCATCTGGAGACTAGGCTCCTGCGCGGTGATCTCATTGTGGTGTTTAAGGCTTTGAATGGCTTGAGAAAGCTCAGTGCTGCTGATGGGATTCTTCCTCTTGCTCAGATCAAGCATTGAAGTGGAACGAATTCAAATTGAGGAAGGACGGTTGCAGATATGTGGAAGGTTGCCTTTTGCCAGCGAGTGGTTGATTGCTGGAACAAACTTCCATCCTTTGTTGTGGAAGTGGATAGTTCTTGATACTAAATCAAGAACGTCATGAAAATTTTTTAACCAATGTAATTTTCAAACATTTTTAAATCTGAGAAATACAAATGCCCTTTAAAACGCGTAAGATGAGTTATATGTTTGTCAATAAAGAACCAGTGCACTTGACTTTCAGGAGAATACAGATCGCCACCCATTGGAAATATGGTCAGATACTTCTTTCACCTTCCTCTAATCCTTGACTGCTTCATGGTTATTTCTTCAGCTATGTGTTTGGGCTTCTTGAGCGCTACCCTGGAACCCCACCTAAGGCAGGTAAGTTTGTAAGACGCACCCATATTAAAAATAAAGTAAAATAAAGTAAAAATAATTTAAGTTATTAAAATTTATGAATTTTTTAAAATAAAACCTTTAAAAACTAAACTAAAATATTTAAAAATTAAATATTTTTGACATCACAATTAGTGTATTTGACTAAAACCTTTTGTCCTCTAGTTCAATATGACTCCTATTGCTGTGGCAATCGCCTTTGTGATTCCAAGCTTTGTGTATGCGTTAACATCTCCTCTATGGGGAGTACTCTGTCAACTAAAAGTGAGTAGAATTATAATTGCAACTGCATTTTGATTATTTTATAGTTTTAGAATATTGTTTCATTGGTCCCACATCTGGGGTGGTACCCCCAAACCCTCTGTCAAGCTACTAGATTCAATGAAGGCAGTTGGACTAAAAATCAGTCTCTTACATCTCTCCACTCTCTGTCTCGCAGACGTTCAGTTCATGCTGCATGCCTCTTCTGTAGGTACTTCAATGGGTACTGTTCTTCTGAATTTCCATCCTTAATCCCCACTCTTTTCCAAATCACCTCGAACACGTGCTTCGGGCTGGTTTGAAATTTTTGTACAATTGCCCAACTACAAACTCAAAGAACTAACTTTTGCCTCTTCGTCATTTAACTTTTCTCCTGTTATAATAGGGGTGGTTGTGATTGTCCTTAAATACCAACTAGCCTTTGGGTAATTTCATTTGTTTGAAAGTAGTGAAGATTGAAAAGTAAAAAGGCTATTCAGTCGTGGTAATTAGGCATTGGAGAGACTAAATAGTAATATTTTAATCTGCTTTATGCATTGCAAAACGGTGTTCTTGTAATGTAAAGTCCATAAAAAAAAAGGTTCGAAACTAGAAAGTTCAGTTTTCTGTTGTTCACATCATTGACTAAACAGAAAATGTTCAGGGAGCAAAAATATTCAACAGACAAAATTGCAACCAGTCTAAGTTTTATCATGTATAATCAAAACATGTTTCGTGCAGGTAATACACTCATAAGCCAAAACATTTTGTGATATTAACTCCACAAGACCATGGAAAGTGTCCTCAGGTATCCTAGACCAAAACAAAAAATTGCCCTTTGTGACCACGCAGTTACCTGGGAAACGCAGGTTCCTAGTTACCTGAGTGTACCTAGGAACCTTACAATAAAGATCATATTTATTTATTATTATCTATCGAAAAGGCATGCAGCAGAAACTGAAGATCTATGAAACGTCTTTAATTAACCTGATTGCCTTCTTTGTAATAGTAGTAGTAGAGGCATGTGATCCAAGAAAGCGAGCTTATATAGCATCAACCATAAAAATAAAAAAATAAAATTTCACATATCCAATCTCTTTAAACGTTTGTCCAGATCCTCCTTGAATTTATTTAAGCTATCAACTTCCACAACAAGAGATGATAGTTTCTAGCAATCAACTACCCACTGGTTAAAGGCAAATTTCCGCACATCTATTCTATAACTGTGTTTCCTCAATTTGAATTTATGCCCCCTCAGGTTCGTAATCTGAGCAAGAGAAAGAATCCCAACAAAATTGAGCCTGCTCAGCCCATTCAAGGCTTTATACACCTCAATCGGATCACCTCACAGGTGCTTAGTCTCCAGACGCTGCAATTTGCAGAACTTAAGCCTTTGTCTAAAAATATATATAAATTCATACACCGACCATTGAATAAAATTTAAAATTTAATATGACTACAATCTTTACACAAAAATATTTACAATAAACTATTGCGGAATGCTAAAAACTGTAATAAAAGATCATTTACAATAAAATTTGCTAAAATATAAAACATTAAAAGCGCTAAAAATCTGAAGCTTTCGGGAACGTCAGCTCCCTTCTTCAACAGTGAAATGACTTCCTGCAACATCTCCTTAAGTAGCAGGCTCACGGTACCTCCACACGTGGTATTTCTCCACGTGGTTCAATCGGCACATGGTCAGAACTGGAAGCGGAAATGTCTCGGGAACGTGGCAAAGAAAATCGTTCATCCGACCTTAATATAATTGTTTCAAAGATAGGATTAATACGTATACCTCTATCTCTATTGATGGTATTCCTACTGGATGAAGTAATCCGTAAACCCTCGAGCCATTTACGCTCCCAGTATCCATGTGCACGATCCAAAATAATAGCGTCCTCCGGGGAGATTTGATGCTGCTTCTCCCAAAAATGTTCGGCCACAGCAGACTTGTTGTATTCAGCGGTTCTTATGGCATTTAAATGTTCCCCCAGACGATCCCTGAGCCGTCGTTTTGTTTCCCCCACATAACACTCCCCACAATCCGGGCATTCTATTCTATAAACCACTCCACTACTAAGATCTTTTGGTATGCGGTCTTTGACCTGAGACACAGCTGTGCAAAACCTCCGCCCAGGAAGCTGTACACAGCGTGTCCCATAACCCCGTAAAATTCTTGCCAGATGTTCAGTAAGGCCCGGATAGTGGGATACTGGGAGCGTAAATGGCTCGAGGGTTTACGGATTACTTCATCCAGTAGGAATACCATCAATAGAGATAGAGGTATACGTATTAATCCTATCTTTGAAACAATTATATTAAGGTCGGATGAACGATTTTCTTTGCCACGTTCCCGAGACATTTCCGCTTCCAGTTCTGACCATGTGCCGATTGAACCACGTGGAGAAATACCACGTGTGGAGGTACCGTGAGCCTGCTACTTAAGGAGATGTTGCAGGAAGTCATTTCACTGTTGAAGAAGGGAGCTGACGCTCCCGAAAGCTTCAGGTTTTTAGCGCTTTTATGTTTTATATTTTAGCAAATTTTATTGTAAATGATCTTTTATTACAGTTTTTAGCATTCCGCAATAGTTTATTGTAAATATTTTTGTGTAAAGATTGTAGTCATATTAAATTTTAAATTTTATTCAATGGTCGGTGTATGAATTTATATATATTTTTAGACATGAGTTTTCCCGACCTCAAGAGGCCTCTTTCAGGATACTTAAGCCTTTCATGGTAAGACCACCCCTTCGTTCCCCTCACCAATCTTGTTGCCCTTCTCTGTACACGCTCAAGCAAATCTACATACTTCCTAAAATGAGGCCTCCAGCCCTGTACATTGTACAGAAGGCTTCGTTTGACCATTGCCTTATACAAAGGGGTACCTCCTTCTCCCTACTAGAAAAATTCCTGATATTATTGACATTACCCCATGAACAACTCTGGCAGCTTCTCTGCACTGCTCAGAAAATTTCATATCTCACTGCATAATTACTCCAAGGTCTTTTTAATTTTCTACCACGCTAAGTGTAGTACCACACAATTGGTACGTTACTCTGAGGTTACTGCTATCCACATGCAGTACTTTACATTTGTCAAGGTTAAACTTCAGTTGGCACTTCTCAGCCCATCTGCCCAACTTTTCCAGATCCTGTTGTAGCGGCATACACTCATTACTGTCATTAACAACCTTGCCAACCTTTGTATCATCTGCAAACTTCGACATTAAGCATGATATACCTTCATCAATATCAGTGATAAATATACAAAACAACAATGGGCCCAACACCGAACCCAGGGGAACTCCACTAATAACATTTGTCCACGAAGAGCAGCGTCCATTGGTTACCACTCTCTTACTAACCCCCACTCAATCCCCTTTTATCCATTGTAGCAACTTGTCCTTAATGCCATATTGCTCCAATTTGTGCAGCAGTCTTCCATGCGCAACAGTATCAGAAACTTTCCTGAAATCGAAGTATGTGATATCAAAATTATTCTCTGCATCCAATTCCTTTCTGAACAAATCAAAGTATCCAATAAAATTGTCAGACAAGACTTTCCCTTCACAAGCCCATGCTGTGTCCGAATTATTGCTGCAGTCTTGTCTAGATGATCCTGCAATGCATCTTTACCCATTGACTCCATTATTTTACCCGGAACAGAAGTTAAAGTAGCTGGTCTGTAATTACTCGTGTCACCCTTCGATCCCCCTTTATGAATTGGGAATACATTTGCACATCTCCAGTCCGTGGGGACTTCTCCTGAGTCCAAGGATGCTCTCATAATTATGGCTAAGGGTTTGCTTAGTTCATTTGCTGCTTCCTTTAATATAACTGGATAGATCCCATCTACCCCACGTGCAATCTTACGTTTAACTTCAACAATTTCTCCTCAACTTTGCTCTCAGTTATTACAAAATCATTTAGCACCCTTTTACAGTTTGATAAACCTCTGGCATTCTCCTCCCTTAATAACTCCTCATGTGTAGAATGTAGAGGTTTGGGGATGCTACTGTAATTCTGGGAACAGTATTTCTTGGCAGGGCGGATTTGAGATTTTTCACAGTGGTAAGTAGTTATAAGAAGAAAAATACAAATAATGAAAAAGAAAACTTAGTTTTTGGATGCAGAGGAAGCAGTATTTGTCAGGTGCTTACCCAAGGTGAAAAGTAGAAATCGATTGAAAGCCTCAGAAACGTTGAGCGCAACTGCTTGAGTTTCACCGAACTTTTCCATCGAATTTGTCGATAGATGAGTAATGTAGGACGAGATATCACCAGGGAATCGATATTGGCGAAATCCATACTGTTGATCAGGAACCAGATGGAAGATTTCAAAATAACATACGAGTTTATTTTTGATGGATTTCTCCACTAAGGCAAGTGAAATTGGAATTAAAATTGGAAGAGAGGGATTTGTCACATATGAGCAAATTTCCAAGCAGAAATAAAATCAGGTGGAATAAAGAGAGTTTCAAAGTTGACACTATAAGAGTTAATGCTTAAACAAAAAAATTTAAGAACAAATGGAGACATGTTACCAGGATCTGGATGTTTCTTTACCAGATGTTTAAAATAACAGAAATTCCTTTTAAGAACCATATAATCAATAGATAGTAGAATCAGAATTAATCTCATGAAAGAAATACAAACTGCTTACAGATCAGTGAAAGTTCCTTCCGCTTTTGTGTAGTGGCTGAATATTTGAACTTCCTGCTAAAATTAAGTTGAAAATTTGTTATATCTAATATGGCACTTATAATTATGGATTTTTGTTTTCTCAATAGGCTGAAGTCCAGTTTTTCTCGGCTATCTGCTGCACTCTGTTTTTCCTGTGCTTCCTGTTAATTGGACCTGCTCCGTTTTTAAATATAGACACGTAAGTGGAACATTTTTAATTATCTTAACTAACTGAACAAGAATATCCCTGTATTGTCATTGATCTTCCAAAGGGATGTTGGTCATACATATGGCATTCCAGCGAAAAGGAACAGATAGACACTGAGCAGCCACATTATTAAGCACACGTACATTTTGCACTTTTAACAAAAATTGTAACAGGTGATGTTAGATGTTTGGATCTGATCCAAAGACCAAGGTTTTCAGCCTTGGTCTTTGGAGAAAAAACATGCTACCCTCGCCTGAGACCGACTAACTCAGCCACGTTGTGAAAAATACCCTTAAAAATTTCTCTTGTCATCGACGGAATTCGAACTCAGGTCATTTCCACCCGGTGTGGTGAGGACGGCAATCCTGCCAACTGTGGTACCCACGAGGGCATGTTGGTTAAATTGCTTTTGCATGTGGATTCTGTCTTGGGTGTTAATTGAAGTCTTCCATAGGTCATGAAGAATTTGTTTGGTTTTGAAGTGGTTAGAAAGGTCGGGGGCCACCCACGCTCGACCCCTAGGCGAGATCCGAATCGTTTTGGCTGGAGCAGCATATAGACAGATTACACTTATCCATCTTGTGATGAGGTTGGATGCAAGGATTGGTTAGCAATTCTCGAGAATATTCCAAGGTATTGTTGTTGTAGCTTCCAGAAATTTAGTAGGGTTGAAAAAGGTTGGAGACATACAACTTTCCGTACCACATTGTTAGGAGTGTTAAAATTGAGCGATGGCTATTGCAGCGTTACCACAATTGGGTCGTGATTCCAGAAAAAATACGGCTCAGGTTCAGAATCGACCATGCAGTTCCCAGAATTGAGGATAAGGTTGAGACGGTGTCTCCCTCTGGTTGAATCGTTATTGATGATGTGTAAGCATGCTGGGCTAAGGTTTGTTAATAGCCTTTGCAACAGATTAACCAAATTTGGTGGTAAGTTGAAATCTCCACAGATCAGATGTATGGCAGAAGTGGGCAGTCGCTTTATTATCCAGTGCGAAGCTTCATCGATTGTTATTACATCAAGTGGTGGAGGAGAATAGAGTACTCCGATGTCAATTAGGCGAGTATTATATTTTTCAGTGATGACCAGGACTTCAAAGCGTGGAGAATTACTAGGGGCAGCATGGACGAGCTGTAGTTTGGTATTGTTTTTCAGGAGGGCTATACCTCCTCCTCTAGAGCGGGCTCTTAATGTGAAAAACGCTGAGTAACCGGTTAAATTAGCGCTAGTAATTGATCTTGGTCTGGCTCGAGCCATG
Organism: Mastigoproctus giganteus; assembly: GCF_048544385.1. Classification (NCBI taxonomy): domain Eukaryota; kingdom Metazoa; phylum Arthropoda; class Arachnida; order Uropygi; family Thelyphonidae; genus Mastigoproctus; species Mastigoproctus giganteus. The sequence continues at coordinate 21,616,408 of NC_143585.1, forward strand.
TTTCAGATAAAATATATCCACATAGTGGACGAAAAGGAGCTGTTCCAGGGTGCCAAGCTTGTTTGGGAGAATATGGACGTTTTGGTAGATTACTTTCAAAGATGAGGGATAGGGGGTTCTGATCAGCACTGGCTTAACATTTCTTCGCTTGTGTGGTGTTGATATTTCTGGCCTGTTATTACTGTTTTCATTGGCTGAGAATGGGTCATAAAGGCCTTATATTCTAGTTCCTTACATACATATGCTTCTGACGTTCTGGGCAAAAATAGTAAGATAGGTTGCACATCCAGTTGGTGGATCTCCAGGTCTTAGCAATCTGCTCCCCACATTAATAAATACTCCCTAGGCTTTTTCTAAATTCGCGGACTACGGACCCCATGGCCAAAGACCTGAGTCAAGAATCACATCAAGGTCTACAGGCCTGGAGGAGACTTTAAAAGATGAATATGAAGGATGTTTGGTATGCATCTTGCCCACTTTGACTCGGATACCAGTAGTGTGGTATATTAGACTTCGAATCTCATCGGTGGACGTGTCTGAGTCGATCCTTGTAAAAAAGACATGTGACAATCGAGAAGCTGCTTTAACCCTGGACTGATCATTGACCCCATGAATAAACCCGTCAACAGCAGAGGAATTCTGTACCAACTTATTGATCTGATTTGGCACCGTGATATGATTGATTATTTCCAAAATTAAAACATGATATGAAAGGAAAATGATTTGAACCGATTTAGTATTAGTATTAGTATTAGTAACGGCCGCATGGTGCAAGAAAGCCTATGGCTTATGCTGCACCAGCCAAAAAAAAAAAAAAAAAAAAAAAATCCGAACAAAACAATGATAAAAACAAAAAAAAAAATAATAATAATAAATAAATAACTAAATAATAATAATTAATAAATAAAAAAAATAAAATAAAAAGGAAATTAAACCTATCATCCTATGTGCTTCCCTTACCCGAAAGTACTATCCAGATGACCTTTGAATTTCCCCAAACTGTCGGCCTCTACCACCCATGAAGGCAACTTATTCCAGTAATTTATAACTCGCTGGCTAAAATAGAACTTCCTGCAATCCAAACTAAACATTTCCCCCCGTAACTTGAATTTATGTCCCCTAGTTCTAGCATCATTTATAATCTTGAAAATTTTGTCCTCATTCATTTTACTGATGCCTCTCAGAGCCTTAAACACCTCAATCAAATCTCCTCTAAGGTGTCTAGTTTCCAAACTCTGCAACCCACATATTCGAAGTCTTTCTTCATAAGGACGCCCTTTTGCCGATCTCACCAGGCGAGTTACCCTTCTTTGCACCCTTTCAAGAAGCTCGATGTCTTTCTTCAGGTGCGGTCTCCATACTTGAACACAGTATTCCAAGTGTGGTCTAACATAAGCCTTATATAATGGGATTATCACGTCCCTATCTCTACTTGCAAAAGTTCGATAGATCATCGATAGGACACCATGGGCCTTCCTTGCAACCTGTTTACAATGCTCAGAGAACTTCATGTCTGACCGTATCGTAACACCCAAGTCCCTTTCCTCCAGTACTGGCTTTAGTTGAACTCCACCAAGTGAATAAGTTTTTTTGGGATTACTGTTTCCCAGGTGTAATACCTTACACTTTGTTGGATTAAAGCACAGCTGCCATTTTTCTGACCATTCCTGAAGTCTATCTAGGTCTCTCTGAAGAAGCTCAGCTTGACAGTGATCATTAACTACTCTCCCAATTTTAACATCATCTGCAAATTTAGACATCACGCCATCTATCCCTTCATCAATGTCGTTTATGAAAATTAAAAACAACAGTGGTCCTAATACTGATCCTTGGGGAACCCCACTTCTTACATCAACCCAATCTGAGGAATAGCCATTTATCACAACCCTCTGCCTCCTGCCCTGAAGCCATCCTTCTATCCATCTAAGGATTTTCCCAGTGATTCCAACCTGTTCCAGCTTATAAAGCAACCGCTCATGTGGGACTGAGTCAAAAGCTTTGCTGAAATCTAAATAAACAATGTCGAAATTATTCCCTAAATCCAGCTCGTGAGTGACCCTTTCGAAATAGCGAACCAGATTTGTTAAACATGATTTTCCCTTTACGAAACCATGCTGAGTATCCTTGAGAATTTCAATTCGATCCAAATGATCCTGAATTCCACCCTTGATCATTGCCTCCATGATTTTCCCTACTACTGAAGTCAGACTGACAGGTCGATAATTTCCAACTTCACTTTTAGAGCCACCCTTATGTATGGGAGATACATTTGCACTTTTCCAATCCAAGGGAATCTCCCCAGAGTCTAATGATGCTCGCATAATTAGCCTCAATGGTTCAATGCACTCGCTTGCTGCCTCTCTTAAGATTTAATACATTTAACACGACAGGCCACCTAAACTCATCCACGGAATACAACATTCAAAAACCCAAAAATGGTTTGATCATTGGTAGGCATAATCCAACCAGTGTGTGGTTGCAGACGGAGATTGAATAATATTAACAATGTAACCATTTATCATTGAATAAAATTAATCTTTTCACAACTTTCACTGAACTTGAAAACTTGTATGTTCTATAAGACATATGATTAGCAAGAGTAATGTTCTCAATAAGGTATTCTCCAAAATAGTATTTCAAGGATTTATCCATCATTACGCGTAATATGTTGTATGATTTAAACTCAATGAAAGATGTTTGCTGTTCTAATGCCGAGTTTCACCATTATTTCAGAGCTCTTTGGATCATACTAATATCTGTAATTCTTTTGGGATGTGCACAAAGTGGGATACACATAGTGAGCTACATGTCTTACCTGAATAATGCAAGGTAAGTTACCTATTTATCTGTTAGCAGAAGGTAGATCACTTTTCCGAGTGTTAATCAATATTAAAAACTATTTTTAATTTGTTGAATTAGAAATAAAATCTTAATATTATTCTTCAATAAAATCAGAAAGTGCAATCACAGCGGATGCATTGTCATGGTGAAACACCATCAGCTGTTCAACTTTGGAACCAAATTGAATTCCTTAATTATTCATAAAAATAAAATCTATCCCTTAGAATTCGTAAATGAGCTCTAAATGAACAGCGCTGACCCACGTCCTGCACTCACTTAGAACTGGTTCTGGAATGGCTGAATTAGATAAATCATTAGATTCGTTGTTCATTGTTAATCTGTATGCATGTACATAAAAAAGGTAACTTATAATAAAGTCTATAGTTTTTATTTTTAGCAATTTGGAAAGTTTCGAAAATTTTTACCCTGATTCCAACGCTGATTTTTCCAATACAGGAGAAGAAACTTTCCAGAAGACTTGAGTACGTATGGGATGGTGACAGCCATTACTGCAGTCACCGCTGGGCTTGGGTAAGTGAAATGTCTCTTCTCATTAATTCAGGTTATGCCAATTCTTCAAATAGGCCTCTGGGGTTGGGAATGTTCAAGTAAGTTCGTAATAACTGCAATGATACAACATCAGCCGGATTCAGTTTTGCTGTTTCCGGTTTTTATATACCATTTTACTTTATTTTATTTTAATAAACGTTTATAATGGTTGGTGTTGTATCATTGCAGTTATTATGAATCCGATTGTTCCAGCTTAGTTTTGTATATGTGAAGTTCATTAAGTTTTGTTGTTTCAGATTATTCTTGGGACCCACCGTTGGTGGCGTTCTGATGGATACCGTTGGATTCCGAAATGCAACTTTGCCTTTAATAATCTTGGAAGGCATTAATGTAAGTAGTAATAATTTCTCTTAGAGGGTGGGAGGACAGTTTTTAACTCTCATTCGCGACCCCTTATTTTAAGAGCATATTTCACACTCCCTCTTCTAATCTATAAGAGGTACATTTTTTTGACAAAGCTAATCGTTATCCAAAATTCAATAAACCGAAAGTTTTATTTATTGAATATGAGGGGTAAGATGTAGGCAATAAACTTGGGCAATAGATGGTGACTAGCTGGTTTAATATCAGTAACAAACAAGTGGCTCAAGTTGGCGATGGCCTTGTAGCACAGTAGGTAGGTTCACCGTCATTTCCAGACCTCGTGGACGAAACCTGAGTTCGAATCCCGTCAATGATGCGAGTAAATTATATGGGTCTTTTTCACAACCTGACTGAGTTAGTCGGTCTCAGGGGAGAGTACTATTGTTTTTTTTCTCCCAGAAACTCTGGTGTCCAGAAAAGCAGAAAATCGACCACAGAACACACGCAATTTACAGACTTATTACATTATATAAAGTGCAATATGGTCTAAGTAATTGATGTGTCTAAAGCCCTACGATAACCAGCAAACCATTACTTAACCTCTATTTCTCATACCGCTTTTGATATCTTAAGTCGTTACTGTCTGATCCAAAGCTATTTTCATGACAGGCAGGTTATTTTTCGGACTTCGTACCCAAAGGACGGCGATCTCTACAACTTGACTGCTCTCAGGCGGTCTTGAGAACAGCCTTCTGGTCTGTAGTGTTAGACGAGCTCTAACCAACCATGATACTGAGCGAAATGACCTTGTGTTCCTTGTGGGGGGAAAAACACCTGCAGGAAACTTGAAGACAAAGCGGCTGTCTGTCTGGTCCAATTGACATGGGCCTATCTGCGTAAACTAAACGTCTCTGTCCAAAAATCAAGCATTTTGCTCTTAAGGGGCCACTCAGTGTGGCGAAGTCACCTATTTGTTGTGCTGGGATCTCTTCTTGGAAAAAAGTCAGGGATCCGAAGTATTTCGGAGTGTGTCTGAAAGAGCAGTTGGGTTCCTTGGCGCATGCCAATTATATCAAGATGAAGATCAAAAAGCTGTATGCTAAGCTCCGTAGAGTAACCGGTGCTGGTTGGATCATCAAGGGAAGGGGCCCTTCATCTCCTCTATAATAACATCTTTGCCCCAATTGTGACATGCAGCCGGGGCTTGTGGAGTGCTTGTGTGTTCTACACAAGCTTTAGAAGATCGCTCTCTCTCTTCTATCTGCCCAACATTTACTCTTTTAGGCATAACGGGAGCAAATAGAACAGTAGCCACTGAAGAGCTTTATGTTCTCTGAGGAAAATTTTCTGCATTCTTGCTTGTGGTGAGGGCTGCATTTATTGATGTATGCTCTCAAGCGAGGGACTCCTAGACAGATTTTGGGCTGCTGATGGCCTTTCTTTAACATCAGAGCAGACCAGAAGTGCATGGTCTGCGCGAATAGCACAGACAATGCACTTTTGATCTGCTCAGTGGTATCGTCACCGTCCTCCCCACACCGGGTGGATAGGCCCGGGTTCGAATCCCGTGGATGACACTGGAAACTTTTGTGGGCTTTTTTGTGTGAGTTAAACGGTCTTAGGCGTAAGTAGCAAGGGTTTTTGCCATAGAAACTGGGGTTTTTTCGTCAAGCAAAACAGGCAAATCGACCAAAGAAAACACACGCAATTTACATACAAAATACATATATGGAGTATATGTAATCAACTACGGGAGACCATAATATAATATAAAAATATCAGAAGTGCATGAGTGATGAGTTAGAGACCACTTGCCAGAACTAATGGACTAATTCAAGGATGAAAGCAGGACAATTGCTTTGCTGCCCTCCTTTCAGGCTGTTAGACAGAAGTTTCGGCCATGGCTGCAGTTTGGGCTCTTTTCTTGCTGCATTCTGACTGGACAGGACTTGAGGTTCAGGCTTTGTAATCTGGGTCTGATTGATTTTGAGCTCTATTCTGGCAGTGAGCCAGAGACTGGCCTTCTCATCACGCTGCATTGTCCTGTTTATCAGGATTTATGGGCTCGGCTGGAGAGAGGGACTTTCACTCTCTACAATAATACTTTGAAAGATCTCTTTGTTACCCGTGAGAGTTTCACTGAGTTTTGTGACTTTATAAAGAGAGTTGGATTGGAGCTAGACAGGCATCCATCCTATAATAACCAAACTATTATTATCAAACTATTATTTTTAGACCACCCAAATAATTAAATTCATCTGCCGTGCTGTGTATCTTATGTCTCTTAATTGCGTGTGTTCTATGGTCGATTTGTCAGTTTTGCTGGACGAAAAACCCCAGTTTCTGAGGGGAAAACTTAGCTATTTACGCATGAGACCGATTAACTCAGCCGCGGAGTGAAAAAAGCCCATTAAAATTCCACGCGTCATCGACAGGATTCGAAACCGGGCCTTTTCCACTCGGTGTGGGGAGAATGGTAACGATACCACTGTGCTACACGCGCAAACTCCAGCCTGTGATAAAAATTATGATATTAGTATTAGTATTAGTAACGGCCGTATGGTGCAAGAAAGCCTATGGCTTATGCTGCACCAGCCAAAAAAAAAAAAAAAAAAAAAAAAAATCCGAATAAAACAATGATAAAAACAAAAATTAAATAAATAAATAATAATAATTAATAAATAAATAAAAATAATAAAATGAAATAAAAAATAAATAAAAAGGAAATTAAACCTATCTATCATCCTATGCGCTTCCCTTACCCGAAAGTACTATCCAGATGACCTTTGAATTTCCCCAAACTGTCGGCCTCTACCACCCATGAAGGCAACTTATTCCAGTAATTTATAACTCGCTGGCTAAAATAGAACTTCCTGCAATCCAATCTAAACATTTCCCCCCGTAACTTGAATTTATGTCCCCTAGTTCTAGCATCATTTATAATCTTGAAAATTTTGTCCTCATTCATTTTACTGATGCCTCTCAGAGCCTTAAACACCTCAATCAAATCTCCTCTAAGGTGTCTAGTTTCCAAACTCTGCAACCCACATATTCGAAGTCTTTCTTCATAAGGACGCCCTTTTGCCGATCTCACCAGGCGAGTTACCCTTCTTTGCACCCTTTCAAGAGGCTCGATGTCTTTCTTTAGGTCTCCATACTTGAACACAGTATTCAAGTGTGGTCTAACATAAGCCTTATATAATGGGATTATCACGTCCCTATCTCTACATGCAAAAGTTCGATAGATCATCGATAGGACACCATGGGCCTTCCTTGCAACCTGTTTACAATGCTCAGAGAATTTGATGTCTGACCGTATCGTAACACCCAAGTCCCTTTCCTCCAGTACTGGGTTTAGTTGAACTCCACCAAGTGAATAAGTTATTTTGGGATTACTGTTTCCCAGGTGTAATACCTTACACTTTGTTGGATTAAAGCACAGCTGCCATTTTTCTGACCATTCTTGAAGTCTATCTAGGTCTCTCTGAAGAAGCTCAGCTTGACAGTGATCATTAACTACTCTACCAATTTTAACATCATCTGCAAATTTAGACATCACGCCATCTATCCCTTCATCAATGTCGTTTATGAAAATTAAAATTTTCATTAAAATTTATGAAAATTAGGGTCCCCTGTAAATGATTACATCTACCCATATATTTATTTTGTCTGTAAATTGCGTGTGTTCTCTGGTCGATTTGCCTGTTTGCTGAAAGAAAAAAACCCTGCTATCTACGCCTGAGACCGATTAACTCAGCCAAGGAGTGTAAAAAGCCCACTAAAGTTCCTCGCGTCATCGACGGGATTCGAACCCGGGCTTTTTCCACTCGGTGTGGGGAGGACGGTGATGATACCGCTGTGTAACCCTCGCAGACTCCATCCTCTGATAGTAGGAGCCTGGGTTCGAATCCCGTCATTATCGCCTTCTGGTGGGGACGGTAGCTCTTGTTGAGAGCGCCGATGGTCCCGTTTCCCCCAACGAGGACAACTGGTCGATTGAATTTTACTAATTTGTTTTGTGGTTTAAATTGACCAGTAGGAGCTCAGTTTTGTTGTTCTTGTCTATTAAGTTTTACATGTAATCAACTAGATGTTGTTCAGCACAATAGAACGGATGAGAATCAGTCTCTGACGGGCGACAGCGTTGTTAGAGACTGAATGACAAGCTCATTTAAATGATAAATGGCCAATGACCACTAAAGAAAGTTACTCCAACAAGATGGCGCAATATACCACTCTCCCTTTTCGCAATGCTCAAGTATTTTCCAGTTTGGAGATCTTCAAAATAGTTATGGTCTCCAATATCCTGATCTGAATGTGCGTCTGTCCGTGTAGCACAGTGGTTATAAATCACCTTCCTGGCCACACCTAGTGGAAAAGGCCCGGTTCGAATCTCGTCAATGACGAGAGAAACTTTTATGGGCTTTTTTCCCACTCCGTGGCTGAGTTGGTCTGGAATGTGGAAAGCAAAGTTCTTTCCCCCCAACCAATTCCTCGGTAACTCGAGTTTTTCATCCTGCAAAAGGCAAAACAGGCAACTCGACCAGAGAACATTCGCAATTATTTATAGATATATTACACAAGGGCAGATGAGTTGACTCTCTAGTGGTCCTAATATTTACTGTGATCTGAGTGTTTATTTCTTATGGGAACTATCTCATGAAACATGCCTTTGAAACAATCCCAGTTTGGCAAAGTATCTCAAGTATATCTGAAGTATCTCAAGGCATGCAACTGCTGAAATTCGAAAAACCTGGTGGACCCAATGACTTCAGTGAACGATGCATATTTCTAAGCATTAAACCTTGTTTGTATATCATTTCTCTTAACACTTAAATTAATATTTACTTCTTAATTAAATTTTGTTTAATTTTAAATTATTATTATTAAATTAATAATTACGTTATAATGAAATATTAATTTTTCATCAACCTTAGGTAATTATAATGATCTTCTCCGGTCTGTGGTGGCGCAACCAGTATAAAAGTCTGGTTTCCGGTGAAAATACGCCATTAGTGACAAAGAATGGCAAAACAGATTGTTCTTGACGTCCAGCTAATGGTATGAATTAATTCCTAGTGGAACTTTACATTAAAGACAATCTGTCGATCACCGTGTGATCTATTTGGTAGGAGTGTGGGTATTTTGAGATCTTTTTTTCCTGATCCCCTTAGGAGTAATGGAATCACCATGACACTCAACTCTGTGCTGTAAAGTTATTAAAATGATGGCAACTTTTGTTATTTAGCTAATCTGTGTAATATAACTTATAATAAAGTATATAATTACCAGTGTATGTGTAATATTATTTATACAAGAAAGCTCTATCGTATTTTGGAATCTAATTTGGAATCGATTCATGGTCTTTCACCAAAGTTACCATTATGAACTGTGTAGAGGGCGATGCAATATATCACGCATAATTAACATAATTTTAACATAACAACAGGACTCTCAGAAGCATTTATTTAACGAAAAATCCCGAGGTAAGAATTTGATTTTGAAATTATCTGTTATACAAGCAAAGGTTTGGAAAAAAGTGTAATTCGACAGACTCTAACTCGATGTTTGTTTATGGAAGCTCGCTTTCCTTACAAACAAAATGACCTTTGTTTTGTGTATTAGTTAGAGAAGGTTATCTCTCGTGGTGTTTAAGTAAACCAGATGCAATGACACATATGTTTACCATGCAGGCAGTGTTTCGATTGGACATTAATTTTGGTGGGACAAATACAGTGATTTGCTGCCAACGCTTTGCTAATGAGACTGTACCGGAATGCACTTGGGTATGCTAGAAGACGACACTCTTTGATCAATTATGGTAGAACATAAAGGTAATGTGAACTTTCTTTTTCTTTTAAAATAAGTTAAACTTTTTTGTTTATTTGGGATAAGTTTTTTTATCTAAGGGCTTACAATACCGATCAGAATCTTAATACCGGTATTTTTAATTTATGAAACCAGGATACTGGTATTCCGAAAACAAACGTTTTTCTCAATAAATTTTGATGATAATTAGGTGCAATAAAGTAAGGAAATAAACAAGTACTGTAATTATTTGAATTCGTGTTTTAAATAGTGAAAAATAGTTTAAAATAGTTAAAAGTATTTCATTAATTTCCGACTCAAGTTCATCTTTTAAAATCTCATTGGAGTCAGGCAATTTCTTATTTTGGAAAGAATTTCCAAATTAGATTGGACCCTTATGTAATGGACGTGGGATAGTATTAGATAACCCAACTGATGTTGCAGATGAACTCGATAGTTACTTTGTATCGATATCTACATAAAAAACCCTTGTGTCAATGAGATATTATGGAAGTGAAGTTGAAAAAAAATGTAATTGATGATGTTGAAATTTAAAATGATTATTTAATGAGAACTTTCGCGCCTACAGGCGAATAAGGCTCCTGTGGTTGATGGCGTATACCCTATAATCTTAAAGGAGGCGGAAAGTGTTTGCATTGAACCATTAAGGCTAGTTATGAGAGCATCACTGGACTCAGGAGAAATTCCGTTGGATTGGTGTAAATTGGAACATAAAGGCGGTTCTAGGAGTGTAACGGGAAATTACCGACCGGCCAGTCCAACTTCAATAGTAGGGAAAATCATGGAGGATGATCAAGGGTGGAATTCAGGATCATTTAGACCGGTGTTTCCCAACGTGGATCCCACGCCCCACATGGGAGAAATTTGATTGTTCAGGGGGGCAATTCAAAAATATGATGAGCAAGAAAAATGGCTGCTTAAAATTGATGAAAGATGAGAATCCAGAAATGCGTCTTGTGCATTATTGTTATTCATAGGGAAAACTTGGTAGCTAAAAATATTTCTTAATGAAGTACTAAAATCAGTTAAAGTGTGTCAATGCTATTAAAGCTAATGCCAAATGTGAGCATCTCCTCAAGCTTTTTAGGGAAGAACAAAATGCAGACCATGTGAGGCTTTTATTTCACACTGAAGTAAGGTGGCTCTCGAAAGGGAACTGCTTGAAAAGATTTATGGAACTATTTGATACTATTAATGACTTTTTAAGTGACAAACCTGAAATGAAGCATCTGTTAACGGTCGATGGTAAAGCATTTATGAGTTATTTAGCCGATATCTTTGAAAAACTAAATATATTAAATAAACAACTTCGAGGAACAAATAAAACTCTCGTCGATGCAAAAGCGAAGATATTTGGTTTCATTACATTTATTGAATTATGTCAAAAATATATTTGTAACAAAAATTTTGAACACGTTGGCTGCAAAAATGTGAAGTGACTGATACCGCTGTACTTCTTATTGTCGATCATCTGAAAATTTAAAAGAAAGGTTTTCTGATTTAAAACAAATTGATTTTCCAACCTGGATGATGCAACCAATGTTAGTGGATCTGTCTGATGTATCAATGCAGTACCAAGAAGAACTCTCAGAAATGCAAAATGATGAGTCAGTTAAAACTTTATTCAATATAAAAGGAGCGATGGCATGGCTTTGGGATGAAACAAAAATTAAATACCCAAATTCAACCAACTTTGCAAGAGAGCTATTGTTACATTTTTCCATCTTCATGTTTAGCTTAATGTGGATTTAGTGCCATAAATGATTTGTTACTAAAGAAAAGAAATCGACTGGATATCACAAAACGGGGAGACTTGAGACTGAAGCTGACCAAATTGGAGCCCAATATAAAATCTCTCTCTCTCTGCGGCAAGCATCAAGCACAAGGGTCTCACTAGATTTAGTCCACTCATCTAGAAGTGACTTCACATGGAATGTTGAAATTATTAAACAATTAAATAATAATTACTAAAAATTAAAATATTATAGAAAAATCTTTCATATAAATTATTTTGTACTTGAATTTTAGTTGTCTATTATATGTTGTGAAAATTTACTTTCTGTTTTTTTCTTAATGATTTCTTCCTAAAACCTAAGCCTTGTGTCCTGAACAAGTTGTAATTAGGCTTCATTTAGGAAATAATTCAATTTTTGAATATAAAAAATATGTATATCGGTGTTTCCCAACGTTACATAGGGGGCATCAGAATTTTAGAAAGACTTAGGTGGGACATGGTAAAAAAAAGGTTGGGAAACACCGATTTAGACGGAAATGGAATTCTGTAGGATACACAGCATGGTTTTGTAAACGAAAATCATGTTTAACAAATCTGGTTAGCCATTTTGACAGGTCACTCATAGCTGGATTTAGGGAATCATTTCGACATTGTTTATTTGTATTTCAGCAAAGCATTTGACTCAGTCCCACATGACTGGTTACTTTATCAGTTGGAGCAGGCTGTAATCATAGGGAAAATCCTTAGATGGATAGCACGATGACTTGAGGGCACCAGGCAGAGGGTTGTGATAAATGGTTATTCCTCAGATTGGGTTAATGTAAGAAGTGGGGTTCCCCAAGGATCAGTATTGCGACCACTGTTGTTTTTGATTATCTTAAATGACATCTATGAAGGGATGGAGGACGTGAGGTCTAAACTTGCAGATGATGTAAAGAACAGAGTAGTTAATGATCGCTGCCAAGCAGAGCTTCTTCAGCGTGACCTAGATAGACTTCCGGAATGGTCAGAAAAGCGGTAGCTATGCTTTAATTCAGCAAAATGCAAGGTCTTACACCTGGGGAACAGCAACCCCAAAATAACTTATACACTTGGTGGAGTTTGAACTAAAGTCAGTAGTGGAGGAACGGGACTTGGGAGTTACGATATGGTCAGACATGAAGTTGTCCGAGAATTGTGGACAGGTTGAAATGTTGCATGGTGTCCTATCGATGATTTATCGAACATTTACTAGTAGAGATAACGACGCCATAATCACATAAAGGTGATTTTATAATCTTTATGTGATTAAATTATAAACAATTATTTTTTTTAATTAGTACCGAAAAACCGGTATTTTTTGTATGAATACCGGTATTTCAATACCCGAAAAAAATTACCGGGATCCAGGTATTTTAAGCTCTAAGTGCTGTAGAAATATCATAATTATGATGATGTTCAAGAATCCATATGAAGCCAATTGTCTGTTCGTCGATAGCTCTAATAAGAGGTATGAAGTACACTTCATACTCTTAGTAGATTTACATCTTGTGTTCCATCTTAATCCTCTTAGTAGGATTAAGATGGAACACTCCTTGTTCCATCTTAATCCTAAGAAACCGTAACTTTCGACGACAGAAAACATTATATTTTCAATTTTTTTCTTTAAAAATATCATTTGATCAATGTCAAGAAACTCTGTGTCTCTTGATCGCATCATAGCTGATGATCTATAAGTCTGCCTCAAATCTTCAAATATTTGGAACTTACGCGATGATCGGTGCTTACGACCTGGGCCAGTCCTTAAGAGGTACAATGGATGCAACGCACCAGGCCATAGATTTGAAAAGGTCCGAAATTCACACAACGACTCCTTTTCGTCCTCTCTCCCCAACATTAATTTCTTGCTCCCACTGATCGCTAGACCAATACCATACGCAAAAAGTCTAGGTTCGAATCCCTTTAAGAGGTGGCGATAGTTTGATGGGCACACAGTGTGTGCCCATCAAACCATTTTACACACTGTGACCAAGTTAGTGGGTCTGGGAAAAGGCCTTCCCCTAACCTAATCCTGGATTTTTCTTACCCCCCCCCAAAAGGCAAATCGCGTAATGGATAATGACATACATTTTAAATAAAAAGCAATATAATTCTTCATTGGAGTAGTGTTTTTATTTAGAGTAATGCCTTCACAATATGAGATCGATGCACTAAGTAATAAACCTAGTTCCTCCATTGCTATGTACAAAATGAGACTATGCCCCCCCACTGCGTAGTCTCATTAGGCTCTTATCTTAAATTTCCTTGGGTTCACAAATCTGCAAATAGTTTCGATGATTGCAATCTGAATTAAGCGGGTTACTACAGCTACTTGTTGATAAAATAAAAATTAAATTCAAAAATATTATAAACACGCACGCGAAGAAAATTATATATAATTTCAATTCGGCTTTGTGGCGCTGTTGATGAATTTACTGTGAGCCTTTCCCTGTTTCGCATAGATGCAGAACACCAACTTTTTTTACCAGACAAACAGAGATTTAATCAATCTTAACAATTTTCATAACGAACTCTTTCTTTCACGGTCCACCCATTGAGAAACATTGGTGGTTGGAGAGTTAAAGACCATTTAATTATGAGAATGGAATTGAGACCAATCTTTCATAATGGAGGAATGGACAATCTCCTGAATATTTTATGAAAACCCCAAATTGAATATTTTAGTGAACTACACCTCGGAAAACAAATATTGGATCTCTAAGCTAATTGGTTTATTCTACAACTTCAAGGCTGAAGTTTACAAAAGTGTATATGTAGACCTACATTTCGATTTCCTTGATCAGGTGCGCAGGAAGTTGTTTGAGATATAAGAGCAAGCGGATGTAATCAAGCTGAGAAATGTGTGCCAGAACGTAGACTTAAAATTGAACAGGATGCCTGCTTTGCGATGCCTAAATGTAATGGTATGTAATAGAATTTTTATAAATTCTAACAGTATTTTGATGGGTAGTAAAAATTAATATGTAATCAATAAAATGGAATAAAAGTGTAGCGGCTGTGTTCGCCCTTTGACCCTCAATCCTGTACAGGTACGTTTTTATTTACGATATTGTTTTCTTGTAAATCATCGTAAAGTGAAAAAGCTTCTCAGAAGACATTCTCCCATAGAAAATAATGTAGAGTCTGGGACATGATTCTCAACGTTTTAATAACGCACTTTGTCTGAATTTAAAGAAATTTCTTTTGGCTTACCTTATCTTGTAATAGAAGCGTATTTAGCTAAATGTTTTATCAGAATATTTAACCAATCTTAACAATTTTCACAACGAACTTTTACTTTCACGGTTCACCCATTGAGAAACATTGGTGGTCGACACCCTGTACCCGAAGAGTTGAGGATAACTTACCAACAAATGATATTATATCCGTTAATCATACAGGCTGTTCATTTAATTATGAGAATGGCATTGAGATCAGGTGAATATGGGGTCCGGGGAAGATGGTGGAAATCAGTGTCTCTTAACCATTCTTGTGCGATTTTAGCACGAGGCGCTGCCGCAGTGTTATCTATAAAGTGGCCATCACCTTCGGATAAAAGTCTAACATTTAATGGTTCAGTAGATTCTTTACTTATGTAAACTTTAGAAGGAAGGGGATGAATCAGAATTGGTCCACTTGATATCGATGGTTCAACTCTTGATGATCCAGCTCAGGTAGCTAACAAACTAAATGAATATTTTGTATCTACATTCACATATGAGGAGTTATTCAGGGAGGGGAATGCCAGAGGTGTATTAAACTCTGGCAGTAAGTTAGATAATCTTGTAATAACTGACAGTAAAGTGGAGAAGAAATTGTTGAAGATAAACATAAGAAAGGCACCTGGGGTGGATGGAATCTATCCAGTTACATTAAGGAAGGCAGCAAAGGAAGTAAGCAAACCCTTAGCCATAATTATGAGAGCTTCCTTGGATTCAGGGGATGTACCCATGGACTGGAAATTTGGAATTGTGACCCCAGTCCACAAAGAAGGATCAAAGGGAGACACAGGTAATTACAGACTTGTTAGTTTAACTTCTGTTCCAGGGAAATTAATGGAGGAATTGGTTAAAGAAGCATTGCAGGATCACCTAGACAAGACTTCAGTTATAGCGCGGACACAGCATGGGTTTGTTAAGGGGAAGTCTGGTCTGACCAATTGGACTATGGGTAAAGGAATGGTTGATTGGGAGAACACAGAGTGGTAATCAATGGACACTGCTCTTCATGGACTAATGTTATTAATGGAGTCCCACAGGGTTCAGCGTTGGTTCCATTGTTGTTTTCCGTATTTATTAATGATATTGATGATGACTAATGATCAGGCTTAATGCCCAAGTTTGCAGACGATATGAAGGTCGACATGGTTGTTAATGACACTAATAACAGTAGTGCAACAGGTTCTAGAAAAGTTGAGAAGATGGGCTGAGAGGTGGCAACTGAAATTTAACATTTACAAATGTAAAGTACTGAATATGGGAAGCAGTAACTCCAGAGTAATGTATCAACTGTGTGGTACCACATTGACAGTGGCAGAGAGTGAAAAGGACCTGGAGGTAATTGTGGAGGCAGATATGAAGTTTTCTGAGCAGTGCACACGGTCTGCAAGAATAGCTCATGGTGTCTTGTCAATGATATACAGCAATTTTTCTAGCAGGAATAAGGATGTTGTTGTTATTTGGTTTTCAGGATCATTAGCAACTAAGGCCATATTGCTCCGGGGATATGCGGTGGTCATTCCATGACCTTTCCGCATCCTCCGTATTTGGTGGTCACGGGCTCGAACCCCGGTCTAATCAGGAAGCGTGTACTACGCACTGCTGCTCCTGGCTACAGAGGCGCCTAGGGATAAGGAGGTGATTATCCCGTTGTATAAGGCAATGGTCAGACCACACCTTGAGTTCTGTATACAGGTCTGGAGGCCTCGTTTTAAGAAGGATATAGAGCTGTTGGAACGAGTACAGAGAAAGGTAACGAGATTAGTGAATGGAACAAAGGGTTGCTCTTACGAAGAAAGGCTTAAGTTTTGCAAGTTACCGTGTCTGGAAACTAGGCACCTGCAAGGTGATCTGATTGAGGTGTATAAAACCTTCAATGGTTTGAACATGCTCAATGAATAATCGCCTGAGAAGGCATAAATTGAAATTGAGGAAAGACAGTTGTAGGATAGATGTGCAGAGGTTTGCCTTTAGCTAGCTGGTGGTTGATTACTAAAACAAACTTCTATCTTTCGTAGAAGTTGATAGCTTAAACAGATTCAAGGCAGAACTAGAGAAACATTTAGAGCGAGTGGATGGATGAAATGAGAAGAGGGTGTGTTTTCTTTTCTTTTTTTTTTTTTTTTTGACTGATGCTATATAAGCTTGCTTTCTTGCATCATGTGCCCATGCTAATGCTAAAGATTTGGTAGAAAATTCAGGTATCTAGATAATCTTTCGACCTTCCATCAGCGGACCCAGTTCGTGCCAACAAAACATTTCCCATACCATGATACCACCTCCTGGTGCTTGGGGTGTCCTAATAAGGCAAGCAGGGTCCATCGATTTGTGAGGTTCTCTACTCTTTCTGCCTAACATTAGTGCAAAACAAAGTGAACCGTGATTCTTTTGACCACATGACTTTCTTCCATTGTTCCTCTGTCCAATCACGATGTTCTCGGCACCACTGCAATCTGATTTTTCTGTTTTTTTCTGAAACAAGTGGCTTCCGAATAGCCAAGCGTCTGCCAATAACCAATTTCTTCAATTCCCTGCGCATGGTACAGTTGAAATATGGAAGTTCTTGGTTTGTTTGAATTCAAATGTATTTGCTGGATATCTTATTTTTAAGTACAGTCCTCTTTAAAGGAGGACGACTTCACTTTTGAAGTATTTTTTCCACCGCCTTTGAGATTTGAAAGAACCGCATACGGTCATTAAAAACTTTTGAGACAGATGCTTTTGAGAAACCAGTTATGTAAGGAAAAACTGCAATTTTCAAATAGCACACGTATTAAAGGTCTAGAATCAGTGGCTAATGACTTGCGGCCGAACAGCCCGAGGGTTCCATCACTCCAGAGCAAGCTACAAGGACCAAGAACATTCTAGATAAGACATGATCACACTACATCGATTAAGCAGCAGAATATCAATCTGTGTTTAATTTACACGCGCACACGACGATTCGTATAAATTACGGCCACAGTCATAAAATAGTTCATTTATTGCACGTAACTCAAGGTGACTGGACTACTACTAGACATTCTGGAACTTGCAACTGTGTCAGTTTATCCTTGTATATACTCTCCAACCACCTAGCTACCGGCATTTTACCTACCGGACTTATATACACGAAGTTATTCTTAGGCAAAGGTGTCAAGATCCTTCTCCCTTTTCTATGGCAAAATTCTGATGGTGCCATCTTGTTTCTGCCTTCATATCGAAATGGGTGTAAAGTAAAGAATGTGATCATCTCGAAATTTTCCATCAGGTGATTGAGAATGAGCTCCGTTTTTAAAGATAAACAGTTGCATCATGACCCACGGTATAACTAGTGGGTTGCACAGTTCTCTAAACATGGGGCGAATGAGCTGCTCACTAGATGGAGCTCTTTCGTGCGAATTATAAAAATTCTAAATCGCATGGAAGAAATTCAGTCATACGATCATAAAAGCGCATAAAAAATTACCATTTTTAAGAACCAAGGACTAAAAAAGTGTTGAGTGGTAACTATTCAAACAAACCTTGACACTTTTAGTTAGGGACTTTTATCAGAATTATAGTTATCTTCAGTTTTGTCATTTAGTGTTCTAGAAAAAAATATTGGATTGATAATACAATAGATATCGTGTGTTTGCAATTTTGACCTTCTTATATGGAGAAAAGATCAAAGAAAAAAATTATGATGAAATTATAACACATGTAAAAATAAACAAAATAGTTTGTCTTGTCATTACGTGAGCAGAGGATGGAAGCTCACAATCGAGGATAACAGAGATTCACGTGATGATAACCAGTGATGAGATATCTTCGTACTGCAGTACATAAACCATTTTTTCATTGAACATCGAACAGTCCAAAAAGTGTTCGTTATTGTGACCCAAAATCAAAGACAAGCAAATTGATTAGCCTCTGGAGTTTTTTTGTTGGCTGGGAGTTCATCTGGAACTGCACTTCACGCTTGCTTGACATCAATTGATTCATTCATTTTTACTTTATGATATTGACCTTATGACCTTTTATTATTGGCTATAGATCGCTATAATTTGTGATGACCTTTCGTGAGTCAATTTTAATCACTAAAACTGGTGCACAGTTTCCCGAATGATTCGTGTTTATAGCTGCTGTAACTTTCTGCTATATCTTTATAAATTATCTCGCAGGTTTTGGATTGGATACCACTTCTGCAACTGTAGGACCAAAGACGCTCCATCTATTCGGACTACTCTTCAAACTCACGATCCTTGTCCTGTGTGCAGTGACGTCATTATTCTGAAACATTCCATTTGCGGTTTGGTACAAAGTCATCATTGCAGAAAGAGCCTGGTTTTCAAAAAATTTAACCCCCCTCCCCCCACAACGGCTGTTTGTTTGTTTGTTTGTTTGTTATTTGGTTTTTAGGAGCATTAGCAACTATGGCCATATTGCTCCAGGATATGCGGTGGTCATTCCTTGACCTTTCCGCATCCTCCGTATTTGGTGGTGACGGGCTCGAACCCCGGTCTAATCAAGAAGCGTGTGCTACGCACTGCTGCTCCTTCCCACCTGGCTACGGAGGCGCCTAACCCCCACAACGGCTTACAGGAACCTCAAAGATGGAGAGATTACAGCGAAAATATTACAGACATCAAAATGCCAAGAACAGTTTAAATAGAAGGCGTTTGCCTTTGGGAATAATTTTAGTTGAATACATAAGTGGAGAAGGACTTATGAAGAAGGTAGCATGGAATGGAATGTCCTGTATTGTAGGAGGTTATTTATCAAGACCATCCATGCAAAAATTAGAGGATGAGTAAGATGTTAATAAATAAACTTTATGTTTAGATGAAGCTGCAATATAACAATCTTTCCGCAGAAACTAGAGCATTTCATCCAGTAAATAGATATTCCACTGACGTTTCTCAACTTTACTTTGTTGGCATAAATCTGAGGATTTTCGAGAATGGCTCCAAACCCTGGAGAATAGAGTGCAGGCAGTGCTGTTGAGATGACTAGGAGCATGGCCGGATCTGTAGTTTGTGAACTGTCCGCAGCAAATAGGCTTACGGTAACTGAGGTTTCTAGATATGGGCCCACGCGTTTTACTAGAACATCCAGGAATGGGAGAGATCCATTAACCTCTAACTCTAGAGTGAATTGGATGAACCCAGACAGGGAATTGAGATATTCTGTACCGACGACATCTGTACCGCCCTCAACCTGTGCTTGTCAAGTAGCATCTTTACCTTTGAGGATTCCGTATACCAGCAAGCACATGGCACTGCTATGGGGGCCCTGTTAGTTCAGTAGTAGCCAACATCGCCATGAAAGAATGGGAAGAACAGTTATTCCTGAACCCACCAGTACCTATTACAACATGGTGCAGATACGTTGATGACATATTCACCGTCATCCCACGTGGCTCTGAAACAACAGTGCTAGAATATCTCAATTCCCTATCTCCTAACAAGCAGTGCAATCTATAGCACTGCTACTCACATTGCATGGATCGAGTTTTAATGCAGTTTTCTAATAAACTTATTACTTTGCTATCAAAGGAATATAATCCCACTTATTTTTTAAACCTGTTATATACTTTTCACAATGGCCTTTGTTCGATTTAAAGAATTGCCCTGTTGTAGGGTTTTAGAAGCATTAGCGACTATGGGCATATGGCTCAGTGTATACTATCTGTAAATGGAGTGTTCTGTGGTCGATTTTCTGTTTGCTGGATGAAAAACCCGATTATCCGGGAGAAAACCATTCTACCCTCGTCTGAGACCGACTAACTCAGCCACGTTGTGAAAAAAGGTCCATAAGTTCCTCATGTCATCGATGGGACTCTTAAACTTGGATCTTTTTCATCCGGTGTTGGGAGGACGGCGGTTCTTCCAACCGAGCTGCCCACGAGGGCTGAATTGCCTTGTTACTTTCTTCCTGGTTGAATTCATTGGATATGTCAAATGGCTTTAAGCAACTAATAACGTTTTTATTTCAGTATTACTATATTTCTCGTCTGGACTCAGTTTTTTTTTTGAAAATTTGTAAGAGTTTTAACTAATCCTGGTTGAATTTGAAATCGCCTAGTGGATCAAAATCATCTTTCCATCGTGCTGCCTGTTAAACTGAAAATAGGACACGATAAAGAGATAAAATATGGATGAATGGATAAGCACTGTCGGATTTTAAAATATAAATTTTTACCTTTCAGATTCCTTAAATATAGACTCAAACGAAAGGAGTTCGCTGTGTAATTCAATACATGCAGGAGATAGTAACCTGCTGACCCCACCTCCTCGCAAATTTTCAAGCAGACAGCTCT
Organism: Mastigoproctus giganteus; assembly: GCF_048544385.1. Lineage (NCBI taxonomy): Eukaryota > Metazoa > Arthropoda > Arachnida > Uropygi > Thelyphonidae > Mastigoproctus > Mastigoproctus giganteus. Next base: position 21,637,202 of record NC_143585.1, read on the forward strand.
GGCTACTAATTAGTCTATCAACAGGAAATTTCTTCGTGGCAACTTGTGCATCCCTCCTGGGTCCATTTTTCCCTCATGAGGTGAGATTACACTAAGGTTCTGGTATACATTCAGTTATAAATTCCTTTGTTACAGTTACATGATCTAAAGTTTATCGAAACTTTACAGTTTTATATGGGATTATGTTTTATAGGCTGAGCTCAAAGGTGCGACGCCTACCCAGTATGGATTTGTTTTTGGAATTTTCCACGTATCTATTTTCCTGACATCACCCATATTCGGCAAACTGGTAAGTGTTTGTGTCATTTTAAATCTTAGTTGCATCTAAAGGTACTTATAACTCATGAGCCATCTAAATTTATTGAACTTTTCAATAAAATGACTCATCCCCACACCCGTTTAAATCCTGGTTTTCAAAAATACTTACAGCACTAGATGATGAATTAAAATCAATTATTAATAATATGAATTGGTTGTATCGTTTTTATAAATTACTGCTATATCTATCAGATATCTCACTTGAGTCCCAAGTTCCTTTTGAACTCTGGAATGTTCGTCGTGGGAACATGCTGTGTTCTCTTCGGGTGAGTATGCCAAATTTCTGATGGTCCATATCCCTTTCTCCAACTCAATGTATCTTTTGGAGTTCGTTTCAACTTTCTAAGAAGATCGATTTTATTTCTTTAGGATTCTTGATAAAAGCCCACCAGGATTTCCTTTCATCTGTCTAGCATTCGTTATCAAAACAACGGAAGGAATTGGCGCTGCTGCATATAGGACTTCTGCCTTTGCCATAATAGCCCTGGAGTTCCCTGATAACGTTGCATCACGATTCGTAAGTTGAAACTGTTTTTGTTGCCAAGTACATTAACTATTCGTTTACTATTTATTCTCCAATTGCAGAATATACAGCCAACGTCTCAAATATAGAAATTCTTCCGCAATAGTTAAAAGGAAATTTAAACGGTGACAAACTTGATAATCTTTTCAACATTTTGTAACAATCTCTTAATATATTATTGTTATTTCAGGGAAATCTCGAAACTATGTTCGGATTAGGCCTTATAGTTGGTCCAGCGATAGGTGGCGCCCTCTATGAAGTAAGTGCGACAACGCGAATAGAAAATCAAATGCTTTCTGGACAGTACTGCATATATTTCAAATGCTTTTTTTAATTTCTTAAATATAATTTTTTATTCGTTTTTATATAGGTAAATGGTTTCATTTTACCCTTCATTACCTGTGGAATGGCTCTCTTAGCTTGTGGAGTGGCTACAATCTTCTGTTTGCCCTCTATAGGTAAGTGGTGCTAAATTTTCGTAGTTAACAGTGCCACAAAATACAATTGATTGACTCTCACGCCATTGAAGTGCAGTGGCAACTATCTGAACTACTGATGCGGTCAATCAAGATGGCGGTTAATTGATACTCTAATGTAACTTGTGAGATTTAGGTTTATTTTTTAATTAATTAAAATTTCCTTTTACATTTCTTAATTTTCTGTGTAATGGAATTCAACTCACTCTAGTTTCTTTTGTCATGGCCATTATTCCAGAAGCAGCGCCGCAAAAGCAGAAATCTGTAAATATGCTAAAGTTTTACATCTTGCCTCATGTGGTCATGAACTGTACTATGATAGCGGTATCGTCTATGATACTTGGCTTCAATCTCACCACTTTGGAACCTCATCTACGACAGGTAAATATAAAGAGATAAGTACAAGGGGCGTTCAATAAATTAAAACCCATGAAGAAAGTGAGATAGAGGCAAAATTCTTTTTTTATTATTTTTCAATGTAACTCCAGTGAACTTCTTCCATTTTGGCCATGAGGAAATACCACACAAATAAAATTCTTTGTTCTGTTCATTAAAGAACACAGAAACGGCAGACTTCAGTTCATTATCATCAGCAAAGCAACGTCCACGTACGTTTTTATTGAAGTGCCGAAACAGGAAATAGTTACTGGAGTCCAGATGCTGATTGTACGGTGGATGGATAAGTTCTGTAAAGTCAGTCTGTCAAAGCAGCGGCATGTGGCCTGTGCATTGTCGTGAATCTGCAGTACACCTCTGGAAAGTATTCCACTGCGTTTTTCCTTTATCACATCTCTTAGGTTGTACAGTAGGGATGCATATGACTTCTTAGTGACTGCTTGTGTTCCAAGTAGTTAATTGACAAAATTCCCTCAGCATTCCAAAAAACGATGACCATAATCTTGCCAACTGAAGGTCGTGTCTGAATTTTTTTGGGTGGAGGAGAATGGAAGCACCCTTGCAATCAATGCAATGGAAGCACCCTTATGCTTCCATTGCATTGATTCTTGCTTGGTTTCAGATTCCCAATGATTAACCCATAACAATTCTGGAGATGAAAGTTTCAGGATCCCTTCTATAAAGCTTTAAATTCTCCTCACAATACCATACTCTGAATCGTTTCTGCACAGGGGTCAGAAATCTGGGGACCCACATTGCACTGACCTTAGTCATCCCCAAATGTTCATGGAGGATGGTTATAACTGTTCTCTCAGATATTTCATGTTTCCTAAAGTTTTCGGACACCTTTTAAACGTCTATCATTCAGCATAAGGATTTCTACAGCTTGGCACATCTCTGGAGTGGTCACTGTTGGATGTGGATCATCTTTGATGGACTGTCTACCCCACTTGAATTGTTTCCACTAGAATTTCACCCAGTACTCTGAAGGTGCACTGTTGCCATACACATCCACTATCCTTTCACGAATGGCCTTTGGTGAAAAACTTGATGACTGAACGATGCACCAATCTCAGCAAATCCATAATTTGATACACGTGTCTTCCTTCTTTCTGTTACAGCAGCACAACCTAAAATCATGGTGGGACCAAAATTAGTATGGTTCAAGTTGAGATATGTAGGGACATGCTGTATCATTGAAATATATCTATGGAAAGTACCTTAGGTAGATAATTTATTGAACACCCCCTCGCATTCTACATTCGATAATTCGATCTACTGGGTAATGATAATTGAATATTTACCATTACCCAGTCTCGATAATAAATCTGACTAGATTCTTCCAAATCACGGGCTTTGACTAATGACATATCATTTATATCAAGCCAAAGTTTTAATAATATCTTCAATATTTTCTTTCTATTTTGCAGTTCAATTTAAGTGCCTCAACTGTAGGGTTGCTATTCGTCATATCGGGTCTTATGTATGCACTGTCAATGCCAATCTGGGCCAAACTTTGCAGCCAGAATGTAAGTGATAAATTAATATGAATCATTTTTATTTCAAAGGTTTATGTGTACACTAATTTTATATTTAACCAGTGCAGGGATATAAATGGTAGTTTCCATGCACTTTTATAAATCGCGGGTTGTGGTATTGGGCACAGATACTCAAAAAAGAAAAATATATTGGAATTTTGAAATTTTGTCTCGATGATAGTAGAATACTAAATTCCAAATAATGGTGGTATTGTGGGTGCAAAGATTACTCTTTCGCCTGTTTTTTCTTGTTTTCTAGCTACCTCAGAAATTATGGAGTGTTATTGGTAGTTTCATGATTTTTGTGGCTTATCTTCTAATTGGACCAGTACCCTTCATGCCCTTTAAACCGTAAGTATTGTTTATAATACCAATAGAACAAACCTCAATAGTTTATTTACTTCTCACTTATGAGAACGATAAAACCCATTCCTTTGAAGTCACTTTAACTTGAGCCTTGACCTTGTATTCTTTGATAAATATTAGTTGGATTTCGTGTGGAGATGTATATGTTGTAATACTGCCAAGTGAGATCCTATTTTCAAATATTAAATGGATGCATTTCTTTGTAGATTGTTATGGGTGGTGATGATTGCTCAGACTTTATTTGGATTTGGTTTGGCCGGAGTAAGAGTTTCCAGTTTCACAAGTTGTCTTACTGATTCCAGGTAAGATATTTTGTAGTATATCTTTGTTTGAATTGCAGTATCATGGAATTTATTATTCTTGTTGAGTTCTAAAGACGAAACTAATTTGAACTGCAGTTTAAGTTAATGATTAATGTTTAATTTCCTTTTTGTTTAGAGCCAGAGGAATGCCGAATGATATGACTACGCATGGCCTGGTATCTGGAGCAGTAACTGGATCCATTTCCATAGGGTGAGAAACAAAACCATAACTAGTATTCCATCCGGAGGCTTTCATTGGATTTATTTTTTATTTATAAGCTTAAGTAGAATTTTTCAACTCAAAAATCTATATTTAAAATTAAAACTGCAAGTTTGGATAATCTTTCTGTCAAGAGTTTTTAACACAGGCCAAGAAACCCTCGAAAGGATCTCAATTTAATTTTATAAATACACTGCTCGACAAAATTAACAGAACACGTAGAAAACGTGGTGTATTATTTTTTTTACAGGAAACCCTCAAAAGAACCCCTATTTAATATTATAAATATGTTTTTGTTCTCGAAAACGTTATTTATTAAATTTAAAATATCATAATTTCTGTAACATTTATGATTTAGGGCTCTTTATTGTTTTATATTTTATAGGAATCCTTTCACTAAGGCTAAATATTTATAAATTTAGGTTTTTCTTCGGGCCAACTGTAGGAGGCTATTTGATGGACAAAACGGGTTATGCAATGTCCACTCTCATATTCTGTGGTGTTGAATTAATAACGGTAAGTACTCCCGGTTCATAGTAATATTTTACACTTAATGAAACTTTAATGTAGGAAAGTTTCTTAGCTATTTCCACTTCGTATTTCATTAAAATGTCAAATCTGGAACAAAATTCACAGAAAGAAAACGAATCTGTGAATAATTTGGGTCAACTCATCAGGGTTTAATTTCATTGGGAAAAAAAGGAGAATCACAAAAGGTGATTTAAAGTGAAATAAGAATAGGAACGATAAAATTATCTTATTTTTTGTAGCATGAATAGATTCTTTTTCTTGGAAAAGAAACCCAAAATTTCCTCACATCTTATAGTAGAAACTCCTTCGCAAAACGCATGTGCATTAAGATAAGTAAATTAGTGTTGCATATCCATATAATGTACACTGTCTTCCCAAAAGTCTAGGACACGTAGTTCTTAACAAAGTATCTATTTATTCAGTGGAATCAATAACTTTTCAACACCCGGAAGATTTTCTACTAATGTTTGGTATAAAACTTGTGGTAAGGCGCTGTATATATTCACAGTTTTATAACTTGCATCGCATTGACTGAACTGGCACATCAATTCTGTATATTTTTATTAATTCAGTTAAACAAACTGTCAAGATTTTCATGCTGATAGCTGATATTTCATTAGGCAGTCTTGCTGAGATGGACCACTTAAATTAATCAACACTTCAAATGTTAATAATCAGTGATAAACAACCGTATAATGATAACGTTTTCCAGATGACGTCACACCGATTGCAAGTTTATAACTTAGCTCTATAGCCCCAAAATAGGAAAGAAGATATCTAGAAATCCAGGATTTTAATGTTCCTAATCTGGATACACAAATTGCTAAAAGAGGAGTTAAAGGTAACCTTCATTTGCTGTTGTAGCCATAGAAAAGAACCCCGGGTTAGAAACGACTGAATTTTTACTGTTCTCTTCACAAAAGAATTATAATTTTCAGAGTACGCGTTTTCAAGTAATATAAGCATTTCACTTTCATCCATTGATTAACCGTGATAAAACTAATATCAATAACAGATAAATCAAAGATACTTCCTTGATTTCAATATCATATATATACACTCTTGATGTATCAAGAGTTTCTGATCAGCAGTAATATGAAACTAGATAAATAACCCGGCGTAGAATTACAGATATCTTCACTAACCTCCATTTGGAGGTCGAATGCAAGATCAGCAGAAAAACTGTAACTTGATGCACAAATAATATGCAAATTCCAACTTAACACTCTGCTGTTTCACCATACCTCTTAATTAAAACTGTCCCTATTACAGCGACCTTTTAATCAGTTACTGGTCCCAAGTCAATAATGCGGATCACTCCTTGTTAAGATATACACTCGGTGAGCACTTTATTAGGTTCACGTACCTAATAACGAGTAGATTCCCTTTTAGCCCTCAGAACAGTCTGGATTTGTGGTACAATTAACTCAATGACTCCATACTACGGATTCACTTAAATCTTTCGTGTTGTGAAGTGGGCTGACTTTTTAGATCCATCACCTGGCGTGCATTCTAAAAAAAAAACTTGATATTTACCGGCTAACGCAGCCACTGAGTGAAAATGGCCCATACAAGTTCCTTCGCGTTGTTGACGGTATTGGAACCTTGGCCTTTTCCACCCGATGATTATAACCACTGTGCTACTCGCGCAGGCTAGTGTACATTATAGATATTTACAACCCAAAAATAAGTGTTAAAGCATGTTTGGCTATTTCTGTGTGCCGTGGCAACTAGGTTCACTATCGCACGGATTTGGGATTGAAGTAGGATAACGAGCTTACTTTCATTATTGTGCTGCCTTAACAACTTATAGATGCGAAGAATGTTTTATGTTTTTTTTTCAGTTCGTTCCTTAGTTAGCTGGTCTCAGGTGGAGCTATAGCAAGGCCCACCCCGGAAATCGAGTTTTTCGTCCAGCCTGGTGAGGTTGTTCCCTGGGCACAGCCGAACTTCAAGATGGCCAGGCTTGCGGGGCTCTGGGCAATCCGGGTTAGTCAGTCTTGGGCCTCGAGGGTTCATCTTGGAATACGCCCGAAGGAATTTGACACCCATACCGCTCTATGCTTCGGTACTCTGGTCAGGGGGCCTAACCTACTGAAAGAAAGAGATTTCTTGGGGTTCAATATTGGCTCCTGAAATGGCTAAACAGGGAGATGGGCTACCTTTTTACCATCTCTAGGAGCCTGCTTTATGCAAACCTTGGCATAAAACCCTGGGAAACCACCAAACAGAGGAATCTGCACACCTTGGCACAACTTCTCTACTGTCAAATGAGTTGGCCTGACATCTGCTAAGTTTCTACAAACCCTCGGATCTCAGAACGAAGCCGATGCAATTCATCACCTTGTCTTCGATCTTCCCTGCAAAACTTGCAATACCTTAGATCACTGTTTCCTGGGAATTTATGCCTCATCTTTCTGCAGCTCAAAGCGTCACAGACAGGACACCCTGGAAGAAGTCTATAAACATGAACAATTAACCATTATGTGGAAGGATTTCCCAGCCAAGGCTTCCCTGTTTTGATTTCTTGTAATTCCAATCAATGTAATCAACTGGAATTTGCATAATGTACACCCCTCTAGCCGAACCAGGCTGTTCCCTGGGCACAGCCGAACTTATCGCCATTCTTAACACACCTGGTGAAAAAGGCCCGTACTACCTAATGACTCATTCCAGATGGTGGCCCATTGTCTTAACTCGTTGATTTGATCCTAGGTATTTGAATCCAGATGATGGATTATTGTGCTGCCTTAACAACTGATAGATGCGAAGAATGTTTTATGTTTTTTTTTCAGTTCGTTCCTTAGTTAGCTGGTCTCAGGTGGAGCTATAGCAAGGCCCACCCCGGAAATCGAGTTTTTCGTCCAGCCTGGTGAGGTTTTTCCCGGAAAACCCTAACTTGACATTTTTATTTATCTCTTTCTATGGGTTCTGTAATGCGAAACCAATTAGACTAAAGTTTTTTACGCCTCATGTTAATATGCCTAATCTCAGAGCAATATTTTCAGTTCATAAACTTCTGTATTCTCAAAGTTTGGCTCTAATACTACAAATATTCTGTTTCAGATAATCATTTGTGTCATTTATATCACGGTGGAGCATTACCAGTACAAGAAGTCCGGTAAGTACAGCCCTAACGAGCACACCAATCTCCTCTCCTCACGTCAGATTATCTCAAGCTCATCGACAGAACCCCAGAAACAGCTGCAGGGCATCCCATGATGGAGAGTCCTCTTTATGATGTAGCGTGAGATTTGGAACTGCTTATCAAGCACAAAAACATCGTGCATCTTGTAAACATCTTCAAAACTACATTCCTTTTCTTGGTAACAAATCTACTTCGATTTCAGAATTCTTCGAATTCAGCAAGAAAAGTGATTTCCAGGTCCATCCATGAAATGATACGAAGATATAAAAATCCACGGAGTAACTTATTTTCAAAGGATCTTTGCAGAAAAGTTCCTGATCTTGACTTTTCTTATTTGGTAGATCAACTCCTATTTTGTATGTTAGCGAGATATTTTTTTACATTCGGAATTTTCCGTGTTTTTATTTTATTTATTACGATTGTATTGAAGTTTGTTAATAAATAATTTAATGCTTTTGAAGGCAGTCTTTAGAACTCAACTAGAATATTATGCGTTTACGAATTTGAAAATAATCCAATTATATTTTAAGTACAGTAGACTTTCAATTCAACAGATTTGGGAATAAATGGGCAGCGTCTGTATAGTGTTTGATGGTATTTACCATCATTTAAAATATTTTCACCATAAAGCAGAGTCATGATTTTCCTTAACATCACCTTGATTAAAGGTGATGTTAAGGAAAATCAATAGGGACATCAATAGGGAAGCATCTGAACTTCCAACTTCCAGCGATGGTTCGCGAGAGCTCTGTAGACTCCGAATAAGCTTTAATCAGTGTCTGCAAAATTTCTAAACTTTCTGCTCCGCATAACTGCAACAGAAAAGACCAAAGTCTTCTTCTACTACAGTTGTGCGCTATTATCTCAAGGATAAATCGGCAGAGGGAGGAGTTAGTTTGAGGGAGAAACTCTTTCTCAAACTAACATCTGTCATATCTTCTTTTTTCTGGTCTAAGTTGCTGACACACTTAAACCATACAACAATAAATTTTAGGTCATCTTTAACTACAATAAGTTCACCTCTACTTGATGGCATATAGATGTGAAAAGATGGCATGGCTGGCTATGCAGCATCTCTCATGTAATCCTCACTTATAACTAAACAATATCTAGCAATCTAGACAGACAGCACATAGTTCAGCTCTCAGCTTCGCCAGGGACTCTAGATACCATTAAGATAAGTGAGTACTGGTTGCTACAGTAGTTCTGTCTGTAAATTCCGTGTGTTCCATGGTGAATTTTCTGTTTACTGGACGAAAACCTGAGTTTTCGTCCAGCGCCTGAAAGAAACTGACTCAGCCAAGTTGTGAAAAATACCCATAAATTCCTGGCGTCATTGACAAGATTCAAACTGTAGTGGTCTTTTTCACTCAATGCAGGGAGAACGGTCAATATACCAACGGTCTACCCACGAGGGCTGTACATAGGCTGCCCATATCATTGTCCACAACTCTAACAGCGATGGAGCGCTAAGGTTACGAGTAGATTCCTTGTCCTTCTAATATTATCAATAGGATCTTTGATGACCTCAATTCTTCAGGTATCTTGTAAGGAGCTTTCAGATTCAATTTGAGAATAGCTTCTCTCCAGATAATCGGAAAGCTACCGTATGTGACACACTTGTTGTAAGTAATTGTGGGTAGCACAGTTGGTAGGATCCCAGTCCTCTCCCCACCGAGTGGAAAACATCTGAGTTCAAGTGCCGTCGATGACGGGAGGAATTTTTATGTACTTTTTTTACACAATTGCTGAATTAATCGGTCTGAGGCGAGAATAGTATGGTTTTTCACTCCCGGAAATTCGGGTTTTTCGTACAGCAAAAAAAGAAAATCGACGTCCAAACACAGCAATTTACAGACGGTTTACACGGAGAAACATGGTCACAGTTGTTGATGCTCCTAAAACCCAACAACAAAAAAAAGAGTAGGAGACCAGCAGAATTACTTAACAAGTACAGGTCACTGTTGAAAAAAACCGTGAATTAGGGTTGAATTTGAAAGTGTCTGCAATTCTGCCCAGACACGATAGGAGGGAGTATATGATGAGAGCCTTGTCGATCAATTCGGCCCTGGAAAGATTGTGCAAGGCTCAAGGGATAGAATTGTTTTCAGCCTGGTCTGTACTTGTTAACAGGAGCGACTGCTTCTACAGGGATGGGATACACTTAAATGGAAAGGGTGCAAGAATATTTGATGATGCCATCGAGGCAGTGTTAGGTGGGTCGGAAAACTGCTAGATTGGGGGATACAAGGACTAATAGATTAACAGTAGCCACTGGCAGAAGTGGAAGTGATTCTTGCACTGCTTCTATTGAAATGAGCAACAGCTTGGAAAATAAGATGCAGGATATTTCAGAGACTGCTGGGAATCATGGGGGTACAAGTAAACACATGGGTTGTGTTAGGGTAGCTAAGAAAAAGAACAGGTGCATGTATACTTGCGTGTACACCAATGCTAGAAGTTTGGTAAATGAATTTGAGGTATTGCTCAAAGCATCAAAGGCAGATATTGCTGGGATATCAGAGACGCGATGTCAACCAGATATAAGTAAAGCAGAACTGGAATTTGGGGAGTACAACATCTACAGAAAGGATAGGAAGGGAGGAAGGGTTATGCTATTAGTTAAGAAACACATAAAATCCAAGGAAGTGAAGCCAATCGACATCGCTGGACAGTGCAGTGTCGAGTCAGTTTGGTGTGACATAAGCATAGGGAGATCAAAATTGAGAGTAGGGGTGTGTTATAGGCCTAATGACTCTGATGAGTATAATAAGAAACTGTACAGGGAAATAGAGTGGGCCAGTAAATCAGAGAGTCTTATAATGGGGGATTTTAATTTCCCAGATATTGACTGGAATTTGGGGGCTGGTCACTCACACACTAGCAGAGCTTTTGTGGATTTATTGGATGATTGTTTTCTACATCAACATGTTCGGGAGGCAACTAGAGGGAGGAATACTCTTGATTTGATTATCAGTAGTGATTCTTCATGCATTAAGAATCTGCAGATAAATGAACCACTAGGTGGCAGTGATCACAGTGTTCTGAAGTGGGATTTACTCAAAGAGGTAACTACCATTAGGGGTAAAGGGAAGGGTTATTGCTTCCGTAAAGGCGACTATGATGGACTGAGACAGTATTTAAATTCTATACAGTGGGACCAACTGATGATGTTACCAACAGCAAATTCAAAATGGGAAGCATTTAAAGAACTTATCTTGGAAGCTACTAGGCTTTACATACCAACTAAGAAATCTTAGAAATATTTATTGCAATAATAATAATAATAATAATAATAATAATAATAGTAATACAATGGATACATTGCAATAAGCCCTTCACGGCCACAACGCCAGGAGTTAACAGTAATATTACAATATATAAAAAAAAAATTAATAAATTAAATATAAAAATGCATATGCGAACCAATAAAAGTAAATACAGCTCAACACTCAAAGTATAATACAATCATAAATAAATAAATAAATTCTTTATTGCTAATAAGTACAGGACATGTACTAGAGACAATAATACTCAACACGGCGACATGGCCAGGAGTTTTACATTATAAATGAAATTATAAATGAAATTAATTGGCAAAAAGGAAAAAAATTACCGTTACATGGAAATTAAGAGTTACAAACATCACAATGTACAAAGAATATATACGTGAAAAACTGCAAGGTTGGTTGGTAGGCCATCTTCATGTCATATTGCTGGATTGCGGCATTAAGGTGAGCTTCAAGGAGAAGGATCAGGGACAGGGAAGTACAATTTAAGGATGCGGCGTCTGTACTCCCTATCACAAGTAAACTTATTAAGGTCAGCATCCAAAGACTGGGCACATGAAAGTACCTGATATGGCAAAAACCGATCGGATAAGTGGAGACGGCTGAGATGTGGGCACAGAGTTGGAGTCACTCTGAGGAAAGGCTGAAGGACTCTTCAAGAGCACAGGTCCCAGAATGATGGTGTCGAGATCTTGCTTGTTCGAGGTTTAGGCCTAAATGGATGTCAGATGAACTAAAGAGACATGTGGCAGAGAATACAAATGCATGGGATACATATAAATAATGGGTGACATCGAAGCCTATGATAGATATAAGTTGGTCTGTAACCAAGTCCCAAAGGAGTTTAGGCAGGAAAGGCAGATTACGAGAAATATTTGGCAAAGAACGCAAAGAAAAATAGGAAAGTGTTCTTTATCTATGTAAACTCTAGAAGGAAAGGGATGAATCAGATTGGTCCACTGGATATTGATGGTTCAACTGTTGATGATCCTGCTCAGGTGGTGTGTTAGTGGCTAATTCAAAGCCACTAACAAACTAAATCCGTATTTTGCATCTACATTCACCGATGAGGAGTTATTCAAGAAGGGGAATGCCAGAGGCGAAGTAAACTCTTGCAGTTAGCTGGATGATTTTGTAATAACTGAGAGGAAGGTGGAGGAGAAATTATTGAAGATAAACATAAAAAAGGCACCTGGGGTGGATGGGATCTAGCCCGTTATATTAAAGAAGACAACAAAGGAAGTAAGCAAACCCTTAGCCATAATTATGAGAGCTTCTTTGGACTCAGGGGAGGTATCCATGGACTGGAGATGTGCAAAACATGACCCCAATTCACAAAGGAGGATCAAAGGGCAACACAAGTAATTATAGAATTACTTGTGTTGCCCTGTTAATTTAACTTCTGTTCCAGAAAAAGGAATGCAGGCACTGGTTAAAGAAGCACTGCAGGATCATCTAGACAAGACTTCAGTTATAGCTCGGACACGGTATGGTTTTGTTAAGGGAAAGTTTTGCCTGGGTAATTTGATTGAATACTATGATGTGGTCACAAAGGAACTGGATACAGGGAATAACTTTGATATCATATATTTGGATCATAAAAAGACTTCTAATACTATTGCACATGGAAGACTGCTGCACAAATTGGAGCAGTGCGGCATTGCAGGCAAATTGCTGCTATGGATAAAGAAATGGTTGAGTAGGAGAAGACAGAGAGTAGTAATCAATGGACACTGCTCATCGTGGACTAATGTTATTAGTGGAGTCCCTCAGTTTCAGTGTTGGGTCCATTGTTGTTTTCTGTATTTATAAATAATACTGATGATGATATATCAAGCTTAATTTCCAAGTTTGCTATTAGTTAAGAAACACATAAAAACCAAGGAAGTGAAGCCAGTCGACATCGCCGGACAGTGCAGTGTTGAGTCAGTTTTGTGTGACATAAGCATTGGGAGATCAAAATTGAGAGTAGGAGTGTGCTATAGGCCTAATGACTCTGATGAGTATAATAAGGAACTGTACAGGGAAATAGAGTGGGCCAGTAAATCAGAGAGTCTTATAATGGGAGATTTTAATTTCCCAGATATTGACTGGAATTTGGGGGCTGGTCACTCACACACTAGCAGGGCTTTTGTGGATTTATTGGATGATTGTTTTCTACATCAGCATGTTCGGGAGGCAACTAGAGGGAGTAATACTCTTGATTTGATTATCAGCAGTGATTCTTCATGCATTAAGAATCTGCAGATAAATGAACCACTTGGTGGCAGTGATCACAGTGTGCTGAAGTGGGATTTACTCAAAGAGGTAACTACCATTAGGGGTAAAGGGAAGGGGTATTGCTTTCGTAAAGGCGACTACGATGGACTGAGACAGTATTTAAATTCTATACAGTGGGACCAACTGATGATGTTACCAACAGCAAATTCAAAATGGGAAGCATTCAAAGAACGTATCTTGGAAGCTACTAGGCTTTACATACCAACTAAGAAATATTGTTCAAGGTTTAGGCCAAAATGGATGTCAGATGAACTAATGAGGCATATGGCAGAGAAGAAAAATGCATGGGATACATAAAAATTAATGGGTGACATGGAAGCCTATGATAGATACAAGTTGATATGCAACCAAGTTACAAAGGAGGTTAGGCAGGCGAAGGCAGATTACGAGAAATCCTTGGCAAGGGATGCAAAGAAAAACAGCAAAGAGTTCTTTACTTATGTTAACTCTAGAAGGAAGGGGATGAATCAGATTGGTCCACTTGATATTGATGGGTCAACTGTTGATGATCCTGCTCAGGTAGCTAACAAACTAAATGAATATTTTGCATCGACATTCACACATGAGGAGTGAGTTATTCAGCGAGGGGAATGCCAGAGGTGTATTCAACTCTAGCAGTAAGCTACAGAATCTTGAAATAACTGGGAATAAAGTGGAGGAGAAACTGTTGAAGATAAACACAAGAAAGGCACCCGGGGTGGATGGAATCTATCCAGTTATATTAAAGGAGGCAGCAAAGGAAGTAAGCAAACCCTTAGCCATAATTATGAGAGCTTCCTTGGACTCAGGGGAGGTACCCATAGACTGGAAATGTGCAAATGTGATCCCAATTCACAAAGGAGGATCAAAGGCTGACACAAGTAATTATAGACCTGTGAGCTTAACTTCTGTTCCAGGAAAATTAATGGAGGCACTGGTTAAAGAAGCACTGCAGGATCATTTAGACAAGACTTCAGTTATAGCTCAGACACAGCATGGTTTTGTTAAGGGGAAGTCTTGCCTGACCAACTTGATTGGATATTATGATGTAGTCACAAAAGAACTGGATGCAGGGAACAACTTTGATATTATATACTTGGATCTTAGAAAGGCTTTTGATACTGTTGCACATGGAAGACTGCTACACAAATTGGAGCAGTGTGACATTGGAGGCAAATTGTTGCTATGGATAAAGGGATGGTTGAGTAGCAGAAGACAGAGAGTGGTAAACAATGGACACTGCTCATCGTGGACTAATGTTATTAGTGGAGTTCCTCAGGGCTCTGTGTTGGGTCCATTATTGTTTTCTGTATTTATAAATGATATTGATGATGGTATATCAAGCTTAATGTCCAAGTTTGCAGATGATACAAAGGTTGGCAGGGTTGTCAAGGACACTACTGACACTATGCTGCTGCAACAGGATCTGGAAAGGTTGAGCAGATGGGCTGAGAGGTGGCAAATGAAGTTTAACATTGACAAATGTAAAGTACTACACATGGGAAACAGCAACCCCAGAGCAACGTATCAACTCTGTGGTACTACACTGACAGTGGTAGAGAATGAAAAGGACTTGGGGGTGGTTGTGCAGGCAAATATGAAGTTCTCTGAGCAGTGCAGATGGGCTGCAAGAGTAGCTCATGGAGTATTGTCAATGATATACAGGAATTTTTCCAGCAGAGATAAGGAGGTGATTATTCCATTGTATAAGGCAATGGTCAGGCTACACCTAGAGTACTGTATACAGGTCTGGACGCCTCATTTCAAGAAGGATGTAGAGCTGCTGGAACGAGTACAGAGAAGGGCAACAAGATTAGTGAATGGAACAAAGGGGTGCTCTTACGAAGAAAGGCTTAAGTTTTGCAAATTACAGTGTCTGGAGACAAGGCACCAGCGGGTTGTGATCTGATAGAGGTGTATAAATCCTTGAATAGTTTGAGCATGCTCAATGCTGATGGGATTCTTCCTCTCGCTCAGAATAATCACCTGAGTGGGCATAAATTCAAATTGAGGAAAGAGAGATGTAGGATAGGCGTGTGGAAATTTGCCTTTAGCCAGCGGGTGGTTGGTTGGTGGAACAGACTTCCATCCCTTGTGGTGGAGGTTGATAGCCTAAATAAGTTTAAGGCTCAGCTGGACAGGTATTTGGAACGAACAGAGGGGTGAAGTGGAAGTGGTTTTTTTTTTTTTTTTTTTGGCTGATGCTGCATAAGCTTGCTTTCTTGCATCAAATGCCTCTACTAATGCTAATGCTAATGCTAATATCAAGCTTAATTTCCAAGTTTGCAGGCGATACGAAGGTTGGCAGGGTTGTTAAGGACACTAATGACACTATGCTGCTACAACAGGATCTGGAAAGGTTGAGCAGATGGGCTGAGAGGTGGCAAATGAAGTTTAACATTGACAAATGTAACATACTACATATGTTTGTTTGTTATTTGGGTTTTAGGAGCATTAGCAACTAAGGCCATATTGCTCCGGGATATGCGGTGGTCATTCCCTGACCTTTCCGCATCCTCCGTATTTGGTGGTGACGGGCTCGAAATCCGGTCTAATCAAGAAGCGTGTGTTATGCACTGCTGCTCCTTCCCATCTGGATACGGAGGCGCTCTAGTACTACATATGGGAAGCAGGAACCCCAGAAGGACATATAAACTCTATGGTACTACACTGACAGTGGTAGAGAATGAAAGGGACTTGGGGTTGGTTGTGCAGGCAGATATGAAGTTCTCTGAGCAGTGCACACAGGCTGCAAGAGTAGCTCATGCTGTCTTGTCAATGATATACAGGAATTTTTCTAGCAGGGATAAGGAGGTGATTATTCCCTTGTATAAGGCAATAGTCAGGCCACACCTAGAGTACTGTATACAGGTCTGGAGGCCTCATTTCAAGAAGGATGTAGAGCTGCTGGAACGAGTACAGAGAAGGGCAACAAGGTTAGTGAATGGAACAAAGGGTTGCTCTTAGGAAGAAATTCTTAAATTTTGCAAATTACAGTGTCTAGAGACTTGGCACATGCAAGGCGATCTGATAGCGGTGTATAAAGCCTTGAACGGTATGAGCATGCTCAATGCTTGTGGAATAATCACCTGAGAGGGTAAATTCAAATTGAGGAAAGACAGATGTAGGATAGACGTGCGGAAGTTTGCCTTTAACCAGCGTGTGGTTGGTTGGTGGAACAGACTTCCCTCCCTTGTCTTGAAAGTTGATAGCCTAAATAAATTTAAGGTGAGCTTGACAGGTACTTGGAACGAACGGAGGGATGAAATGGGAGCGTGTTTTTTTTGGGGGGGGGGGATGATGCTGCATAAGCTTGCTTTCTTGCATCATATGCCTCTATTAATGCTAATGCTAATAACAACTTATTGAAAGTAGGAAGTTTGGATAATGGCTACCATGTGTCTTTACAACATCAACTCCACCAGTTTGTCCGTCCTGTCTTGAATTTTCTCAAGGTATGCACTTCCACAACATCAGACGGAAGTTTGTTCCGGCAATCAATCACCCGCTGACAAAAAAGTAGACTTCCCTACCTCTGTTGTGCAACCATCCTTCCTCAATTTCAGATTTATGCTCCCTCAGGTTCGTAATCTGAGCAGGAGAAAGATTCCCATCAGAATTCAGCTTGCTCAATCCATTCAAAGCCTTAAACACTTGAAAAAGATCATCACCTCGCAGGTGCCTGGCCTCCAGAAGCTACAATTTGCAGAACTGAAGGCTTTCTTGGTAAGAGCATCCCTTTGTTCCCCCACCAATCTCGTTGTACTTTTTTTGTACCCGTTTCATACCCTCATTACCGCCATTAACTACCCTGCCAACCTTCGTATCATCCGAAAACTTGGACATTAAGCCATATATATCTTCATCAATACCTTTAATACAGAAAACAACAGTGGGCCCAGCATCGAACCCTGAGAGGTCTCCGCTGATAACATTAGTTCACGAAGTGCAGTCTTCATTGATGAAACTCTGTCTTCTCCCATTCAACCTTTTTTCATAGCAGTAACTTGGCCCTTATTGCCACACTACTCCAATTTGTATAGCAGTCTATATGCAACAGTGGAGGCTCCCGGTGGTTCTCCACTGTTGTACATTATAGATGTGTTGTGATAGTTGCACATTATTTTTCATTGATATCAATATATGTTTTATATTTTGGATTTTTATTCTATCTCTAAGATATTCTACCTCTGCTTATTCCCCGATAAGTACAATCTACAGAAATTTATGTCCCACATCGAAAAGTTTCTTCTGGTTTCCCAAGTTTGACCTCATCCATGTTATAAGAGTACTAGAGGCTTCTGTAATTTTGACTCTTGGGTCGCATTCCACGCCATAGAAAGGATAATTTCTAATTAATTAGAACTAGAGAATTCCTTCCATGCTGACCCAAATCATTTTCCTCCCTTTCTCAGCAATCCTCGAACCCTTCATGTCTCTATACAAAAACTTTATTTCGTATGCAGACGATCTCAAGACGTTCATCTCCTTACAAAAGAGCACGGTACTGTACATATATAGCAGGCTGCAACACTCCATATTTAAGATCTTGTAGCCTACCTCAAAACTATTGGTTTAGGATTAAGCTCCAGCAAGTCCACCCAGATCACGTTTTCAAATAAAAAGAAAATAAATAACACCACAGTCCTTTTAGGTAGCCTCCCTGTCAACACAGTCGCGCATCGCACAGATTTAGGAGGCACCTGGGACGAAACAACTCACCTTCTCGTGGCACTTTGCAAACACGAAGAAAAATCCCTTGCAGGCCTCTGAGAGCAAGGAAAGATCTTACTGGTGTTTACCATCCGAACCTTGTAACTCAATACGTCCTGAGATGTGTTTCCCCGGTCACATTCAATGTATCTGTTGTTTGGTCATCTGTATCGTCAACTCGACTCAAGAGCTTTCTTAGCGTTGAATACTGGATCCTAAGGCGGCTAAACAGGACATTCGGAAAACTTTTCACAATCTCAAGAAGAATCCCATACATCACCTTTATCTGGACCCCTTGGGACTTAATCATAATCATGACCAACATCATCATCCTGGAAAACCTTTTTACAACCAGAACAGATGCGCAAAACCTTTTGGAAATTATTTCTCTCCCTCGTAGCCAAAGGACAGCACAGGAAACTAAGGCGATGCTGCTTAGCTCCAACTATGACCAGCTCAAAAGCCTAAAACGGATGCTCCTGGCCAGTGTGGTAAATCTAATGAACTGGCTGGGATTAGATACGAAGCAACTGTATGCTAATAAGTCCTACAGAACTTCCATTTCTGGGCAAACTTACCAGCTGATGAAGAACCTGTGGACGGCTTCGTGTGCCAAAGCACCAACAATTGTCGTTTTTATACATGTATATATTTCACTCTACCGTGTATTTGTTATTCAGATTTGTATTTATCTGCCCCACCAGCATATGTTGACATATAATCTTCGAAAAGATTGAATAAATAAACAATAATCTGTGTGTACAGAATATTTCTTAATTCCCAAATCCACATTTCTGAAATCAGCATAACATTCAACCACATAAATAATCTTCTATTTATACCCAGAATATAATATCACTTACAGAGTTGGAATATGAGTTCAGAATTTGTTCAGTTTAACAAATCTGATGAAGGATTTTTCAAAACCAATGAAATATTGATTACAGAGATTGCTAAATAGAACTATCGTGTGGAATCTGCTGTAAAATAACAAAAAGGACTGTCTTTTGACCCCTAAAGTGTTCAAGCAAGGTCGATTAATATCCTTGTCCAGTAAAAAGTGACCACCGTCTTTATCGTAAAGAAAACTTCAGCCGTTATCATTAAGAAATCTGAGAACTTTGAAACTTAAACAAACTGGCATGATTCCTTCTTCTCGCTGATTGGATTCGAAAGATAGAGTCGCTACTACAGATTGCAGTTTTATTATTTCAGAACTGCGTCCATTCTCAAATACAAGTTATTCTCAGTTTGGATTCTTGCAACAACACACACCAGATCATGGTAGAAGAAGGTAAGGAGTTATATGATTAGAGTATTATAATAGTTTCCTATTGTTATTTCAGATTAAATTGTGAATATTTATTCTTAGAGAATGCAGGGATGTGTTATCGATTACACTAGCCAACAAAAAATATATTTTGTCATGCATCTGCAATGAAAATATGACTCCCCTTGTTCAATAATATTCAATCAGCATACCTGTGATTGTCCTTAACACATTTTCTCTTGTATTCCTGCTTACTCTTCCTCACGAGGAACCAGCAGTAATCTCCCATCAGGATCCCAGTGAACTTGGTACAGCTTTTCCATCTTAGAAAAATCTTGATGAAACCGTTGTTCATCAAGATATGCAAGTATGCAAATCCGTTACCTTCTTTATCTAGTCCCTTCACGGAATTTTTCATCAATCCACGTTTGATGTGCAAGGGTGGAAGAAGAACCTCGTTTGGTTGCACTAATGGAACGTATTTTACATTACATTGTCCTGGTATGAACTCCTTCAGCTTGTTCCAACGTTGCACAACATAATGTTCTCCTGTGGCACGGCTGTCCCACACGGGAAGAGAGCGTGCAAAACGTTTCTGCAAATATGCTTACGTGCCTGAAGCACCATCATGGACGGTATTAGTCCTGTTTAGCCGTTGGAAGGGATCCCTTCCTCATGGGTGCCATATGACCATTTTTTCGAGCATCTTTTATCGACTTCTCTAATGTGACCTTGTTGGTAATTCTTACAAAACCATTATAAATGTCCCTTATACCTGTCCGAAGTTTCTCGCTGTTGCTTAATATTCCACCACCATTTTGTCCCACTTAATCGCAGGCTGCACGTTTGTTTTCTACGTGTTCTGTTAATTTTGTCGAGCAGTGTAAATTGAGATCCCGTATGTCAAAACCTTCACCACGACTCTAAAGTGAACAACAACTTTATTGGAACATGACACATCACAAATTTCACTTTAAAATAAAGCTTGTAAGAACGATTTTTGCCAAACTCTGTGGATGGCACGTGCCCGGACAAATGCTTTAATATGGTGTGGATAGTGCTGGTGAGTAGCACTCGTAGGTAACACAGTGGTTATAACTGTGGTACTACCATACCGATTGCGAAAGATCTGAGTTAGAATCCTGTCAACGCCAATAATTTTTCTGGGCTTTGTTTCACTAGGCAGCCGAGTTAACAGTCACCGGTGAGGGTTGCATTTTTTTCTTCAGAAACTCTGGTTTTTTGTTCAACAAAGATCAAAGTGACCGAAGATATACACGCAGTTACAGACACAAAAATTGAAGTTTTATTTTATTGTGATTAACACTAATAAAGCAAGCAATAAACAGATACTAATAATAAAGTTTTTAATGTAGATGAAACAGGGGTCTTAAAGATATTAAAAGAAATTGACTCTCTTATCGTGGGGTGAGCCTTCCAGCATCCGTCTGCTGCACCAGGAGCCGTGCCAGAAGAGTAGAAGGACGCCAGTCAGGACCGCCCAGCAAACCAAGGATGAGGGGGAGGCCCAGGTAATGCAGTGAGAGTAAGTAAAAAAGTTTGAGTAGCAGAGAAAGACAGAAGTCAACTTAGAGAAGAAAGTCACAGGAGAAGAGAGAGGAAAGAACTTAGAGAGGGGAAGGGACAGAAAACCTTCCCCTCCCCCTGCCCAAGGGATGGGGATTAAAAGTGAACCGGACTACAGCGCCCCGTTTAGTTCGCCAATGTCAACAGTCACTGTCAGGTAATGGATCCATTATCCCAGACAAGAAGTACATTCAGGAGGCTGTGATTTAGCGTTATTTTTCCTCCTCCGGATGTTTCTTGGGTCTTCCTTGCCTTATCAATGGCCCGTGTCTCGAGAGGTGAAGTCCAGCTTAATTGCCTCTAATAGGACTAAGTCACTGTAAGAAGTTGATGGTCTAAGTTTCAATTTCTTAAGGACAACCATGGTGCATCTCCAGTGGCTGTATTGACTCCCGATCGAAGTACGACACATCCGGTCTTGTAAGATCGCTCCTGGTCAACCAAGGTAAGGTCGTCAGCGAACAGTTTGATTTCATTCTCATTTTTTCAATGCAGTAATTAGTAGTAATATATGTCAATGCTCAGTGGGTCCTGAAGGTATTGATCCATCCGGAAGGTGTTGTAATTCTCAGAATACAATTTTAAGTCCAGGGTTTTCAAGTACAGTGGTTTCAGTTCCCTGTGTCTCTCATTGGAAGCATTATTTTGTTGAGCAATTATGCAAGGCAGTTCGTCCAAATGGTTTGTCAGTTTCTGGTCAGTTTAGAGTATAGTCATATAGTCAGTTCCATGGCGTGCATTTAAAAGGTCCATGTCAGTGTCCGTTAGATAACAGTTTGATTTCATTGTCATTGTTTCAAGTCAAAAATTTGATAATAGTACATGTCGGTTCCCAATGAGTCCCTAGGGTATGCTGTCCAGTAAGTATTATATTCAAGGTACAGTTTCAAGTCCAGGGTTGTCTGCTTCTCATTAGGAGTATTTATTTTGTTGGTCATTTATATTAGGTCAGTTTGTCTACGTAGTTTGTCCATTTCTGATCAGTTTAGTCATATAGTCAATTCCATGGCATGCATCAGTAAGGTCCATGCTAGTGCTCTCTGTGGATTGAAATTAACGTCCTGCGTCGGGAATTAAGTGATTGTTGTCATTAACCTCCAGCGAAGGTCCTCATAATGGGTACAGTCAAACATAATGTGGTGCCAGGTCTCTGTTTTCCCACATGTGCAGCGTGGGTCCTCGATGATCCCAAAGTTGGCTGATTTTGCTTTGAATGATCCGTGGCAGGTAAGTGAGTAGGTAAGTTGTGAATAGTCCGGGATGGAGGCTTTGGGGGCTTTGGATACACCCTGTAGCTACAGCACAAATTCAAAATTCAAATTATTATATTAGGGCCACCCGTAATTTCTTACATATACCTATTAATGTAATGTGTCCGTAAATTTCGTATGTTATCTGATCGATTTGACTGTTTGCTGGACGAAAAAACCCCAGTTTCTGGGGGAAAACCTTGCTATATACGCCTGAGAGCGACTAACTCAGCCACGGAGTGAAAAAGGCCCATTAAAGTTCCTCGTTATCGACGGGATTCGAACCCGGGCCTTTTCCACCGGGTGTGAGAAGGACGGTGATACTGCCACTGGGCTACACGCGAAAAACCTGAGTTTCCGGGAGAGGGAACCTTGCTACGACGCCTGACACCGACTAAGGCCAGCCACAGAGTAAAAATTGCCCACAAAAGTTCCTCATATTTGAACCCGGGCCTTTTCCACCCGAATGGGGAGCATGGTGAGTACAACCACTGTGCTATACGACACAGGGAATCCGGATGCCTACTGAAGTATCTACTGTACTTCGGAGGAGGGTTCGTTGGATCGTGGTCTTGGAAACACTGCTTGACTTTCCCCTCATTGAAGCCAATAGTGATCCGTTCCACCATTTTCTCTCTCGGCTCGGACAAGGCGGGATAGCCTACGTTCATCACGACCATCGATGAGCGTGGATACTATCCGTTGGCCTGGAGACTCCTGCGCTATTCACTATCAGTCCACGCTTTGAATACCTTAACAAACAGCCCACAGGATTAGCAATTTTCATAACACTGCTACCTTTAAACCAGCAGCAAGCAATCATACATTTTTTGAAGTCCGTCTGATTATTTCCTTTGCCTATGTCGATCGGGTTCTCAATATTATATATAAGTAGGATTTTCATAGATTCTCCACAGATTACAAAACTAGAGAAAAAAATTCATAAAATAATATTAAGGAATAACAGATCTGAACAATTATTCCCCAGATGCCACCTAATGGATTAATAAAGTATTAGTGGCTTATAGCAGATTTTAAATAGGTGCTTTAAATTTTTTTGAACATAAATAACCTTTCTGTTATTTAAAAATAGTTTAAATGTTTAATAATATTTTGAAATAAACGCTCCATTTTCCAGATGATCATTCCAGCAACGTCTGCACCAATGGAGTGGCCAATGTTTTTATGGACACACCGCATCCACAGAACAAAGAGCACTCCGTGGGTTCTCGACCTGGAAGGCATCGTCTGTGGTTACTTATTAGCCTATGTGCAGGCAATTTCTTCGTAGCAGTTTGTGGATCCCTTCAAGCACCCTTTTTCCCTTATAAGGTTAGTACTGGGACTCCTCAATAAGTACACACCACTCATCACTTAAGTTTCCTCCTCCCAGAAAGAGTTTATCTAGTCAAAACCATGTACAATTTTGCTTCCAGCAACACAGGTAAGAGAGAAATTATTATAATGTAGTGCAGATCCCACAGATAATGATTTTAGCTTATGTACATCGTGGTTGTAAACAGGCGTCGAATAATATCCTTTGGGTGCATCTCCATGCACCCTCGCTGGTAATAAGTGGATATTATCAGCGTCCACCCCACTTTGGATGAAAAAGGCTGGGTTCAAATCCTGTCAATAATAAGAGGAAGTTTTACGTGCTTCTTTTCACAACATGGCTTAGTTAGTCTGTCTCAGGAGCAGATAAAAGACCTTAAAAGCAAGTAACACTCCTAGGCGAATGGTCTTCTTTCCCAACGTCTTTCCAGACTCTGGGAAAGATGAATTAACGTAATCTTTACAACTTTTAACATGAGTTCTGCTGTGCTGGCACAGTTTTGCAAATAGTTCCAGTAATTCTTTTAGAGATGGTGGGATTTTCTTCCAGTATATATATTTGGGTTGGTATTGCATTAAATTTATTGTTTTAGCGATTCAAATAAACGCAGAACCTTATTATCAACTTGAATGCTTTCTTTACAGGCTGAGATGAAAGGAGCCACCCCCACCGAATACGGATTGGTGTTTGGAGTTTTTCACCTGGCTATTTTCCTCTCATCTCCCATAACCGGAAAATTGGTAAGTGACCCCCTGTAAACAAACAATTTTTAATATGCCGGTTTCAATCTCAGTAATTCTTTCTTACCAATAAAATAAATATACTACTTCTATTCATAAAATGCATTAAAAAAGTAAACTTATTGGAATTCGCGGACCGAATGTCCTAAATATGAAAATTTGAATAAATTCTTTCCTATTGAATAGTAGGTGGGACAAGTTATTAGCTGTAATAATGATAAATGGCTGGAAGTCAAGAGAAGAATAAATTTTGGATGGATAGCATTCAGGAAATATAGTCACATACTGAAGAGCAATATCCCAGTTTGTCTGAAACGTAAAATAATGAATCAATGTATACTCCCCACCATGACTTATGGAAGTGAAACTTGGGCACTCACCAAAAGAATGGAAGAGAAGCTAAGAACTACACAGCGAAGAATGGAACGAATTATATTGGGAATCAGACTGTTAGATAAGAAGAGAAACACATGGATTAGGCAGCAAACTCAAGTAAAGGACATTCTTATCAAAACTAAAGAATTAAAATGGTCTTGGGCAGGACACATAGCTCGAAGACATGATGACAGATGGACTAAGAAAATAACAGAATGGTACCCAAGAGGAGCTAGAAGAAAACCTGGAAGACAAAGGCGGAGATGGATAGATGAAATTCATGAGTTTTTGAGTAGTAAATGGATGGCCAGTGCTCAAAACAGAAGGAACTGGAAAGTTTCTGGAGAAGCCTTCATCCTGCAGGGGATTGAAAATGGCTGATGATGATGATGATGATGATGATGATGATGGATTCTATACTCGTGCCAAAGAGTAACTTACCTATAACATAAACCAATATTCATCTACAGATCCTAATTTTTCTCTGTTGTTCCAAAAAAAGAGACTATTGCCTCAGTAATTTTATGTTTCAGCAGATTGCAGAGGTGTCCTATGGCAGTGTAACCTCTGCTTTGCACAAAGATGAGCTGTTCTCCACTTTGAGCCTTCACAAGAGTCCCGGACCAGTCCATTAATACATAAGGGTGTGCTGTTAATGCAAATCCAACTCAGTGTAATATTCTTTACATCAGTAGCAAAAGTGATGAATACAAAGGTCACATACAATCATTATTCACGCTTAATTTTAGGAGAGTTGCTACCATCTTCATTTATGCACTAGAAGTCAGGAGCTTCAAATTTTTTTGAAAATTTAAGGTAAAAAAAATATTGTTTTTTTTTCTGACTAAATTACTGTATTTAATGGTTTCAATAATCTTAAACTTCATTGATTTCAAGGTGAAGTGAATTCGTTATTTATGTACGAGTTAGGTGAAGGGTCTTGCATGGTAATTATTTAAAAGATAAAAACACAGTCGCCATAAATTTCAAATTGAATGGTTTATTAATTGATACCTAAAGGTGGAAAATAGGACCTCCTACAAAAAGGGTCTTTTCAATTAACTGAATAAAATTGCAATTGATGTCAAAGTTTCGGACCCACTCTCGGATTTCCTTCTCAAGATAAGATGCTATATCATAAAGACGACTGAACTCTTCTGTCAGAGATTGTAAATCAGTTAACCTGTCTTAGGAGAGACATTTAAAATGAAATATTTAGTATTAATAGTGCCTGAACATCTTAGGTTTGACGTATTCGAATACAGCTTAACAAATAATCTTTGGTTGACTGGTAAACATTATCCATAAATCAAAACTTATAAATGTTTAGAGTTTTAGTCAAATTGAAATAAAAATGAAGTACAAAATTCCACTTATTTTCAGGTATCACGTTTGACTCCAAAATTTCTTCTCAATTCGGGAATGTGGCTCATAGGATCGTGTTGTATTCTGTTTGGGTAAGTGAAACTAATGTACTCATGCTTATCTTATTTTTGACTCAAAGGGCATGACTCAGAAATTCGTTATAAATTTGTCTCGCATGGTCAAACAGTAAACCATGAATAGTACAAAACACTTCGACTGCGATTCTGGGGAAATGGCTGGAAATGTGGGCTTCAAGGAATTGGTTCTTCCATTACAACGACCCTGCACACTTGGTGCTTTCTATTCAAGAATTTCTTGAGAAGTACTCCATCAATGTGATTACCAGAGATCTTCAGAGTGTTGTAGTTGCTAAAAGTGATTTCGAAAAACATTAAAACCTATTTTTAAATTAATTATGAAACATTGTATAATTTATTGCTGATGAAATAGTTCATGTTTTTCTGTCCCTTAGCATTTTATATTAACGTGTACTATTACTATTTTTCCATCTTCAGGATGCTGGATAAATGTCCTCCTGGAAAAACCTTCATTATCCTGGCTTTTGTTATTAGAATAATGGAAGGAGTTGGGTCTGCTGCATACAGAACTGCCGCTTTTGCCATCATTGCCACAACGTTTTCTGAAAATATTGCATCCCGTTTTGTAAGTGTCTGTATATGTTTGCAGTAATAAATTCAAATATAAAAATGATAAGATATATGTATTTAGAAACTGAGTGACCACTGGAGAAATATAAACACCTGTGTAAAATCATATTCGTTCTTTAAATGGAAGCATCCATCCTACCTACAAAGCATCTTCACGAATGGCACAGTGGTTATGAAACCTCTAAAGAATGGATAAATGTTGGATGAAAAATTAAGACAGGCTTAGCGACATAGAATACACGAATTTTTTAAGCAGGATATATTAACGCTTCATGGCCGTTTTGAAACAACCAATGGCGTAGGGTTAAATGAAATACGATTATCCAAACTAGCACACCTCTAGTTATCTCTTCAATCGCAATGTCCTTTCCATCTTGAGAATAACAGATGCCTAAAATTTGAGTTTATATGGTGTCGACTTGGATACCTGTTGTGATAGTCCTACTGGCGAAGATATTTCGCTTTAAAAGTTCCTCCAAGAAATTTTATCACTGCCTTACACACACGTGGCATTCTGAGGATTAATTTTATAACAGTGTCTTCACTAATATTATTCCAAGCGATCTGCAAGGTTCCCCATAAATTTTGGGAAGATGGACTCCAGCGAACTTCAGCCCAGATGAGCCCATAAAAGCTATATTGGGATTTAGTCAGGCGATTGGGGTGGCCACACCATAATTTGCAATACTTCCTCCTGTTGTTTAGTTGCTAGAAGTTCCCACACAGCTTACAGCTGTACTTCGGATCATTGTCTTGTTGTTATATAAAATTTCTTCCACAAAGTCGAGGTCCAGAGGATATTTAATTATGTTCAAGGTTGGTTTTGTAGCCTTATTTTCTTAATATTCCTTCAATTCAATTCTGTCGATGTTACCCACTCCAATAGAACAGAAACAACGACAGATTAAGATGGAACCACCAACTTGCTTGACCTTAGGCACTAAACAATGTGGTACCATTTTTCTTTCAGTTGATCGGCTCACATCAACTCTACACTTGGATCCAAAATTTTCAAATCTGGATTCATCCATCCGTACTACGTTTTTCCACTCTTCAAATGTCCAATGTTGATGGCTCTTAGCCCAAGCTAGCCGTTTCTTTCGATTTTCAGTTTTAATAAGAGTTTTCGGACCTCTACACGACCACGAGGTCGAACTTGTTTAAGTTGATGTGTTTCAGTGGATGTAGACACAGGAATTTCTCTGTTCCTATTATGCTCAGCTTGGATTTTAGATGCAGGAAGTCATCGACTGCATTCAGAAATCAGTCTTACGGTCTTATCTTGTGCTTTCGTCGTTAGGCGCGGTTGTCCTGGTCGTGGTTTGTCCTTTAAATGCAAGTCTCCTTGAATCGTCGAATAGTAGTTTGTACTGCTTTAAATGCAATACCTAGGTTTTTTGCCAACACTTCTCATGGAATAACTTTCTTTGTGCAGAGTTATAATATCACTTCTTTTTTCAACATTCAGGATCATTGTCTTTGTTGCATGAAACACACAAAACTTATTCCACTGTTTCTGAAAGAGGAGGAGTGTTCGATTTTACAAGTTCATCTCTTATTCCTCAATTTATATTATTGAAAAACACTCTAGAATCATCGACAATCTTCTATAGAAGATTATAGAACCTTGTAGAATCATCTATAATTTTGAAACAATATTCCCACTTTCCAGAATACTCTAGAATCAGCTATAACGGTCTACCAAATTCAGGAATCTTCTACAACATTCAAGAGTCGTCTACACTTTTCTGGAATATTCTCGAATATCCAAGATTTTTCTTAAACATTGTTTAAACTTTTTAATAAAAATTGGTAAACACGTTGGTCCAATTTTAATAAAAACCTTGAAAATTAGGAAAAAATTAAACGTAATTCCAAACTTTTAGGCGCGAGTGTATTGGTTTATATCTTGTCCACAACAGTTCTGACACAGCTGATTGGCCCCACTGTTTAGGAGACAGAACAATTATATTGGTTTTATTGCAATCAAGTAATAATTTATAAAATATAAGAACATTTTGGTCAGTGATCCCTTTTGGTAATGTTATTGGTTTTGTGGTATTTCAGGGAAATATAGAGACTATGTTTGGATTGGGTCTCATAGCTGGTCCCGTATTTGGAGGTGCCCTGTACGAAGTAAGTCAAATCGAATAAATAAAAAGATAAAAATTACTTTTAAACAATAGTACCATTTATCAGCATCAAGACACTTTTTCCCATGACTTCTAATGGCAATGAATCCTTTGAAGATCAGTTATACTTTCATTTACTCCAATAAAACATTGGTTCAATTACTAAGAGGCAATTGCTTGTTTTTTTTCAGGTTGGTGGTTTCTTGGTCCCGTTTGTTGCCTGTGGTGTGATGCTTCTAATTTGTGGATTGGCTGCTTTTTTCTTTTTGCCACCAACAGGTAAATGCTGTTGTGTTAGATGCGGTCATTAAAAGAAAATACCCAATGAATGTACTAGTAATTTTCTTTTTTAGTAATCAGATATCGAGAGTAGAAGTGTTCTGTTCGTTGTGGTCCTGTGATTACTCCAATAATGTGATCATAGGATGCATTAAAAATGAAACTAAACTAATCGGTGCTGCTGTTTATTTTTTTAAAGACCCTATAGAAAGAAGCCCACCTCTGGGAACGCTAAGATTCTATTCGCAACCGTACATAATTGTAAATTCGATGATGATAGCTTCTTCAAGCATGCTGCTCGGATTCAATTCAGCTAATCTGGAACCTCATCTACGACAGGTAAGTTTCCAATCAGTAACTTTTGAAACTTTGAATTGGTCATCCAACATTATCACAATAAGTGCCAATTGATTTTAGAATGTATTCAAGTTCTATTTGATATAAGAAATTATATTAAAAACCTCAATACCTATGAAAAACGAAGATTTATTGTTTAATCGAAGATTAAACTATAAATCTTCGATTAAACTATAACTGACAAATATCCTGATGGAAGAGTGGTCAAATATGGAGCTGGATCCCTCAGACACCTACTGGAATCCATGCCACTGGAGTTCACAGGCTCTAATTAGGGAAAAAGGTGGCCCTACTAAATATTGAATAAAAGTTTCTAATTTTTTCGCTAGTGAGTGTAGTGTTCATATATCCTATCGCACAAAGGAACAGTCGACTTACCACAACCATCAACCTGATGTCCCTACACGACATAAATGAGACTGGACATATTAAAACGTTATAAATTCAAATATTCATTTATTCAGATGTGCAAAATATACTTTTTAATATCGACATTTTGTTTTGTGTTTTTTGCAGTTTCACCTCAGCGAATTAGCAGTTGGATCAATATTTATGATTCCAGGGCTGCTGTACGCAACCACAATGCCACTCTGGGCCAAAATATGCAATAACAACGTAAGTCTGTCCAGGGAGTTTGTATGCAATGTACACTCTGCTGCCACTTTATTGGGTACACACCCCTGCTGTACACACAAATGGTTTGTCCCACAACGTTGCAAGTCACATGACCACAGTTGTGAATATAAATGCAGAAGAACAACCTTTCTAGTATCAGTTAAGTGTACAAACTAGCAAAAATGGGGGAAAGGAGTGATCTAACGGACTTGGAATGTGGCATGGTAGTAGGTGTAAGACGTGCTGAACAAAGCATCTCTGAAACGGCAGTTCTCCTGAACTTTTCACGCACCACACTTTCAAGGGTGTATCGAAAATGGTGCAAGGAACAGAAAACATCCTCAACGGCACTCCTGTGGAAGAAAATCGCTTGTTGATGAGAGAGATCACAGGAGGATGGCTAGAATTGTGCAAGCAAACAGACGGGCCACAATGTCGCATATCATATCAGAATACAACTTTGGTGCGCAAAACAAAATATCGCAACAGACTACTAGTCGCACTTTGTTGCAAATGGGCTACAACAGCCGATGGCCACATTGCGTACCTTTGTTATCAATGAAGAACAAGAGAACACGCCTCCTGTGGGCACAGCAACACCAGCACTGGAATATCGAGAATTGGAAAACAGTTGCTTGGTCTGACGAGTCGAAGTTCCTGGTGCATCATGTTGATAGAAGGCTCAGAATTTGGCGACAACAACACGAATCCATGGACCCGCCATGTCTGGCGACTACTGTGCAAGGTGGTGGAGCAGTTTTATGGTGTGGGGAATGTTTTCTTGGCACACGTTGGGTCCATTGATACCCATAGATTCCCGTCTGAATGCCACATCGTTGCTGACCAAGTGCATCCGTTCATGTTGGCAGTTTATCCTCAGTCAGATGGTTACTTCCAGCAGGATAATGCGCCGGTGCACAAAGCCCGAATCACTATGCAATGGTTTCAGGAACATGACAATGAGTTTTCTTTGCTGCAGTTATCCGCTCAGTCCCCGGAGGATCTCAATCCTATTGAATATCTTTGGGATGAGCTGGAAAGGGCTGTTGGCTGCAGGCCTACTCCTCCGCCGGATCTCAAGGAACTGCGTGACACATTCATGTCTGCATGGTACTCCATTCCTGCACAACGTTTTCAGCATTTTGTTCAATCCATGCCTAGGAGAATTCAGACTAAAGGAGGCTCAACACGCTACTAGATGGGTGTACCTAGTAAAGTGGCAGCACAGTGTATATATACTATACTGTACATATGCAATGTATATATATTCTTTATATATGCAATGTATATATACTGCATATATAATGTACAACGTTTCGGAGTGTATTATATTCCTTTTACAAAGGTCGTTCAAGATCTATATATGCAGTTTTGAAATAATAATGAGTATAATTAAATACTGAGTATATATTTTTAATTGCAAAATTTATAAAGTATTAATTCCATTACAACTTACTATGCTGCTTAAGAAAATGAACATGTGCTTCATAAAGGATATCATGCATTTTGTTATGAGAAGTGTCCAGTTTATTTTCATTTCATTTTAATAAACTACGTCTTCTATTCTAATAACATACAATAGGTATTGTATTTATAGCTTAATTAAATACACTTGTATTTTAATCAAATACAATATGTATTTAAATAGTTGATGTTTAGAAATTAAAATAACAGCAGGTACTCATCCATTGACTTATCAAACTCCTTTGTTTGATAGTTTGGAAGACACTATAAAAGTTCGAGCAGTATGGTATTAAGGACAAGTTGCTACAATGGATAAAATGGTGGTTGAGTGGAAGAAAGCAGAGAGTACGTAGAAAGTCTTCAGTTCTGCTAATTGCAGGGTGTCGTGACCAGGCACTGCGGGGAGATCTGATTGAGGTGTTTAAGGCCTTGAATGGGTTGAGTAAGCTGAATGTTAATGGAATTCTTCCACTTGCTGAGAATACACACATGAGGGAGAAAAAGTTCATGTTAAGGAAGGATGGATGCAGGATAGATGTGCGGAAGTTTGCCTTCAGCCAGTGGTGATTGATTTCTGCAACAGGTTTCCATCTGTTGTTGTGGAAGTGGATGGATTGAAAGAGAATAAATTCCAGACAGATTCTTGGAGGGTATGGATGGGTAAACTTTGTTTTTTTTTTTTTTTTTTTTTGGCTGATGCAGTATAAGCTTGCGTTCTTGCATCATTTGCCACTACTACTACTAGAATTTAATAAGTGATTTATTTAAAAATTTTAATTGATTCGTTATGTAGTATAAGGAAACTCTGCGAAATGATCAAGATTATAACTATTAATGTTGCGCCTCAATATATTAAGTTGAAACAAAAATTAATTTTAAAAATTTTCATCGAACCTTACCTAATAATCAGATGAATGCTGATCTATTCAGGCACCCTTTCTTATTATTAAGAAGGCACTTCTCAAACTTAACTGTAAGCAGTGTTTAAGGTAATACAGGTTGGTCAGATAATATTATATAAATGAATTTTTATGGCAGATCATTGTACAGTTGCCTTTTTTTATTTTTTTAATTCAGCTTCTTCGGCCTTCTTTAGGAGTTGTGGGTAGTTTTTTCTGTTTCGTGACCTTCGTGATGATTGGTCCTCTTCCTTTCATACCTATACACCCGTAAGTATTGATCAATAATTTGAATATAGACAAACACCTTCTAAAAACCTATATTTTCAATAATTGTCTGCATTTCAGCAAATTTTCCTTTGACAATGGACGACTAGACACAGTATAGGCAGAAAGAAAAATATTACTTCTTAATTTCATGTCTCTAGTACTCTTTTACTGGAAGTTGTTCTTTTTCATGGCTCTTCATTTAAATTGATCGTCCTGTATGGTTTTGAAGTATGTCAAAACATTTTATTTCCTTTAACAATAATACACTGTCGTTCAAAAAAAACATGGAACCATTACTTTTGGAGTGGCAATGATATTTTTAAATATTTCATAATAACAATATACACTGGTGTGCAAAATTTAAGGACCAGTCAGGTTTTCACCTGTAGCTTCTAGTAGGAGTGGCCTGGATATGGGAAAAGCATACCAAAAGAACCTCGTGAGGTACAGAAATGATGAAGGGAACAACACCGACACAACAACGGAAACAAAACGGTACAGAGCGTCTTCCCAGAGCGTCCCATATGTGTTCGAAGGGATTTAGATCGACAGAACGGGCAGGCAAATCCATACGAACAATGTCCTCACTTTCCAAAAGCATATCAACAGCTGCAGTGCGATGGGGTGTGGGGTTATCATCCATAAACACGAACTCGGGGCCAATGGCACCTCGGAACAGACGCACATGGGGAAGAATTACCTCAGTACTGTAGCGTGCACCGATTACAGTACCGCATTCCAATATCTGGAGTTGTGTACGTTCTTCCAAGATAACGCCTCTCCAGGCGAAAACACCTCGACCGCCATATCGATCCCTTTCAGTGATGTTTGTCGGGTGATACCGTGTGCCAACCTCTCGTCAGCCAGATTAGCTGACGTCCAGAATCGCTGCTGAGACTGAATCTACTCTCATCAGTAAAAAGTATCTTAAGTAAAGATTTTGTGGTTGTAACCTTTAGAAATAATATTGGTCCTTAAGTTTTGCACACCAGTGTAGTATTCCTGCCTGTTGAAAAGTTAATGTCTTACTATTTGTAGGTTACTATGGATTGTTGTTGTGTGTTTAATATTATTTGGAACTGGTATGGCTGGTATTCGAATCTCCAGTTTTACAAATTCTCTCAGGAACTCCATGTAAGTTTTATTCTTCTTTATGTATTCATTTACAGATTTTCAAATAAAATGCATATTTCTAAGAAATTTTATTTTATTTTTGTATTTTTCTATTTTTACGAAAACTCCAATCAAGGAAGGTGTTATAACCTATGTTCTATACCATTTAGTACCACGAGTGGGCTGAAGGTTGGGAAGACAGAAAAAGATACTTGTTGTCATTAGGCTTCAATTTCTGTAAGTTGTTATTTTGAAGAAACACAAAGGTTGTCAACAGGATAAATGAGGAAGAAGAAGAAGAAGAAAAGCTAGTTTGTGAGTCGAAAGGTGGACAGTAAATGGATGTTGGCTGGTTGCTGCACATATTCGGACTGATTTGGAAGAAACAGGGGGAATTATAGAAGCCGATTCAGATGCCCATAGAAGTATCTATAGAAAGGACATGTAGCAATAACAGAACGTCTGTGAAACAGAGTGGAGAGACTTTGTAAGAGGCGGACCATTAATTAATCTGACCACCATGTTATGAATTGAGTCTAGAAGCCTGAGAGAGGTTATGGAGGCACCGTCCAGGTTGGAACAATATTCCACGGTAGAGCGGATTTGAGATTGGTACAGAGTGAACAGCTGTTTAAAAGAAAAGTAACGCCTCCCACGTGAACTAGGTCCAAATTAGGTGCGGCTATAAAATTATAAACAGGGCACTGCAGATGTCAGTAGCAATCAGTATGGGGGAATATGATTGGTTGCTTGAAGACGAAGGTGGAATTAAAGATCCTCATTCATAAGAATAATGCCCATGAAATTATCTATAAAAAAGGCATGTAGGAGACCCTCGTGGGCAGCACAGTTGGTATAATCGCCGTCCTCCACAGACAGGGTGGAAAAGACCCGAGTTCGTGTCCCGTCGATAACGTGAAGTACTTTTATGGGCCATTTTCACAACATGGCTGAGTTAGTCGGTCTCGTGAGCAAGATAGCAGGGATTTTTCTTCCGGAAACCGGTTTCAGGGAGAAAAAATCCGTTTCATTAAATATATAAGAATATTTTTGATGAAACATCCCTGTAAATATATCTAAGAGGGGCGGTTCACTTATATGATGCAGTGTGACCTATGAACTTGCCTTAATCACTTTTAGACGTTAAAGACGCAATTATTTCAACAAACTGCGTTCATTTATGTGTTATTTATATATTTTTAAATGTTATTTATTCAGAGCCAAAGGGATGCCGAACGATGTGAACACTCATGGAATGGTATCAGGAGCTATGACTGGATCCATCGCTATTGGGTAAGATGGACATTCCATTCCATAACTGAATAATTATTTCGTTTTTAGTTTGTATCTATCAGATATTTCGATTTTAATTCATTCCATCGAGATTAAGTAAACCCATGATTTTATGGATCTCAATTTAACGAACTTGGGATAAAAAAGAAGCTGGTGTGTTCCGATATGCCGATGAAATAGAAGAGACTGGAACTCATGAATCACAATTTCAAGTTTCGTAGCGCAAATGAAATGCTTTATATGCTCACAGCAGATGCATCCAAATAGTCCAAAAAAAACAATATATAAGCGTTTAGTTTATTCCATTGATTTTTAGAATCATTGCTTTTGGAGGTTGGCAAAAATTAACTGTAATTTGTCTCCATAGGTACTTTTTCGGGCCGACTGTAGGTGGATATTTGGTGCATCAATTTGGATACAGAATGTCCACCCTCTTCTTCTGTGCAGCACAACTATTGGTGGTAAGTTTCTTTTTATTTCTAATTTGCTTTTCGGATCGTCAGAGTCGATCTACATTTTATCCAATCGTTACCCGTTATCCTTACCACTTGTCCAACACCTTATTCCTCAAGAATCGGTCCTTGGACCATGTAATTTCTCATTTTCATAAATGACATTGACGAAGAGACAGAAGACGTGATGTTAAAATTTTCAGATGAAACTAAAGATTGGCAGAGTCGTTAATGGTCAGTGCCAAGCAGCGCTCCTTCAGGATGACTTTAACAGACTTCAGAGATGGTCAAAGAAGTGGCAGCTATGCTTTAATGCTGTCAAATGCAATAGTGTTTTAGGCTAACCTATCCAAATATCTTCCATTGAATTAGTGACATCTGACAGCCTACAATCTAACAGGCTATTATTTATTTATAATAAATTATCAACTCATCAACATCCTGCAATACCCCCCTTCAAGA
Source organism: Mastigoproctus giganteus (assembly GCF_048544385.1). Classification (NCBI taxonomy): domain Eukaryota; kingdom Metazoa; phylum Arthropoda; class Arachnida; order Uropygi; family Thelyphonidae; genus Mastigoproctus; species Mastigoproctus giganteus. The sequence continues at coordinate 21,673,209 of NC_143585.1, forward strand.
AACCTGATAATGACATCTAGAATAGATCTTGAAACGTCGCTGTTGAGTAAAAGTAGTATTATGATGCTTTCAGAATATTTTCTTATCATATTTTAAAAAAATAAAATTAATTTACTCATATGACAAGATTTTATATATTTTATATTATAGTAAATTGTATTAATAAATTTTTGTTTTAGGTAATCATTGCCGGTTTCTCTGTCACCATAGAATATATCAGAGGAAGATCAGTCAAAGTCTTACCTACCGAGAAGACGAGTCTGCTTTGTGGTTCAGCAATTGTGAGCAGTTTGCGTGATTCCCAAAGATGACCCAAAGATTTCCACTGTGTAACCCCATTTTATCTTGAAGGGTATGATGTGCAAAACCATGATAACTGCGCCTATTCGTACAATAGGAGGCTACTCACATGTCATAAATTATTTGGACTACAAAGACCTCATCGTGATGGATTTCTTGACTTGTATGGAGGGACCAATAATCTCAACAGTCCTGGTGCATGACTACATAATTTATAAATATAATTAATATATTCTGTAATTATTGTTTTTATAAGTAAAATTTTAATAATCAAATAAACTTTTGACCGATAAATCTTTTCTACGAATTGTGCTCCCAAGAGAGCTCTCTAGATGGAACCTGGAAGAAAATTGTTGAGTAATGATGATCGGACACAAATTGGCACTTTTCTTTCGTTTTAATGACTTTACTGACGAAACAGTGGCCTTTATCATGAAGGAATTGTTCCGACCCTTATCCTGGAGAAATCCGCGAACCTTTAAACTTAAACATTATTCTTCATGCATTAAGAATCTGCAGATAAATGAACCACTAGGTGGCAGTGATCACAGTGTGCTGAAGTGGGATTTACTCAAAGAGGTAATTACCATTAGGGGTAAAGGGAAGGGGTATGGCTTTCGTAAAGGCGACTACGATGGACTGAGACAGTATTTAAATTCTATACAGTGGGACCAACTGATGATGTTACCAACAGCAAATTCAAAATGGGAAGCATTCAAAGAACTTATCTTGGAAGCTACTAGGCTTTACATACCAACTAAGAATTATTGTTCAAGGTTTAGGCCAAAATGGATGTCAGATGAACTAATGAGGCATATGGCAGAGAAGAAAAATGCATGGGATACTTACAAATTAACACGTGACACAGAAGCCTATGATAGATACAAGTTGATATGCAACCAAGTTAGAAAGGAGGTTAGGCAGGCGAAGGCAGATTACGAGAAATCCTTGGCAAGAGATGCAAAGAAAAACAGCAAAGAGTTCTTTACTTATGTAAACTCTAGAAGGAAGGGGATGAATCAGATTGGTCCACTTGAGATCGATGGGTCAACTGTTGATGACCCTGCTCGGGTAGCTAACAAACTAAATGAATATTTTGCATCGACATTCACAGATGAGGAGTTATTCAGCAAGGGGAATGCCAGAGGTGTATTCAACTCTAGCAGTAAGCTACAGAATCTTGAAATAACTGGGAGTAAAGTGAAGGAGAAACTGTTGAAGATAAACACAAGAAAGGCACCCGGGGTGGATGGGATCTATCCAGTTATATTAAAGGAGGCAGCAAAGGAAGTAAGCAAACCCTTAGCCATAATTATGAGAGCTTCCTTGGACTCAGGGGAGGTACCCATAGACTGGAAATGTGCAAATCTGACCCCAATTCACAAAGGAGGATCAAAGGCTGACACAAGTAATTATAGACCTGTGAGCTTAACTTCTGTTCCAGGAAAATTAATGGAGGCACTGGTTAAAGAAGCACTGCAGGATCATTTAGACAAGACTTCAGTTATAGCTCAGACACAGCATGGTTTTGTTAAGGGGAAGTCTTGCCTGACCAACTTGATTGGATACTATGATGCAGTCACAAAAGAACTGGATGCAGGGAATAACTTTGATATTATATACTTGGATCTTAGAAAGGCTTTTGATACTGTTGCACATGGAAGACTGCTACACAAATTGGAGCAGTCTCACATTGGAGGCAAATTGCTGCTGTGGATAAAGGGGTGGCTGAGGGGGAGAAGACAGAGAGTGGTAATCAATGGACATTGCTCATCGTGGACTAATGTTATTAGTGGAGTCCCTCAGGGCTCAGTATTGGGTCCATTATTGTTTTCTGTATTTATAAATGATATTGATGATGGTATATCAAGCTTAATGTCCAAGTTTGCAGATCATACAAAGGTTGGCAGGGTTGTCAAGGACACTACTGACACTATGCTGCTGCAACAGGATCTGGAAAGGTTGAGCAGATGGGCTGAGAGGTGGCAAATGAAGTTTAACATTGACAAATGTAAAGTACTACACATGGGAAACAGCAACCCCAGAGCAACGTATCAACTCTGTGGTACTACACTGACAGTGGTAGAGAATGAAAGGGACTTGGGGGTGGTTGTGCAGGCAGATATGAAGTTCTCTGAGCAGTGCAGACGGGCTGCAAGAGTAGCTCATGGAGTATTGTCAATGATATACAGGAATTTTTCCAGCAGGGATAAGGAGGTGATTATTCCATTGTATAAGGCAATGGTCAGGCCACACCTAGAGTACTGTATACAGGTCTGGAGGCCTCATTTCAAGAAGGATGTAGAGCTGCTGGAACGAGTACAGAGAAGGGCAACAAGATTAGTGAATGGAACAAAGGGGTGCTCTTACGAAGAAAGGCTTAAGTTTTGCAAATTACAGTGTCTGGAGACTAGGCACCAGCGAGGTGATCTGATAGAGGTGTATAAAGCCTTGAATGGTTTAAGCATGCTCAATGCTGATGGGATTCTTCCTCTAGCTCAGAAAAATCACCTGAGAGGGCATAAATTCAAATTGAGGAAAGACAGATGTAGGATAGACGTGCGGAAATTTGCCTTCAGCCAGCGGGTGGTTGGTTGGTGGAACAGACTGCCATCCCTTGTGGTGGAGGTTGATAGCCTAAATAAGTTTAAGGCTCAGCTGGACAGGTATTTTGAACGAACAGAGGGGTGAAGTGGAAGTGGGTTTTTTTTTTTTTTTTTTGGCTGATGCTGCATAAGCTTGCTTTCTTGCATCAAATGCCTCTACTAATGCTAATGCTAATAATCTAGCGGTTCATAATTTCGCTCTTGATCTGAAAGCAAATCATTTTCTCACCATCTGTCCCGCAACAGTCCTTTTTCGACTGTCTCCTCAGAGGCCAAGCTACCATGCAAGAATAAGCAGAGCATAAGGGCCCACGAGCCGGTCCCGATCATTTTTTATAAATATTATTAATAATTAATAATATTATTAATAATATATTATCGTATAAAATAATAATAATATTATTATATTATAGTAGGGACCATCATATGCTATTTCTTACGTTGCCAATGGCTATTTTGAAAAAGGTCATTTAGTAAATTGAAATAATAAAAATAAAAAAAAACATGCAACTATTTAAAGTTTTTTTTTTTGGTTTTTTTTATGAAAACCCCAAACGCGAGAGGTATTAGAACCTGTAGTACTTAGTACCGTGCTTGGGTTGGAGGTTGAGAAGACGAAAGAAGATATTTGTTGATATTGGACTTGAACTTCTGTAGATTGCAATTTTCAGGAAATACGTATGAAGGAAGGTTGTTCCAGAAAACGGCAGTTGAATGAATAAATGAGGAAGATGAAATGTTGGTTCTGTGAGTTTGAAGTTGGACAGTAAATGGATGTTGGCTGGTGGCGGAACGTGTTCGGACTGTTTTGAAAGAGAGAGCGGGAATTCAGAAGAATAGTGCCCATGGAAGTATCTGTAGAAGAGGCATGCAGCAGAAACAGTGCGTCTATGAGAAAGCGAGTGGAGAGACTCTGTTAGAGATGAATCATTAATTAACCTAACTGCCCTCTTCTGAATGGATTCAAGAAGCCTGAGAGAGGTTTTCGGGGCACCACCCCAGATGTGGGAACAATATTCCATGGCAGGGCGGATTTGCGATTTATACAGAGTGAGCAGCTGTTTGGAAGAAAAGTAACGCCGAGAGCGAAAGAGAAAACCAAGTTTTTTAGATGCAGAGGAAGCAATATTTCTAATGTGCTTGTGCCAAGAGAGATTAGAAGTCAGGGTAATCCCCAAAAGAGATATATAATTTTTCCTAGAAATCGGAGTGTCACTAAAGATAAGCATAGGAGCAGAAGAATCCTTTTTGCGAGATATAAGACAAGACCGAGTTTTAGAAGGGTCGAAATCAACTAAGTTGTTTTTGCCCCACTGGAGAATTACCTGAAGATTGGCATTTAAGGAATCCATAGCGGATATTCGAGAAGTTGAAGCTGATTGAGCAGGACAAGGTTTCTCAAAATGGAAAGTGGAATGCAATGTGCTATCATCGGCAAAACTATGGATAGGATTTCCAGTCAATGGAAGAAGGTCATTGATATAGAAGAGAGAGAAAAAGAGTGGGGGAAAGAACTGAACCTTGGAGGACACCAGCATTAGTGGAGAAGTTAGAAGACAGAGAGCCATCTACCATCACCCTCAGTGAGCGGTCAGAAAGAAAACTGGATAACCAATTACAAAAAACAGCTGGAAAACCATAAGATGGAAGCTTGTTTAGAAGACCTTTATGCCAAACATGATAGAAAGCCTTTGAGATGTTAAGAGCAACTACTTGTGTTTCACCGAACTTTTCCATTGAATTTGTCCATAAATGGGTAACATAAGCCAGAATATCTCCAGTGGATCGACACGGACGGAATCCATACTGGCGATCGTTGATCAGAAGGTTTATAGATAGTTTAAGAGTTGGCGGTTAATTGATTTCTCCATTACTTTAGAAAAAGTAGAAGTAATTGCAATGGGAGGATAATTAGATGGGAGGATAATTAGATTTCCAGATAACATATGACATCCAAACATTGCTCCCCTGGTTCCGAGGGATCTATTGAGCACCACGACAACACTTCACACCATGCTGCCGTTATCATCCTGCATATTGACATCTGGCCGGATTAGTCACGGATTCATGATTTTCGCCATATTGTGGACTTTGTGTGAAAAGTAAAAATTAGCATTGATTAGCAGGAACCGCAATTCATCACTACAACAGAAAACGCTTTCCCAATCCTTTACTTTCCAAATTTGGTGTTCCTGGGCCGACTGCTGAATCTTCTTGTTTTTATTGCTGACAGGAGTGGAACCCGTTTGCCCAATGGGTAGCATAGTTGTTTATACCACTGTCCTCCTTCCACTGAATGGAATAGGTTGGAATTCGAACCTTGATAATGACGCGAGGAAGTTTTATGGAGCTTTTCCATAAAATGGCTGAGTTAGGCGGTCTCAGCCGAGGGTTGCATGGATTTTTCTCCCAGAAACTCTGGTTTTCGTACAGCAAATCTATCATAGAATGCATGCAATTTACAGACATATTATATACTGTGCAATATGGCCTGAGTTGCTGATGCGTATAAAACAAAACAAAAAATAAATAAAAAAACACTATAACAGCATATGTATCTCCCACCTCCTTAATATGGCATGTTAAGAACGCACGATACGATTATTATGAGGTACATAATTATGAGAGAGTCCTTGGACTCTGGGGGAGGTACCCGTGGGCTAGAGTTGTGCAAATGTATCCCAAATTCACAAAGGGGAATCAAAGGGTGGCACAAGTAATTATAGACCTGTTAGTTTAACGTCTGCTCATGGGAACTTAATGGAGGCACTGGTTAAAGAAGCATTGCAGGATCACCTAGGCAAGGCTTCAGTTATACTTCGGAAACATCATGGGTTTGTTAAGGGGAAGACTTGTCTGACCAATTTGATTTGATGCTGTGATGTGGTCACAAAGGAACTGGATGCAAAGAATAATTTTGATATCATACTTGGATCTGAGGATGGTATTAAAGGTAAGTTGATACAATGGATAATAGGGTGGTTGAGAGGCAGAAGACAGAGAGTGATAATCCATGGACACTGCTCTTAGTGGACTAATCTTATTAGTGGAGTTCCCCCAGGGTTCAGTGTTGGGTCCATTGATTTTTTCAGTATTTATTAATGATATTGATGATGATATATCAGGCTTAATGGCTAAGTTTGCAGACGATAGGAAGGTTGGCAGGGTTATTAATTACACTAATGACAGTGCGCAACTACCACAAAAAGTCAAACAAAGTTCTAGAAAAGTTGAGCAGATGGACTGAGAGGTGGCAACTGAAGGTTAACATTGACAAATGTAAAGTACTGCATATGGGTAGCAGTAACAGCAGAATAACTGTGTGATACTACACTGACAGTAGTAGAAAATGAAAAGAACCTGGGGTAATTGTGCAGGCAGATATGAAGTTTTCTGAGTAGTGCAGACGGTCTGCAAGAGTAGCTCCTGGTGTCTTGTCAATGATGTGCAGGATTTTTCTAGCAGGGATAGGCAAGTGATTATCCCCTTGTATAAGGCAATGGTCAGGCCACACCTTGAATAATGTAATCGGGTCTGGAGGCCTCATTTTAAAAGGATGTAGAGCTGTTGGAACAAGTACAGAGAAGGGCAACAAGATTAGTGAACAGAACAAAGGGTTGCTCTTACAAAGAAAGGTTTAAGTTTTGCAAATTATGGTGTTTGGAGAATAGGCACCTGCGAGGTAATCTGATTGAGGTGTATAAAGCCTTGAATGGTTTGAGCAAGCTCAATGCCAATGGGATTCTTAGTCTTGCCCAGATTAATCGCCTGAGGAAATATAAATTCAAATTGAGAAAGACAGTTGTAGAATAGATGTGCAGAAATTTGCCTTTAGCCAGCGGGTAGTTGATTTCTGGAACAAATTTCCATCTGTTGTCGTGAAAGTTGACAGCTTAAATAAATTCAAGGCTGAACCAGACAAACATTTGGAGCTAATAACAATGGTTAACAAATGCTTGCTTTTTGTGCCTGGGATATGGGCATACATCTGAACACTGCTCCCATAGCTCTCCTGCAGCCATTGTGCCCGTAGTGGACACGTCTATGCAAAATGCCCCCACCGTGACGAACAGCCCAGCTGCATCAACTGTAAGAGAAGGAAACGGGTCTACTCCCACTCAGTTCGTGATGTATCCTGCTCAGAGTATCAACGAGCACTTGAACTGGTACAGCTAAGAACTGCTGATGAATAATCCAAATACAGTTACGGATCGACGTCTTCCCAGTCGCAACGCTGCAGTAGTTAATCCCAATCTTAATCACAACTCTACCAATCTAATCACTCCTGGAGAAAAACTTCGCATAATGAAAATTAATGGACAAAGCTCACGAGCTGTTTCTGATGAGATCCGTCTTTCACCAGAAGAACACTCCATCTATATTGTTGCCATCCACCAGCCCTATTTTGCAAAGGTGCAAGTTGGTTCTTCAACTAAAATAATGGGGAATGCTCTTACTGCTAGGGCAATACAACTGTCCCCGAAGATCCCAACTCCTGCATTGTTGTACTTAATCGGGAACTTGATATACTGGTAGTACACGGGCTCTGCAACAAGTTTGCAACTTGCATCCAAGTCATAGCCTCTACATTATCATTTTATTTGATTTCACTCTGTTGCCCACCCTCAGCCGATATCAATAATTCACTGAACTATCTGGAGTTTGCTCTCAACTTTCTGCACATGAAATCTGTTCTCATTGTCTCCGATGTAAATGCCAAGTTATGATTCTGGCACAGCCGTATCTCTGATGCTCGAGGCCACTTGTTGGAGGACTTCATTGTCTTCCACAGCCTTATAGTTCATAATATACCACAGCAATATTTCACATATAGCTCTCCCAAAGGTTAGATTCTCAAATCACTTTGAGAGTCCAACATCGATGTCACATTAACGACCAATGACCTCAGTACCGGGAACTCTGACTGGAAGACAATCCCAGAGTGGACGCTCAGTGATCATAGAGTGATTACCTTCTACATGGCAACACACTCAGCCGCTCCCCCCAGGCCCCCTAGTCAGCTCGCCCTCTTGAGGTTCTCAATCAAGGATGTCGATTGGTAGACTTTTGATGACTCGATTACCAGGAATTTTCCCTCACGCAATCCTAACCACCTTAACTCATCTGCTGCTAATGAATTGGTCGAAATACTTCAGCAAGCACTAATGAAGGCTTCGTATAAGTCGGCAAGAAAAAAGGCCATCCGTCCCACTGTTTGCTCATGGTGGTGTAATGAGCTAGCAACGATGCGTAAGGAGGCCCCCAGAGCGCGACGGTTTTATCAGCGCCATCGCAACTGGTCCCCCTCTGAAGTGGCAAGATTACACAGTAGCTACATTGCCAAAAAGAATGAATACGCAAAAGCCATTGCTGCCAAGAAGAGAGCAACCTGGACTACATTTGTTAATGACTCGGGAATTCCAATCCATCGGGCCTTCTTTATAAGATAGCAAGGGAGAAAGCATACATGCCTGATATCTTTGGTACAGTTACAACCGAAACTTGAGAGACCTCGAACTGGACTGACACAATTAATCAAATACTAGACAAATTGTTTCAGGAGGATGATTCCGCAGGGGATCTACCAGAGCATTCAGCTATACGAATGGCCAACAAAACATGACAATAAGGCAACTACCAATCCCTTTACCACTGATGAACTGTCGGCAGTGATTAATTAAAAAAATGCCCTGGGATGGACCTAATAGAATATGTTTTTATTCTGCGCTTCTTCAAGCTTAGACCCCTATACCTACAATTATTGTACAATAAATGCCTGCAAGACGGAGTATTCCCCAAAATTTGGAAAGTAGCTCTCCTTCGGCTCACCAGGAAACCTGGTAAACCTCCTGACGACCCCCGCTCCCTCAGACCTATTGCCCTCCTGGAAAATCTCGGGAAAATACTGGAAAGACTCATGGCACTAAGAATCATGCAGTTTCTCTGTGAACAAAACCTCTTCTCCCCAGCATTGTATAGCTTTATGCCAGGGCGTTCTTCTGAGGAGGTTCTGTTTGACCTGGTCCTCCACACAGAAAATTCTACATCCAAATATGAACTGGCTATCTTTGTTGATTTCGAGGGCGCCTTTGACACTGTTTGGTGGGATAGTGCATTGGCCCGCCTCCGCCAGACTGTGCTCCCTCCAGCTATCAGCTCTTTCGAAATTATTTCACAGAGCGTGAGATAGTAGTCAAATCCAACTATCTGCAGGTAACTAAACCGACCTCTCGAGGGTGCCCACAAGTTCTGTCTGGAATATGGTCCTCCACAGTTGGCTCACAAAACCCTTGGATGAATGTAAAATAGTGGCTTTCACAGATATCTCACTATCGTTGTTCCTGGAAAATCCCGCTTTGACCTAGAGTGTAAAGCAAATCGTATCCTGTCCGATCTCAACTCCTGGACGGTGCTCAACAAACTACGAATCAATCCGGATAAAAGAAAAATGATGCTCTTCAAATCCAAGCTAGATCTCAGACGCCCACCACAAATTAAGATCGCTGGAAAGCAACTCCCGATCGTATCACAGACGAAAGTCCTGGGGCTGATTATTGATCACAAGCTGAGCTTCCACCAACATCTTATGCACTTAGGGAACAAGGCTAAAAGATTCTCAGCGGCCATCATTAGATTTTACAGACGTGACTGGGGACTCTCAAATAAAACTCTGCCTTATACTACAGAGCGGTCTTTATGCCTATTGTGACCTATGCGGCTGGAGCGTCGTTTCACAGAGTGAAGCTAGTCAAAATGAGAGACAAACTTAACGCCATCCAGCGAAGTATGCTTTAGTCTACTCGTAGAATTAGCCGGACAGTGTCCACAGCTGCCATTCAAGTGATCGCCGGAACATTACTACTGGAATTGTACGTCATCTATCGCGGTCTAAACTTCAGGATGAAGAAGAAAATTCCAACTAAAATCCTTGAAATCGAACTGGATCTAAACAGCAACCCCAAAGCCGAAAGACTTGGGTGCTACAATGAACTAATAAACATTTGGCAAACCAGATGGGATACCTCTGTAACAGACGCCATTACTAGAAAATTCCTTCCAGAGGTCTCGTTTACTGCAACGAAAACTGTTAAGTCCTGGCTGTCGTTGACCTTGGAATCCTCCTTCTTGGTCCCTCAACGAGAAGCTTTTTCAGCTAGGACTGTTTACAACAGATAGCTGTTTCTGCGGAGAAAAGGAGAACTGGAAGCTACTCCTACTTGAATGTCCGCTGTATGAAGACCTAAGAAGAACTCTTACACAGGCAGTAAATCACCAGAAAATCTGTCAGCGCTGCAGACTTATGCTGCACAAGTCTTCGAGCGTAGAAGGCAAACCCATGCTGAAGCAAGACGCATTAGAATTATTATTAGAATTAGAATTAGAATTATTATTAGACGCATTAGAATTATTATTTATTTTTTCTTCTTCATTTATTTTTTATTTTTTTTTCTTCCTTTCCCCCCTCTGGAATGGGCCCCCAGAGGATCCTGGCCCACCTTCTGGCAATACTAGGAGGATCAGCGTCTCTTTTGAGACAGTACGTGTTTTACTGGAACTGGCCCACCTCCCCGTGGTATGGACGAGTACCCAGAATCATCTATCCAGATGACTAATGCTTCTGGGTAGCCAAGTGGCCAGACACAACAACAGAATACACACATAATACACACACACACACACACACACACACACACACACACACACACACACACACACACACACACACACACACACATATCTGGCCCATTTGTAGTGATACTGTTCTTCACAGAGATACGAGGCGGAGTTGAACAGTCGTCTCGCCACTATGGAAGCAGTTTCAGAAGAATGGAACCATTACGAGAAGAGCTGGCCATGGTTGCCCGACGGCTAAGTCAACCAGAAGAGACCGCTATCTGGCTGTAACAGCAAGACGGAACCGTACGATGTTCTGTCATCAATTGTCTCTTGAGGTTACTATCGCCCCAGGTGAAAATATTTCCAACCGGTCTGTGTTAAGAAGGCTCAATTGAAGTGGACTCTACGAAAGAAAGGCAGTGCTTTGTGTCCCATTAACCACCTGAGAACGCGCTGAAACTGCTGACATGAACTTGTCACTTGGAGCCCTGACAAATGGGGTGCAGTTCTATTCTTGATAAGTCCCCGTTTCAGCCTACAAACAGATTCTGGAGGTTATTTCATCCGGAGGCAACGAGGAATGTGGTACCCTTCTTCCAACGTCCGAGAAAGGGACATTTACGGTGGAGGCGGTGTTCCTGAGTGAGGCTGAATAATGATCTCCCCGCTCCATGTTTTTGATAGGGATATGGTAACTGCGCAGAGATACTGAGAATAGATCCTCGAACTGTATGTGCGACTTTTACGGGTGCAGATGGCCCAGATTTTCTTTTTATGTTCGACAACGCCACTACACATAGAACTCAAGTGGTGGAGGAATATCTTGAAAGTGCAGATATGCAATGACTGCTGTGGCCAGCACGATCAGTAGATGAAATTCGATCGAGCATGTATGGGGTTGCACGTCAACTCTAAGGGCACTTTGTGAGCTGAGGTCGAATCTTTCGGTTTTTCAAAGAAAGAAGTGGCTTTCTTTGATATGCGGCTAACAAACCCAAGATTTTTTAGCTCCCGCCGCGTAATTTGGTTGGAAATGGGTCTTTTTTTGCCTAAATTCAATTTTTCAGTCATTTGGTGCAGGCTGGACTGTGTTTTGAAGCATTATAATGCTTTAGAACAGACCAGGACAGAACGCCAGAACCGGAATTTAAAGCAACGAATAATTATTCGCTGCTTTAAATTTCAGCCTTCTTAGAGTACCAACTTTCACCGCATTCTTCTTTTCAGAGCTACATTCTCCTTTCGTCGTCCACTCATTGTACACTTTTGTGATGATTTCTTTCGATATAACACTGATTTCCTTCGTGTTCTCAACTGTGGCTCGCACTAAACGTGCTTCGACAGTTACACCTTTCTGGAAATGGGAATGATCCCCTGTCTTCCCCACACCCGGATCACTGACCAAATTATTTGGTCAGTGATCCGATTGTAGGTCATAACATTGATCCGGTTTTGTAGGTCATAACATTGGCCTACAAAAGCAAGATAAAGCCATTTCCATCTGAGTTTAATGTCCAATTTTTTGCATACCTTTGTTTCAAAGAGTAGCAAACGTCTAACCTCCTTAACTTTTGCACATGAGCGTACATGTATTATTCAAAGATAGAATTTCAAGGCGAATGCCATATACATGATAATATTTAGATACGAAGAATAATAAATAAATAAATATTCATTTATTGCAAATACAGCAAGCCCATCACAGCACATGGCTAGGAGCAGGTAATAACACAAAGGGCTTGCTGGACCTCTTCATTTTATCGGAGATCTGACTCCTGTAGGCTTCAGAGTTGATTAACCTGTTGCAATCAATGTTGTGATGATTTATGAGGTGAAGGGATGCATTGGAGAATATTCTGTCCATTTGTTTGAGCCTAGAGAGGTTGGATTTGAATCGCTGGTTTCTTGAATTTTCCCTTTTGCGGGCAGCTATTATATTTGCTAAGTTTGGTGCGTCGCATGCAGAAGTGATTAACTTTGCAAGAAGCATGACTCCAGACTCGTTGATCATCTGTTGCAGGGGTTTTGTTTTTAGGTTTTTATAAAGCTGATGCTTTGATATTGTATGGGGAAAACGAAGCTTACTATTGAGCCATCTAAGAACCCAATATTCTAGAGCAAGGAATTTCTTGACAGTTACTTGAGGAGCACCAGACCAGATTTCAGAAGCATAGGACAGAATGGGAAAGATGCATCTTTGAACATGCTTAATGACTGTTTATCTCTCTTGAATCGCTGTGCTGCTTCTTGTTTGATTAACCATTTTGCTTTTTGAATTTTTTGAGCAACATATAAATAGTGGGCATTAAAGGAGAGATTTTTATCAAAAACAACTCCAAGGTCTTTGTGAGCGTAAACATTTGGGATTGGGACATCTGCAATTTTTATTTCTATGTGGTTGGGTTGTTTCTGAAGGGAATAAGTAATTTGAGCAGATTTGCTCGCATTTATATTCAGATTGAGATCTTTCAGGTACTCGATGATTTCACAAATCTGTGAATTCGCATCATCGATAACTTTGCGAACATCATCACTGGCTTTGGAGATTATAAATAACTTTAAATCATCGGAATATGCCAGTAGATTTGGATTTTCTTGTAGCAGTGGTTGAAGAGATGCTGAAAATATAGTACTGGAGAGAACGGCTCCTTGAGGAATGCCTGTTAAGGTTGTGACGAGAATATTGTCAGTACTAGTAGGGAAGAGGAGAAATCTGCGATTAGGCTGTATTGAAGATAGGAAATAATCATTGTGTCAACGAGAAAATGATTTTTTAGTATTTTAAAAGCTTTTTTGAGATCTATGTTGTCGAAAGCACCTTTGATATCAAAATAAAATACATCGCAGTGTGCCTTATCTTGAAACGCAGTTTGGTTGCGTACAATGGTGTCAGCTAGGCTTGTTGTTGTGGAACGCCCTCTAGGAACATGCAAAGATTGCATGTTGAAGATATGGGAGCATGATTTTTTCAATAATTTTAGTAATTATTGACGAAACAGCAATTGGTCGATGGCCGGGATGGTTATTTCTGCAAGCTTTTTTAGGAATCAGCGTAATCCTGAAAGTTTTCCACTGTCTTGGAAGGAATGGCTGGCAGATGCACCTGGAAATGATATGCACTAACGAATCAATGATGTATACGCTGGACAATCTAATAATAAAACCAGGGATGCCGTCAAGACCTTCACTACTATCAGGACGTATTTCGTTAACTGCACGCTGAACTGTATTCTTGTTCACAAGTTGGTTAATTAGCAGGGCTTGACCCGGAGACACATCATGTTGCACGTTGTCTGCTTTTCATAAGAATTGAGTGCTATAGATGCCGACTCTGTTTTCAGTTGATTCAGCCATTTTATAAGAGGAAAGGTGGCGTCCTGTATAGGAATATTTTTAAGAGAATCCCATGGGTAGTATTTTAAGAGCTGCAAAAACTTTTCTTTCTGAAGAAATTTAATTGATGATATTCTTTTAGTGATTTCCAGAGGGGGTGAGGATTCCCGCAGCAAATTGTTGCTTGAAGTTCTATACTTTTGTGGTCAGATTTAAATGTAATGTTCCTACTAAGTTTTTCATGCAGTGGAAAGTTAGAGTATACAAGATCAAGCGCTTGATTACCTCTTGTAACAGGGACGTTGATTTTTTTAGCTCCTAGGACGAAAAATGAGTTGGACAGCAGCTTCATTTGTAAATTATATTTGGGCAGGGGAAGGTTAAAGTCGCCCATTATAATGATGTTAGTTTGAGGCTTAAGAACAGTAGTGATCCAGGTTATTAATTCATTAACATTCTCGGAGATAAAGAGAGTTCGATGTTTGGGATCGCGCAGCTGTATTTTCCGGAACAAATTCTTCAGCATCTGGACTGAGGACTGGAACTGCAGAAGCCTGGTGAACAGAACGGTGAGGCACAGGAGGGCTTTCGACCATAGCCTTTAGTTCGAGAAGCAAGTGGTAGAATTTACATTGCTGATCTTCTATTCGAAAAAGATGCTGTTTAATATCTTCATTTTCTCTAAATTGTTTCCTCAGCATTTGTTCCAGGGAAGCAAATGAGCAATCATTATTTGGGACTGTTGAAGGCAGGGGGGACGGATTAGAAGAGTCATCCGTTTGGGCGGAGGCATCTTCAGTTGACTTCCTTGTATGGTCTGAGGGCTAAGGAGATTGTAGTATATTGACGGGGGGGGGAGATGAAGGATGATCAGCGTTGCGAAGGAGATCAGCATCGGTTGGGGTATCCTGGCAAAGGTGATGCTGACTAGGAGACAGTAAATTTGCACTTTCCTTGTTAGCACTTTTGCATGAAGGGTATCTGAAATTGTTTTTGAAAGAAATGAGACGACAGTTCGGACGTGGGAGTGGCTAACTAAAAAATTGCTAGAGGCTTGCAGGACTTTACCAAAGCAGGAACACTGCCAAGGTCACGAACAGCTTGTGTCAAGGTAAGCACTTCAGGTCAAAAGTCAATAACGTTGCTGTTTGTAGTTAGGCTAAACAAAGGCTCAGAGACGTTGCACACTAAAATTTTAAGCTTAAATAAAGAGTACTTATCTTGATGAATACTTCATAAAAACTATCTAAGTTGCTCGATAGTCATCTAAGGAACACGTTAGTACACAGATTTTATAAAGATGCCCTTTAAAAACTACTTAAAATCACTATAAAGCAGGAGCAGATTCACACACGTCTAACACCTAGGCCACCTCGCGAGAAGAGTTTTCTAAACATCGATAAAGTGATTCCTAAAAATCATTCGCTGTGAATTGACCTTGAGTATTCATCTTCTATCAAGAGGAAGCAAAATCTGTAGGAACTTATCACCATGATCTCCAAGTTGCATCAATGTTTATCTTAAGACGTATAGAGGTGTTACCACATAGAGCAATCGCTTTCATTTTAAATTAACCATTAGCAAAACGGTAGGCAAATTGGTCTTTAAATTTCACAATAAGAATTTGGAACGAAATACATCCACGGATAACAAAGATGGCAGAAAGAAAAGGTAAGAATTTATAATAAAGGTTTTTTTTTAATGTGAATAAAGTCTTATGTTGTGTAGAACTT
Source organism: Mastigoproctus giganteus (assembly GCF_048544385.1). NCBI lineage: Eukaryota > Metazoa > Arthropoda > Arachnida > Uropygi > Thelyphonidae > Mastigoproctus > Mastigoproctus giganteus. The sequence continues at coordinate 21,688,798 of NC_143585.1, forward strand.
CCTTAGCTTTCTTTATTTTGATTATAAATGGACTGCAGTTAAAAGAGTGGTCGTGGCGATTAGCACAATAGTTACAATTAGCGTCCCCACATCAGCTGGAAAAGTCCTGGGTTCGAACCTAACTTTTCTTAATTATTTGTTATTTATTCCAAATTTTTGAAATCTTGGCATTTTAATGTTTCTAAAATTAATGTTTCCAAGATTCTAAAATTTATCATTCAACTCTATTTGTTATTAACTTAGAATATTTTTAATCTTTTAATAGAAAGATTATTTTAAAAAAACGCCTTTCGTGAAGTGCATTTTACAACACATTAGCATTCCAGACGTTCACTGAAACATCTAGAATGGCCCGGAACGCCTAGAACGGGGGGGAAAGGCCCAGGTTCGAATCCCGTTAATAACGCGAAGAATATTTCGAGGTCTTTTTCACTCTATGGTTGAGTTCGTCAATCTCAAGTGTTTTTCATTGGAAAAAAAACACTGGATGATGGGTTTTTCATCCAGCAAAACGACCAGAGAGAACACAATTTATGGACATTACACACATGGGTAGATAAATAGCTGTTGGGCCCCCTAAGATGATAGTTTTTTCAATCTAATATCATTGTCAAATATAAAAAGCCTTAACATCAACTCATCTTTTACCCGATTTCCTGACTGTAAGATACTTTTGTCTTATAGGATAAGATTCTCAGTCCAAAAAAAATTCATCTTGTAATCTAGATAACAATTAATTATTTCATGAGAGAATATTATAAATTTAATAAAACTGATTTAAGTTTCCATAAATCAGAAGACGCAAGTTTCTGGTCCAACGGCGGGATAACCAATTCTCTTAAGTCGACTCTACACAGTGTGGATAAAGAAAATCCAGAATCTCTGTCCAAGAGGAAGTATACCAACAGACAGCTGTGGACTCTTTTCAATCTGTCAATTGGCAATTTCTGCGTGGGACTCTCTATAGCTATTCAAGGTCCATTTTTCCCAAGGGAGGTATGATTATTGTAATGCATTAATTGGCATTAGACGTGGTTAATTTTGTTCCTTTTACTCTATTTAAAGTAATTTACTTTAAAAAGATAAATAATAGTGTCAAACTGTAAAAACTTCAAAATACTTTTTTAAAACTTAATATAAACTTAAACTATGGTGAATTCAGGAATTCCTTATGTACCGTATTTGAAGATTTAGTTTTAAAACAGCAAAAAGAATTTAAAGGAATTAAGATACTTGCTCAAAAAAGGGAAGTGCCCATCCCGTTTCTTGGTTGTTATATATAAGACCTGTGTGTTAACATTGATAAGGTAAGTATACCGGTGTGCAAAATTTAAGTACCAGTCAGGTTTTCACCTGTAGCTTCTCATAGGAGTGGCCTGGATACGGGAAAAGCATACCAAAGGAACCTCGTGAGGTACGGAAATGATGAAGAAAGCAACATCGACACAACACCGGAAACAAACCGGTACAGAGGGACTTTATTCAAAAATGGCAACATAGCACTGGCTGCCATGATACCGATGCATCATTGCCAAAGAAGGAACAAAGGGAAGAGGGGGTCCTCAGTAGGAGATATGGTCTCCGTAATGTTGATGCAGGCTTTGCACTGCCTGTCCATACTTAAAACAATGTTGTTGATAAATTCTTGCGGTAACATCGTCCTCTGTCAGCGCCATCTTCAGCTGGTGAACATTTTCTGGTGGGTGTGGACGTGCCGCTAGGCGTCTCCCCAGAGCGTCCAATATGTGTTCGATGGAATTTAGATCGGTAGACGAGCAGGCCAATCCATACGAACAATGTCGATTGGACAGTATGATGCAGTCACAAAAGAACTGGATGCAGGGAATAACTCTGATATTATATACTTGAATCTTAGAAAGGCTTTTGATACTGTTGCACATGGAAGACTGCTGCACAAATGGGAGCAGTGTGGCATTGGAAGCAAATTGCTGCTATGGATAAAGGGGTGGCTGAGGGGGAGAAGACACAGAGTGGTAATCAATGGACACTGCTCATCGTGGACTAATGTTATTAGTGGAGCCTCTCAGGGTTCAGTGTTGGGTCCATTGTTGTTTTCTGTATTTATAAATAATACTGATGATGGTATATCAAGCTTAATGTCCAAGTTTGCAGACGATATAAAGGTTGGCAGGGTTGTCAAGGACACTACTGACACTATGCTACTGCAACAGGATCTGGAAAGGTTGAGCAGATGGGCTGAGAGGTGGCAAATGAAGTTTAACATTGACAAATGTAAAGTACTACACATGGGAAACAGCAACCCCAGAGCAACGTATCAACTCTGTGGTACTACACTGACAGTGGTAGAGAATGAAAAGGACATGGGGTAATTGTGCGGGCAGATATGAAGTTCTCTGAGCAGTGCAGACGGGCTTCAAGGGTAGCTCATGGTGTCTTATCAATGATATACAGGAATTTTTCTAGCAGGGATAAGGAGGTGATTATTCCCTTGTATAAGGCAATGGTCAGGCCGCACCTTGAGTACTGTATACAGGTGTGGAGGCCTCATTTAAAGAAGGATGTAGAGCTGCTGGAACGAATACAGAGAAGGCAACAAGATTAGTGAATGGAACGAATGATTGTTCTTGCGAAAAAAGGCTTAGGTTCTGCAATAGTGTCTGGAGACTAGGCACCTGCAAGGTGATCTGATTGAGATGTATAAGGCCTTGAATGGTTTGAGCAAGTTCATTGCTGATGGGATTCATCTTCTTGCCCAAATTAATTGCCTGAGGGGACATATTTCATATTGAGAAAAGACAGTTGTAGAGTAAATGTGCAGAAATTGCTTTTAGGCAGCTGATAGTTGATTGCTGGAACAAACTTCCATTTGTCATTGTGGAAGTTGGCATCTTAAATAAATTCAAGGCAGAAATACTGAGCTAGTTCTGCTTTGAAGTGGAGTGAATGGATGGGTGAAATGGGAAGGGTTTTATTTTATTTTTTTTTTTTGGTTGATGCTATATAAGTTTGCTTTCTTGCATCATTTGCCTCTATTAATGCTAATGCTAATCTCCTCACTTTCCAAAACCATATCAACAGCTGCAGTTTGATGTGGTGTGGTGTGCGGTTATCATCCATAAACACGAACTCGGGGCCAATGGCACCTCAGAACAGACGCACAAGGGGAAGAATTATCTCAGTACAGTAGCATGCACCGATTACAGTACCGCCTTCCAGTATCTGGACTTGTGTACGTCCCTACAAGATAACACCTCCCCAGACTAGAACACCTCGACCGCCATATCGGTCCCTTTCAGTGATGTTTGCGGGGTGATACCGTGCGCCGACTTCTGCCCAGATTAGATGAGGTCTAGAATCGCTGCTGAGACTGAATCTACTCTCATCAGTAAAGAGTACCTTAAGTAAAGATTTTGTGGTTGTAACCTTCAGAAATAGTGTTCGTCCTTAGGTTTTGCACACAAGTGTAGTTGATGAAAAAGGCTAATAGTCGTGAACTGGCCACTTTCGAACTTTTCGTCTTCAGTCAGCATTGTGTGTTAGAGAACGCGAATGTTTTTAAAGAAAGTTTATTTCCCATGATGCAGTTCAGTACAAGCCGAAATTTCACGTGTGTTAAGTTCCAAATGGGGGACAGGTTTATGGGGAGTTTAGTGTTTAACACATTTAATGAAGTGTAACGCCGAAACCATTCGATAACGAGAATTTGTAATTGGAATTCAATTTAATAACTGTGATTGTCGAATCAATTAACGAATCGTGATTATAGGAATGGACTTGTTGTGCGAGTTCTGTGTGTGTTTGGTTGGTTTTGAAACTGTTCAAGTGATAATACGCACGTGTATTAGATGTCTTAGACCAGCCGAATTTTGCTGTAGTGCCTCCTATGTAGCACTCTGTACAGTCCGATTGGAATCTTATCAAATATATGATGTTATTAAAGTCTCGCGTCGAGTACTTGTGTGTCTCTTTATATGTGTTGAACTTAGAACCCAGTTTGTTGTATGATGAAAACATGAGCATTATATCTGTGTTCATGAAAACTTGAAGAAGTCGTTTAGCGTATTGATTATGAAAGGGAAGGACAACGTGAATTCCTAGTTTCTTATCACGGTTTAAATTATTTGGGTTGTTAATTCTATATTCAGCTTTGAAGATGGTTTCTCTAATTAATTGTGGTGGATATTTCCCGGCTATGAATCTCTCTGTGAGATATTGTAACTCAATGGATAATTCTTCATGTGTGGAACATTATAAAATTTATTGCAGAGAACTGCTCTTTTGATGTTCAATGGATGGTGTGAATAAAAATGTAAATATTGATTTTATTCTCTGTTTACACTTCGAGGGTGTACTTAAGCGTCTCATGTATGGTATTGAATGTTTTAAGAAGTGTATCAATGGTTAACTTGTTACCTATCAGAAATATGTCGTCAGCGTATCTCATGTATAACTTGAAGTTTGAGGGAAATGGTCGGAGTACATTTTGCTCAATTGCGGCTAGATAGATCTTGGACAAATGGGCCGAGATTCGGCCCTTTTGTCCGAGATCTATCTAGCCGCAATTGAACAAAAAGTACTCCAACCGTACTTGAACGGCAAAACTGCAAAGGTCAGCGAAAGGTTGATGTTAGAGGTGAGCGCCGGGTCTGACGACTCCTACAAGCGAACAGGCGCAGTACTGTTGAAGAGTTGACTACCCAATACAACATGGGTCAACTCGGAACAATATCTGGCATGACCATGCATCATGACCATGACCATGCATCACACACTCGCACGTATGGGCTATACCAGCAGACAATCCGTACGGCATCCTCTTCTAACCAAGGTTCATTGGCGTAAAAGACTTGCCTGGTGCAAGGATCATGCAAGTTGGACGTTAGAGGACTGGAAGAAGGTGTGCTGGTCGGATGAGTCACGTTATTTACTCAACACCGTGGATGGTGAGTACGGATTTGGCGTCAGCAACATGAGGCTCTTGATCTATCATGCATGGTATCAAAAGTGCAGGACGGTGGAGGCAGTTGTATGATGTGGGGCATGTTTCACTGGCAGGAACTTGGACCTCTGGTGCATGTGAAACAATATATCACTGGTCTCCGCTATCGTCAACTACTTGCTGACTTTGTACATCCTGCTACGTTACACTTTTTCACGAATGGCGATGGTGTCTTCCAAGATCACAATGCGCGTGCCATCGGGCATTTGTTGTGCAGGAATTGTTTGAGGAACACAGTTCTGACTTCCAGCATATCGATTGGCCTTCGAACTCCGCCGATATCGATCCCATAGAGCACTTGTGGGACACTATGGAAAGGAATATCAGGCGTCTGGATACACTAATCACCTCCATACCTGCATTGCTAACCGCATTACACACACCTTTGGTTGGCCATACCTCCCGAACGCTTCCGACATCTTGTTGAATCAATGCCACGTCGGATTGCTGCTGTACTGAAGGCAAAAGGAGGAAGTATTAGGTAGGTGGTCATATTTCAGTGATCACTCAATGTACATGGAAAAAACTCAATGGATTAGATCCAGAAATCTCTAGCAGTTCATGCCACAGAGGACTTCAGCATAATAACAGATGTATTAAGGTAGAGAAAAGGAAAAAGATATCAAAGTTAACCGATCTCTATAGTAATGTTGGAGTGATTAAAAAAAGCGAGGTCCATTGATGCCATTATATTATATATGAGCTTACTCCATATGATTTAAATTTGATAACTTAAAAATTAAAAACTTGTTTTCCAACCTAAATAAATAAACTTTAATTTGTATAAATACTGTGGAAATAATATTCAGTAATGATCCACAGAAGGTTTAATCCTAATTCTGTCTGGTATCTGGTTAATTTGTTAGGCCGAGTCAAAGGGTATGTCTGCAACAGGATACGGATTCGTATACGCAATTTTCCACCTTGCTCTTTTCTTGACGTCTCCCATTTTTGGAAAATTGGTAAGTTTATAATTATTTTAAACTTTAAGAAAGAAAAACTCTTAGGGATCTATGTCCCTCATTGAGAATTATATTCATTAATGTCACCTGAATTTCAACAATACGTTTTAAACATTTAAAGAGCAATTTCAAAAAATGCAATGTGTCTCTCAAAACCTCCAAAACAACTCAATAAAAAGATTACAGATATATCTATCTAAGTTGAGCTTAATTTAGATTCTAAATCGACTGTAATTACCACATTTGACCGATAATCTTCGGAACTCTTATGCCATAAATGGCTGAACAGTTCCAAATGAATGAAATCATTTATGGTTTCATTCATATGAGTGATAATAATTAAGGATTGAGAATTGCTTCCACTTGTGAGGGGAGAAATATTTGAGCTTTGCACACCGTGGCCAACTTAGCCAGTCTTACAAATTCATACTGAACTCAGATTGAAAGTAGTAGCGACTCTGTATTCATTCATAGAATCGAATTAATTGTTTCTTCTGGTGTTTAATCCCTCATATATCTTTTTAGGTATCTCAACTAACTCCCAAGTTTCTGTTAAACGGAGGGATGTTTGTAGCTGCAACTAGCCTCATTCTGTTCAGGTAAGTTATAAGAAATTGAACTTAAATTGTGAATCAACATTAAGTAATCGCGTGGCACTTGTGGCCATCATATGCTGGAATACACCAGGATTTTAGAATTTAGAAATTGAACGAAGAAATGGATGGATTCAGGAGCTTCTAAAACTGCTTTTAGAAGTTTTTCTGCTGTATGTCTATTCGCGATTTCCACGGACTCCACTGGAGTCAGTCCAAATTATTATAATGGCTACAATTTTTTTTTTCTTTTCCATAGTTTTCTTCATAAATGCCCACCTGGAAAATCATTTATTATCCTAGCATTTCTGCTAAGAGCAATGGAAGGCGTTGGAACAGCGGCCTACAGAACTTCAGCTTGTGCTGCTGTTGCCATGGAGTTCCCAGGTCATGCGACAATTGCTTTTGTGAGTATTTCCTGTTCCTGACCTTAATTCAAATGTGAGATCTTTTTTAAATTTTAATATTTTTTTAAAATTGTTTTAATTCAGCTTTAAAATGATATAGAATGTTTAAATTTTTAAATTTCTGAGTCTATAGATGGATTGCATGGAAAATATTTGTTATTAGAAATAGATGAATGAAAATTTAGCGAGTAAATACGATAATATAAATATTAAAACAAGTTCAGCAATATCACAATGAATATATAAATATTGACAGTATATAATTTCTCCCAGTTTTCATTGGATACAAAATAAATACTAAGTGTACATAATAGAACTTCATCATACACTCAATGGCCAAAAAATTAGAAAACATCGTTCACTGTATAATAGGGCCACGTACACGCCTTGGTATGCATTCCTCTAGGTGGTTGAAGGAGTCTAGCTCCGGATTTGACCATTCTTGCTTTATTGTATTATGGTTAGTAAAGAACTGCGAAGCCGAACGGAGCTTTCCAACATGTCCCAGACATTCTCAATTGGATTCAAATATGGAGAATTAGGCACTGTAGACGTTGGAAATCTTGGGAATATACCTCGACTCGAACCATTCTGATACAAGTTTTGTATGGTGGATAGTCGCATTGTCATCTTGAAAGAATCCATCGCAATCAGGGGTAAAATGAAACACTGTAGGACGAAGTTGATCCAATACGACAGAAAGATATTGATTGGGGGTAAGACGACCTTCTGACAGTACAAGTGGACCTAGTCCGTACGAAAAGAACATACCCCATACCTTGGTTGCATGGCTTCATGAGGTTCATCCTACGCCTTCTCCGTACTATTTGTGCAAATAAGACTCCACATGATCTTTCTCCACTGTTCCACAATCCAGTCTTCGCGTTGACCGAACCACTCTAGTCGAATCTTTCGATTTTTTGCAGAAAGAAGTAGCTTTCAAATAGCACACGACTACCAAATCCCAGATTCTTTAGATCCCTCCACATAGTTCGGTTTTCGCAATGGGTAATTCTTTGCCTTAGTTCAAATTACTAGTCATTTTCTGCACACTGGACCTTCTATTCTTCTATCAATTGTAATTGATAGACGGGTAGTCTACTGTGGTCGACTAAAGAGCCCAGTAAAACGCGCAGTATTTATCTGATATCAAGGTACTTGTGTCATACCACGTGACAACTCACATTTGCGTACCGTACATTTAATTATATGTTGAGGGCAATTAAAAGAAATTTCTATTTTTTTTGCCAGTGAGTGTATTCGTGTGAATACAGTTTATCAAGTCATTAGCGTGATATTACCTTCCTAATCCTGAAAATAATGTGATATTAAATTTTGGCATTTTATGTATTTCAGGGATATTTGGAATCTGTTTTCGGACTTGGTTTAATCATTGGTCCGGCATTAGGAGGCGCCCTCTATCAGGTTAATATATAATTAAAATGTATTGAAAATTTGATGGTTGCAGATCTGTACTCTAAATTGCATGTTCCACCACAGTTGCTCAACTATATTGAGGTCTTATGACTGGGGCAGCCACTTCTGTGGGCTGAATTCACTGTCATGGTTCCTGGAACCAATTCTTGACAATACTGACCGTGTAGCATGGAGCATTATCCTGATGGAAGAACCCATTCATAATTGGATACACTTCCGCCATGAAGGGATGTACCTAGTCGTAAACAATCTTCAACAGTATGTGAAAAGTTCGATAGGTTTTAAGAAATATTCCTTGTAGATTTAAAGTTGTAACAGTCTCAATAAGAGACTGTTACAACTCTCTTTGTCCAAACAGATCCGTGTCAAAAATTAAATGAAAGAATTATAAGAAATAATTGACGCTTTAAGATAGACTGGTGTTCTCCTAAATACTACTTTTTCTATTTGATGTATCTGCGCATGTGTGCGTTAAACGCTATATTTTTAATTTAGGTTGGAGGCTTTATGACTCCGTTTATGTCCTGCGGTGGAGTTTTTCTACTGTGTGGTGTTGCGACTTTCTTCCTTCTGCCCTCTACGGGTAAGTACTTTCAAAATTCAATAACTTTTATACTGTAAGATGGAGAAGTAAAATTTATTTTTCACAAGAACCTCAGGAATGTGATATCACAAATGTGGTAATCTTCAATCCTGATTAAAATGCATCATAATTCACTCTCACCTGCCAAAAAATTAAAACCCTTTCGCAGTGGTAAAACGCTAGTGGGTTCAAAGCAACCATCTAGACAATTCTTGACAATTTTCCAGATGGTTGCTTTGGATCCATCAACAAGAAGGTCCAGTGTGCAAAAAATGATTGATAAATTCAATTTAAGCAAAGAAAGACTGAGTTACATCCAAACTATACGAAAGCAACTTCTTTCTGTAAAAATTCGAAAGATTCGACTGGAGTGGTGCCCCATCACCATGATAGGACTTTGGAACAGTGGGAAAAAGATCATGGTCTGACGAATTGCACTTTTCTGGACCAATGGTAGGATGAAAGAGTGGCTTGAACTACCATAAAATCATGCACAGAGAATGTCTCGTGTTCATCACTCAAGCGGCTGGAGGTGGTTTCATTATATGGAGTATGTTCTCTTGGTACGAACTGAGTACGCTCAAACTGTAAGACGGGCTTGGTGCTTCCAGTGAATATATTTCTGTCGTATCGGATCAACTCCTCCCTGCTATGCTTCATTTTTATTCAGATTGCGATGGAGTCTTTCAAGGTGAAAAAGAAACTATCCACTGTGCAAAAATTGGATCTGAATAGTTCGAGGAACATTCCTAGAATTTTCTATATCAACCGTGGCCGCCTAATTTTTGGATCTGAATCCAGTTGAGAATGTCTGGAATAAGTTGGAAAGCTTCGCTGTTCTCTGCATACTCCAATACAGCAATTAACAAATACCCTGATGGAACAACGTGAAACCGGAGCTGGACTCCTTCAGAACCATACTGGAATCCATCGTACGTCTTATACGAACAAAGGGTTAAACCACTAAAGGTTATTGATGTATTCATATTTTTAATAACAGAATGAATATTGCTTGCATTTAAACAAATGAAATATTGTGTTTATGACGATCTTTGTAGAAACAAGCAAGAAATGTTTTGAATATAAGTGGTCTCTTTTTCAACAGATGCTGTAGAAGGATGTGGAGTTGGTAGACTACTGAAGTTTTTTGTACAGCCTTACGTCGTTTTAAATTCCACTATGAGCGCTGTTACCTCACTTATTCTCGGATTCTTCCAGACTGCACTTGAACCTCATCTGAGACAGGTAATCGCAATTAAATATACTCAATAATAAAAAAATTATTCCCCCCTGAAAGCGTTAATGTAAATTAAGATCTTCTGATCACTGCTTTTACCTTCATATCCCTTTGGGTACCAAGGCTCATTCAAATCACCTACATTTTTGAATCTGGTAGAATAGTTTCTTTAAAAGGAATAGAAATTATTTGTCCAAGAAATTACTTGGACAGTACTTACCATAAATTGATATTTGCATATTATAGAATTAATTCGGTATTGAACCTAGTAACTAAATTTGCTTATTTTTCAAACTAATTTGGTTGCTGATTTTTTCTACAATTTTTTTGCAGTTTAATCTTAGTACAGTCGTCGTAGGATCAATATTTGTTCTTCCATCCCTTGTGTATGCAATGTCAACTCCGATTTGGGGGAAACTTGGTCGTACAAAAGTCAGTATGAATCTTTTATTCTACCTTTAGAAATGAAAATACGAGGGTCGCTTGAAATTTGTGGCCTGAGTATAAATGATTTATTTGATGAATGTCTAACATGTTACGTTTCAAGACTGTCCCCTTTGGAGTCAATATACTTTAGTCATCGATGTTGCAATCCATTGATTCCAGCTGCGAAGAAAGTTTTTTCCTTGGGCTGCCGGGAATGCATCTAATGGAACTAGTCAGGCACTTTTTCAAATTAGGCATTAGGTTAAAAGTCCGATGGTGCTAGATCTGCTAAAAATGGCGGATGGCTCATGATTTCCAAGTCGAGCTCATGCAGTGCAGCCATGGCGATGAAAACTTTGTAAACAGGCGCATTGTCTTAGTGGAATAAGACTCCTTTGCTAAGTTTCGTTTGGCGTTTGTCTTTGATATTTTCACACAAATGCCTCTAGGTCTGCGCGCGTAGCACAGTGGTATCGTCACCGTGCTCCCCACACCGGGTGGAAATGGCCAGGATTCGAATCCCGTCGATGACGCAAGGAACTTTAGTGGGCTTTTTTCACTCCGTGGCTGAATTAGTTGGTCTCAGGCGTAGATAACAAGGTTTTTTCTTCCAGAAAAACAGGCAACTCGACCAGAGAACACATGCAATTTACAGACAAAAAAAAATATATTGATAGATGTAATCATTTCCGGGTGACCCTAATATCATATCATCATCATCATCATCACGCAAATGCCTCACAAGGTCTTCGCAAACTGCCTCTGTGACTGTCTGGTGTTTCTGCAGCTAAATCCACTACCAATACCCCACCAAAATCCCCCCCAAAAAAAACGATGCCATTAAATTGCCAGCAGAAGGAATCAAGTTGACAATCTTTGGAGAGGAAGAAGATCTGTGGTTCCGCTTTTTGGCCTGCTCCTTCGTCTCTGGATGAAAATAATGGACCTATGTCTCATCCATAATCACAAACCTTGATTGGAAATTTTCTTGGTCTTCTTGAAAACAATACAAATATTTATTTGACACTCTTGTGCATTTTTGATCTGCTGTCCAAAACCCATTGCGCTGGCACATTTTTATAACGAGAACCTCTGTTATTATGTGAGTCGCAAGCTCACCTGAAATGAGATGCGCCAGACGCTCGCAATGTACTGAACTATCATTCATCAGTCTCTCACAAGACCATGTACACATTCGTTCATTCAAAATATCATCTGCCAGATCTACCCCCCAAACCGAAATTTATAAGTGAATCTTGTTTTGGCGTTTTGTTGCAATGACTGTCAAAACTTTATAAATAAATAAAAATGCTAAATAAAGTCAACTCAACTCAAATACAAACTATAAACTAAGCAGAGCACAGCACACTGGCCCCGGTCAAGGGAGATAGAACATTAGATTTTCATTGCTCGTCATCCCGCCTACCCAATTTACCAGGTTACCAACCCTTCCACTGGGAGTCAGGTGTCCACTATCTAGCCACAATTGTGCTCTCATTTTAAACATTGTTTAAAATTATTATTAAAATAAGCAAAAATATATTTGCTCATCTTTACCTTTAGAAAAGTATCTAAGAGTAACAGTATCACAATTCACTAACAAGTCGCTCCCCATATTTAGCCCCTCGGGCAAAATCTGGGGAGCGACTTCCAGGCTCTCCCTTCCTCGTTAAATTCTGCTGCCCATATCTTAACCATAGAACAGGAGGAGCATCCTTCTCCCAATGTTGTAACCATACCTTTTTTTTCCTGGATATTGGATGACTGCATGGTGACTGATTTTGTCCATCTTTCCTTATTCTCAAAACTTTGTTCAGAACCTGTAATCAAAAAAAAAAAAGACGTTATTGAAACTGCATTAAACTTTGTAGATTACTATTCGAAGTGTTACCTGCTAAGTACAAAAATTTTAACATTGTACCACTGACCTTTTTTATACTCGGGCCACGAGTTTTCAATCCACCCCCTTCGTACAGACAATAAATGTGTGAATATTCTGAAAACATAAAGCATGTTGCATCCCAACTCTCCTAAGCAGCAGTATTTAGTGTATCCACCTTGCAACTCAGTCAGCAAAGTTGCCACTTTTAGGTTGACACAGATATTCCATTTTTATTCTTGATAGCATAATTTTTGCAAAAGAACCTGTAGGTTTTCGTGTGTTTCCTTCTTGTGAACTGTATGGACCAATGGTATAGATGGATACTTATTTCCATTATGGAGTAAAACCGCTTTCAAACTGACCTTGGATGAATCAATGAAAAGTCTCCACTGCTCGTGGACCTCCTCCAGATGTAACTCTTTCATTAATTCTTGGACCTTGTTACAATAAACCAAAGCACCATCCATGGAGTAATAGCTCGTTTTGTTAGATTGCCTCTTCTTATAAAAAGACACTTGACACCCTTTTCAAGAAGATTCCACTGCTGAAGCTGTGATTCTAATTGAGCCTTGTGTTTGGAGAGGTCCAAAGCTCTGTAAAAATTATTCAATTCTGCTTGAGTGATTAGATGCGGCTTTGCAGTATCAATAGTTGTAACGTCTGGATCTGTACTCGTTCTGGGTTCTACATCATCTGGGGACTCCTTTTCAAATTCTAAATAAGTGTCGGATATAATGAAAAACATTCCATTAATATAATGATCGCTAATTATTACATGTGATTCGTTATAAAGCAAACGCAGGAGAAAGAAAAAATGAATGGTAATTTTCTTCTTATCAGGTTCCTCACAAAGTTCTATGTCTGATCAGCAGTTGCATAATTCTCGTGTCAGTTCCGATGCTTGGTCCAGCACCTTTCATAGCAATTAATTCGTGAGTATTCATATCTTTTTCTGTTTTGTAGTATTATTTTGATTTGATGATCTTTTTTTTTTTGCCCAATACGCATGTCTAACTTCTTTCCAGAACACTGTGGGTAATCATTCTATCTCTCCCGCTATATGGATTTGGTCTCGCTGGTGTTCGCGTCTCTGCTTTTGGGAGCACATTGAATCAGTCTTTGTAAGTTTATTTTCATTATTTCCTTCATTCTTGAGTTAATTTTTTTAATTATTATTATCCGTTTATTCCACAAGGGAAACCACCCTGGGATTAGTGGCAGGAGGATGCTGTTTACAGACCATGGTATGAGATTCCGTTATGCAGCTAACAAAACGGTTCACACTAACAGCACGTAACTTCAGACCACTTTGCAATTACCAAACGTGTTAGAACTTGTTGCTGTGTTGTAAGCGGGTTCAGTATTAGTATTAGTCAAATAGTGCAAGGAAGCCACAGGATTTTGATGCACCAGCCAAAAAAAGATAAGAAACAACAAATTATGCACCTCTCTCCCCATTAAAAGTTTTAATGAGGACTTCCAGTAAACAACAACTCGCATGCTAAAAGAAAACTTCTATCTATTCTAAATCTCCTCCCCAGAATTTGAATTTATGGTCCCTAGTTCTGGAATTCTTTATAATAGAGAAAATTTCACCCTCATACATTTTGCTGGCCCCTCTCAGAGCTTTATAGACCTCGATTAAGTCCCCTGTGAGGTGCCTGGTTGTCAAGCTCTGTAGCCCACATAATCGGAGTCTTTCCTCGTATGCTCGCCCTTTTGCCGATCTCACCATACGAGTTCCCAATCTTTGGACCTTTTCAGTGGGCTCAGTGTCTTTTGTCAGGTGGGGAATCTGTACTTGGGCGCAGTGTTCCTGGTGTGGTCTTGCAATTGACTTCGGCAGTGGGATTATGACCTCCCTCTCTCTAGAGGATAACGTTCGATAAATCATCGATAGGACACCATGAGCTTTCCTGGACGCCTGTACACTGACCAGAAAACTTCACATCCCTCTACCGTTTATAATTTAACCCCACCGAGTATATAATTTATTTTGGGGCTGCTGTTCCCCAAGTGTAAGACTTTGCATTTTGTTGCATTAAAACTTAGCTGCCACTTTTCTGGCCATTCTTGAAGCCTGTTCAAGTCATCCTGAAGGAGCGCTGCTTCGCACTGACCATTAATGACTCTACAAATCCTTACATTATCTGCAAATTCTGACATCACGCCTTCTATCCCTTTGTCGATGTCGTTTATGAAATTCAGAAACAACAGTGGTTTAAGAACCGATCCTTGAGGGACTCCACTTCTGACGTTACACCAATCTGAAGAATATTCATTAATCATAACTCCTACCCAGCAATCTATCTTAGAATCTTTCCAATAATCCCAACGCGTTCCACTTTACACAGTAACCTCTCATGAGAGACTGAGTCAGATACTTTGTTCTCGGTCATACACTCTCCTGTGTATGATGCGGGGCATCCAGCTTCTTGGGGGAATCCTAGGAAGGGTGGCCTGCTTGGTGATATATCCAAAACGGCACCTTATGAGAAAATACTTCGAATAGGCAGTAGAGGGAAAACCTGATTGAGGTCTATAAGGCTCTGAAAGGGGATAATGAAATAAAGGTGAAATTTCCGATAGTTCTATTAACGTTTTTATGGTGGAACAGTTGTTTGTTGACAATGAGTGTACATTAAAAAAGGAAACATGGATTCTGGCACACAGTATGATATAAACTGCATTGCATTTTTGATAGATAAATGGATAAAGGGTGGCGTAAATATTCTGAATTAATTGTGCTTCATTGATGTCGAATTTCTGTGTCTTCAGATAAAAATCAGGAATCCGTTTTAAGATTCAATTTTGACAAAGAAACAATCATTTCCAAAGGAGTGGTGCTGCCAACGCCAAGACTGGACTGTGGAACACTGGAAAAAAGATCACGTGGTCTCATGAATCTCGATTTAAACTTCTTGCACTAATGATAAGGTGAAAGCGTGGCATAAACCTCATGAACGCGTGCATCCACACTCTCTCCTGTCCACCGCTCAAGTGTCTGGAGGTGGTACCGTGTTACCTCCAATGAATATATTTGGCCGCATCGGACCAACTTCTCTCTGCACGGCTTCATTTTTACCCGGATTGCGATGGGTTCTTTCAAGACTAGGTCCAACTGTCTTCAGTGAAAAAAAAAGTATCCGAATCGCTCGAGGAACATTCCCAATATTTTTAACATCTATCCTAGCTCGTGATTCCTCAGTTCTGAATCCAATTCAGAATGTCTGGAATGCGCAAAAGGGCAATTTGGCCTTATAGGTCTCTACCAACCCCAAAACAGCAACTGACAAATATCCTGATGGAAGAATTGTCACACCTGGAGTGAAATTTGTTCATATACGTGGTGTAATTAATGGCATGAAAGGCAAGGCTGTAATTCTGATTTGGTACACAAATACCACACTACAGTAAGTGGTGTCATTGTTACCGTCTTGAAAACAGAAATGGTATTTGAATAAAGTTCCTTTTAATAAGGTCTGATGTTAAGATATAGCTGTATATTTTAGCGTGTACTTTTTACCCATTGGTGTACACAACCTAATAGAAGACTTCGATCCCCGATCCATATTAACTTCTTCCAACATACACCTGCACAAGCGGACCTACAAAGATTTCGTGGGTGGGTGGGTGTTCGAATACTTTTGGAAATATACAGTCCAACCCTGTACTTTATGAGCAATTTGACAAAGATATCCTTTTTGCGTTCACCACTCCTCGATCCCCAGATCAGCAGAATGGAATAATGTTTTTAACAACAACTTGGGTGAATTCATTGTTAATAATGAACTGTGTGACGTCATGAACACGAATGCAAATTAAATTAAATTCTGGAAAAACTTTTCCGGTTTTTGCAACAAAAGAGACGATTGTTGAAAGTTATCTGTTGTCTAGAATAAATAAAGAGGGATGGCCTGAGTGTGTGGTTATTCAATCTGAATGATCAGGAAATGATTCCCTGGAGCGGAAGATGATGGAATTGGTACTACGGGCGCCATGAAGTCTACTGAAGTGAAAGGAAACGTTCCACTAGGTTAATGATAGTAAACATGCCACTAGTTTTAAGGATAATCAAATACTTTTCACAGGGTTAGGGGAGTAGTCGGTGCTGTATGGTACCAGGGCCATGGTTCCCTACAGCACCGTGGTTATGGAGGCAGCGTAGGGGTGGCTGGCGGGAATTCATCGGGAGAAATGGGAAGAAATGTTTCCTACAAAGTGTCTTATACATTTTAAATATTTAAAACCATTTCGATAGTTTACCGGTCGCGCGGCGATGGTTGCAAAGGAAATCTCGTGTTTTCTTTGTTACCGGGGTGGATTAGGTGGGTTAGTGCCACACCTAGTGCCGGTAGGAGTATGCAGAAGGATGGTGGGAATGCCACCATCCTCAAGTATACTTCTCTGTCATTACGTGCGGCGGTAGGAGTATGCGGGAGGATGGTGGGAACGCCATTAGACATGGTGGAGGTGTATGAGGGAGGTTGGTGGGATCATAACCAATGCCTGATCGTAATGCGCATATTACGACCAGGCATTGGTTAATATGCGAAATTTACTTTCTAGGATTGAGTCCTAACAGGATTGAGTCCACTAACTCTATATTTCTGGAATTTAAACGTGAATAAATATCTTTAATAATTTTCTAACCTTGTATTTGTGTTTTTTGTAAGTAAAATTCATTGGAACAGAACAAAATCCTAACATAATCAACCTCAAAAACATGTCCATATAGTTTGGACATGTTTAAACCACAATACAGATAGAAGGAATGGGTTAGTAAATAACACCTTACAATGGGGGATTTTAATTTTCTAATTATTGAGTGAAACTTGTAGAGAATTATTGGGTGACTAACCCAACGTGTACAACACTTACGTTTTGTGTCCTTAAGGCTCGTCTGTCACAAAACAGACGAGCCAGACAGGGTTCCACAGGACTCCTCACTTGTGGACGAGGGTCCCGTGAATCAATAAAATACTCATGATTTGGAAAGCCCTATTTGTATCTCCTTGTAGGTAAAGAAACGAAAGTTGGATACCAGGAATGCCTCACATTCCTAGTTGATGGAACAGGACTAGAATATGTCTCCTAGAGGGCAAAGGTTGATGACACTGTAGAGCAGATTTATTTTAAGGACACAAAACGTAAGTGTTGTACACGTTGGCATTAATGACATTAAGAGTGGGAGACCTGCAAAGTTAATAAATACAGGACAACGATCTTGGGGGATTCACAGATTAATAAATTAACAATAGCCACAGGCAGATGCGAAAGTTATTCTTGCACTGCTTTTATTGGAATGAGCAGCAGCATGGAAAGCAAGGTGCTCAGGATTTCAAAGACTGCTAGAAGTCATCATGGAACAAGTAAATACATGGGCTGTGTTAGGGTAACTAAGAGTTAGAACAGTCGCATGTATACTTGTGTGTACGCCAATGCTAGAAGTATAGTAAAAAAATTTGATGAATTTGAAGTGCTTGTCAAGAAATCAAAGGTAGATATTGTTGGAATATCAGAGACGTGGTGTCAAACAGGTATAAGGGATGCAGAATTGGAATTTGGGGAGTACAATCTGTACAGAAAGGATAGACAGGATAGGAAGGCAGGAGGGATTATGCTGTTAGTTAATAAACACATAAAATCTAAAGCGGTGCATCCAATTGATGTTGGTGGACATGGCAGTGTTGAGTCAGTTTAGTGTGACTTGAGCACTGGGAAAGCAAAACTGAGAGTAGGAGTGTGTTATAGGCGTGATGATTCTATTGAGTACAATGAATAACTGTAGAGAGAAATAGAATGGTCCAGTAAATCAGAATGTCTTCTAATGGGAGATTTTAACTTCCCAGATATTGACTGGAACTTGTAGATTGGTCATTCGTACACTAGCAAGACTTTTATGGATTTATTGGATAACTGTTTTCTACAGCAACATGTTCGAGAGGCAACCAGAGGGAGTGATACCCTTGATCTGATTATCAGCAGTGATTATTCATGCATTAAGAATTTGCAGATAAAGGAACCACTAGGTGGCAGTGATCACAGTGTACTACTGATGTGGGATTTAACAATGGCTAAGCAAACCCTTAGCCATAATTATGAGATTATCCTTAGACTCACGGGAGGTTCCCACGGACTGGAGATGTGCAAATGTATCCCCAATTCACAAAGGGTGACACGAGTAATTACAGACCCGTTTAACTTCTGTTCCGGAGAAAATAATGGATCACTGATTAGCAAAGTATTGCAAAATTATCTACTCAAGACTGCAATAATAGTTAAGACACAGCATGGGTTTGTTAAAGGCAGGTCTTATCTGACCAATTTGATTGGATACTATGATGTGGACACAAAGGAACTGGATGCAAAAAATAATTTTGATATCATATACTTGGATTTCAAGAAAGGTTTTGATACTGTTGCACATAAAGACTGTTGTACAATTGGAGTAGTGTGGCATTAAGGGCAAATTGCTACAATGGATAAAAGGATGGTTGAATGGAAGCAAACAGAGTAGCAATCAATGGGCACTGCTCTTCGTGGACTAATGTTATTAGTGGAGACCCCCAGAGTTCAGTGTTGGGTCCATTGTTGTTTTCCGTATTTATTAATGATATTGATGATGGTATATCAGGCATAATGTCCAATTTGCAGAGGATACAAAGGTTGTCAGGGTTGTTAATGATAGTATGCTACTGCAACAAGATCTAGGAAATTTTGGCAGATAGGCTATGAGGTGGCGACTGAAGTTTAATATTGACAAATGAAAAGCTTCTGCATATTGGTGGCAGTAACCCCAGAGTGATGTACCAACTGTGCGGTACAACACTCAGCGAAGTGGAGAATGAAAAACACCTGGGAGTAATTGTGCAGTCAAATATGAAGTTTTCTGAGCAGTGCAGACTGGCTGATATACAGGAATTTTGCTAGCAGGGATAAGAAGGTGATTATCCCTTTGTATAAGGCAATGTCCAGGCCACACCTTTAGTACTGCATATGGGTGTTGAGGCCTCACTTTAGGAAGAAGTAGTAGTAGTAGTAGTAGTAGTAGTAGTAGTAGTAGTAGTGGCATGTGATGCAAGAAAGCAAGCGTATGAGCTTATGCAGCATCAGCCAAAAAAAAAAAAAAAAAATCACACCATTCCCTCCAAATGCCTGTCCAGTTCCTCCTTAAATTTATTCAACCTATCAACTTCTACAACGACAGATGGAAGTTTGTTCCAGCAATTAACCACCCGCTGGCTAAAGGCAAATTTCCGCACATCTATTCTACCTCTGTCCTTTCTTAATTTGAATTTATGCCCCCGTAGGTTTTAATCTGAACAAGTGGAAGGATCCCATCAGAATTCAGCGTGCTCAACCCATTCAAGGCCTTATAGATCTCAATCAGATCACCGCGCAGGTGCCTCTTTTCAGCCACTGCAATTTGCAGAACTTAAGCCTCTCTTGGTAAGAGGATCCCTTCATTCCCCTCACCAATCGTGTTGCTCTTCTCTGTACACGCTCAAGCAAATCTACATCCTGTACATTTGCTTGAGTACAGCTGCTGGAACGAGTACAGAGAAGGGCGAGTTGGTGAAGGGAACAAAGGGTTGCTCTTACCAAAGAAGGCTTAAGTTTTGGACCAACAACTCTATTAAGCCATATCAAGAGCCAATAATTGAACCCAAGGACGTCCTTTTAATGCGAATCATGAGAAGAGGACCAAATTTGAGAGGCATACATTTGAATCGAAAGGGCATACTTTAAAATGCGCTTGGTCGTTAAATGAAAGTCCCTAATTCCTTTTGAAATACAAGGTTTACTAAAAGGTCAATGAATAATCGTACTTCTTGAACGCATAGCGGTAGATAAGATTGTGAGCTGAGCTTACCATGACATCTCTTGAGCATGAGCATACCAAGTATTAAATTATGGCAGTCCTGAGTAAAATCGCTTTGACTGAAAACGATATATATACAAAAAACCAAACATAATGAAATTTGATGTGCGGATCCTGCATGTTTAACGAAAATTATAACAGATGACGCGTCTTGGATGTATGGATATAATCCAGAGACTAAAGCTCAAAGCTCTATCGTCACCAAGGCCAAATAAAAGGCGTGGAAGCTAAATTTACCGGGATTATTGAACAAAATTAATTTTTTTAAGCATTCGCCGAACTTTTTGATCAAAACTTTAAATCGATTATTATGAATATATCCCACTGACTTTCAGTATTAATATTACATTTTTGGTGTATTAAATCGTGAATAAAATATTTTGTACTGTTGTGTGAGTCTATGTTCTTTGTTCATAAAGTGCAATTGGTTCACTTAGGGCCCAAGGAATGCCACACGATTTAAATACTTATGGTCTCGTGGCTGCTGCTATGACAGGCGCTTTTTCAATTGGGTAAGTACAAGAGTTTACAGCTTTTGTTTTTTTTTAATTTTGGGATCTGGGCTTTATTTCTTGTAGCTATTTGCTTTTCCCTACATATGAAACCTATAGCCAATAACCTTATTGCAAACTACGAGACACAATCCCAAATGAAAAGACTTCCTACAATCTTCAATATCGGACGATGTACTCCAATAAGTAGGAAATAAATAACGTTCTATGGGTCTCAGACCACTTTTCTGTATTCCAGAGTCCAAGATGGTCGATGATCCATCGACCATCTTGGACTTTTAGAATGCATACCATCTTGGGGATTGTTCAAAGTATTATAAATGTATCTTATTTGAAGAGACATCCCATTCTTACCAAAGATAATGTAGCCGTCTTTAAGATATGACATTCTTAAATATTAAAATAACCAAATAACTAATTTTTTATTTAAAGTAAGAATAGTTTAAATTTAAAAATAAACTTCATAGATCCTACAGAGAAGGGTTTCCCAACTTCTTCAAAATGCGTACCACTTTTCTATCTCAGATAAAAGACACCACGGATCAGAAAACATATTTGGACTCCTCCATTGACAGTTGGTCGCATCCTGCCCAAGCACCACAACTACAAATATGTTCACATTTCATAGGTTTTGGGAAACACTGCTTTAAAAGGGATCGAGTCTGTCAATAGATTTTGTCAACAGTTGGAAAAATAAATAAATAATTTCTGGATCTCTGTGTATACAAAATGATCATGTTTCCTTCTTATAATTTACCGATTATTCTGTAAGATTATGTTTTATAATTGTAGGAACTTCCTTGGTGCAATAGTAGGAGGTTTCTTGGCAGACAATATAGGTTTTCGAATGTCTACCGTTGTGTTTGCTGGCTTGATTCTACTAATGGTAAGTTCATTTCTATCAAAATAATAGAAAATACAACGTAAGTAATATAACTTCAATTTCAGTTATAACACAATGTAAGTTGACGTTCCATCTTTTACTTTTTTTAAGCAATGTAGTCAGAAACAAATCTGCGCAGTAACAGGTCAAATAGTAGGTTGACCTGCTACTGCACTACCTTCAATACAAACAAATGATATCGCCAAAAGTTAACCTGCCATTCATTTAAAAGAGGCCACCTTTTGTTTGATGAGGGACCAGTAAGTTATGAAATAGGTCGTCACAGCAGTGACTCAGATTTTAAATACCTGGCAGATTTTAAAATACCTCCACCTGACACATTGCACTATGCAGTTCCAAACAGAGCTACTCTTACTAATCTGCTAGTCCTTCTGTTTCGAATTCTTAAGTTTCTATATGGTCTGTTGTTGTGCTGTCGGCCGATATCTGGCTCTTAGCAGGTGAGAAGCATCAACACCTGGTCATGCGCCCATCCCATCCCCGCCACGCGGAGGCGGCCAAGATCTACTACCTTTATACTAGTCTATACAGGACGAAGTTCCAGGATAGATAAAGTGATGAGAAAAGGAAAAGGGAAATAGCTGGAAAAGTTGGGGATGTGTGGGAAAGGAAAAGAAGTGCAGCAGAGGGTCAGAGAAGGGACCCAGGGTAATAAAAGAAAGTTAAGAGAAACTGAGAAAAGATAAAAGAAAAAAAGAGGAAGTGGAGGCAGTTTTCAGCCTTTGTAGAAGCCACATATCGTGGTATAATCCTATCCTATATTACGATCAGCAAATACTGTCCTGTGATCAGGATTAGCAGATATCGCAGCACTTCCTCAATAGATCCTTCAGCTTGAAGGATAACTCTTACAATGACTGAAGACCTTTTCCAATGTATGCAGATTATTTAAGTATTTAAGAGTTTAAGTGTAATTGTTGCGGACCCCAGGGTTTCCCCAATTAACCGCTTTTATACTTCTTGGGTTGAGGTTTGCGCTATAACCGGTAACATGCGTGTAGTGTGTTGTGTGTAAATTTGTGCTCTGTTCTGCTGTTGTCTTGTGTGACTGGCGCCTGGCATTTTACCAAAAAGTCCTATCCTAGTTTCAGGATCAGCAAACAGATGAAGCTCCTCGAGGACATTCCGGTCTTCTTTGAGGAAAGAGTCCAAATATCATGGACCACTTTTCATCCCATCAAACTCCATTAATAGGAAAAGATTCATCATTAACAAATATATGTACTGTGCACAATCAATAGCAAGTCCAAGTTGGCTTCAACAGTTCACCAAACAATACAGGTCCAAAAGGGTAATCCACTGGAGTAACATTTCTAAGGATCAGAAAGAAGAGGTAGTTGAAATACAGAACTCACAGTTGGAAGTTATTTTTCTATACACCAACCCTAAAGTACAAAGAGTCTATTTTGAGTTTACTGATCGAATTTCATCTCTCTTTTTGAAGACACATGTAGCAAATGTATTAAGAGCATTAAATACAACCCGAGGTCGAACCAGTAAAGGTTTATTTTCACTAGTGAAGTGTCCTAGAATAATTTGAAGTCCTTGTCTATAGTCCAAATAGTAGTGACCATCAAATAAGATACGATCCACGTTCTCTTCAGTCCCACACAAAGTGCTGTAGGAGATAGTCCTAGTTTAAACAGTTTACCATGGAATGTGCAGCGCAATTCTGGACAAAAACCATAAAAATTCTTTCTTGAACTCTCTAATTCATCTGTATGCAGATTATGCTAAGAACTTCACTCTTATCCCTATCAATAAATAGTGGGATTGCCATGGCCCAAATCAACCAGAATGGATTACAATCCAGCATCGTCCTTTCCACATACATCCTGGATTATCGGACTTATATATACCAGTATTGCACATACAATAAAAGAAATAATAAAACCCATTTTTCTTATATCTTGTGACAAAATAGTCCCGTATTATTAAATTCAAGCTTCTTGTTTCTTTTGCAGATTATAATTGCAATCGTTGACATCATGGTGGACCACTTATGGCAAAAACATTTCTGCTCTCCTGATGAAAATACGGGTCTTCTGAGCAATTCGCAACCCAGGAACAGCTTATGAAGCGTGAATATTAATACACGGATAAAAAATTTCGTTGATAAAAATTAATAAATTTATATCATTGCATAATACACCTCAATGTACAAATGGTTCGCGCAGAAGGAAAAGGAGGTATAAATCAAATAAATATTTATTCTTTTACGTTTATTAGTTTTTGGCGTTAAATACAACTGCATATTTCAAATTTCAATAAATTTCTATAACCTATTTTTTTTTCTATTTAAAACCTTCAAATCTTTTGTTTATTTTTCTTCATATTCATTTAATTTTGCTTTTTGATATCAAGCAAAATTCTTTCAGTTCCATATTAATGCTAGATTACTAAATATAAAAATACTACCCATCCCATTTGTCCACCCTTTCTACCCATCTACCTAACAGCCTGTCTGCACTATTCAAAAAACTTCATGTCAAACTGTACGATTATCCCTAGATTTTTTCATTCTCCGCAGTCAAGGTGATGGAGAATGAAACCTTGAGTAGATACTACCCAAATGGTATGGTATTCTGGGATTACTGCTACTCTTAGGCAGTGCCCTACATTTATCTATGTTAAACCTCAATTACCACGCATATGTTCGTATGCTTAATTTTTCTAGGCCTTGCTGCAGTAGCATGACCCTCGTGGGTAGCACAGTTGGTAGAATCGCCATCCTTCCCACATTGGGTGGAAAAGACCCAAGTTCGATTCGCGTAGATGACTGGAGAAATTTTTATGGGCCATTTTCACAATGTGGCTGGGTTAGTCGATCTCAGGCGACGGTAGCATGGTTTTTTTCTCCCTAAAACTCAGGTTTTTCGTCCAGAAAACAGAAAATCGACCACAGACCACACGCAATTCACAAACAGTATACAAGGAGCAATATGGCTTTAGTTGCTGATGCTCATAAAACCCTGTTCCAACAATAAAAAAGCAGTAGCATACCCTGATTACTGTCATAACCACCTACCAACCCTGCCAACCTTTGCACCACCAGAAAACTTAGCCGTTAAATTCGTTATGCTTTTATTAGTATTATTAAGAAATACTAAAAACAATAAGAGGCTCATAACTGCTCCTTGAGGACTCCGTTGATAAGATTAGTCCAAAAAGATGATCGATGTTTATAGGCGTTAAGGCGCATTGGCATATATCATATGTCTGTAAATATTATAGGTTCTGTGGTCAATTTGCTCTTTGCTGGATGAAAAACAAGAGTTTCTGGGAGGAGAACCATGCGGCCCTCGCCTGAGACCACTAACTCAGTGAAGTTGTAAAAAAAAAAAAGTTCAAAATTCCTCGTGTCATTAACGAATTTAAACTCGCATCTTTTCTATCCCCTGTTCCACCCACGAGGGCACTGACAGCTGGTTCTAATAGAAAGACAGTTGATAGCTCTCAGTTGTTGTTTCTGTATGTTTGAGTTTCCAAAGAAAAAACTATTCTACCAGCGATTGAGATCGGCTAACTCGCCCACATTGTGAGAAAGGCTCATAAAAATCCTCACGTCATCAACGGGTATCGAACTCAGTTCTTTTCCATTGCGTTCTGATAATTATATGTTTTCACATGCTTATTAGATAGTTATAAAATTATTTTAATTTTAATTAGAAAAAACATTACAAAGTAATCTAAAAATCAGCTATCTCTAAAGCAAGTTGCCATCTTGAGAAATTCCTGCGTAACAGGTCGTGCAATTTAGGAGTTGGAAGGAATTTCTTTGTTTCATAAATGACGAATATTCGGTGCTATTTTTATTTGTATTTAAAATTTTCTTTTTTTTTTTTTTTTTTGTTGCTTTGGTTTTGAGGACCAGTGTACATTCTGATCAGCAATCAAAGCTGAAATTTTAAAACTAAAGACAGTAAAATATCCAATGAATAATATTGTCGAAACACCTAGGTCAGCATTCTTAGGCGCTTGGTCAGTATATGAAACAGTCCATTTTATTGTATTTTAATCAAAGTATAAACAACATTATTAATCCCCATTGCAGTCTCGACTGAATCTCAAATATCAATAGGGACTACCATCACTAAACTAAGTAAACAACTCACAGAAACTGTTGAAGTAGGAGCAGCCAAAGAGGGGACAATATCCATGGTTCATCACAGAGACAAAATTTCCTTAAGTAGGTAAAATATGTGGCCAGAACCTCGAAACGATGGATCCTGCTTGTTAAGATAGTCTATCATCTGGAGGTGGTATCGTAGTATGGGGAAATTTTTTGTTGATACGAACTGGGTCCATTGATACAGGTGGAAGGTCGAATATCATCCAGGGAGTACCTGAATTTTGTGTCATCTATTATACCCTGTAATATTACACTTTTATCTCGATGGTTTTTGAATGACGATACAACAGTGATCGTGCCAGAATCGTTAAAAAATGATTCGCAGAACACGACACATGTTTTCACCAGTTCTTTGTCCTCCACACTCATCTGATCTCAATCCTATTGAGAATGTGTGGGTATGCTGGAAAGAGCTATTCGGCAACGAAGGGGGGGGGGGGTTATAGAATCTAGTTCAGAAGTGTCCATTGAAGTATCCATAGAAAAGGCATGCAGCAATGACATAACATCTTTCATATAGAGATTGGAGAGACTTTGTTAGAGATGGGTCATTAGTTAAACTAACTGCTCTCCTTTTAATGGAATCTAGAAGACTGACAGAGGTTTGCGAGCATCGCTCCAGATGTGGGAACAATATTCCCTGCTAGGTTAGATTTGAAAATTTCACAGAGTGAGTAGTTGTTTAGAAGAATAGTAACGCGATAGCGGAAGAGAAACCCAGTTTGTTTTTTCGATGCTGAGGAAGCAATATTTGTGACATGCTAAACCAAGAGAGATTAGAAATCGATGTAATTCCTATAGAGATATATGATCTTGGTTAGATATCTGCATGTGATCGAAAATATGCATAAGAGCAGAGAATCAACATTTAAGGAAAAGGTAGTGGATGTTGGAGAAGTTGAAGCTGTTTATGTAGAGAAAGTCGTCTCAAACTGGAAGTCGGAATGGAATGTGCTTTCATCAGCAAAACTGTGGACAGGATTTCTAGTCAATGGAAGAAGGCCATTAATATATAAGAAGAAAAGAGTGGAGAAAGAACTGAACCTTGGGGAACACCAGCATTACGGAAGAAGTTAGAAGACAGAAAGCCATGCACCATCACCCGCAGTGAGCCGTTAGAGAGAAAACTGGATACGCATTTTATAAAAACAGTTGGTAGTCCATAAGATGGAAACTTGTTTAGAAAACCTTTATCCCAAATACAGTCGAAAGGCTTTGAAATGTCTGGTGCAATTTCTTGAATTGCACTAAACTTTTTCATTGAATTTGTTCACAGATGGGTAACATAAGCCAGTA
The DNA here is from genome assembly GCF_048544385.1 of Mastigoproctus giganteus. NCBI lineage: Eukaryota > Metazoa > Arthropoda > Arachnida > Uropygi > Thelyphonidae > Mastigoproctus > Mastigoproctus giganteus. The sequence goes on from NC_143585.1 coordinate 21,716,035, forward strand.
CATCACAAATGGATCGACACTGGTGGAATCTACATTGTAAATCATTGATCACATGGACGTTTTCAAGCGAATTTAGTAGTTGGCCGTTAATGGATTTTTGCATTACTTGTGAAAGAGTAGAAAGTAAGCACAATCGTATGATAATTGGATGGGAGGGATTTGTCACCCATTTTAGGAAGTGGCTCTATATGAGCAAATTTCCAAGCTGAAGTGAAAATAGCCGTGGAATAAGAAAGTGAAAAGGCGACACAGAACAGGAGAAAGCTCAGGAGCACATGATTTGAGACCAAGAGGAGAAATACCATGAGGACCTGCCACTTTCTTGGAATCGAGATTGTTCAAAATTCTTCTAAAATTCTTTTTTTTTTTTTAAATAAATACATTTTCTGCTGATATTCCGGAAGACCACACGGTCAGAGACCCTTGATGAAAGTCCACAGGAGAAATTGACTAGAGTGTATTGGAATTAGTCGGAAGTAGTTTACCATGATCGCCAATACAAGAGTTAGAAGAAAATCTGGATGCTAGCAGGTCGGCTTTATCTTGAGCGCAGGTGGCAACAGAACCATCGGGTTTCAATAGAAATGGAATACCGACGCAAAAAAGTTGTGACCATTAGCTTTGACAGGAGACCAGAATGCTAGACTACCGTTTGTACAAGAAGCAAGTTTTCTACCCTTGGCTTGTTCAAAATGTAGTTGGGACTGATTAATAACTGCTTTACAACTGTTGCAAGCTTTGTTGTAGGCAGAAAATGACACTGAAGATTTAGATGCAAGCCAATTAGGATACGCAACATTCTTAGCTTGAACATCCTTAGCATATTTATTGGAAAAACCAAGGTTTAGATAAATGACGAGATTTGAAGGTGGAGTGTGAAATTGTAGGTATTTTATCCCTAAAAGAATTTTTTCACTGACGCGATCTGAGCAAACGGTTGACATCAGTGAATTTAAAACAGTAATCCAATGATGGACAAGAAGAATAGAAATTTCGCAAATCAAGCCATTTTATATTCTTATGATTCCAAACAACAAGAGACTGATAATAACCATAGAAGAATGACTCCATTGGAGAAGATTACAATGATGATACTCAAGAGTATCATCACCAAGTTGTGATCTGAGATACCTAGAGACTATTTATCACTCAGCTTGTAACCGTTCTTCGTGAGAAAAAATTCAGGTGTTGGTTTGTGGTTTGATTCTTCGGTATTCTGTTAGATGAATAAACAATCTGTGCAAAGTCATTAGTAATTGGTTCAGCATTTTGACAAGCTGTGTCCATGTGACAAGAAAACTGAATCAGCTGGAGTTGAGAATATCAAAATCATCAAGGAAAATTACCACCCTATTAGGAAAGTTGGATTGGAAAAAGTCAAGTTTCACAGAAAGGAAGTCAAAGAGTTGTAACAATTGATTAGTACAGTTGGGAGAACGATAGAGGCAACAAATGAATTTTAAAGAATGAGGTAGAGAGATTTTAAGTCAGAAAAGATCGAAAAGGGGAGACTACAATTACTGAAACTCTGAAAAAGAATATCAGAGTGGACATATGGACGAGTTCCACCTTTGAAGAGAAAGGAATTGTAGAGTAAATAATTAGAACTGAGATGACCTGTGTTTTCAATTCTCACACACACAGGTTTAACCAACAGAACACTACACTCACAAAAGTGCAGTAGAATGCGCTGTTTGAGTGGATCGAGGTTCCAACCCCTTGACTGCTAAATACGATTAACATTTGACTGTATTGATGATTTTTTGTAAACTCCACTGACCTGGTGGTCGTGCCAGAGTATAAACAAGAACAAATAAATTTCATCTGTATACAGTCAATAACATACTGTGAATTTTTATGGGTTTCTGAAATTTCCCGGAATCTCCTCTCTTTCAGTGCATTATTCTTGGCAAGAAACTATCACACACTCAGAACGGAGTTAGCAGGAATGCTGATGCGTTGCAGAACACCAGCACACCAATTTCCAGAAATTTTTGTAGCACATCAAAAAAATGCGATTGAACAGTTGGTAGTATGAAAGCGTGTTGCTTTTACTAAATAAAGAATTAAATTCATCTTTTGAATTTAATACGAATATCTCGATGACATAATTTCGGACTGAATGCAATATAAACTGCATAGCGAAATATAAGACAAGTTGAAATCTTATATTTCTATCCATTCCCCAAATTCCTTCTGTAATTTGAAACACACAACAATTTTGTGTACAATACAGAGTCACGATCTTGAAGACTTTTTGGTGTCAAAATACAGTTAATGTTTGCCATGTACACTCGTCTCTTAAGTGTCATTCAATGTCCTTATTATTCAACATAATCTCCAGCACATTTAAAATGCTGTTTCTCGTCCAAAACATATTCTTACAGAGTGACTCGCAACTTACCAAGTGAGTAAGAATTAATTTAATCAGCAACATTACTAGAAGAAATTTTAGATATTTTTAAATTTTCGACCAACTTAATTATACAGAATTATTTTAAATTTCAAGACCTGCGAGAATGATTGTACGATTTAACGAATTAACCTCTGGGTATATTTAGAATTTTAAAACTATTCTGTTATTTAATCCTTATTAACTGGCTGCGTAATGAGTATTACAGTTATCTTACACGAAGTTAAAAAGCAGCGTTGAGTTGGACTACTAGACTGACGGGAATTTTCCTGGTGGGCATGTTCATGGGGCTGGACCTGAGATCAATTGTACTGATGTACGATAAGCAATACGCAGCTTATCCTAATCAGGAAAAACGAATGACGCGACAAAGGGACCCTTATCCCTGATCTTTCAGGAGGTTCTGTCAGCGACCATTATTATTTTGTTCTTTAATTCATTTGGTCCTTGTCTCGACAGTGATTTTTTTAAATGTTCAATTTAAATGTAAGTTTGTGTTCGTGTTCATGTATTTTTGCCTTAATTTTCATTTTAAAATTTATCCTTTCTCATAGCACGGCCTTGTACTAGGAATTTCACTGTATCTACTTCACCATTGTAAATATGTATTCTGGCTCATTTTACTAGAGCTGTGTAACCATGCTTGATTGTTCGACCTTGGAGGAACGTTAGTTCTTTAAATTAAACCGTGGCATGCTATAGAACAATTAATATCCAAATATATAGCTATGAATTGATTTAAACTACCCACTTCCACAACAACAGATGGAAGTTTGTTCCAACAATCAACTACCCGCTGGCTGAAGGACTATTGCACATCTATCCTGCAACCATCTTCCCTCAATTTGAATTTATGTCCCTGATGTGTGCAGTCTGATCAAGAAGCAGAACGCCATCAGGCTGCTCAAACAATTCAAAGCCTTAAAACACCTCAATCAGATCACCTCGCTGGTACCTAGTCTCTCCAGACGCTGCAATTTGCAAAACTTAAGCCTTTCTTGGTAAGAGCATTCTTTCGTTCCCCTCACAAATCCCGTTGCTCTTCTCTGCACCCGTTTATTTCGAAGCAGGTTTGTGGTTGTTGTAGGGTTTAACGCATCAGCAACTTAGATCGTATTACGCCGCATATAATGTCTCTAAATTGCTTGTACTATATGACCGATTTGCTGTTTACTGGACGAAGAACTCGAGTTTCTGGAAGGAGAAATCATGGTACCCACGCAGACAGACTAACTCAGCAACGTTGTGAAAAAGACCATAAAAATCCTTCGCATTATTGACGGTATTCCAGCTCAGGTCTTTCCCAAGTGGTGTAGGGACAATGGTGATTATACCAACTGTGCCACCCACAAGGGCTTTCGAAGAAGGAAATTTCTTCTTTCTACTCAGTTGTCTTTTCTTAGAGACTTTTTTTAAAGTCACCTTCCTTTGTCTTTTAAGCTCTTTTGCTTTGCACCTCACCTATCAACTACAGAATTCATTTTCTCTGGTGAAAGATTGTTGTAGTACTAATATAGCCATTTTATGTTTTAATTAATTTAATTAATAATTTTATTTTAATTAAATTTAATTTTAATTAATATAAATATTAATACTATACGTTTAGATATTTAAGTATATTATTAAATATTAATATTAATAATTCAATATAAAAACTTAAATAAATTATTATTAGCTTTATTTATTTTTATTTTTTTTTGTAGGTGGCAACATTCAGACGACAATTCTGCTACTGCCCCCTAGTGGCTTATGACGATCAAAGAAAGAATTGTCATTTGTTGCTTAGTAATGGCGCTGTTGTGTCAAGGGAAAGTTTTCGAAAAATGTGAACTGGTCAGAGTTCTTTTAGATCGCTATGAATTTGATAACTCATCACTTGGAGATTGTTAGTATTCGACCTGTAACTTTTTTAATTAACATGTTATCTATTATAAAGAATAGTTTAGTAAAATATTTGTAATTAAAAGAATGCTGAAAATAATGTTGAAAAGTGCAAAAAAATGTAAATATTTTAAATATGATTATTTAATAATTTTGATTAAATTATGATATAATTTAATTAAAATTATATGATAGTTTAATTAAATTAATATGATATGAGTAAAAAGTATATGATACTACAATTATTTTAATTAAATATTATATATATATATATTAATAACTAATAATACTACACTTTTTATACATTTTATACAAGCAGGATTTTGTTGAATCTATCTTATATCATAAATCCGATTCATTATTATTTTCTCCCCACAGGGCTGTGCATTTTGAAGAACGACAATGGTTCGTACTCTACAGATTTCAGATTCGTAAATAATATCCATGATATGACTGTCAGCTTTGGCCTCTTCAAGGTAAGCAAAGACTTGAAATGCAACCAGTAACAGTTCAAATTATTAAATTATAACCAAACCATATCTAATTGAAGCTACACTGTGCTGGCATTTTATTAGGTATACCTACCTAGTAGCGTGTTGAGCCTCCTTTAGCTTTCAAAACAGCCTGAATTCGTCTAGGCATTGATTGAACAAGATGCTAAAAACGTTCTGCAGGAATGGAGTACCATGCAGACATGAGTGTGTCACGCAGTTCCTTGAGATTCGACGGAGGTGTAGGCCTGCAGCGAACAGACCTTTCCTGCTCATCCCAAAGATGTTCAATAGAGATCCTCCGGGGACCGCTGCAGCAAAGAAAAGTCATTGTCATATTCCTGGAACCATTCCATAGTGATTCGGGCTTTGTGCACCGGCGCATTATCCTGCTGGAAGTAACCATCTGGCTGAGGATAAATTGTCAACATGAACGGATGCATTTGGTCAGCAACAATGTTTAGGTACGATGTGGCATTCAGATGTGAATCTATGGGTATCAATGGACCCAACGTGTGCCAAGAAAACATTCTCCACACCATAACATTACCCACACTACCTTGCACAGTAGTCGTCAGACATGACGCGTCCATGGATTCATGTTGTTTTCGCCAAAGTCTGAGCCTTCCATCAACATGATGCACCAGGAACGTCGACTCGTCAGACCAAGCAACTGCTTTCCAATTCTCGATAGTCCAGTCCTGGTGTTGCTGTGCCCACAAGAGGCGTGCCTCTTGTTCTTCATTGATAACAAAGGTATGCGATGTGGCCGTCGGCTGTTGTAGCCCATTCGCGACAAAATGAGACTAGTGGTCCTTTGCGATATTTTGTTCTTCGCACCAAGGTTGTATTCTGACGTGATGTGCGACATTGTGGCCCGTCTGTTTGCTTGCACATTTCTAGCCATCCTCCTCTGACCTCTCTCATCAACAAGCGATTTTCTTCCACAGGAGTGCCGCTGAGAGGATATTTCTGTTCGTTGCGCCATTCGCGATACACCCTTGAAACTGTGGTGCGTGAAAAGTTGAGGAGAACTGCCATTTCAGAGATGCTTTGTCCAGCACGTCTTGCACCTTGTACCATGCCATGTTCGAAGTCCGTTAGATCACTCCTTTTCCCCATTCTTGCTACGGTTTGTATGCTTAACTGATACTAGAAAGGTTGTTCTGCTGCATTTATATCAACAACTGTGGTCATGTGATTTGCAACGTTGTGGGACAAACCACTTGTGTGCACAGCAGGGGTGTACATAATAAAGTGACAGCACAGTGTATGTACACTGAAAGGACAGAATTTATGGGATACCTGGTTCCTGGGCAACGCTACGCTGTCACCCCTCTCGCTAGTGGACGAATCCACTTCTTGGAATATAGGTGCACTGCATCGACATAGACGGTAATTCGATGTCAGTGTGAATAAACGTCGTGAGTTAACCGACTTTGAAAGAGGAATGATAGTGGATGCCCGACGCATGGGTCACTCTACTGTGGAGGTGGCGCAGAAAATGCACTGTCCCCGTTCGACAGTATCAAGAGTGTATTGGGAATACGACATTTCCGAAATAACATCCAATCGTGGACAGCGCTGTGGGCGGAGAAAGGTGGTGGGTGAACGTGGCCGTCGACGTCTGTCTCGCATTCTTTCAGCCAACCATTTCCAATTACACTATCTTAATGAACAGTGACACTAATCACTGTTGATTTCACTGAGGGAGGTGCCAGAAACGTCTCCATCAAAACCATCAAGCGATCATTGGCTGCAATAGGTTATGGGTGCCGGCGACCAACTAGAGTCCTATTGCTAACACCACAACACAGGCCTCTACGTCTCAGCTGGACGAAAGAACGTCGGCACTGGACCTTGGTTGATTGAAGACGGTTCTCCTGGCCCAACGAGTCCCATTTCCAATTATTTCGAACGGACAGGAGGGTGCGTATCTGTAGGAAACCACATGAAACTTTGCACCCCTCATGTCAACAAGAAACTGTTCAGTCAGGTGGACGGTCGGTAATGGTCTGGAGCGTGTTCAACTGGCACATGTTGGGACCTCTGGTACGTCTACACGCATCTCTGAACAGTCCAGATTATGTGTCCATCCTTGCAGGCCATCTGCATCCCTTCATGGTCATCGTACACCCACAAGGCAATGGACTCTTTCAGCATGACAATGCGCCTCCCCACAGAGCCGTGGTGACTAGAACATGGTCCGAAGAGTGTTCCACAGGTTTTACCACCATAGAATGGAATCCCCGTTCACTGGACATGAACTGTGTGGAGCATCTTTGGGATGCTGTGGAAAGGTTCGTTCAATGAGCAGTAATTATTCATTTATCTAGCCTTCAAAGTCGATACCGTGTGTGTGTGGGGTTAAATAACTCATAGGATTAAATTACAACCAATTATTTAACAATCACTAATCTATGCTACATATTGAGGTTTAAATAATCTTAAAACATAATGTATGCATAAAAATCTGTTTTAATTTTCCAATTTATTTTGCAGATCAGTAACTTGCACTGGTGTTGGTCAGCAGAACATGAAGAAAACGAATGTAATGTGAACTGTGAAGGTTAGTCTTTATTTGGAAAAAGAAATTGTTTTAAAATTACAAAATAATAATATAAATGATAATATTACATGTATCCTCTTTCTTACACTATTACCAAAAGTATTATAGGCCAAAGGAGGCTCTACGCCAAGTTGAAATCTGATGATATGTAAACCTTTTTTGTCTCTCCTAGTATACTTTTGATAATTCAGTGTATGCAAAGATTTACCAGACGGTCTGTATTAGAAAGGGGGGAAAAAAGAATTCTCCATTTATGACTTTTGCAACACCTTCACCATAAGTTTTCTTGATGTTGCCCTACGAAATATCACAATCCTTTGATAGAATCAGAGGGCATTAGGTTCTAAATGAATTCGAAATTAAATGCTAATAAAATGCTAATTTATCATTGATTTCCCAATTATTTTAATCAGTATGGTCGCATTTGTAATTGAAATGAATTAGAAATACAAATAATTTGAAACATGAATTATATGATTCAAAAATAAATGGGTTTCCCTCCCCAGATATGTTGGATGAACATTTGGAAGATGATGTTTCGTGTGCCAAGTATATTCATCAACAGAGAGGTTTCGCTGCTTGGTGAGTGCTTTTGTGCATTATTATTAATACTTTAAGTGACATAAATTGGTTTAACGTGGGATGAAAAGCAAGAACAGAAGACAACATTAAGTCAAACATTTGCTTTAATGAGCTAATTCTATTGTATTAACCTTTTTTTTTAAATAAACAGTGAATTAAAAATCGAACTCCAGAAGTATTCGATACTCCTTCGATATTATGGAAATGGGTTCAACCGATCTTATTTATTATTGGGGCTAAAATAGCGTCAAGGGAACCCCCAAATATCAATATCAGTCATATACAGAGACACCATACAAAAGATTAGTCACCTGTGGTATTTATTCAACCCAATCATGAGGAACCGAAGTCTGTAATAATTATCTTCAATAAAAACCTTGATATAGTCAGAGTTTCCAGTCTTTGTACACAACTTGCAACTTGCATTAATGTTACTACAGCAACACTTTCATTTTATATTATTTCCCTGTATTGCCCACCATCTACAAATATTGCTGCTCATCTTCATTACTTAGACTCGGCGCTTCACGCTATTAACCCAGAGCCTCTGCTAGTTTTAATGGATGCAAATTCTAAATCTTCTCTTTGGCATAGCAAATCCACTGGTACAAGAGGACGCCTTTTAGAGGACCTCATTTTATCTCATCAACTGAATGTCATTAACCTTCCAGGCCAACCTTATACCTTTTCCAACTCCTTAGGACAACCAAATATAGACATTACATTGGTAACTAACAACCTACTCTCATTTATTCATAACTGGGAGGTCAACGCTGATCTGACTACATCTGATCATATGGTCATCTCTTTCCTATTAGAAAAAACAGCTAAAGTTTCGAAGCAACCTCCAAGGAACCTTGTGAGATATTCGCTTCGTAATATTCATTGGAGCAACTTTGAAAAATCAATAATCCAGGATTTTCCTTCAGATGATACTAAAGCTATTTCTGACTATAATCCTGAAGAATTAGCACTTCTCGTTCAAAAGACAGTTCTGAAAGCCACTTCCAGATCAACAAGGAAGAAGTTCTTGACCACCAAAACCACTCCTTGGTGGTCACAGGAACTCACGATATTAAGACGTAAAGTTCATCGAGCTAGAAAAACCTTTCAAAAAGCAAGAAGAAACAACCATATCTTACCACCAAAACTCTCAAGACTACACCAAGAATTTAAAAATACTAAGAAACTATATCTCGAAACCATAAAAATAAGTTGGAATCCTGGCAAAATTTGGTAAAAACTGCTGGTAACGAGGATCCATGCGGTTTGATTTACAAAATCTGCAGAAACAAAATAAATCTAGGAGATATCCTTAATACTGTTATAACAAATACTAAACTCTTTAAACTGGACCAATACTGAAGACTCTTTAAACTGGACCAATACTGTCAATAAAATAATAGATAGGCTATTCCCGCAGGACGATCCAATCCTTGACTCCCTTGCGCAGACTGAAATCAGAAATTTAAATGAATCGCATTTCACCCCCACTTCAACGTTGCCTTTCTCTTTGGATGAATTAAAATCTGCACTTAATTCAATGGAAAAGGACAAATGTCCTGGACTGGATAGTTCTACTGGAATGTATTTTTCTTAAACGTTTCTATGAGCTACGACCAAATCACATGCTTAGAATTTAGTACCTTTCCTGTTATCTGGAAGTCAGCTTTATTGAAAATTTTATCAAAACCAGGAAAACCTCAACACGACCCAAAATCTTACAGGCCAATTGTCTTGCTTTCCCACTTAGGAAAACTACTTGAACGTTTAATCAGTCTTAGAATTAATTCACTGCTTGCGGAGGCCAACTTAAATTCATCCCTTCAATATGGCTTTACACCAGGCCGGGGTTGTGAAGATGCAATGTTTCAAATCAAAAAGCTCATAGATGAATCCACATTCAAATATACTCTAATTTTATTTATAGACTTCGAAGGTGCTTTCGATACACTATGGTGGGGGAGTGTCTTTCGTTGTCTTAGAGTTGCAAACTACCCTCAGTTATTATACCTTCTCATAAAGGACTATTTTAATGATAGCTCTCTCTTAATACAAACTAGACACCAGTCTATATCCAGACATATTACTCGTGGCTGCCCCCAAGGGTCTATTCTTGGACCCCTGGTGTGGAACTTAGTCCTAAACGATTGGCTTCTCCTCAATGATGACCTGACTAATATAAATACAATAGCTTACGCCGATGACTTATCCATTCTTGTCCAAGGAAATTCCAGAAAGGATCTAGAAACGTCTGCAAATAATATTCTCTCCAGACTATCCGACTGGGCCACTCAAAACAAGCTCACCGTTTCAGTGACAAAAACAAAAATGATGATCTTTAAGGGAAGACTAAATTATGGTAGGCCTCCAGTAATAAAATATCAAGGAAATTCACTTCCTCTAGTCTCCACACACAAACACTTTAGTGTTCTCCTAGATGACCGTCTGGCCTTCTCATCACAGTCATAGCATCTCTCTAAAAAGATTAAGAACTTTACATTAATGCTCTTCAGAATTTCTAGGAAAGAATGGGGTTTAAAAAAACAATACTCTCCATAGCTTGTATCGTACCTTCTTTATCCCAGTTCTATTGTATGCCTCCTGTATTAAGTTTCAAAGGGCCAGCCTTCTTACCGTAAAATCTCAGCTGGATACTATATAAAAGTCTTTTCTCTTGGCGCTGCTTTGAACATGTCGTACAGTCTCCGCACCGGCCCTACAAGCTATTGCAGGCACTTTACTCACTGACCTGCATGTTATTTATAAAGGTCTCTGCTATTATATTAGGAAAGGAATACCTATTACCCTCCTCAATATTACTGTCGATCCAAATGCTGACCCAAAGAAAGAAAAAGAGAAATGCTGGAATCTTCTAACCAACTGTTGGCAATCCAGGTGGTCCTTATCTACTAAAGGTATTGTAACCAAGTCGTTTATACCTGACATCTCATTTACCTCTTCCAACACTGTACAGAAATGGTTCTTCCCCAGTCTCTGCACATCATATTTAATAACAGGTCATGGATCATTGAATGCGAAACTCCTACGGTTTAATCTGACCACTACAGATTCTTGCTTAAGCGGTGGCATCGAGGACTGACACGTAATTTACTCTTGCCCAATTTACTAAGACCTTCGGCAACAGATCTCAACTACATCTCATCACTTTGCTCCTGGAAATGAACACGATTTAATTACAAATAAGGAAATTCTTGAAATCTTCCAAGAATTCGCAAAAGAATTTTTTTTGCTATAAAGGCTTCTTTACAACAATGAATTAAAGTATGAGATTAACTTGTTTTTCTCTGTTTACAGATATACCAGCTGTGACTGAACTGTGGTAAACAGTCAGCTAAACCTCATCAGTCGATTTATGAGAGAACCGCAAAGAGAATTGCATAACATGGATATATTTTATTCAAAGAAGAGTTAGGAAAGCCCGTTAATATAGGCTAAAAGAGAAAAATTGGACTGCTGACCTTTTAGAAGTTGAGATGTGGTCTGGAAAAAATACGTTAAAATACTTTCCTACACTCTAATTATAGCAAAGGGAAGAAATGAGGCATTTCATCCAAATTTTGCTCAAGGTGTCGCACAAGTTGGTGCACCTTCGTGGCTAATGTAGTTGGCATAATCACTATACTGCCCACACCGGATAGAAAAGATCTGAGTTCGAATCCTGTCAATGACGCACAATTTTTATTTCTTTCTTTATTTATTTACTTAATTTGAATTGTACAAACAATGGATTATATGCAATATATATATTATAAATTGACATTTGCAGGTCAAGTATCGCGTGAGATGTCTAGGCTCTCCAGAGCTACAGGCCGTACTCCAACAGCTGGTAGGTTTGCTGAAAAATGGCAAAGCCCTATTAACAACAAATGTATTGGACGGAACGTAGGCATCTGAGCTGGTCGAAATTAGAGCATAACAGCCTCGCCTGGGTTCCATGTGCTTATTTTGACTGCGAGGAAGAGAAATAATTTTGGAATTGTTTGGTGCGTCTTCTTAAAGTGAGTAATTTTGATAGAGTGATGATATGGGTCTTTTTCACAACGTGGCTGAGTTAATCTCTCTCAAGCGAGGGTGGCATGGATTTTCCTCCCGGAAACTTGGATTTTTCGTCTAGCAAAATGCAAGTTCACCACAGAACACACGCTATTTACAGACATAGTATAAACAGCACAATATGGCCTAAGTTGCTGATGTGCCTAAAAAAACTATCAACCAACAAGCTGGCGGTGGCGATGAGGCCTGTTTAACTGTTATCAAGTAAACCCCTGCTTGAAATGGCAATTAGACTGGCTATGCAATTATTCTGAATGATCAGTTTGTGTCTTTTTCGGAGCATTTGATGGACACTCGTGATTTCAATATTCCTATATTCCAGGTTGGCAACTGTCAGATTCACAGAACCGGACAGTTGCCAACTAGTCTATTCAAGAATATTCCAACTCTACAACAGAATCCCTCTGTGAACATATGTGCAGGCTATGACAAGAAAAATCTCTCCAATGAGCCTTTCACAATCTTTCCACGTAGGATTTGATTCGTAAGGTTTGGACCATATACTCCCTCCTGCCATACCTGTGTAAAATTTCCAGGTATCGCAGGATGTTACTTTCACATTGAGTCCTAACTCCTAGCTCTTCTTTATCTTACAACTATAAAGAAGGAACTTAGAATATTATCAGAGTCTAATGCCCAAAAAAAAACTTTTTTTATCTTTAAAGATGATGAATACTCTACAATTACGTTAATTTTTTGCTTCTTCCTGTTCCATAATATATTCCCTGTTTCTCTAACAGTTAAATCATCCAGAATTACAAGCTCTTGTGGGATCACCACCTCTTGCCTCTGGTGATCCTTCTCTGAGGTACTGATCCCACAACAGCTTGAAATTCGGAATGATTAAAGCAGCTGACTCATCAGGTGTTCAAGAGTCCACCACAACACTGATGCCTATGCAGCTTTAATTCTCTCCAGGATATCAACTCTTTTCCCTCCGACAATCAATCTTGTCCACCAAAGCACTGAATTTTTACTTCATTACCCCCCTCCCTTTTCATCCAACACATATGAGTAAAATCTGTTTTATTGAGTAATCCAGAACTGGAACTTGGTTCAAATGCGCATTAGGAGTACATAAGATTATGAAGAACCATCATAAATATGCTTTCTTGTTAAACACACCTTAATGTTCTGTTTACACTGAATAAATGTTACTTCAGTAATAACGTTTATGACTGAAATAACATTTTTATTTAAATGTTTAAATAATTAAACATTTTTAAAAATTTTAAGCATTGAAACATTTTTATTTATTAATAATTTAAATAAAATTTTTAATTTTTTTATATTTATTTGAAATATTTTCACTTTTTCGCCCACTTCACCTGGTTTTTTTTTACTTTCAGGGAAGGTCATTGGTGGTATCATTGTGAAAACAAAAATAATTCAGAATTCCTCGATGGTTGTGATTTGGAAACAAACACTCAGAATACTTCTGCGGTTGTGGTTTGAGTACCAATGTGGAACTTCAAAAGAAATCAGAAAAATGTCTATGTGTGATAGCAACTGAAATACGTAGTAGGGTCAAAAGTTTCGTTACTTTTGGAACAGCTTCTAAAGGTTGCATTTCCTGTCTATATTTTCATGACCACACATGTGGTAAAGTACTAACATTAGCTAAAATACCAGTCAAAAGGGTGTCATTAGCTTAAATACCAGTCAGAAGAGTGTCATTAGCTTAAATACCAGTCAAAAGGGTGTCATTAGCTTAAATACTAGTCAGGGGGCCAGTCAAAAGGGTGGGAAATTTACCGCTTAACTATCTATGAGCGCATACACAGACATGAAAATGCGCACAAGTACAGAATCCTTAGTCAAATATTCCAAAAAGTCCCGAAACCGTTTAACTCTATTATGTATTTATATATCTCCTTATCCAAGATGTCATTGCACTGATATCCTCACTTTCTTGTATATTTGTTCCTGTATATGCATTTTATGTACTGCTGTAACATGTTTGAGAAAGATACAATAAATGTTTTTGGGTATTTTGATTCATTTTCTCATCGGTTGAGAATTATTTTGTACACATTGACTTTCAACTCCAAAAAATAATTCAGTAGCGTTACATCTGGGGATTGATTGCAACATTTTTTTTCGCCAAAAAATTCAATCAACACTGCCACTATTTCATTGGATGTGTAAAAAGTTGCCTGTCATGTTGAAACAAGCAATAAAATTCAACATTGTGGGGTAGCTCAATAAACCAGTATTAAATCCAGGCATATGTTTCTTTGAACTGTGTTCTCGAAGAATAGAGGTCCAGTGACGCGGCTACGTGAAATGGCAGACCAAACCTCAATGTTTTCAGGATATAAGGGCATTTCATGGAAAATATGAGCATTTCATTACTGGATTTTCATTCCTTCCCCACACGGGTGGTAAAAAAACTGAGTTCGAATCCCATCAATTAACACTTTTCCACTCGGCATTGGGAAGACGTTGAAGAAGGGGTGGAATATTTTTATGGACCTTTGTTTCGGATCATGATGGAGTTTGTCGGACTAAGATTGCTGCGTGGCTTTCACCCACTCAGAAATTTAAGTTTCATCTGGAAGAACAAACAAATCGACTGTTTCACCTTTAAAAAAATGTGCCTAAAGAAATTTCTATTTAGTGACCATTAAAATCAAAAGTAGCTTGGTTTTTCCTCCCGGAAACTGGGATTTTTCATCCAGAAAACAGAAAATCGACCTCAGAATACACGCAAGTTATGGTCTTAGTCACTAATGTTGCTAAAAAATCCTACTACAACTGGCAAGTGATTATATTTGCTCGCGTAATGCTTACATGAATAATAATGCAGTACAGACCAAATTCCAGACGGAAATGAAACTATATATAACTTTTATTGCATCACATTTACTTCTAAAATCAGAGCAGTCTATGCGCATTCCACATCCACACGCTTCTAAATGTCAACAAGTGGATACCAAAGGTACCTCTCTCACTGTGCAGACAGGCCTACAAAGCATTCAGTATGAAACGATTCCAGGTCTTCCGTTTCAGCTACTCGCCTTGGAATTGTAAACAACAAAAGCTGTATGATCCTCTTGAGTTACGCCTGTTTTGTAAACCTATTTTTTATTTGTGATTCTAATAATCAAAATATTTCTCTCATTTTTTTCCATTTTATACTATTTATTCATTTTAAATTACGAAATATTTATGTCTGTCGGTGTCAAATATTTTAAAAATCAACTGATGGTAGACTTTTTCTACTGTGGAGCAGATTCATAATTAAAATCTGTATTTTTGAGCATGAAAATAATAACAAAAGTTTAAATATACTGCCTTATCAGAATAATAGGGAATACGCCTTATGTCACGTACTAAGTGTGGGCAAAAAATTCTGGGACTAAACTAATTTTGGAAATGATAAACCTTACCTGATACGGATTTATCTCATTTGAAGTAGTCTCCTTAACATCATATGCGACGATTCCAACGCTTCTACAACTTCTGGAAGGATTCCTGATAGGCTTCTTTTGAAATTACTAATAGTTCCAGTTTCGCATTCTGAATAATATCCTGATAGTCCCCTTGGACTATCAGGAAATCTGCGACATTCAGAGTTGCGCAAATCTACAATCTTCCAAGGGGACTTTAAACTTGAGAAACAAGACAAAAAAAATCACAGATAGCTAAATCTTGTGAGTATGTGTAGAGGCATTCTCATATTGTAATCTCCAATTCTCTGAAGCCCACTTTTCTGGACGCTTTCTCCGAAAAGCATGGTGTTTTATCCTAGTTCGTTGTTTGCCATCTTGAGTTCGAGTCCCATTGATGACGGGAGAAATTTTTATGGACCTTTTTCACAACGTGGATGAGTTAGTCGGTCTCAGGAGAGAATAGCATAATTAGTAGATTTGAATATCCCATGATATATTTCTGCCTCCAGCCTTAGCCGGTGGTGCTCCTAAAATCCTGCTACAACATTCACAAAAAAGATAGATGAATTATTTTATAACTAAATAATAAATGACCATTAAATCCACAGGTTTTAATTTTAATCGATTATTAATCAATTTAATGATTTAATAAAAAAATCGTCTTATTTTAATTAATCTTTCATTAACTATTAATTAAATATACTATTTATTACGATAAACTATAACCAAATTAAAAATTATTAAATCAATTATTATTATTATTAAATTACACAGAGCAATTAAATAAATTGGCTATTTGACTGGATGTGTAATTTGTCATACTTGAATACTGCCTTGTTTGACCTTGAAAGGTTGCCCCTTCGAGGCATCATCGCTTGGGATACATCGAACTTTCTTTTCAATCCAACATTTACCAATAATGAATACTATTGACGTAAAACTTGAACAATAACACGTTTTATTAGATTGTTCAAGTTAATCATTTATCTTTCCTCTCTCTCTCACCTCACCCCCATCAAATTGGTTTGTTCCTCACTAAAACTTTTCTTGCTGGTTCCTCCATTTCTAGAGTACACGTGGGTCCCCAATACTGTTATCAGATATAGAAACGCCGTGCCCGTGTTTCTTTACACTCCTCCAACCGTCAAGATGATTTATAAGACTATGTTAACTCCAATTCGAGATGGTGAATGTACGCATTCTCTTCTGCACATCTTCCGTCATCAGTACACTGTAACGCAAGTAGTACACGAGTTCAATACCACTAGTGAACGGTACATAGCTAACTTTGGAAAGGTGCCAAAGATGGAATTTTGCCGAAACTTTTTCACAAAGAGAATGGAGTCGTCCGTGATGTCACTCTTGTCGGGTTTCAAGGCCTTTCTCAACTCTGTTTCTAAATGAAGCGTTCGCCTTTTTACAGTGCGAACGAAAACCTCCAAGTGATATTTCTGTGCATGCAGCCCGAATTGAGACATAAAATTTTCTTTTGTAATCATTGGTAAGACTTTTTTTGATTCTATTCAACTACATTTCCTTGACGTAAACATATATCAATTTGGGAAATTTTATGCATTTTTGTAGTTGTTCATTGGTCTGAGAATTAAGAATCGTTTATTATGTGAATTTATGTTTCTGGATCATAAAATCTCTAAAGATTTTATGATCCAGTCATGATCGGTCAATATTAATTTTATATTAATTAATTTTACGTAGTAACAAACTTGCTAATTATGTTTAAACTAATTAACGAAACTGGAAATATTCAAGCAAAAGTTTAACGTTCAAATATTAGCTGATTTGAATATCCCATTCAACCCCCCCCCCCAACTTAAATTAAGACCATGGTGAATTAAAGTAACTCGAAATCCTATTGGCCATGCGCAGCTCATAACGTGCCAGGCTAAACAGAAGTTTTTATCCGGGTTAGTAATACTTATGGAGAGCTTAGATAACTTTGGATACGTCTAGACAGAGCAATTATTGGGGGGTCGCTAAAACTGTCATAAAATTGGAATGATAATGCATTTTCTCTCGACTTCACTTGATTTTCAAACGAAATGCTTTTCACCAAAGATCAGCATTTGGTTACAATTCAATTTTAGAAATGTTACCAAGGATTACTCCAACAGTATGTCTTCCCCTTAGACATAGTGTTGGAGTCAGGAAGCCCAGTTGGTGAACCATGTTCTTCTTTTGCATTCAGACTCATGGAATCCTGGATACTCCACTGGATTAGCATAACCTCAGAGTGGCAATTATTCTTAACCGGGGCGGGGGAGTTGGAAAGATAAGTTTACAATGGGCCTAGGAGCTTTACATAGCTTTCGTTTAGTTGTCTATTTTCAATAACTGTCCACTTTAATGTACTTAAAAAAAGTAAAATTTGAAGACGAGTTCTTTGTTCGAAAAAATATTACGCCCAGATAAAATCCATAAACAAATCGGTCAATATTTTCGGACAAAACGTCAATAATCAACAGCTGTTTGTTGTTGTTATTTGTATAGCTCATTAGTATGCATAATTCATTATTTTTGTGTATTATATATCTGTACATAGTGCGGGTCGGAAAACCCAGAATGGCTCACAGAGGAAACTCTGCTTCCTCCGCCTGAGCTCAGTTAACTACATCCCCCGACTAAAGATGTCTTTATGGATTCTTCCGGTCACTGAGGATTCGAACTTCGACCTCTCCAAATAAATGACAAGTGTCAAAATCACTGTACTACAACTGTGGACAACCAACAGTCTCTTACCCGTGTACCCTCATGGGTAGCACAATTGGTATAAAAACCATCCTCCCCACACCAGGCAGAAAAGACCTCAGTTCGAATCCCATAAATGACGCGAAGAATATTTAGACCGACTAACTCAGCCACGTTTTTTCATAACGTGGCCTTGTTATTCGGTCTTTTGGCGAAGGTAGCATGGTTTTTCCTCATGGAAACTCTGGTTTTTCGTCCAGTAAACAGCAAATCGACGACAGAACGCACTTAATTTATAGTTCAATGGCCTAAGTGGCTGATGCGCCTACAACTCTACAACAACAAACATTAGGACCATCTTAAAAATTTACGGAGTGTCTGACCATTGTAATAATATCCAAGCATCACTGCATTTGAATTAAATTGCTCTGTTGGATCTAAACTGCATATTACACCAATGCGCTATCATAGAATTAACCAGTCCGAATTTTCCAACTAGTAGTAATGTAATTAAACAGGGAACTAGATCGAACCATGATGAATATTCCAGTTTCCATGTCTAAGGACTGTATCTTAATAATTAGTAATTGCTCAAGCTTTACCTTTTTACGCTTTCACCATAGATGAAAGCGTAAATAAGTAAAGCTTGAGCAATGGGGTTTTTAATCTTATGGACCCCCTTGTGCATGAATACGATTTATGATGATAATATACTTACAAAAGACAAATGTCTCAGATAAAGCTCGTCAGTGCATAATCTGTGATAAAGTCCTAGATATTTTATAACCTCTAAATTATACGTGAACAAAGATTATAAAACACAAATTTGTTTTCGAAAGAATTGTATATTCTTAGGAAATTAGAAGAATATAGTATTCTAATTTTTATTTTGTGGTTATAAGAGTTTTTCTAAAGAAAAATAAAATATTCTGAATAGCCTTTGTCTTCTTAAAAAAGAAATCTTTAAAAAATTTAACTAGACTTAAGCAAAATCTTGAAAATTAACATAGTTTGCTCAAAGTACTATATATAAGGGCCAGATTAGGCTTGTTTATCGAGTTGCATTTGTAAACCGGAAGGAGAAAAGAAACAATCGATGGTTGTGCGAAGATACAGCAGTCTTCTTCGTTGTGGAGACGGGTTATCTTCCAGTACATTATTGAATTACTATTATAATAAATATCTTAATTGTACATAAAGAAGCGATACAATATACCCATCACTCCATAAATCTAGACATGAGGATTCGTCGTTCACAGATAGAGGTTTTTTTTTTCTTCACCATTCACTACAGGACGGGGAAAAGATTACGTGCTTTTGGTTACGATCCTTCTCCTGTACTGCTTGTGACTGGAAAACTGGTTCAGATCCACATCCAGCGACTGTATTGTCATTAACATTTGTGTGGGTAGAAATCTCTCAGATTTGTGAAGTCTCACTTGGGATAAGCACAGCTGTGGCCTTGCTCTCTCAGCACAGGAGGAGGAACTCTCCAGCGGATCACGTCTCAGATGTTGGGGAAGGAGATCTTTCTGGTGATCATTTTCACAGTGAAAGTTAAGCGTCTCTCTTCCATCTTCACTGACAAACGTTTCAGACCGAGAGCCGTGGTCATCTGTGGTTCGCTGCTGTGGAAGTAACTGAGACTTTCTTGTGTCCCATTTAAGCAACCAAAACCCAGTCACATATAGTGGCGTTAATGTAGTTTTGGTAGCAGAACCCCAAATTTCTACTCTGTAAAGGACGAGTTGGAAATGGAAGTCTGGATGCCTGGATTTGTAACATAGAGAAGGTGCTGTTTCGTCATCCAGAGATTACGACTCATTTGAAGGAGTAGATGTTCCAGTTGGTAGTTGAACCGCAACTTTGCATCAAAGATCAACCCGAGATCACGATGCTTTGCTACACTTTTGATGATTTTTCCTTCATGCGTAGGCTGAAAGACTGTTTGTTCACGCTTCAATAAAAAGAGCATGCAAGTTGACTTGTCCGGATTAATCTTCAGACCAAAGAATTTGAGGTAGTTTCTTAGTTGTGTGACACTGTTGTTAATTGCATTTACTACATCTTGCACGTTATCCGAGGGCTTTATTGTAGTTAACATTTTTAAATGGTGGTGTTATGATGTTAGATCGGTCCTATTATGTACTAGAGGGGCAATGGTGGCAGTAAATTGGAGGCCTGATAAAACACCTTCTTGCGGTACCCCTGTATTGATGTTTCTTTGATAGGTCCGACCACGAAATAGTTAGATTAATGGTCCTGTTGGTCAGTAGCGACCTGAGGAACTTGAGGAGTTCACCTTCAATAGTATAGAAGGATTGTGGATGTTTGATGAATGCCGAAATGCCGATACTGTCAAAAGCCGCTTACAAGTCCAGATAGGTCATCGCCACTTCACATCTTTCTTCGAATGCAGTGACAACATGGTTGATTATCATTTGGATGTTACCGATCATTGATCAGTCAGGCAGTGCGTAGTGAATCTGAGAAGGTTTCTGACGTAGAATGTGACTAGTCAGTGTTGTGAGCATTGTTTTCTCTAGCAGTTTGAGAAGGCGTGGGGACTGAGAGATTGGCCTTAAGTGCTTAGGGTAGCCGGGGTATTAGATCAATCTTTATTCATAGCTTGCTTCGAGCGGAATTGACCTCCAATAATCGGATTCTCGTTAAAAATAGTCTTTAAAAGAATTCTTTGAAATTATAAACTCACTAAATTTATAAAAACTAAGGCTGTTATTTTTGGCTAATACGAATATTTCCTACAATATGACTATTCGCATAGCCATATGTCCATTTGGTAATTTACTATAGCCAGATTTTAAATTACAAAGCAAAGATTACAACTGCCATACATGATTAACAGTTTTGGTTATTTTGCGCCAGAACTACTAAGACTATGAGGCCTCAACATATTCTACGGTGGGTTTAAATGCTTCGAGATGAAAGCCCCAAATTTATTGGATAAAATCGACCAACCTTCAACATACAACGAGTATCTCGAGCACAGTGCGAAAAGAAATTAAAAATTCATAAACTATGACCATAACTGACCACATTATTCAGTGCTCATGAAGAACAGAGGCAGCTCCCTTGGCACAATAGGTACCAAGAGCTGCCTCCTTCCATGAGACGCTGTAGGCGCAACGTTTCAGATAACCTCACATCCAGTAATCAGCACGGTTCAGACCTGGACATCAAGGTGGCCACTTTCTTTCAAATACTCTACCGATGTTTCTTCCACTAAAATGTTCTCCTAATATAGAAGAAACTCTCTGGGTTAAGGCAACACCTCTTGAACAGTTTGAACTCATGTGAGGATACCCCTTTCTGTTGAACAATCACCTGATCCAGCACCTTTCTTTGTTCCAATATGTCATATTTCTGTTAATTCATGATTAGAGTAACGGAGTATCTATTAAAAATTACTTGAAAAAAAAAAAAAAAAACAGCCCAGTTAAGCAAGTGGACGCCATACGGTTACCATCTCGACATATATGTATAATGGTTTGTCAACTCTTGTATGCTGATTTTCTTTGCCCTGCACAGCAGCTATATATATTGACAGCACCCTGAAGATAAAAGTGGGTTTCATTGCACTGTAAATCGCGGTCCTCTTCCCCCACCACCATGGTTAGTTGATGCAATTATCTAAGAAATACAGATGGATTTCTGGGTGAAGGCAACAACTCTTGAACAGTTTTGAACATATAAGGCTTTGAACTTATAAGTTTCAGAATCTTGTCCATTGTTCTTAGTACAAATGTCTTGAGTATTTGTAAATTCTGACCATTTCTCTTGCTCTGTGCCGATCCTCCATGCGGCCTTTCAGATTACATTGTAGTTAGGATCCTTACCGTGTGCAAAATAGGGTGGTTCTAATCCCATCACAAAGGACGCATTTTTTTGGGTAGGTGCTGGTTTCTCCTCCACCTGGTAACTCTATTTTTATGAAGTAAACAAGCAAACGGACAATACAATATGCAATTCACAGGCGTTATAGACAGACGCCTCACGACCTTAGTTGTTTGATGCAGAACGTCAGTTCAGTTCCGCCTCGTATCGCTGTGAAGGAAAAAATCAACTGTAAAGGGCCAGAAATGTGTTGGTGTGAGTTTGTGTGTATTGTGTGTGCGTTCTGTTATTCTGTTCTGGGCTCTCGGCTACCCAGAAGCATCAGT
This sequence comes from Mastigoproctus giganteus, assembly GCF_048544385.1. Classification (NCBI taxonomy): domain Eukaryota; kingdom Metazoa; phylum Arthropoda; class Arachnida; order Uropygi; family Thelyphonidae; genus Mastigoproctus; species Mastigoproctus giganteus. Next base: position 21,738,330 of record NC_143585.1, read on the forward strand.
CACCTGGACAGATGATTCTGGGTACTCGTCCATACCACAGGAAGGTGGGCCAGTCCTAGTAAACACGTACTGATTGAAGAGAGACTCTGACCCACCTAGCGTTGCCAGGAGGTGGGTCAGATTCCTCTGGGGGCCCATTCCAGAGGGAGGAGGAAAAAGCAAGAAGGGCAAAAGAAAGGCAGAAAGAAAACACCAGTGGTGCAGTTAGGAAAAAAATAAATAAATAAAAAATTAAAATTAGGCTACACTAGAGTGGAAACTGAAGGCAGAACGCGTGAAGAACAAATTAAATAAATAAAATAATTTTAAAAAAGTAATTTAATAAAATTAAAATTAAAAAAATGAAATGAATAAATTATAGAGCGCGTAAAAAAAAAAAGAAGGTGGGGGGCGGCAATATGGGTCCCTTAACTCAAAGGAGGTATTGTTAGGTGCAGTTATAACAATGTAGCTCTGCTTCCTGCGCTCAAAAACTTGGGATGCATAGGATTGAAATGCCTTTAGATTGTCAGGTCTTTGGAGTAGAGGCTCTAGTTGATGTTCGGAGATACCTGACACAGCCTGCAGCAGGGTCCTTCTTAAGTCATCGTACAACCTGCATTCGAAGAGAAGATGTTTCCAGTTTTTTGGGCTGCCGCAGAAACAGCAATCTGTTGGTAGCAAACCGAGTAGATGTAACTTTTCGTTGAGGGATCTGTGTCTGGTAACCAAGAAGGAAGATTCCAAGGTTAGAGAAAGCCAGGTCTTTACCGTTTTTGAAGTTGTGATAATAATGAGTGACATCAGGGAGGAATTTTCTGGTAACGGAGCCTATGTGTGAGGTATCCTATTTAGACTGCCAAATGCTGACGAGTTCTTTATAACAGCTGGCTCTTTCTTCTTTGGGGTCAGCATTGAGATTTGTTCTGTGCCGTATGTCTTCGTTGGTATTTTCTTTCTAATTCTGAAGTTTAGCCCTCTGAAGATTACAATTAGATCGAACGGCAAAGTTCCACCTATCACCTAGATATCAAAACTCAACTCAAACCCGAAACTATTTTATTAGGGCCACTTATTATTTCTAATATATACCCGTATATGTATTTTGTCTGTAAATTGCGTGTGTTCTCTGGTCGATATGCCTGTTTTGCTGGACGTAAAAACCCCAGTTTCTGGGAAAAAAAAAAAAAAAAAAAAACCTTGCTATCTACGCCTGAGACCGAATAACTCAGCCACGGAGTAAAAAAGCCCACTAAAGTTGCTCGCGTTATCGACGGGACTCACCTGGATGGCAGCTGTAGACACTGTTCGGCATAATCTGTGAGTGGTCAGGAACATAGCACGTTGAATGGAGTTGCCTTTCATTCTTACTCGCTGAACCCGGTGGAACCGCGCTCCTGTTGCATAGGTCACAATTGGGATGAAAACAGCTTTATAATACAAGGAGAGTGTTTGATGAAAAAATAAACACCCTTTCAATTGCCACCCTCAAAGCTAACTAAGTGTCTTTTGGCTTACTGTTCTTTAGTGAGGAGCATCGAGAACCGACAAAGACCCGGGTGAAAACGCCTCACTGGGAAACTTATCAGCATCTCCAGGGAAGCTTACCAGCCTACCCTAAACCCATTCACGTTACTAGCCTACTACTAACTTCTTTCAATGAAAACACTGTAGGTTTCTGAGAAGATAATGATGAGTTACGAGTATGTGGAATGAGTGCTCAAGCAAGAACCATTTCTTCTTAGCTTACTTGTTTGGCGCTGGAAATCCAGAAGGATGGTTGAGTCTAATTTCCGTAAGTTTGTTGTTGTGTTATTTCCATATATTTTGTCAGTGAGAACAATAGGCTTTTCATGCAATGGTTTTGTAGTCTTGAACAATCGCTTCACCGAAGTCCCATTGTCGAGCATCCTTGACAATATAACCTTTTTTCCAATAGATAATGAAGTGCATATCTCATTGAAACTCTGGTTTTTCGTCCAGCAAACAGAACACACACAATTTACAGACAGTATACACGGAGAAATATGGCCTTAGTGGCTGATGCTCCTAAAACCCAACAGCAATGGCATGCGTATGTATTTTGGAAGGCGAAAAGACCACAATCCATGAAAATGTTTATATTTTGTGTTACTTTATGACTGCTACTTTAAGGAACACCCGACACTGATACGCAATTCACTGGTATTATGTGGCAAATGATGCATGGAGGCAAACTTATGCAATATCGATCAAAAACAAAATTAATAGCTATGTTTTTGGAAGAATACAACTACTTACAGCTGATAGCAGATGATAATAACATTATTTATTGCAGAGATTGCATAGAACGATTAACAAATGTCTAAGATGACTTTAAAACAATTCCCACTTTTATGTGAATGTCTAAACATTTCATGTTTGGATTATGCATATCAATGTTGCATCAGGCTGCTACCTCTTCTTTTTTTCTACTTTTATTTAAGATGATTATTTTTCCGCAGTAAATTATAAGTTGTATGCACAATGTAGTCCATAAGGAGGCGCTGTAGTTGTAGCAGTTATATTCTAAGTTCAGCTGATAACAGATTTCTTCTTTTGTTCGACAAAAATGTAATAAGTGCTAGTCATTAAGCTCAAAATACAATGGGATTTATGTTCTAAATGATAAAAATTATGTTTCTGGATTTATAAATTAGTTTGAAACATGTTTGTCCAACAAGCCAACTAGATGCATATAATGGATGTATTAGTCCACAGCTACTGTTTATCAGGACTATATTAGAATGAGAGCTTTGTAGTGGTCACATCTAGGAGCAAATTCTCAGGGGAGGAAAATGAATTCAATCCTTTTCATTTTTCTGAGAAAGGAGCAAAAAAATAAACACTTTCTTCAAACTTCAAAGCAACAGAGGAGAAAGCCCTCGTGGGTAGCGCTGATGGTAGAATCGCCATCCTCCTTGTGCTGGATGGAAAAGGCCCGAGTTCGAGTCTTATCGATGACGTCAGAAATTGTTATGGTCTTTTTTCGCAACGTGGCCAAGTTAGTCCGTCTCAGACTAGGTAGCATGATTTGTTAATTTAGAGATTGGGATTTTTTGTCCAGCAAACAGAAAGTCGACCGCAAAACGCAAGCAATTTACAAACAGTTTATACAGAATAATTTGACTTTAGTTGCTGATTATCCTAAAACCCTGTAACAACAGCAACTTGAGGAGAAATGTATTTCTCCAGTGATTATAAAATTGCCTTAAGTTCTTTCATCGCAGGAAAATTGTTAAATGCCACAAGACGCATGATTAACAGATGATTAAACACCTTAAAAACGTTTGGTGGTTAACGATTCTCAGTAATGAAGAAGCCACCTACTGGAACTTGTCTATTTGAAACCAACCTTTAAACACAGAGACTGCAAAATAGAAAGCCATTCTTGCACAATAATAGAACAGAGATGGTTTTGTTCGGGAAAAGCAGCTCACCTCTGCTCCACCAGGTATTCAGATACAAACAAGCCCTTAGTGATTATTTCGGTGCGACCTTCTTGAATTTAACGAGCACTAATTGCAGGAGGACAATGCACAATTTCACAAATCAAAAGTAATATACAAGTGGAGGGAAGAATAGTCTTTCTCCACTTTTGAACATAGTCGAGTACGACTATTGTAACGTAATTTATAATTTTGAAATGATTGTAGACAACTACTCGCAAATCGAGACATCAATTAGCTCATGTAGTGATCCAAATCAATACCGGGATATGTTCAGGATCTTTACAACGTAGATGGATACGTTGTTAATGTGCAGGTTCCTTCGGATTTACCTTTCGAAGTTCTTTGAAATAAATCGTATTTACAAAATAATTGGAATTTTATTTGATTCTGACTTTGCTGTAGATAGTTAATGATGGTACCCTTCTTGAAAATGTATACGCAAATACCACGAAGTTCAACAGTCTTTTAAAGACTGGATGATAAATTGGCATTCCGTTTCCACTGAGTAATCACACTATAAAGTACCCAGTTTCTGAACAGCACAGTGAGAATTTCTGGCACGACTATCTCATCAACGAAGAAGTAGCAGTACTTTGAAAATCCACACTGCATGCCAAAATCAAGTCTTATACTTTTTTAACCTTAACCAATTATTTTTTTTTAAATAAGAAAAATTAAATAAATTATTATTATTAGTCATATGGTGCAAGAAAGCCTGAGGCTTATGCTGCATCAGCCAAATAAAATTCCCGTTACCCTGAGAGAGAGGCAAAAGTAAAGGAGTCACCAAGAAAGAGAAGAATGATGATATCCAGCTCAGGACCTTGAGTGTGCCAAGTCCATACTCACCAGATGTGAGCCCCTGCGGTTACAGGCAATAACTGATAAATTTAGCTTCTCCAACTCCTTCACATATTGCAAATGTTTATTTTCCGTTACATTATTTGAAAGAACGGTAGCGCAGTAGTGGTAGCGCTACACCTGTGAGGTACATGTCAAAAATAACGAGCCCGCGTTTATTGCCAATGAATCGAAAAGGTTGATTGAGTTGTTTGGGAAGAAATTCTTCAGACAGCACAGGTTGCACAGCATAGAATGCAACGGTAGGGGTTGTTATTACTGCGTCCAGCACGTGGAGTAGAGATAAGTCCTCGAAGACTAGGGGCGTCAATCACACCGGTAAGTATCTGAGAAAGAAGAATATTCCTGGATGCAATGTGAACACTCCAGAGAGTGATATTTCAGTTGGTATATAAAACAGCCCTGGAGATGGTGAATGCGTTACCCGTGACCGTGTTCATCCATCGCATTACCCAGTACTCGACTGATGAAGGATCCATCATATGATTTTAAACATTCTAGAGAGAATCATTTATTGCTACAGGTATAAATACACTGAGTGATCACTGAATTATGACCACCTACCTAATACTTCGTAGGTCCTCCTTTTTCCCTCAGTACAGCAGCTATCCGACGTGGCATTGATTCAACAAGATGCTGGAAGCGTTCGGGAGGTATGGCCAACCAAGCTGTGTGTAATGCGGTCAGCAATGCAAGTATGGAGGTGATTGGTGTATCCAGACGCCTGATATGCCTTTCCATAGTGTCCCACAAGTGCTCTATGGGATTGATATCGGTGGAGTTCGGAGGCCAATCAATATGCTGGAACTCAGAACTGTGTTCCTCAAACCATTCCTGCACAACAAGTGCACGATGGCTCGACGCGTTGTCATCTTGGAAGACATCATCGCCATTCGGGAAAAAGTGTAACATAGCGGGGCGTACACAGTCAGCAAGTAGTTGACAATAGCGGAGACCAGTGATATGTTGTGCCACATACACCGGTGTCCACGTTCCTGCCAGTGAAACATGCCCTACACCATACAACTGCCTCCACTTTTGATACCATGCATGATGGATCAAGAGCCTCAAGTGGTTGACGGCAAATCCAAACACGACCATCCACGATGTGGAGTAAATAACGTGACTTATCCGACCAGCACACCTTCTTCCAGTCTTCTAACGTCCAACTTGCACGCTCTTTGCACCAGGCGAGTCTTTTACGCCGATGAACCTTGGTTAGGAAAGGATGCCGTAGGGGCGTCTGCTGGTATAGCCCATCCGTGCGACACGTGGTCATGGCAGATATTGTTCCCGGTTGGCCCACGTTGTATTGGGTAGTCAGCACTTCAACCGTTCACCTGTACGAGTCGAACATCGAAAATAACATCGGCACTCACCTCCAACATCAACCTTTCGCTGACCTTTGCAGTCTTGCCGTCGGGTCGTTGTTTGATCATTTTGACGCCAGTCCTGGTACACTTTAACTACGGCGGCTCTCGAACACTCCACCAGTTTAGCCGTTTGGGAAATCGAGGCACCAGCTCGTCGCGCACCCACAATCTGTCCTTTATCAAAGTCCGATAAATCCTTCCTTTTACCCATCACGCTCGGAATTTTACTACTTACTGAACCACTGACACCTTATCTATGCTACGTAGGTCGACTAACTCCGCACTCTCGTACCTCACGTGGTCAACGGGTCGCATTCAGTTTTCATGGGGGTGGTCATAATTTAGTGATCACTCGGTGTATGTACAATATCTACAAAGGCGCCGTTACACAAAAGCAGGGAAGGCGGTTGCCTGAAGCGTTAAATTGAAAAGGGAGCCATTTTTTCACAATTAGAGTTAGCTCTGATATTATGTACTCATTTCTTAACTAGTGTGATATTACAATTGTCTTAACTCGTATGATATTGCAATTGTCTGGTGGGCAAGACCCAATGGAGCTCGCACTGTCTCGACATTGCGAGCTCCACTGGGGAGCTCCAATGGAGCACCCCACCTTCCCATGATGCGGTGGACGAGTACCCAGAAATATCGGTCCAGGTGACTGATGCTTCGGGGTAACCAAGTGGCCAGACACAACAACAGAACACACACACACACAAACTTACACTACTCATTTCTGGCCCTTCTTCAGTGGTACTGTTCTTCACAGAGATACGAGGCGAAGATGGACTAAAGTTCCAGGTGCCGCCCATTACAAAAACACATGTCCACATTGCAATTATCTACAACGATAACTGTCAATGATATACAAGGATTTTGCTAGCAGGAATAGAAGCGATTATCCCCTTGTATAAGGCAATGGTGAGGCCACACCTTGAGTACTGCATACAGGTCTGGAGGTCTCATTTTAGGAAGGATGTAGTAGAGCTGCTGGAACGAGTCCAGAGAAGGGCAACAAAATTGGTGAATAGAACTGCAAAATGAAGTACTGCAAATTGCAGCGTCTGGGGACTAGGCACCTGTGAGGGGATCTTATTGAGGTGTATAAGGCCTTGAATGGATTGAGCAGGCTCAATGCTGATGGGATTCTTCCTCTTGCTCAGATTACACCCTACGGACCCTTAAAAGGAGGCGTCCGCCTCTTTTAAGGGTCCGTAGCCTAACGAAGGACCTTACAATGTCACTCGGTTGTCTGTCTGTCCGTCCGCCTGTCACAGCATTGTATCTCTGGAACCACTCAACCTATTGACTTGAAATTTAGGGGTTTGTACATCATGTGGGCCAACATAGCAACATGTTGATCAAAAATTTGTCTGAGAAATGGGGGTAAATGTTGGGGGGGGGATGTTGTTGACAACCTATAGCTATAGACACCGTTGGAAATAGCTCAATGAGTAGGTTTAAAATATAATTTTAAAATTAAAAATGGCGGCGCCAGACAGGAAAATGTGAGTAATTTTCATGTCCTCCCCCACTATTTCCGTCTCTAATGGAGCTAAAAATTTAAAAATCACATTAACCATGCGTTATTCGATGCTTATCAAAGAAAAACTATTCCGATTGAAATCTATCATTTATTTTTGATGTTAAAATTAAAAAAACAATTTTTATTGCACTTCGATAGCCCGCTTCTTTGTACTAAGTAACTCTCCTTTTAGTGACAAAAAGGTTACTAAATAGTTAGTTAATAATTCTATAAAGGTAATTTATAAATTTTGCGACAAGAAGTATTTTTTAAATTTTCAAAGCTGAAGTTGTCCAGGCAAGAAAGTACTCGGAGAGTCAGTGTTGAGGCGGCGGTGGTGGGGAGGCGCCTGCGCCGAGTCTTGCACGGTCCTCACCTGCCAGTCGCTTTTTTAGGAAGATGTTGAAGTCGCTTCTCCCACTCTTGTCATTCACAACAACTGGAAAGACTCAAATAGACAACGTTTTCGTTATTTCCTCAGTTTTAGGCCAAGCCGGGGTACTAGAAACTCTTTTCAGTTACCATAAAGCTCTCTATTTGAGATACTACGCTAACGACCATTCGCGACTACGGACCCTTCATCCTGAGTGCCCGGAACTCAGCAGTTGACCGATTTATTCAACAGTGAAGCTTGACGTACAGTACATCTTTAATTATCAGCAGGCTCGCGGTTCACAGCAGGTGTTTCTACAGGAGCATGTTCTCCATATGCGCACTAGAACCAGAAATGGCTCGGGAGCTTGCCAGGCGGAACCGTTCATCCCATCCAAGACCCACAGCTTTGAAGAGGGGATGAATGCGGATTTCCCTGTCTCTATTAATAGTGTTACTCTCAGAGAAGCAAATTCGCAAGCTCTCGAGCCACTTGCGGTCCGAAAATCTGTGTGATGGATCGACAATAACAGCTTCGTCAGGTGATATTTTGTGGTTCTCCTCCAAAAAAGAATGCTCCGCCACAGCAGCCCTCCCATAATCCGCGATCTTTATCGCGCTGATATGCTCCCCCATGCGATCTTTAAACCGACGCTTTGTTTCACCAACATAACATTCCCTGCAGTCCGGGCATTTTATCTCATATACGACCCCATTTACACATTCCATAGGTATGCGGGTCCTTAACCTTTGACAAAACTGTGTGCAACCTCCGTCCTGGTATCTACACACAGCGTGTCTAGCAATCGCGCAACACCCGAGTTATACGCTCAATTAAGCCCGAATAGTAGAGAATGCATGCTCCGCTTCTCGGATACATTATCTTTGACTCTCTGGAGGTAGTCGCATTTCCTGAGATCTGCTGTCACACATTTAAATTTGATTTGATTTGATTTAAGAATTCTTGGCGCAAGAGCTACTGCAGCTAAAATGCGCTTGTAAGATTTTATATAACGGTTTTGTTCTAATTCGTATATTGCTGCTAATAATTTCCAAGAGTAACAGAGAATAACTATAGCTTGCTTTAGAGATAATATTTAGTTTTATATTTGATTATAGTAATTTATTTTCTTGAGGAACTGAAAAACATCTGATATATTTTTTCTATCTTCCAGTATGGTGTTGAGAGTGAGGGAGTGAGGTTTGTTTAGCTCTTTGAAGGAGTTTCGGCGCTCATCTGCAAAAGCTGGACAAGTAATCAGTACATGTTCTACTGTTTGTTGTGTGTGACAGATAGGGTATAGGGGAAGATCCTCTCCTCGCAAAAGATAAGAGTGACTGAAATACGTGTGTCCTATCCTTAACCTAGCAAGTATCACTTCTTCGCGTCTTTTTTTCTGATTGCTGGATTTCCATGGTTGGAGTAATCTTTTAATCTGATGCAATTTGTTAGTGGTAAGTACTTGCCATTGCTGCTGCCAATGATGTATCCCACTGTGATCAATAACATGTTTGTAGTCTGAGAAAGAGATATATTCTGATGCAGAAATATTGTTGTTGGCTTCTTTGGCAGCTCTGTCTGCTTGCTCGTTACCATGTATTCCGACATGACTTGGGATCCAGCAAAATCTAATGTTACGACGTTGTTCAAGGAGTTTTGATATTTTGTATTGAATCTGCTGTTGTAGTGGATGTTTGTTAGAACTGATGTTTTGTATTGCCATCATGGAACTACGGGAGTCAGTAAAAATTATGCTGTTTTGAAAACTTGAATGGTCGATTTCGTTTAGTGATAACATAATGGCTTGCAGTTCTGCGGTATAAATGCTACAGTCTTTTGGGGGTTTTTGGGCCAATGTAATGTCAGAAAAGTAAATTGCCGCTCCCACATGAAATCAGTTTTGGATCCATCTGTATATAGAAAGCAATGATCTGAAAATTGTGCCTCATAAGCAGCATGCAGCTGTTGATGGTTTATATGAGAAAGGGTTTGTTTGCTCCAAATGTGGAAGGAGAAGTCGCATAAAGGTTGTCTGATTATCCATGGCGGAGTAGACTGCTTCGTCAGCGGAATTATGTTATCTAGGTTAAGCTCTCTACTGAGAAGAAGGTTTTTTAATCTCACATTCCCAGGTTTATTGATTCTTTGTTGTTGCTGATAATGGTGTTTCCATTCAGAGTCAAAAAGAGTTTTCTGTAGAGGGTGGTCTAGTAAGGATTTTATTTTAACTGCATAAGAGAGTAATTGATTTTATCTTCTGATTTGCAGAGGAGGTTCTTGAGCTTCGGCGTACAGTCTCTGCATGGGTGAGGTGCGGAAAGCACCAAGGGCTAAACGGAGTGCGCAGTGATTCTGTGAGAGCGCTGAGATCTCTGTTACCATGGCGATCTATGGCAGTCAGCCATCCGTTTCTATGTAATATCTGTTTCTAACGGTGCCACAATAACGATTACTGAAGCTAGGCTCCTAAGTGGCACTAAAACTTTGCAGTGATAACTAATGTTAAAGTGATAACTAAAAAATTTCGCTATCACAGTTTGTTTAATAAATAGAGTTGTTCGTAATACTCCAGAACATAGTGCACCCTCCAAAATGGCGGCGAGGAGAAGAAGAATAAGGCAGTGATTGGCATGCTAACGTGCTGTGGTTAGTGTTAGTTAGGGTGTTTATCCCACCCTTGCCGAGGCAGTCTGGAGGTGAACTATGTTCTGGAGTAATGCAAAGTTGTTTTCTGTACCATTAAATACATTTTATTGAATATGTCAATGTAATATTTGAAATTTCTGTTCGTCTTTACAATCTGGTACTCCTTCCGATTGATCGTTGCTAGTAGCAGTGATTGACATGCCTGCTATAGTTAGTCTTAGGGTGTTTACCCTCTCCTTACCACTGTTTTAAAATCGGAAAACAAGTTTTCGATTTTAAAACAGCGGCAAGGGAGGTGGGGGGACAAAAACCTTAACTAAGACTAACCATAGCCGGCTAAGCAAGTATATCACTGCTACTCGCAACGATCAATCGGAAGGGGTACCAGATTGTAAATACTAACCGAAATTTCTTACAAAAGTATGCAATTATAGCCTGTTTAAAATTGAACCCGCATTCATATTACTGAAAAAGGGAATTTAATCGTTAACTTTTTTTTTGTTGTTGGCGCATCGGCTTCTGTGGCCATAATGCACCTCCCTAAGTTTTTGCAATCTTACTCTGCTCCAAGCCACAGGTGGGATTCGAAACCGTGACCTTCGGGTTGTCAGGCAGGCACTTTATCCACCTGGCTAGCCCAGTCGGTCAATCATTAACTAAAATGAGCTTATCAAATATAGATATTGTTGCTGTCTCTCTTCAATATAGCAAATTCATAATATTACATAACTGGTTGCTACTAAAGTAGTCCAACATTTACAGAGACATTTGTATCGTAATTTCCGGTGCATCTATTCTTACTCAGCTGAAAGCGGAACTGCTTGTGTTGGTTTCGAATGACATAATGACATTCAAAAATATAAACAAAAGCATTTCGGATGTAGAATTTCCGACCCCAAATTGAAAAATTGCACTGAATTATATTAATATCCCTTAATTTTCCGTTACCTCTGATGTCGTTATTGTTGATGTAATTCATTTCCTACCGTAGTCATTATTTTTAATTATAATATATAATACAGAAATTAATTATAATTTATTTATTAAGTTATTATATATGAATTAATTATAATACCGAAATTAGCACAATTTTTTTCACACTGAAATAAAGATTATTATCATAAAATGGAAGTTGTTAGACTTTAAGGAAAGCGACCTCTATGGGAACATACGGTATTATTAAACCAATTCTTATTAGATAGGTAATGTACAGCATGTAGGATTATTTCATCGTTTTATTAAAATTTGTCCAATTAAGAACATTATTTAATTATAAATTTATATATTTATTTCAGTAACTACGAATTTACGATATAAAACAGTTCTGTTCCATCCAACGTTAAAAGTATATACATGAAAGGTGAAAAACATCGTTTCGTTTGTTGTTGCCGAAATGTAAGTACAATAAATAAATTCTAATATAATATTAGACGTGATGAAAATTAAATACTCACAAATAATAAAATAAGTGAAATATATAAAATTATTAGCAGTTAACTGCGGTTAATTGCTGTTAAATAATTGTGGTTATATTCAAGGTCTTCGTTTATATATTTCCACGCATGCCTGTCGAGAGATGTAATAATTGAATATTTTAATCGAATGTAGTAGTAGTAGTAGTAGTGGCATGTGATGCAAGAAAGCAAGTGTATGAGCTTATGCAGCATCAGCCAAAAACAAATCACACCATTCCCTCCAAATGCCTGTCCAGTTCCTCCTTAAATTTATTTAACCTATCAACTTCCACAACGACAGATGAAAGTTTGTTCCAGCAATTAACCACCCGCCGGCTCAAGGCAAATTTCCGCACATCTATTCTACATCTGTCCTTTCTTAATTTTAATTTATGCCTGCCCCCTTAGGTTCGTAATCTGAACAAATGGAAGGATCCCATCAGAATTCAGCGTGCTGAACCCATTCAAGGCCTTATACACCTCAATCAGATCACCTCGCAGGTTCCTAGTCTCCAGCCGCTGCAATTTGCAGAACTTAAGCCTCTCTTGGTAAGAGGATCCCTTCATTCCCCTCACCAATCTTGTTGCCCTTCTTTGTACACACTCAAGTAAATCTACATCCTTCCTAAAATGAGGCCTCCAGACCTGCACGCAGTACTCAAGGCGTGGCCTGACCATTGCCTTATACAGAGGGACAATCACCTCCTTTTCCCTGCTAGCAAAATTCCTATATATCATTGACAAAACCCAATGACCTGCCCTGGCCGCCTCTGTGCATTGCTCAGAAAACTTCATATCTGACTGCACAATTACTCCCAGGTCTTTTTCATTTTCTACCACCTTAAGTGTAGTACCACACAGTTGGTACGTTTCTCTGGGGTTACTTCTACCCATATGCAGTACTTTGCATTTGTCAAGGTTAAACTTCATTTGCCACTTCTTAGCCCATCTGCCCAAATTATCTAGATCCTGTTGCAGTAGCACACTGCCATTACTGTCATTAACAACCCTGCCAACTTTTGTATCATCTGCAGACTTCGACATTAAGCCTGATATACCTTCATCAATATCATTGATAAATACACAAAACAACAGAGGACCAACACCGAACCCTGTGGGACTCCACTAATAACATTAGTCCACGAAGGGCAGCACCCATTGATTACCACCCTCTGTCTTCTCCCACTTAACCATTCTTTTATCCATTGTAGCAACGTACCCTTAATACCATTCTGCTCCAATTTGTACAATAGTCTTCCATGCGCAACAGTGTCAAAAGCCTTCCTGAAATCCAAATATATGATATCAAAACTATTTTTTGCATCCAGTTCCTTTGTAACCACATCATAATATCCTAACAAATTTGTCAGACAAGACTTTCCCTTAACAAACCCATGCTGTGTTTGAATTATTGCTGCAGTCTTGTCTAGATGATCCTGCAATGCATCTTTAACCAGTGACTCCATTATTTTACCCTGAATAGAAGTTAAACTAACTGGTCTGTAATTACTCGTGTCACCCTTCGATCCCCCTTTGTGAATTGGGGATACTTTTGCACATCTCCAGTCCGTGGGAACCTCCCCTGAGTCCAAGAATGCTCTCATAATTATGGCCAAGGGTTTGCTTAGTTGCTTTGCCGCCTCCTTTAATATAACTGGATAGATCCCATCCACCACAGGTGCTTTTCTTATGTTTAACTTCAACAATTTTTCCTCCACTTTGCTCTCAGTTAAAACAAAATCATTAAGTATCCTGCTACAATTTGATAAACTTTTGTCATTTCCAAAACTTAATAACTCCTCGTGTGTGAATGTAGATGCAAAATACTCATTCAGTTTGTTTGCTATCTGGGCAGGAACATCAACAGTCGATCCATCGATATCAAGAGCACCAATCAGATTCATCCCCTTCCTTTTAGAGTTGATATAAGTAAAGAAATCCTTGCTGTTTTTCTTAGCATCTTTTGCCAAGGATTTCTCGTAATCTGCCTTCGCCTGCCTAACCTCCTTTGTGATCTGATTACAGATTAGCTTATATTTGCCATAGGCTTCTGAGTCGCTTGATAATTTATATGCATCCCATGCATTTTTCTTCTCTGTTACGAGTCTCATTAGTTCATTTGATAACCACAGAATTTAAAAACTTTCTGAGACCACTGTACTCACCCTTACGGAAGCAAAAACCCTTTCCTTTACTTCTGATGGTAATTAAATCTTTAAGTAAATCCCACATCAGTACACTGTGATCACTGCCACATAGTGGTTCCTTTATCTGCAAATTCTTAATACACAAGTGTATTAAGAATGTAACAGAGAATTGTAGTAGTAGTGGTGGCATGTGTTGCAAGAAAGCAAGTGTATGAGCTTATGCAGCATCAGCCAAAAAACAAAACAAAATCACACCATTCCATCCAAATGCCCGTCCAGTTCCTCCTTAAATTTATTTAACCTATTAACTTCCACAATCTTTGGCAAAGGATGCTAAGAAAAACAGCAAGGATTTCTTTACTTACATAAACTCTAAAAGGAAGGGGATGAATCTGAGCGGTCCACTTGATATCGATGGTTCGACTATTGATGATCCTGCTCAGACAGAAAACAAACTGAATGAGTATTTTGCATCTACATTCACACGTGAAGAGTTATTAAGGTTTGAAAATGGCAGCAAGTTATCAAATTGTAGCAGGGTGCTTAATGATTTTGTAATAACTGAGAGCAAAGTTGAGGAGAAATTGTTGAAGTTAAACATAAGAAAGGCACCTGGGGTGGATGGTATCTATCCAGTTATATTAAAGGAGGCGGCAAAGCAACTAAGCAAACCCTTAGCCATAATTATGAGAGCATCCTTCGACTCAGGGGAGGTCTCCACGGACTAGAAATGTGCAAATGTAACCTTAATTCTCAAAGGGGGATCGAACGGAACAGAAGTTAAACAGTTAGTTTAACTTCAGTTACGGGTAAAATAAATTATTGGTTAAAAATGCATTGCAGGATCATCTAGACAAGACTGCAGCAATAATTCAGACACAGCATGGGTTTGTAAAGGGAAAGTCTTGTCTGACAAATTTGATAGGATATTATGATGTGGTTACAAAGGAACTGGATGCAAAAAATAGTTTTGATATCATATATTTGGATTTCAGGAAAGCTTTTGACACTGTTGCGCATGGAAGACCCTTGTACAAATTGGAGCAGAATGGTATTAAGGGTAAGTTGCTACAATGGATAAAAGGATGGTTAAGTGGGAGAAGACAGGGTGGTAATCAATGGGTGCTGCTCTTCGTGGACTAATATTATTAGTGGAGTCCCACAGGGTTCGGTGTTGGGTCCTCTGTTGTTTTGTATATTTATCAATAATATTGCTGAAGGTGTATTAGGCTTAATGTCGAAGTCTGCAGATGATACAAAAGTTGGCAGGGTTGTTAATTACAGTAATGGCAGTCTGCTACTGCAACAGGATCTAGATAATTTGGGCAGATGGGCTAAGAAGTGGCAACTGAAGTTTAACCTTGACAAATGCAAAGTACTGCATATGGGTAGAAGTAACCCCAGAGAAACGTACCAACTGTGTAGTACTACACTTAAGGTGGTAGAAAATGAAAAAGACCTGGAAGTAATTGTGCAGGCAGATATGAAGTTTTCTGAGCAATGCACAGAGGCGGCCAGGGCAGGTCATGGGGTTTTGTCAATGATATATAGGAATTTTGCTAGCAGGGAAAAGGAGGTGATTGTCTCTCTGTATAAAGCAGTGGTCAGGCTATGCCTTGAATACTGCGTGCAGGTCTGGAAGCCTCATTTTAGGAAGATGTAGATTTGCTTGAGCGTGTACAGAGAAGGGCAACAAGATTGGTTGAGGGGAATGAAGGGATCCTCTTACCAAGAGAGGCTTAAGTTCTGCAAATTGCAGCGGCTGGAGACTAGGAACCTACGAGGTGATCTGATTGAGGTGTATAAGGCCTTGAATGGGATGAGCACGCTGAATTCTCGATGGGATCCTTCCACTTGTTCAGATTACGAACCTAAGGGGGCATAAATTCAAATTAAGAAAATATAGATGTAGAATAGATGTGCGGAAATTTGCCTCTAGCCGGCGGGTGGTTAATTGCTGGAACAAATTTCCATCTGTCGTTGTGGAAGTTGATAGGTTAAATAAATTTAAGGAGGAACTGGACAGGCATTTGGAGGGAATGGTGTGATTTTTTTTTTTTTTTTTGGCTGATGCTGCATAAGCTCATACACTTGCTTTTTTGCAACACATGCCACTGCTACTACTACAACGACAGATGGAAGTTTATATTGTGGAAGTTCGACACTAAGCCTGATATACCTTCATCAATATCATTGATAAGTATACAAAACAACAATGGACCAAACACCGAACCCTGTGGGACTCCACTAGCGACATTAGTCCACGAAGAGCAGCACCCATTGATTACCACCCTCTGTCTTCTCCCACTTAACCATCCTTTTATCCATTGTAGCAACTTACCCTTAATACCATTCTGCTCCAATTTGTACAATAGTCTTCCATGCGCAACAGTGTCAAAAGCTTTCCTGAAATCGAAATATATGATATCAAAACTATTTTTTGCATACAGTTCCTGTGTAACCACATCATAATATACTATCAAATTTGTCAGACAAGACTGACTTTCCCATAACAAACCCATGCTGTGTCTGAATTTTTGCTGCAGTCTTGTCTAGATGATCCTGCAATGCATCTTTAACCAGTGACTCCATTATTTTACCCGGAACAGAAGTTAAACTAACTGGTCTGTAATTACTCGTGTCACCCTTCGATTCCCCCTTTGTGAATTGGGGATACATTTGCACATCTCCAGTTCGTGGGGACCTCCCCTGAGTCGAAGTATGCTCTCATAATTATGGCTAAGGGTTTGCTTAGTTGCTTTGCCGCCTCCTTTAATATAACTGGATACATCCCATCCACCTTTCTTATGTTTAACTTCAACAATTTCTCCTCCACTTTGCTCTCAGTTATTACAAAATCATTAAGCACCCTGTTATAATTTGATAACCTTGTGGCATTTTCAAATCTTAATAAATAACTCCTCGTGTGTGAATGTAGATGCAAAATACTCATTCAGTTCGTTTGCTATCTGAGCATGATCATCAACTTGAACCATCGGTATCAAGTGGACCATTGTGCGTGTATTTTTTCTGTTTTTTTGCTTAAAATTAATGAAAACTGTCATCTATATTATTTTACGTGTAATTATAAAGTTTTACCGAAATTCAAGTTGAATTATTTATTCTAAACGAAATTGAAATTCCCAAATTTCCAGTCCTGTAATTTTTTTTTTGTGTTTTTTCTTTTTTGCATTAATCAACTGCTTGTGTCATAAAGAGTTATGGTATCAGGGGGGAAATAATAAAATAAAATGAATAATAATCTAAATTTAAAAGTCATAATTTTTAATTAACCACTGGGCATTAGATTTAATTGTACAGTGCAAGCGTAATAAGTTATAAATTACACAATAGTATGATAACAATATGGGGTACAGTTTTGCAATTATAAGTCAGGTGTGTTGTGAATATTATTAAGCAGGGTAGGGCAGGGAAACGAGTGATTTTAAAATCTCAGTAACTAAATAAAGAAAATACTTTATTATGTTATCTTAAAGTACATAACATGCCGATTATTTTTTTGAAGATGATATCCTCGAGATGAACTCCGTCTCTATGATCTAACACACATTTCTCATGAGTGGAAGATTAGAGACGCGGCGTAGCATCTTCAAAGGAATTCCGGCAATTTATTCATGAATTCTTTCTTTAAACTCTTAAATATTGTGTGGGCGATGAGAGTACACCTTACTTTAAGTATCCACTTCAAAAAAAATTAAAACATTCACGTGATGACAAGCCTCGGGACTTGGAGGACAAGAAATGCCACCATTCCTGGAGATGGTGGTTATGAAAAAACAATAAACGTCCATTGACCCTCTGGCGGTATGAGACTTTGCTCAATCTTGTTGAAACCACCTGGCCTTGTTAACTTCAGAAAACCTAGTAGCTAGTTCATCTGTCAAAAAAGTTATTAGCATAACGGCCTGACGTCACAGTTGTTACCCTTCCATTATTATCTTCAAAAAATATGGGCCGTTGATGCTGTAAGATGAAATTTTGTCACCGCATTTTTTCTCAGGCAATGGTTGCTGGTGGAATTGGCGAGGGTTTTATTTATTCACAAACCGTTTTGATGAAAGTGAACTTCAACTGATATCCATCGATTGTGAGTCAAGTTTTCATTGTGTAATGAAAACTTGATTCACAATCCATTTGAGTTAGCATTTCTTGATGAAAAGAGTGTTTTTTTATTGCTAACAACGAAGGAAACTTCCAGCATTGTTTATAAACTACCTTATTTGTTAAATATTGTGATAATAAATTATATTACTTTTTAAATAAAACGTGGTAAACTTCTCAGCTTACGAATATGTGAATATACTTTGGGTTTTTTCCCCATAGCCCAGCTATCTAAAGATGAAAGTTCAGAGCCGACCGGGCTAGCCGAGTGGGTAAAGTACCTGCCCGGCAACCCAAAGGTCGCGGGTTCGATTCTCGCCTCGGGCTTGGATCAAAGTACTGCAAAAACCTTGGGAGGTGCAATATGGCCACAGAAGCCGATGCGCCAACAACTATCAAACCAAACCAAAAACCAATGAAAGTTCAGTGAGTAAATTGAATTAAATTTCTATAACCCTGGTCGAAATTCCCTGTTCAACATTGTGGGTCTGTAATCAGTGACGCCATATTTTTTCCATCTCAGAAGTCCTAATTTGACCCTATTCCAGATTGTTGGGCAATCTTGAAGAAAGCTGTGATTCTCCGTGAAGATGTCTCCTTAAGAAATAAGCCAATTTGAATATTAAGTAAGATTGAAAATAAGGCAATGTTCCACATGAATTATTTTATATTAAGCGGAGGGTAATTTCCGACTTTAACGATCTAAATTTCTTTTTGCATTACCAGTGAGAGTGTGTTTTGATACGTCATGGTTGTGACGTGGTTGATCTTTCAATAGTGTAAACAAATTGCAGCGTGACGTAATTTGATAACTTTTAAAAGCAAAAGTTTTCGGAATGATTCTTAAGATGTGACAATCCATGTATTATCACATTAAATATGATGATAAAGTTAAATCGCTTTTAAGATTTGATTACGTCTCATGGCAGATAATTAATGAACTGTATACCCAGGAGTCTTGTCCATAGCGATCTTGTTCTCGTGTTTCTGTGATTTTTTTTTTATTTTGGTTGTAAGATTTATTTTTTTTGTAATTTGTTCATTTATTCTCAGAATTTTTGAAATTATTTATTTAGCTTCTTTTTATTTGTGAAAAAAGATGTAGATTTTTTGAAAATCCATTTGAGTTCATTAACTAGGTAATTTTCTGAAATAATGGTAGGAAGTTTGAAATTCACTTATAATTTATTAATTTATTGAAGCGTATTATAAATGCAGAAATTAGATGTTGGGTTTTAGGCTATCCCATCAGTGATTAAGGCCATATTGCTTGCTGTATATTGTCTGTAAATTGCTTGTGTTCTGAGGTCCATTTTCTGTTTACGGGAGAAAAACCCCTCGCCTGAAACCAACTAACTCAGCCACGTTGTGAAAAAGACCCATAAATTCCTCACGTCATGGACGGGACTCGAACCCAGGTCTTTCTCACACTGTGTTGGGAGGACGGCGATCCTACCAACTGTGCTACCCACGAAGACTAGAACTTAGTTAAGAATCGAATTACCTGAAATTCAAGCCAGAGAATGCCTTGTCTGGAACATTTCATGGAACATAAACTTGTGAAGTTATGATGGAAATAGTGCTTGGCTTGTTCCAAGTAGTATTTCCTGTGGTTTTTATGGATCTGTACACTTCGCACTAATCCATAAATTTTCGCGCTCTTCATCAACAGAATTCGTTTCGTGGACAACGACTGAAAGATGAATATGATATCTATTAGGTACACCTAACAGTGAGTAACTTCACACACCTTAGATACACCTAACTAATAGTAAGCCCCCCCCCCTTTAGTCCTAGGACAGTCTGTATTCGTCGTGGCATGGCCTCAACGAAATGTTTAATCCGTCAGAGGTTCTGGATCCTATACCTCGATTGCTTACCGCAGTTGTTGCAAATTCGATGTTTGTGGATCTCTACTCCGGAATGCTCTAGCCACCTCATCCTACAGTGTTCGATTTAATTGAGATTGACTGGGTGGCTGAATTCACTCTCTCTGGTGTTCTTCATTTTGTACAGTTCTGTATTTGTAACATGGCACATGATCCTGTTAGAATAACCCCTTCGCAGATGGATATGTCCATGAAGGGATGCGCCAGGGCGCAAACAATTTTCAAATAACCTTTCTATCCAAACGTTTTTCCATTGGTATCAAGGAGCCAAGTGTATTTTCTTTCCTTTGTTAAACATTGTACTTCTTGGTCTTCCGCTATTACATTTGCCAGTGGGTTTTTGGTTCTAATATATTTTTGTCCACCTGTAGTGTTCTCCATCCTATCTGTATATTTTTCCCATTGTTTCCTATTGGAATCATTGTTGACTACGAAAACACTCCCAATACTATAACAGCCACACGATCCCCACTACATCCTGTATTGTTGATACTTAGCAGGATGGACCCATGGACTCATGCTGTTTTTGCCGTATTATGGTCCTCCTAGGCGGAAAACAGGATTCGCTAGACTAGGCAACTTTTTTTTTCAGTCGTCTAGTTGTGGTGTTGCTCGTGGTTTTTAGCCTCTTGTAACCGTAACTTCACTTCTTGGGTTTGTTTGTTTTTTTTTTGATTAGTTCTCATTTGGTTTTTGAACTAATCTCAGTATATCCGAGACACAGTCGTACCAGCAGATTACAGTTTCCGAGATACTGCTGATACGAGCACGTCTGAAGCCAATTACCATTCCATGTTCAGAATCCTTAACTTTTTTCTTGCTCATTCTCCCCAGAATTGCGTACATACTGCCCACCTGCTCTATATGGCATGGTACAAACATGCGACGTATGTGCTGAAGGGAACCTTCCATTTCATAAAAAAATGTAGGTGTATCTAATAAAGTGGCCACGGAGTGTATATAATCATATACTACCCAGCGATGTGATATGCTATCCAGGTAAAATATGGTTTACTACTGCTTCCAGCGTTTCATGTAAACGATCTAGAACGTCGGTCAGAAAACATTTGTTATGGGTAGACTAATAGGAAAACATTTAAACATTTCTTATTAGTTGCTCTGCTCCTACAAGACCAATTGTTCTGTTTGTCTCTGTGATACTTGCTATGAAAGTATTTTTAACTATTAATTTTCACTCCAACTCGCTCAGCTTTCGTATTCTTCTCGCATAAATTTGCACCAGTCAGGAAACTGTCTGATGACTGCTTCACGTATGATCGGTAAGAATCTTGAAACTACTATTATATTATGATTAAGATTGTTTCAATGTGTCGATAGCTCCTGTCAAAAAATATGTAATCCTGTCTAACAGTTCGCCTCAAATAGCATCGAATGAAACTTTGACAAGTCTCAGTGCTCTTCTAACGTAATTCGATAGAAAACAACGAATAAACAATGAATGAAAAAGAGTTAATACTAAACACCAACCATTTATCACAGTTAATCCCAAGGAAATGTTAAAACAATTCAAGCACATAAATTTATATACACACGATTGAGAAGCATTTTCTTCAAGGACATCTTCAGTGTCCTCTGAAATTACCACAAATCTGGGTTGATATCCCAAATAGAGAAAAGGTTACGAGTAATACAAAAAAAAAAAAAAAAACAGCTATATACAAAATAGACTTGCTATGCGAGTACCACCGACCAAGGCTTCTCTATTATATGAATCCCTGGGGATTTGCATTGTTATCAGTGCCATATAATAAGTTTAAGAGCGCAGTAACTGACTCATACTCCCATATGGACATCACTAAGGTATATCTAAGTTCATGAGAAGAAAGAAAGTCCTGGAACAACAATCGGCATCTTAAGCTTCCCAGAAACTCACCTAAGAAATTCACTGTCCAACTCTAAAAACTCTAAGTATCCATAAAATTAGAGTGAGCGGCAGAAGACCAAACTTGACCATAAATCATAATGGGCCGAAAATAACTGGACAAAGTACTTCAGCGTTATACACCATTTCCAAATCCTACACGTACTCGTGTTTACTTGAAAGTTCCAGTAGGCCTTTAAAAGCTTGATTCTCATAAAAGAAAAGTGTAATTTAAAAGGGTCGAAGAAAGCTGAAAGAACGATGCTTTCGTGTGTAGCACAGTTGGTATAATCACTTTCCTCCCCACACCGAGTGGAAAAAACCTCAGTTTGAATCCCATCAAACACGCGAAGAATTTTTATGGACTTTTTTTTTTTTTTTTTGTTTTCGCAACATGGCTGAATTAGTCGGTCTCAGGCGAGGGTAGCATGATCTTTCTCCCCAGAGACGCGATTTCCGGAATAACATCGCATCTTGGACAGAGCTGTGGGCTGAGGAAGGTGATAGTTGAATATAGCTATTGATGTCTGTCTCGCATTGTTTCAGCCAACCGGAGAGAGATAGTGGAACAAATCACCGCTGACTTCAACGAGGGAGGTGCCAGAAATATCTCCACCAAGACAATCAAGCGATCATTAGCCGCAATAGGTTATGGAAGCCGCTGACCCACCAGAGTCCCATTGCTAACAGCACAACACGACTTTTATGACTCATCTGACCAGGAGACCTTTCTCAAATCATCCAAGGTCCAGTGCCGATGTTCTTTTGCCCAGTTGAGGATTGTAGAAAGGTCTCCTGGTCCGATGAGTCCCGTTTCTAGTTTATTTCGAGCGGACGGGAGAGTGCACATCTGGTGGAAACCGCACGAAGCTACGCACCCGTGATGTGAACAAGGAACTGTTCAGGCAGGTGGATGTTCGGTAATGGCCTGGGGCGTGTTCAACTGGCACATTGGGACATCTGGTACGTCTAGACGCATCTCTGAACGGTCCAGGTTACGTATCCATCCTTGTAGACCTGCATCCCTTCATGGGCATCGTGCACACACAGGGCAATGGACTCTTCTAGCAGGACAATGCGCCTCCCCACAGAGCCGTGGTGACTAGAACATGGTTCGAAGAGCATAACCCCTAGCATTGTTGCTGTTATGGGCATTGCATCAGGCATGCATGTAAAATTTTCACTGATTGCAATAAAGATATTCCGCAGATTTTGCCGACATTGAATGGCCTCCTCGTTCACCGGACTTGAATCCTTGGAGCATCTTTGGGATGCTGTGAAAAGGTCCGTTCGAGCTTTGGATCGGCGGAATTATGGACAGCGGTGCAGCAAGCATTAATGGAAATGACTGTGAAACGCTTTCGGGAACTAGTGGACTCAATGCCTCCCCATGTGACTGCCCTTATGCTGGCGAAAGGTGGACCTACCCGTTACTAGGTAGGTAGCCCACGATTTCTGTCCACTCAGTGTAATATATTTTGTGTTTAGTTAGCTTGCACTATTTGCATATCGACCAATTCGAATAGCCACTTGAGAAACTTTTATGGACTAACCTCCCTAGCAGATAGGTGAATACAACGGAAAAATGGAACTTAGCTGCTTCCATTTCTATTTTAATACTTAGAGTGCGCTGATATATCTTCTCGGGAAGCCTTTTATGAAAATGCAAGTATAAAAATATGGGTCCGGGTACCAGAACCTTTCGTCGCCACACAAAGGCATTTAATTGTGAAGTTTTGTTTGCGAGGAATATTTTACCTACCAAATTGTTCTCTCCCACCCTTATCTGTCCGGACTCTCCTAGGTGCTGTCCTTTTTTATTCAAATTTCTCTGATGGTATTTATGACCTCCTATTTCCAAAATGCTTGCACCACTTCAGTAACTAACAACAAACTAAGAAGAGTAGTTTTGCAATCTGGCATCTTTCCATTATGCTTACACAGTAAATTAGGAATATGGCCCGAAAAGGAGAATAGCCGATTAAAGGCCCAGTGCTGCATAGAGCTGCCATCTGTACTGTTCGATCTTTACCATCAAACAGATATTAACTATAGAGAAGATACTAGTTCTTGTCTTCTCTATGACCAAGCTCATTGTCTTCTCTATGGCCAAGGTCATAAACAAATGCTATTCCATACTCTCTTGTAGTAGTAATTAATAGTAATAGGGTTTGTAGTAATTAATTTCATTTTTCTTGATGTAGTGTAGGCACTACAACAAGAAAAAAATAAATAAAAACCCCACTGATCAGGAAGCCGTGCATAAGACTACTACATTTTGTAAGATGTATAGTTCGGAATTTTAATAAGTGGTGGCGCTGCGGCTTTTGTTATACAATATTTTGTATTAAAATATTTTAATCGTTTTAAGTTAATTGGAAATAACAAGTATAGGTTTTATTTTAATGGTTATGAAACTCAAACAGTTCTGTAAGTTTGCTAACGTTTGTTAAAAGAAAACTATTTATATATTAAGCAGAAAGGGATGTTTGGAAAGTGAGGAACAACATAACACATGCATATTTTTTTATTAAAATATTTTATAATAAAAGAAAGTGTTAAAGGTATACTAGGATACGTTGAATCTCAAACATAGGAAAGTATGTATTATTGTTCGTTGGCTGTTTTAATGTTACTTATCACCAGAATGCATCTGTGTTTCTCGAATATCAGCAAGCTACTGAGCCAAGTTTACATTGAAAAAAAGAACGCGAGTGTGTTTAAATTTATCAAGAACCGGAAATAACTAGTTGTAAACATTTCTTTTTGCTCTTCTAGATATCCATTCTTAGCTACTTCTATCATCCGTCTTATTCTATTAACTGACGAAACAACATGTTCCTGTTATGTAACTTTTTGATTTAATCAACTGGGAAATTACTGGGAAATTCTTAATAGTTACACTAAACCTGTACAGGATACTTTAAATATTTTAAAAGAATTAAAAAAACTTCAAATGTCGCATTAATTGCTCATACTTCATATCGCCATTACTTTCGAAACTTTTAAAATCCACAAAATATTTTAGTGCGTGATTTTCAATCTTCTCGTTTATCTATAAAATTTGCCTTGATTTGATAGTGTATATCTGCCCTTGCAGATATACACTATTATCACAGATATATTATCTCACAGTTTTTACAAAGCTTAATATACAAGAATGATCCTTACAGTGTTTTAACCAAAATTTTAATTGGTTTTACATCCTGTACCAGTAGACCTGTACAAGTCAACGTAGTCTTAGCAATAGAGCATGGTAACAGCTGGCAAAGAAATAACACCTGCAGATATTGCTGTATACAGATGCAATCTCACGCTGTATTTCCTTAAAAGTAGATAGAAGGATTGCCTGATAAGTTTCTAGCCTAGCATAGGAATTATACTTGATGTTCATTTTACTCTGTTTTTCGAAGTAGTCTTCTTGTAACACACTTTTCTGGCAATGTTCCAGATCCATGACCCCAAATTTATAGTCGTTTACTTGAAGGTCCTGAAAAAATGATCTGATCCAAATTTCGTTCCAAATATGTCGATTTTCAGTTTGGAGAATAAGTGGAAATCAGATGGGGGCTAGGTGTGAAGAGTGTGATGGACGGGGCAACAACACTTTTGATCCCCTTCACTTCAGAGGATCTCATAATTTAGTTAGCATAGTATTGTCTGTTTATTTTATTTTATTATTATTATTTTATCATTCGGATCATAATATACTATTATTATCCCTTGTAAATCCCAGAGACAGATTCCTTGACATTGAAGTTTTGAATCTAAGACGTTTCTGATCTGGTGTTGGAGGAACTTATCGTGCAGAAACCTTTTTCATGCCTAATTCGTTTGACAGAATATTTTCAATGTTCATTTGAGATGCTTTTAGCTCCAATTATTTCTCTAACAGTTAACTCGCTGAACATTCATCACCATGTCAAACTTTTCTGATTTTTTTCTGGAATTGTTGATGTTAATGTCGACCACTGCGTTGGTCACCTTCGATGCTGGTGCTGTCACTCAATTTTGGACGGTTTAATGTGATGAGTCATATTCTCCTAATGTATGTATCCGGTCTTCATGAATATCCTTGCTCGATTGTCCTTTTTTTTGTAAGGATATTTTATTTCGGTTTGTTATTCAGTTTTTTCCATTTATGCTGGCGCGAACTTCAATGAACAATAACTTTTCATTTCTTGAGAAAAAAAAATAATGCTTCGAAAATACATCTCCCGTCTATGAGAAACTAGAAAAATTATGAAACAACCCTCGTAATAATCTATAATAGCTTTTGCACCTATTCATGTGACTATCATCACAGTCATCGACATGTTTGTCTACAGTGGGCACGTGACCACCGTTCCTGAACATTGCACAACTGGAAAATAGCCGGCTTCTCCAAAACATGGTTCCAGCTCCATCACGCCGAATAAAAAAAAAAAGTAAAGTGCAGCCATTATCAACCCACTGCAGGATGGAAGCCTCCTCAACAATTCATGTTAAGGGAAATGGACCATAATCTGCCACGCTGGTCCAGTGCGGGTTGGCAGATCGACCGTATTCAGCAGTCAGGGGCTTGAACCCCGGTCTACTCAAAGAGCGTGTGCTACTGCACTCCCGCTCCTGCCCACTCGGCTACGGAGGCCTCCACGCCGAATATCTAGCGCGTATTCTGCGGAGGCCAGATGAACAGTTGCAACCTGATTGCAAGGTCGGCCCAAAACATCTCACTTGCGCTGGTATCATGGTTTGAGGAATGTTTTCATGGACATAAAATCACATTGTATATCATCACAGAGAACCACGCCGGAGTTGAACTAACGCTTAGGAGTCACCCTGCATAAGCCACAACACGTGACTATATTGACATCACTAGGCTCCCCATTGAACTCATTTCACCGCCAGATGCTACCTCAACATTGTTTAGAACTACACTTTGCCCTACATGGCGATCTTCTATCCAAATGGCACTGAATTCTTTCAACAAGACAACGCCCCGTGTCACAACGTCCACATTGTGCAGGAATAGTCAAAGGATCCTGTAAAAGCATTTTGCATGTGCTCCCTGGTTGCCAGATTTCCTGAATATCCATCCCGTCGAACATTTGTAGGCTATGGCAGAAAGCAGCATTCACTAGTCCATGCCAGTGCCTCGCTCCGTTGCCTCGCTCTGGATCATCTTTCTGTACAGCTTGTCCAGGATATTTAAGGACGCCTTCCGCCGTCTCATAGAGTCGATGCCACGCTGGATGCAAGGTGATATCATCTTGCATCCAGTGAAAGGCATCTAAACAAGCTATTATAGTAATAATAATAGTATTCGCCATATAGTGCAAGGAAGACACAGGCATTTGCTGCATTGCCAAAACGAAAAGTAAATAAGAAAATAAAAATTATATGCTTTCCTCCTCAAAAAGGTAACTATCCAATTGACCATTGAATTTATTCAAACTCTCAGCCTTAACTACCTGCAAGGGCAACAACTTGTTTTAGCAATCAACAACGCCCCGCTGGCTAAAAGAAAACTTAGCATTAGCATTAGTTGAGGTATACGATGCAAGAAAGCATCAGCCAAAAAAAAAAAAAAAAAAAAAACCCCTCTCTTTTCTTCTCTATTCGCACCAACCGTTTGTCCAGTTTTTCCTTGATTTTATTTAAGCTGTCAATTTCCATAACATGTTAGAAAGTTTGTTCCAGCAATCAGCTACCCGCTGGCTAAAGATAAATTTCAGCACATCTATTCCATAACTATCTAACCTCAATTTGAACATGTACTCCCTCAGTTTTGTGATCACAGTGTTCTTATGTGGGAGTTACTTAAAGATGTAACTACCATCAAGGGTAAAGAGAGGGGCTTTTTCTTTCGTAAAGGTGACTACAGTGGTCTTAGACAATTTTTCAATTCTATACAATTGGATCAACTGGTGATGTTACCAATGACAAGACTTCAGGGAATTAATCTTGGAGGCTACTAGGCTTTTCATAGCAACAGTGAAAGACTTTTCAAGGTTTAGTCCTAAATGGCTGTTAGACGAATTAAGGAGGCTCGTGGCGGAGAAGAAAAATGAATGGGATGCATATAAATTATCAGGCGACACAGATGCAAATGCAGATATAAGCTAGTCTGTAATCCAGTCACAAATCAGGTTAGGCGGGCGAAGGCAGAATACGACAAATCATTGGCAAAGGATGCAAAGAAAAACAGCAAAGAGTCCTTTACTTATGTAAACTCTAGAAGAAAAGGGATGAATCAGATTGGTCCACTTATCATAGATGTTTCGACTATTGATGATCCTGCTCAGGTAGCTGATAAATTGAATGAGTATTTTGCATCTACATTCACACATGAGGAGTTATTCAAGGAAGGGAATGCCAGACGTTTATCAAACTCTAACAGGAAACTAAGTGATTTTGTAATAACTGAGAGCAAAGTGGAGGAGAAATTGTTAAAGTTAAACATAAGAAAAGCGCCTAGGGTGGATGGAATCTATCCAGTTATAGTAAAGGAGGCAGCAAAGGAAGTAAGCAAACCCTCAGCCGTCAATATGAGAGCTTCCTTGAACTCGGGGGAGGTCCCCATGGACTGTGAGGTGTGCAAATGTATACCCAGTTCACAAAGGAGGTTCAAAGGGTGACACAAATAAATATAGACCTGTTAGTTTAAATTGTGTAACGGGGAAAATAATGGAGTAACTGGTTAAAGAAGTATTGCAGAATAATCTACACAAGAGAACAGTAATAGCTGAGACACAGCATGGGTTTGTTAAAGGGAGGTGTTGTCTGACCAATTTGATTGGATACTGTGATATGGACACAAAGGAACTGGATGCAAAAATAATTTTGATATCGCAAACTTGGATTTCAGGTAAGCTTTTGATACTGTTGCACATTGAAGACTACTGTACAAATTGGAGCAGTATGGCATTAAGAGAAAGTTGCTACAATGGACAAAAAGATGGTTGAGTGGGAGAAAACAGAGATCAGAGTGGTAATCAATGGGTACTGATCTACGTGGAAAAATGTTATTTGTGGTGTCCCTCAGGGTTTGGTGTTGGGCCCATTGTTATTTTGTATATTTATCTATGACATTGATGAAGGTACATGAAACTTAATGTCAAAGTTTACAGATTACACAAAGGTTAGCAGGGTTGTTAATAACAGTAATGACAGTATGCTGATGCAACCGGATCTGGAAAAGTTGGACAGATGGGCTGAGAAGTGGCAACTGAAGTTTAACGTTGACAAATGCAAAGAACTGCATATTGGTATCATTAACCCCAGAGAAACGTAATAACTGTGTGGTACTACACTCAGGGAAGTGGGGGATGAAAAAGACATGCGGGTAATTGTGCAGTCAGATTTGAAGTTAGCTGAGCAGCGCAGACGGGCGCCATAGTAGGCCATGGAGTCTTGTCAATGATATATACGAATTTTGCTAGCAGAGACAAGAAAGTGATTATCCGGTTGTACATGGCAATGTTCAGGCCAAACCTTGAGTACTGTGTAGAGATCTGGAGGCCTCATTTTAGGAAGGATGTAGAGTTGCTAGAACGAGTACAAAGAAGAGCAACAAGATCACATTGCAGCTCCTGCAAGGTGATCTGATTGAGGTGTATAAGGCCTAGAACAGGTAGAGGAAGCTCAATGGTGATGAGATTCTTCCTCTTGCTCAGATTACTAACTTGAGGGGACATTGATTCAAATTGAGGAAAGACAGTTGTAGTATAGATGTGCGGAAATGTAGCCAGCGGCTAGTTGATTGAGGGATCAGACTTCCATCTTTTCTTGTGGACGTTGATAGCTTAAATAAATTTTAGGATGAGCTAGACAAACATTAGGAGTGAATGCAGTAATGGTGGTAGTGGTAGTAGTAGTAACAGTGGCATGTGATGCAAGAAAGCAAGCGTATGAGCTTATGCAGCATCAGCCAAAAAAAAAAAAAAAAAATTACACAACCATTCCCTCTAAATGTTTGTCCAATTCTTTCTTAAATTTGTCTAACCTATCAACTTCCACAACGGTAGATGGAAGCTTGTTCCAGCAATTAACCACCCGCTGGCTAAAGGTAAATTTCCGCACATCTATTCTACATCTGTCTTTTATTAATTTGAATTTATGCCCCCTTAGGTTCGTAATCTCAACAAATGGAAGGATCCCATTAGAATTCAGCGTGCTCAACCCATTCAAGGCCTTATGCACCTCAATCAGATCACCGCGCAGGTGCCTAGTCTCCAGCCACTGCAATTTGCAGAACTTAAGCCTCTCTTGGTAAGAGGATCCCTTCATTCCCCCTCATCAATCTTGTTGCCCTTCTCTGTACACGCTCAAGCAAATCTACATCCTTCCTAAAATGAGGCCTCCAGACCTGTACGCAGTACTCAAGGCCTAATACAGAGGGACAATCGCCTCCTTTTCCCTGCTAGCAAAATTCCTATATATCATTGACAAAACCCCATGACTTGTCCTGGCAGCCTGTCTGCATTGCTCAGAAAACTTCATATCTGACTGCACAATTACTCCCAGGTCTTTTTCATTTTCCTACCACCTGAAGTGTAGTACCACACAGTTGGTACGTTCCTCTGGGGAACTTAAGCTATAACATATGGGTTACTTCTACCCATATTTAGTTCTTTGCATTTGTCAATGTTAAACTTCAGTTGCCACTTCTCAGCCCATCTTCCCAAATTTTCTAGATCCTGTTGAAGCAGCACACTGTCATTAACAACCCTGCCAACCTTTGTATCATCTTCAAACTTCGACACTAAGCCTGATATACCTTCATCAATATCATTGATAAATACACAAAACAACAGTGGACCCAACACCGAACCCTGTCGGACTCCACTAATGACATTAGTCCACAAAGAGCAGCGCCTATTTTTTATCACCCTCTGTCTTCTCCCACTCAACCATCCTTTTATCCAACCATCCTTACCCTTAATACCATTCTGCTCCAATTTGTATAGTAGTCTTCCGTGCTCAACAGTGTCAAAAGCTTTCCTGAAATCCAAGTACTGTATATGATATCAAAATATTTTTTGCATCCAGTTCCTTTGTAACCACATCATAATATCCAATCAAATTTGTCAGACAAGACTTTCCGTTAACAAACCTATGCTGTGTCTGAATTATTACTGCAGTCTTGTCTAGATGATCCTGCAATGCATCTTTAACCAGTGACTCCATTATTTTACCCGGAACAGAAGTTAAACTAACTGATCTGTAATTACTCGTGTCACCCTTCGATCCCCCTTTGTGAATTGGAGATGCATTTGCACATATCCAGTCTGTGGGGACCTGCCCTGAGTCCGAGGATGCTCTCATAATTAATGCTAACGGTTTGCTTACTTCCTTTGCCACCTCCTTTAATATAACTGGAGAGATCCCATCCACCCCCAGGTGCCTTTTTTATGTTTAACTTCAACAATTTTTCCTCCACTTTGCTCTTATTTATTACAAAATCATTAAGCACCCTGCTACAATTTGATTACCTTCTGGCATTTTCAAACCTTAATAACTCCTCATGTGTGAATGTAGATGCAAAATACTCATTCAGTTTGTTTGCTATCTGACCAGGATCATCAACAGTCGAACCATCGATATCAAGTGGACCAATCAGATTCATCCCCTTCCTTTTAGAGTTTATATGCTGTTTTTCTTAGCATCCTTTCCAAAGATTTCTCGTAATCTGTCTTCGCCTGCCTAACTCCCTTTGTGACTTGATTACAGACTAGCTTATATCTGCCTGATAATTTATATGCAACCCATGCATTTTTCTTCTCTGCCACGAGTCTCATTAGTTCATTTGACAACCATTTAGGCCTAAACCTTGAACAATATTTCTTAATAGGTATGAAACGTTTAGTAGCTTCCACGATTAATTCCTTGAATGCTTCCCACTTAGAATTTGCTGTTGGCAGCATCATCAGTTGATCCCACTGTACAGAATTTAGAAACTGTCTGAGACCACTGTAGTCACCTTTAAGGAAGCAAAAACCTTTTCCTTTACTCCTGATGGTAATTATATCTTTAAGTGAATCCAAAATCAGTATACTGTGATCACTGCCACCTAGTGGTTCCTTTCTCTGCAAATTTTTAATACACGAATAATCACTGCTGATAACCAGATCAAGGGTATTACCCTCTCTGGTTGCGTCTCGAACATGCTGCTGCAGAAAACAACATCCAATAAATCCACAAAAGCCTTACTAGTGTGCGAGTGGCCAAGCCACAAGTTACAGTCAATATCTGGGAAGTTAAAATCCCCCATTATAAGACTTTCTGATTTACTAGCCCACTCTACTTCTCTGTTCAATTGTTCATTGTACTCATTCGAGTCATTAGGCCTATAACACACTCCTACTCTTATTTTTGTTTTCGCAGTGCTTATGTCGCACCAAACTGCCTCAACAGTACACTGTCTACCTATATCAACTGGCTTCGCTTCTTTTGATTTTATGTTTTTCTTAATTAACAGTTTAACCGCTCCGCCCTTCCTATCCTGTCTATCCATTCTGTACACACTGTACTCCCCAAATTCCAATTCTGCATTCCTAATATCTGTGTGACACCACGTCTCTGATATCCCAACAATATCCGCCTTTGATGTCTTGAGCAACACTTCAAATTTATTTACTATTTATTAATGGATGGGTGAAATGGGAGTTTTTTTTTTTTGTTGGGAAAGGGGGCTTGATACTGCATAAGCTTGCTTTCTTGCATCGTATGCCTCAATAATAGTAATGCTAATGTAATCTAAACAAGAGGAAGAATCCCCTCAGAATTGAGCCTGCTCCATCCATTCAAGGCCTTATAGCCCTCAATCAGATCACGTCGCTGGTATCTAGTTTCCAGGCGCTGCAATTTTCGGAACTTAAGCCTTTCTCTGTAAAAGCACCATTTTGTTCCCCTCACCAATCTTCTTACTTCCCTGTACTCGTTCTAGTCATTCTATATCCTTGATAAAATTATGCCTTCAGACCGGTGCGCAGTACTCAAGGTGTGGCCTGACCATCGCCTTTTCCAAGGGGATAATCACATCATTATCCCTACTAGCAAAATTCCTGTATGACATTGACAAAACCCCATGACTTTCTCTAGCAGCCGTCTGCACAGCTCAGAAAACTTCATATTTGACTGCACAATCACCTCCAGGCCTTTTTCATTCTTCACTACCCTGAGTGTAGAACCAAAGAGTTATTACGTTTCTCTGGGGTTACTGGGGTTTCTCTTGGGTTACTTTGCTTTTGTCAATGTTTGGCTGCAGTTGCTACTTCTTCCCAACTTTTTTAGATCCTATTGCAGTAGCATGCTGTCTTTATTGTTATTAATATACTCGAAGATAGTTGCTAGGTTCGGCGTTTCCCACACCTGGTTGAAAAGACCTGAGTTCCAATCCCGTCGATGCTACTGGAAGGAATTTTTGGTCTTTTTCATTACGTAGCTGAGTTAGTCGGTCTCAGGCGATGTTGGCATGGCTTTTTCCTCCGAAAATTCAGATTTTTCGTTCAGAAAACAGAAAATCGACTTCAGTACACAGCCAATTTAGAGACAGTATAAACGGAGCAACATGGCCTAAGTCGCCAATGCTCCTAAAACCTAGCAACAACAACTGTCATTAACAACACTACCACCCTTTGTACCAGCTGTAAAATTAAGCATTAAGCCTGATATACCTTCATCAATATCATTGATAAATACACAAAACAAAATTGCATCCAATACCGAGCCCTGGGGATTTCACTAATACCATTGGTCCATGAAGAGCAGTGTCTATTGATTACCACTCTCTGTTGCAACCACTCAACCATCTCTTTATCCATTGTAGTAACCTGCCCTTAATGCCATACTTCTCCAATTTGTACAGTATCAAAAGATTTACTGAACTCTATGTGTATGTTATCAAAAGTATTCTTTGCATTCGGTTCCCTTGTGAGCACATCATAATATCCAATCTAATTGGCCAAAAAAGATTCCCCTTAACAAACCAATGCTGTGTCTGAATCATTGCTGCAGTCTTGTCTAAATGATCCTGCAGTTCTTCTCTAACTCTACTTCTCTAGTTATTGTTGGTGACCAAATTGCCAGGGAAATGGGAAATATATGGTGCAAAAAGGATAGGTAGAATAGGACCTGGGTATGTCTGCCAGGGACAAACGTTGATGACGTTGTAGAGCAGATATCATCTTTTAAGGGCACAAAAAGTGATATCGTTGTACACGTTGGCAGTAATGACATTAAGTGTAGGAGGTCTGTGGATCTATTAAGCATGTACAGGTCAATGCTGAAAAAAAGTCACGAGTTAGGGTTAAATAGAAAGTGTCTGCAATCCTGCCCAGACACGATAGGAGAAGTATATGATGAGAGCCTTGTCAATCAGTTCGGCCCTGAGAGATTGTGCAGGGCTCATGGAGTAGAATTTTTCTCAACGTGGTCTGTACTTGTTAACAGGAGAAATTGCTTCTATAGGGATGGGATACAATTAAATAGAAGGGGTGCAAGAATATTTGCTGATGCTATCCAGGCAATGTTAAGTGGGTCGGAAAACTGCAAGCTTGGATTCACAGACTAATAAATTAACAGTAGCCGCAGGCGGCAGAGGTGTAAATGATTCTTGCACTGCTTTTATTGTAATGAGCAGCAGACCGAAAAGCCAGTTACTGGGGATTTCGGGAACTGCTGGGGATAATGCAAGAAGTAAATACATGGGCTGTGTTAGAGTAACTAAGAGTAAGAACAGTTTGCATGTATACTTGCATGAACCCCAATGCTAAGAGCATAATAAATGGGAAGCTTTCAAGAAAGTAATTTTGGAAGCTACTAGGCTTTTTGTTCCAACGAAGAAACACTGCTCTAGGTTTAAGCCCAAATGGATGTGAACTAATGAGACTCGTGGCAAAAAAGAAAAATGCATGGGATGCACATAAATTGTCAGGCAACACAGAAGTCTATGTTAGATATAAGCTAGTCTGTAATCAAGTCATAAAGGAGCAGGGTAGTGCCGACACATTTTAGTACCTGAGGAAGGAATTGGAATCAAAATTTGCGCCCTGCTGTTAATCATTCCAACATTGGTAATTTAGTCTTTCTTTTGGCGCCCCTTTCAGTTTTTAATCTGAGGCAAGAGCCTCGTTCTCCTCACCCTCGGCACGGCTCTGCAAAGGAGGTTAGGCAAGCAAAGGCAAATTATGAAAAATCTTTGGCAAAGGATGCAAAGAAAAACACCGAAGACTTCTTTACTTATATAAACTCTAAAAGGAAGGGTACGAATCAGATTAGTACCGCTGATATCAGTGGTTTGACTGCAGCTGATCATTCTCAGATAGCTGCCAAACTAAATGAGTATTTTGCATCTATATTCATATATGAGGAGTTATTCAAGGAGGAGAGGACCAGATGTTTATCAAACTGTAACAGGGTGTTAAATGATTATGTAATAACTGAGAGCAGAGTGGAAGAGAAATTATTGAAGTTAAACATTAGAAAGGCACCTGTGGTAGATGGGCTTTATCCAATTATATTAAAGAAGGTGGCAAAGGAAGTAAGCAAACCCTCAGCCATAATTATGAAAGCATCCTTGGATTCGGTGGAACTCCTCACAGACTGGAGTTGTGCAAATGTATCTCCAATTCACAAAGGGGATCAAAGGATCACTTGGGTAATTACCGACTTGTTAGTTTGACTTCTTTTCCAGAAAATAAGGAGTTTCTGGTTAAAGAAGAATTGCAGGATCATCTAGACAAGACAGCAGTAATAATTCAGGCAAAGCATGGGTTTTCAAAGGGGAGGTCTTGTCTGACCTCTTTTATTGGATACTATGATGTGGTCACAAAGGAACAGAATGCAAAAAATAATTTTGATATCATATACTTGGATTTCAGAGAAGCTTTTAATACTGTTGTATATGGAAGGCTACTGTACAAATTGGAGCACTATGGCATTAAGGGCAAGTTGCTACAATGGATAAATGGATGGTTGAGTGGGAGAAGACAGAGCGGTAATCAATGGGTACTGCTCAACGTGGACTAATGTTATTAGCGGTGTCCCTCAGGGTTCGATGTTGGGCCCATTGTTGTTTTGCATATTTATCAATGATATTAACAAAGGTATATCAAGCTTAATGTCGAAGTTTGCAGATGATACAAAGGTTGGCAGGGTTATTAATAACAGTAATGACAGTAGGCTGATGCAATAGGATCTAGAAAAGTTGGTAGATGTGCTGAGAAGTGGCAACTGAAGTTTAACATTGACAAATGCAAAGTACTGCGTATGGGTAAAAGTAACCCCAGAGAAATATACCAATTCTGTGGAATTAGGGTTGGAGAAAATGAAAAAGACCTAGGATATTGTGCATTCAGATATGAAGTTTTCTGATCAGTGCAAACAGGCTGCCAGAGCAGGTCATGGGTTATTGTCAATGATATACACGAATTTTGCGAAGAGGGATAAGGAAGTGATTATCCCCTTGTATAAGGCAATGGTCAGGCCACACCTTGAGTACTGCGTACAGGTCTGGAAGCCTCATTTTAGGAAGGATGAAGAGTTGCTAGAACGAGTACAGAGAAGGGCAACAAGACTGGTGATGTGAACAAAGAGATGATCTTCTGAAGAAAGGCTTAAGTTCTGCAAATTGCAGCTTCTAGAGACTAAGCACCTGCGAGGCAATCTAATTGAGTTGTATAAGACCTTGAATGGATTGTGCAGGCTCAATGCTAATGGGATTATTTTTCTAGCTCAGATTACAAACCTGAGGGGGGCATAAACTGAAATTGAGGTAAGACAGTTGTCGAATAGATGCGCCACAGTGTGTCTTTAACCAGTGGTTGGTTTATTGCTGGAACAAACTTCCAGCTGTTGCTGTGGAAATTTATCGCTTAAATAAATTCGAGATAGAACTAGACAAACATTTAGAATGAATGAATCAGTGAAATGGGAAGGGTTTTTTTCTTTTTTTTTTTTTTTTTTGGGTGATGCTGTATAAGCTTGCTTTCTTGCATCATGCGCCAGTGACTCGATTATTTTCCCCCGAAAAGATGTTAAATTAACAAGGCTGTAATTATTTATGTCACACTCTGATCTCCCTTTGTGAATTGTGGATACATTTTTATTATTAAATCTTTATTGTGAAGTAGAGTTACAGCACAATATCCCATCACGGCGACGAGTGCCAGGGGTTCACATCTAGATAAGATAAGTACGGCATACAAATACAAAAGGCTACAAAATACAGCGAACATACAAAAAGGCTACAAAATACCGATCACAAATGCAACAGAAATACAAATACAGCATAAAAACACAGAGCTAGACACAAATACAGAAATAAATACATAAGAAATACAAATAAATAAATATCAAGGTTCAAGGGCTTTGATAAAGTTGTGTCTGTCCTTCTTGTTACTTATTATGCTGTCGATGTCCACACGGTTGAGTACGGGGAGCATCTGCTTGGGAAGAAATCTCTCAGTGAGTACAAGCCTGTTGTGGTGAGCCACGAGTGCTTTGTACCGACCTTAGGCTTGGCTGTGGAATCCTCCAAGAGCAAGCGTTCCAAATATTTCGAGATAATATCTGGCCCGTGATGAGTTTGGCTGTGAACACCAGCCTCTTTTCCACGATCAGGAACTTCATCCTCGGGATGTCGAGTGCTTGTTGCCATCATGGTGGTTGTGGTAGCGGGAGGTAGCCGAAGTTTGTTATTCGCCCATTTCAGTAACCAGTATTCAGCGGTGTACACCCGCTTGAGGTTTGTAGGTGCAGCAGAGGCCCATATTTCTGCACCATAGAGAATGGCGGGGTAGACGGTGGAGGTCATGAACCTTTTAACAGTGACAGGATGTCGGACGTGTAGCAGCTGCTGCTTTGAGATCCACCGTAGACGAGAAAATCTGGTACTGATTTTGTCAATCTGGTTGACAAAGGACATCTTTTGGTCAAACAGAACGCCAAGGTCTGTGTGTATTCGTACGTTTGGTACTCGTACCCCTGCGAGTGAAACGTTGAGTACTGTCGGCATGGATTTAAGGGAGAATATAACCTGAGCAGACTTCAGTGGGTTGATTTTTAGATTGAAGTTTGCCAGGTACAATTCTAGATCTCTAAGTTGGGAATTGATCCTGTTGCTGAGCTGAATGGGGTTGTCGCCAGGGTTAATTTGAGTCAGCAGTTTGAGGTCATCGGCATAGCATAGGAGACCATTCGTTGAGGCAATAATGGGCATGATGATAGCTGTGAACAGGACACCGGATAGGACACCCCCCCTGCGGTACTCCAGCAGTAATGTCGCAGGATAGGGTGTGTTGTTGCCAATGGAGAATAAGTACCCTGTGACAGAGAAGTGATTCCAAAAAGCACAGCATATCACCTCGAATGTGAAATTTCTCCTTAAGTAGGAGGAGCAAGGCCGGGACCGACACGACATCAAAGGCTGCGCTTATGTCGAGATATGTGGTTGCTAGCTCAGCTCTTTGTTCGAATGCTGAGAGGATGCGTTCTGTGGTGTCTGCCAAGTTGGTGATTGATGATTTTGCTGCGATGGCATAGTGGATTTCATGTGGTTTCGTCTGGAGGATTTGTTGAGTGATTGTGGGTAGCAAAGCCTTTTCAAGCGTTTTAACAGACAAGACGCAACTGATATGGGTCTGAACTGGCTGACGTTTGTGGCAAATTGGTTTTTAGGGACGGGGTACACTCTGTACTTTTTCCACTGGGGTGGGAAATAATCCTTAGCGAGGCATCTGTTGTAGATCGAGAGAAGAGGGTTTATGATGAATGTGCTCAAGCATTTGATCATAAATTGCGGAATTCCATCCTCCCCAACAGTGGCTGTTGTGGGAAGGGAATTGATGGCACGTATGAGCTCCTGTTTCGTAATCTGGATAGTCCCTAGGACATCTGAAGGGTTTTCATAGTCAGGCTGGACAACTGTAGATGGGACTGTTGTTGTATTTGAAAACCTGGCGATGTATTTGAGTCATTCTTGAGGATCAAGCATATGACTGAATCCACCATGTGGGGCAGCATAGAATGGCTTTCCTTTCCTCAGAGTTCGGTTTAGATTTACTTGGATTGCAGCAGCTTTCTTTCGATTAAAATGGGCCCTGGCGCGGGAAAAGGCGATTCTGTCTTGACTGCCATTCGTAAGTTTCCAT
Source organism: Mastigoproctus giganteus (assembly GCF_048544385.1). Lineage (NCBI taxonomy): Eukaryota > Metazoa > Arthropoda > Arachnida > Uropygi > Thelyphonidae > Mastigoproctus > Mastigoproctus giganteus. Next base: position 21,777,186 of record NC_143585.1, read on the forward strand.
TTCTTATGTAGGACTTGTTTCATTTTGAAGTTGTTGTTGAGGTCAGCAGTCCACCACAGTCTTTTGCACCATCAGGCCGTGCGACCTCCTCTGAATCCATGGAAGCTGTGATAATTATGGCTAGGGTTTGCTTACTTCCTTTGCTGCCTCCTGTAATATGATTGAAAAAATCCCATCAACACCCCTGTTGCCTTTTGTTTAACTTCAACAATTACAGTTTAGTAAGCCACTTCCTCCACTTCCCTAAATAAATCCTCATGTGTGAATGTAGATGCAAAATACCCCTTCAGTTTGTCAATTATCGGACCAGCATCATCACCATCGATATCAAGTGGACCAATCTGATTCATCCCCTTCTTTCTAGAGTTTATATAATGAAACAAGTCTTTGCTGTTTTCCTTTACATCCTTTGCCAATGATTTCTCATACTCTGCCTTCGCTTGCTAACTTCCTTGTGACTTCATTACAGAATAGCTTGTATCTACCATAGGCTTCTGTGTCGCCTGATAATTTATATTCATCCCATGGAATTTTCTTCTCTGCCACGAGGTTCATTAATTCAGGCCTAAATGGACTGACATCCATTTAGGCCTGAACCTTGAACAGTATTTTTTAGTTGGTATGAAAAGCCTAATAGCTTCCAAAATTAATTCCTTGATTTCTTTCCATTTAGAATTTGCTGTTGCTAACATCATTAGTTTGTCTCACTATATTGAATTTAAAAACTGTAAGACCATTGTAGTCATCTTTAAGAAAGCAAAAACCCTTCCCTTTACCCTTGATGGTAGTTACAACTTTAAGTAAATCCCACATCAGTTCACTGCCACCTAGTAATTCTTTTATCTACAAATTTTTAATGCATGAATAATCACTGCTGATAATCAGATCATAAGTATTACTCCCTCCGGTTGCCAGTCGAACATGCTTGTTTAGAAAATAATCGTCCAATAAATCCAAAAAAGGTTTAAAAAAAATTACATTAGATTAGGGTCGTCCGGTAAGTTATTACATATACTCTTATGTAAATTGTAAATTGCATGGGTGTGTAAATTGCATGTTTTCTGGTCGATTTGCCTGTTTTACTGGACGAAAAACCCCAGGTTCTCGGAAGAAAAACTTGCTATCTACCCCTGTAACCGATTAACTCAGCCACGGAGTGAAACAAGCCCATAAACGTTCCTCACATCATCGACAGGATGTGAACCCGGGCCTTTTCCACCCGGTGTGGGAATGACGTGACAATACCAATGTGCTAGCCGCGTAGACACACAAAAGTTTTGCTAATGTCCCAGTGACAAACCACAATTTCCAGTCAATATCTGTAAAGTTAAAAACTCCCTATTAAAAATATTCTGATTTACTGGCCCGCTCTATTTCTCTGCACTATTGTTCGTTGTACTCATCACAGCCATTAGGTCTATAACACACTCTTGCTCTCATATTTGGTTTCCCAGTGCTTATTTCACACCAGGCGCCTCCGTAGCCAGGTGGGCAGGAGCAGCAGTGCGTAACACACGCTTCTTGATTAGACCGGGGTTCGAGCCCGTCACCACCAAATATGGAGGATGCGGAAAGGTCAGGAAATGACCACCGCATATCCCGGAGCAATATGGCCTCAGTTGCTAATGCTGCTAAAAACCAAATAACAAACAAACAAGCTTATTTCACATCAAAAATGACTGAACATTGCACTGTCCAACCATGTCAATTGTCTGCACTTCCTAATATTTCATGTTTCTTAACTAACAACATAACCCCTCCTCCCTTCCTATCCTTTCTGCACACATTAGTAGCCAGGTGGGAAGGAGCAGCAGTGCGTAGCACACGCTTCTTGATTAGACCGGGGTTCGAGCCCGTCACCACCAAATACGGAGGATGCGGAAAGGTCAGGGAATGATCACCGCATATCCCGGAGCAATATGGCCTTAGTTGCTAATGCTCCTAAAAACCAAACCAACAGCACACATTACACTCCCCAAATTCGAAGGTAGAGTCCGAACAATGTCCTCACTTTCCAAAAGCATATCAACAGCTGCAGTACGATGGGGTGTGGCGTTATCATCCATAAACACGAACTCGGAGCCAATGGTACCTCGGAACAGACGCACATGGGGAAGGATTACCTCAGTACAATAGCCTGCACCGGTTACAGTACCACCTTCCAGTATCTGGAATTGTGTACGTCCATCCAATATAACGCCTCACAGACGAGAGCGCCTCGACCGCCATATCGATCCCTTTCAGTGATGTTTTCGGGATGATACCGTGTGCCAACCTCTCACCAAATTAGCTGACGTCCAGAATCGCTGCTGAGGCTGAATCTACTGTCATCAGTAAAGAGTACCTTAAGTAGAGATTTTGTGGTTTATAACCTTTCTATTTCCATATGTTGGTCCAAAAGATTTGCACACCAGTGTAATATTAGTTCCTGTGCTCTCCCTGAATTTCATATGCCAGCATTCGATAAGGCATGGAATCTATATTCTAGTCATCTGAGCGCCTCCCTCTCAGCCAGTACCATGACGATTCCATTTCATAATTACATCAGCCACTATTGGTTCAGAGTGTTGCAGTGGTACAAACAGTTTGATTACTTAAAAGGGGGTGGGGTTTGGACCGATTCTTGGTGAATCTGCATTGAAAGTAGCTAAGTTCATTACCTCGACCCGTCAACTCTATTTCATTGATCCCCTTATTTCTGGTGTGAATGCTGTGTGAGTCTGCGCGGTAGCACAGTGGTACCATAATTTGGTTAATCATCATTTGTGAATGCTGTGTCCCTTATGCCTGTTTTTGACAAATGGATTGCGGGTTTGTTTCATGTTCACAAATTCTAGGAACATCCAGGTACTTTTGACAGTATAGTACATTTTATCATTACAATCAGTGTGCAAAGGTGGCCTTAGAACCATGGTCAACTCAAATGCATATAGGAAATTATCTTCGCGTTTGGCTACGCGTTTCTGGTGGTTGGTCATCATACAGTCAGGCCTGATATGGTGAGAAGATCCTGTGGGGTAAGAGCTGGATAGTTGGTTTAGCATGATTATTAAAGTGGGACGTTTGAGAATATTTCTCCTTACAGAATGTGTTGTTTTTTTACTGTCACATATGCCCTCATAGGTAACACAGTTGGTAGGATCGCCGTCCTTCCCACGCTGGGTGGAAAAGACCTGAATTCGACTCCCGTTGACGAGAGGAATTTTTATGGGCTTTTTGACAACGAGGCTGAGTTAGTCGGTCTGAGATGAATGTAGCATGGTTTTTTTGTCTTTTTCTCCCGGAAACTCGGGTTATTATTATTATCCATATTGTAAAAGGAAGCCTAAGGCTTATGCTGCACCAGCCAAAAATAAAAATAAAAAATAAATAAAAATCGGAATTACTCTGAGAGAGAGAGAGAGAGAGAGAGAGAGAGAGAGAGAGAGAGAGAGAGAGAGAGAGAGAGAAACAAGGGTCAGAAGTAGAAGGGAATCACCAAGAAAGAGAAGAATGATGATATCCAGCTCAGAACACTGAGTGTGCCAAGCCCATACTCACAAGATATTGAGCCCCTGGGGGGGGGGATAAGATTAGTCCAACAAAACAGAAAATCGACCTCAGAACAGACTACAATTTACAGACACTACGCGGAGCAATATGGCCTTAGTCCTTAGTCAGTTGCCTTATGGCCTTAGTCGCCGATGTGCCTAAAACCCTACTTCAACAACAACAACAACTGTCACATGTATATTTTTTAAATTACCACAGCGCCTCCATTTCTAATGTTTAGTTTTTTTTTTTGAAGAATAAAATAAATAAATAAAATAAAGTAAAAGAAACTGAAAAAGATGAATGACTGGTGTGTAGTACTGCCTAGACATGGGAAAGTAATTAATCCTGTTGCGTAACATGAGCCAAGCTTTTTGCTTATTGTATTTATTTTTAGGACCCATTTTGTAGGTAGTATTTATTTTGGTGTCTATTGAGTACAAATTGGTGATCACTTTAATTTCTTTAGTTAAACTTGTAAAGTCTGAAAATATTCATATATTTTTAGAAATGTGCAAAATATTTACATATGAATATACCATAAAAGGAAAAGGCTCCACAGAATTGATCAAGAAATGCGGTTATTGATTTTTATTTGCGGCATGGTAGCTTTTTTTTGTAAATATGTAAAGTATTTGATCACTTCTCAGATTCCACCTGCCTTTCACTTGCTTTCCCTTTGGAAACTTTCCATTGGCCTTAATGTGACGAACAGGTTTCCTCATCGACACATTTGAATTTCAGTTCTCATGCTCACGCCTGCATCATCATGTTATCCGAAACCGTAGTATTCGAAATGGAATCAACTGATTCAAGAATTTTATTAAGAAGATCTCAAAAACTAAAGTTCAAAGTGAGTGTGTGTAATTTTTAACCAGAGAAGTTTTACTTGTCAAATAATTGATAAAAAAATAAATAAAAGTGATTGTAGTCGGGAGAGTCGAGGAGCCCACTCTTGCTAAGGCAGAGCGGATCTTTACATCCTGATGATATCAAAGTTTTTTTAACATTTTATCATCTGTTTTATGTTTTCTAAATAATAATTGAAAATTAAGTGAATGAATATTGCAGTTTTGTCCTAAATACATTCCATTGCTATTATGTACAATTCTAAAATACGATATTATGGAAGTGGTATTACGTTTCTATAGGATGTAGTTGTTATGGAAACTGTTTAATTACACTCAGATTTTTATCTACCCTTCCTTAAAAAATAGAAAAAAACGATTTTGTTTATGCTACTTATTTGTAGAAATTATTATATATTTGCGGCGATTCGAGAATACCGTGTAACTGCACGTGGATAGTTTTATTTTATTTTATTTTTTCCTCTCCTCATAGTTTCCAATGAGGAATAAAATAAAACGGATATTTTGGAGTTATCTGCAAATATATACTACATTTTGAAAGTTTTTCTTTTTGATTACGTCTTTTAATAGAACGGGGCTAATCAGTGATTAAAATTGACAACAGATTCCAAGCCAAAAAAAATTAGACTTTATTGTCAACGTTTTTCCACATTTCATATTATTTAGTTCATACCTACAGGATATAAAATGGCATACCTAACTACAACCTTTTTTTTTTTTTTTTTTTTAATTCCACTGGATGACAGTAGTGCATAAGTCAAATTTAATGTTTCCCTTCAAAAGTTATTTGTACCAATAAACAGAGTCTATTACCAAAGCCTCCCTCCTCCACAACAACAACAAGATTGTCAGATAGAACCTCTACTTTAAAGAACCATACAGTACCAATCCATTTCCTCTCCCCCAACCCATGGTGGAGGATGCAGTGATTTTCAGAAAGCTGTAACATCTCAGTTTTAATAATTTACTAGAAATGTGATCAATTCTTTTTTCTGTAAACAGATTTGATTGACATTACTGTAATTCTGCTTTCAGTAATCAAACAAGTTAGTTCATAGCATGGTTTTAGGTCATAGTAAATCACCGAAGTAGGTGAGATGGCATCGTTTTTGTTATATCTCATATTGTGAATGCCTTCACAACCAGTTGCAATGATATTATATGACCTCAAATAAGCAGTGCTTCACCAGTGTAAAAGACTAATGTTACTTATTCTCAGCAGATATTACCACCTAGATGGCACCGTTTAAAAGCTTCTTGGCCACTCATCGATGGGCAGGTAGGTACCATGGTGATACAATAAGTGGCAACCTAGTTATGAAGTATAACTCCACGATAGCATGAGTATTAGTAGAGGCATATGATGCAAGAAAGCAAGCTTATGCAGCATCAGCCAAAAGAAAAAAAAAACACTCCCATTTCACCCCTCTTTTGTTCATTCCAAATACCTGTCCAGCTCAGCCTTAAATTTTGTTCCTCCAACCAACTACCCGCTGGCTAAAGGCAAACTTCCGCACATCTATCCTACATCTGTCTTTCCTCAGTTTGAATTTATGCCCTCTCGGGTGATTATTCTGAGCAAGAGGAATAATCCCATCAGCATTGAGCATGCTCAAACCATTCATTAGCATTAGCATTAGTAGAGGCATATGATGCAAGAAAGCAAGCTTATGCAGCATCAGCCAAAAAAAAAAAAAGAAAAAAAAACCCACTTCCACTTCACCCCTCCATTCGTTCGAAATACCTGTCCAGCTGAGCCTTAAATTAATTTAGGCTATCAACTTCCATGACAAGGGATGGAAGTCTGTTCCACCAACCAACTACCTGCTGGCTAAAGGCAAATTTCCGCACGTCTATCCTACATCTGTCTTTCCTCAATTTGAATTTATGCCCTCTCAGGTGACTATTCTGAACAAGAGGAAGAATCCCATTAGCATTGAGCATGCTCAAACCATTCAAGGCTTTATACACCTCTATCAGATCACCTCGCTGGTGCGTAGTCTCCAAAAACTGTAATTTGCAAAACTTAAGCCTTTCTTCGTAAGAGTATCCCTTTGTTCCATTCACTAATCTTGTTGCCCTTCTCTGTACTTGTTCCAGCAACTCTACATCCTTCTTGAAATGAGGCCTCCAGAGATGTATACAGTACTCAAGGTGTGGCTTGACCATTGCCTTATACAAGGGAATAATCACCTCCTTATCCCTGCTAGAAAAATTCCTGTATATCATTGACAGGACACCATGAGCTACTCTTGCAGCCCGTCTGCACTGCTCAGAGAATTTCATATCTGCCTGCACAATTACCCCCAGGTCCTTTTCATTCTCTACCACTGTCAGTGTAGTACCACAGAGTTCATACATTGCTCTGCTGTTGCTGTTTCCCATATGTAGTACTTTACATTTGTCAATGTTAAACTTCATTCGCCACCTCTCAGCCCATCTGCTCAACGTTTCCAGATCCTGTTGCATCAGCATATTGTCAGTAGTGTCCTTGACAACCCTGCCAACCTTTTTATCGTCTGCAAACTTGAACATTAAGCTTGATATACCATCATCAATATCATTTATAAATACAGAAATCAATAATGGACCCAACACAGAACCCTGAGGGACTCCACTAATAACATTAGTCCACAATGAGCAGTGTCCATTGATTACCACTCTCTGTCTTCTTCCCCTTAACCACCCGTTTATTTATAGCAGTAATTTGCCTCCAATGCCACACTGCTCCAATTTGTGCAGCAGTCTTCCATGTGCAACAGTATCAAAAGCCTTTCTAAGATCCAAGTATATAATATCAAAGTTATTCCCTGCATCCAGTTCTTTTGTGACTACATAATAGTATCCAATCAAATTGGTCAGGCAGACTTCCCCTTAACAAAACCATGCCGTATCCGAACTATAACTGAAGTCTTGTCTAGATGATCCTGCAGTGCTTCTTTAACCAGTGCCTCCATTAATTTTCCTGGAGCAGAAGTTAAACTAACAGGTCTATAATTACTCGTGTCACCCTTTGATCCTCCTTTGTGAATTGGGGTTACATTTGCACTCCTCCAGTCCATGGGTACCTCCTCTGAGTCCAAAGAAGCTCTAATAATTATGGCTAAGGGTTTGCTTACTTCCTTTGCTGCCTCCTTAAATATAACTGGATGGATCTCATCCACCCATGGTTACTTTTTTATGTTTATCTTCATAAATTTTTCCTCTCAGTTATTACAAAATCATCTAGCTCACTGCCAGAGTTTAACTCACCTCTGCATTCCCCTCCCTGAATAACTCATGTGTGAATGTAGATGCAAAATATTCATTTAGTTTGTTAGCTACATGAGCAGGATCATCAACAGTTGAACCATCGATATCCAGTGGACCAATATGATTGATCCCTTTCCTTCTAGAGTTTTCATAGGTAAAGAACTCTTTGTTGTTTTTCTTTGCATCCCTTGCCAAAGATTTCTCATAATCTGCCTTTGCCTGCCTAATCTCCTTTGTGACTTGGTTACAGACCAGCTTATATCTATCATAGGCAACAATGTCACCCATTAATTTATACGTATCCCATACATTTTTCTTCTCTGACATATGTCTCATTAGTTCATCTGACATCCATTTAGGCCCAAACCTTGAACAATATTTCTTAGTTGGTATGTAAAGCCTAGTAGCTTCCAAGATAAATTCTTTGAATGCTTCCTATTTTGAATTTGCTGTTCGTAACATCATCAGTTGGTCCCACCATATAGAATTTGTATACTGTCTCAGACGACTGTATTCGCCTTTACGAAAGCAAAAACCCTTCCCTTCACCCGTTTACCTTTACCCCTTCAGCACACCGTGATGCCCCTTCAGCACACTTCCCTTTACCCCTTCAGCACACTGTGATCACTGCCACCTAGTGGTTCCTTTAACTACAGATTCTTAATGCAAGAAGTATCACTACTGATAATCAGATCAAGAGTATTACTCCCTCTAGTTGCCTCCCGAACATGCTGATGTAGAAAACAATCATCCAATAAATCCACAAAAGCCTTGCTAGTGTGTGAGTGACCATCCCACAAATTCCTGTCAGTATTTGGGAAATTAAAATCCCCCATTATAAGACTCTCTGATTTACTGGCCTACTCTATATCCCTGTACAGTTTCTTATTATACTCATCAGAGTCATTAGGCCTATAACACAGTCCTACTCTAAATTTTGATCTTCCAATGCCTATGTCACACCAAACTGACTCGACACTGCACTGTCCAGCGATGTCGACTGGCTTCACTTCCTTGGATTTTATGTGTTTCTTAACTAAAGCATAACTCCTCCTCCCCTCCTATCCTGTCTATCCTTCTCTTACACATTGTACTCCCCAAATTCCAGTTCTGCATTCCTTATATCTGTGTGACCCCATGTCTCTGATATCCCAACAATATCTATCTTTGATGCTTTGAGCAATACCTCAAATTCATCAAATTTATTTACCAAACTCCTAGCATTGGTGTATACGCAAATATACATGCACCTGTTCCTATTCTTAACTACCCTAACATAACCCATGTGTTTACTTGTACTGTAATGACTCCCAGCAGTCTCTGAAATACCCTGCATCTTATTTTCCAGGCTACTGCTCATTCCAATAGAAGCAGTGCAAGAATCACTTTCACCTCTGCCATTGGCTACTGTTGATCTATTAGTCCTTGTAGCCCCCCAAGCCAGCAGTATTCTGACCCACCTAACACTGCCTTGATAGCATCAGAAAATATTATTGCACCCTTTCTATTTAAGTGTATCCCATCCCTGTAGAAGCAGTCTCTCCTGTTAACAAGTACAGACCAGGCTGAAAAAGATTCTACCCCTTGCACCTTGCACAACCTTTCCAGGTCCAAATTGATTGACAAGGCTCTCATCACATACTCTCTCCTATCGTGTCTGGGCAGAATTGCAGACACTTTCAAATTCAACCGTAATTCATGGCTTTTTTTCAAAAGTGATCTGTACTTGTTAAGTAATTCTGCCGGTCTTCTACTCCTAATATCATTAGTGCCAATGTGTACAATAATATCACCTTTTGTGCCCTTAAAAGATGATATCTGCTCTACAACGTCATCAACCTTTGCCTCTGGCAGACATGTCCTGGTCGTGTTCCACCTATCCTTTTTACATACCATGTTCCCCGTTTCCCTGACAATAGTCACCCACAACTACTAGTTCCTGTGGGACCAGCGCATTCTGCCTTGGGGGTTTCTGCTGTGTTGCGTGATGTTCAAGTGCAAGCTCTGGCATTGATGTGGGCAGTTGAGAGCTTTGCAGTAGTAAAGACTTAAAAAGGTTTTGGGGCTTGAAAACCTTGGACTACAGAAAATTTTTGGTTTTCGTAAAACTAAATATTGACTGAAAAGTCAATATTTAGTTTTAGTCACTATGGGCACAATATTGACTGAAAAGTTAGGTTACATTGTGAGTTGCCTTTCCAGGGATATATTCTAAAATTTAAACAACTTTTGGAGACAGTTATTCAATTCTGGGAACCATCCATGGGAAACCAGTGATGTCTGGTAACCTAGGTTTGAGGTTTATTAGATGACAAGCTATTTGACAAGCTAGGTGACCTAATGAGACATGTGGCAGTGAAGAAAAATACATGGGATACATATAAATTAACAGGTGACATGGAAGACTATGATAGATATAAGTTGTCCTGTAACCAAGTCACAAAGGAGGTTAGGCAGGCAAAGACAGAATAAGAGAAATCTTTGGTAAAGGATGCAAAGAAAAACAGCAGAGTTCTTTACTTATGTAAACATTAGAAGGAAGGGAATGAATCAGATTAAACCACTTTATATCAATGGTTCAAATGTTGATCCTGCTCAGGTAGCTAACAAACTAAATGAGTATTTTGTATCTACATTCACACATGAGGAATTATTCAGGGAGGGGAATGCCAGAGATGAATTAAACTCTAGCAGTGAGCTAGATGATTTTATAATAACTGAGAGAAAAGTGGAGGAGAAATTGCTGAAAATAAACATAAGAAAGGCACCTGGGGTGGATGGGATCTATCCAGTTATATTAAAGGAGGCAGCAAAGGAAGTTAGAAAACCCTTAGCCATAATTATGAGAGCTTCTTTGGACTCAGGGGACGTACCCATGGACTGGAGATGTGCAAATGTGACCCCAATTCACAAAGGAGGATCAAAGGGCAACACAAGTAATTACAGACCTATTAGTTTCAATTCTGTTCCAAGGAAATTAATGGAGGCACCGGTTAAAGAAGCACTGCAGGATCATCTAGACGAGACTTCAGTTATACCTCGGACACAGCATGGGTTTGCTAAAGGGAAGTCTTGTCTGACCAATTTGATTGTATACTATGATGTGGTCACAAAAGAACTGGATGCAAAAAATAATTTTGATATCATATATTTGGATCTTAGAAAGGCTTTTGACACTGCTGCACATGGAAGACTACTGCACAAATTGGAGCAGTGTGGTATTGGAGGCAAATTGCTGCTATGGATAAAGGGATGGTTGAGTGGGAGAAGACAGTGTGGTAAACAATGAACACTGCCCTTCATCGACTAATGTTATTAGTGTTGTCCTCCAGGGTTCAGTGTTGGGTCCATTGTTGTTTTCCATATTAATTAATTATATCGATAATAGTATATCAGGCATAATGTCCAAGTTTGCTGACCATACAAAGTTCGGCAGGGATGTTAATGACACTAATGACGGTACACTGCGGGAACAGGGTCTAGAAAAGTTGACCAGATGGGCTGAGAAGTGGCTACTGAAGTTTAACATTGTTTGTTATTTGGTTTTTAGGAGCATTAGCAACTGAGGCCATATTGCTCCAGGAATATGCGGTGGCCATTACCTGACCTTTCCGCATCCTCCGTATTTGGTGGTCATGGGCTCGAACCCCAGTCTGATCAAGAAGCGTGTGCTACACACTGCTGCTCCTGCCAACCTGGCTACTGAGGTGCCAGTTTAACATTGAGAAATGTAAAGTACTGCATATGGGAAGCAGTAACCCCAGAGTAACATAGCAACTGTGTGGTACTACACTGACAGTGGTAGAGAAGCAAAAGGAACTGGGGATAATTGTGCAGGCAGATATGAATTTTTCTGAGCAGTGCAGACAGTCTGCAAGGATAGCTCATCGTGTCTTGTAAATGATATACAGCAATTTTTCTAGCAGGGATAAGGAGGTGATTATCCCCTTGTATAAGGCAATGGTCAGGACACACCTTGAGTACTGTATACAAGTCTGGAGGCCCCATTTTAGGAAGGACGTAGAGCTGCTGGAACGAGTACAGAGAAGGGCAACAAGGTTAGTAAATGGAACAAAAGGTTGCTCTTATGAAGAAAGGCTTAAGTTTTGCAAATTACAGTGTCTGGAGACTAGGCACCTGCTAGGTGATCTGACTGAAATGTATAAAGCCTTGAATGGTTTGAGCATGCTCAATGCTGATGCTATTCTTCCTCTTTCTCAGAATATTGCCTTAGCGGGCATAAATTCAACTTGAGGAAAGACACGTGCCTTTCATACATGATGTAAAACATATACAGATGTTTTAAATGTTGTGTGAAAGGAATTGAAAGTATGTAAAGAAAAGACAAGATTAGTCACACGTAAGGAACATGCTGGTATTGAATTGTAATATGGAAGCCTAGAAGCTGCCTTCCCCAGTGCCAGCTCTCAGAGACAGCAATATGAAGGTGCACCATTTCATATTTTAGAAGAAGGGATGACAAAGTAAAGCCTGGGAACTTTCTATATTTAAAGTGAAGTGATGGCATTTTCTTGATTGTACTTAAAAGATTTGACATGGCCCTGCTTATAGGATGGGTTCAGCTCTTCCTATTAGCTTCCAATTTTTTGATTTTCAAGACTTGAAGACTTATCATCTGCAAGTTGTCTTCATTGGATAATATGTAAGTTTCTTACATGTTTTAGTAGGCTGAGTATTAATAGGTTTTTTTTTTTTTTAAATTTTTATAGTGATAAGGGTTGTCAAGGAGGAGCAGCATAATAGTATATATCAAGAAATGTAACACCTAAACTTACTTAGATGGAAAGTGTGTTTCGATTCAGAGAGGGCTTTAGACAGATAATTGTGATGGAATTAGAAGATTTTTTTTTTTTTTTGCTGATTGTTCCTTCAGTGGTATTAAAATGGCATAAAAATGGAAGGACGCTAAGCTTATGCAACATCTATTATAAAAATCAATAAATAAATAATATCATCAAATAAAATAAATAAAAATTAAGCAAAATAGTCCTCTAGTTTTAAATTTTATCTGCTTTCAGATATTATGTAATCCCTCTTTAAATTTCTGCTTCTATTGGAATGAGCGGCAGCCTGGAAAGCAAGTTGTTGGGGATTTCAGGAACTACTGGGAGTTGTGAAACAAGTAAATACATGGGCTGTGTTAGACTAACTAAGAATAAGAACAGGTGCATGTATACTTGCATGTACACCAATGCTAGGAGTATGGTGAAGAAATTTGATGAATTTGAAGTGCTGATTAGCATTAGCAAGGGCACATGATGCAAGAAAACAAGCTTATATAGCATCAGCCAAAAAAAAAAAAAAAAAAAAAGAAACACACACACACCCTTCTCATTTCACCCATCCACTCTCACCAAATGTTTGTCTAAGTTCTGCCTTGCATTTGTTTAAGCTATAAACTTCTACAACAAACAGATGCAAGTTTGTTCCAGCAATCAACCACCTGCTGGCTAAAGGCAAACTTTTGCACATCTATCCTACAACTGTCTTTCCTCAATTTGAATTTATGCCCTCTCAGGCAATTATTCTGAGCAAGAGGAAGAATCACATCAGCATTGAGCATGCTCAGACCATTCAAGGCTTTATACACCTCAATCAGATCACCTCTCAGGTGCCTAGTCTCCAGACACTGTAATTTGCAAAACTTAAGCTCTTTCTTCATAAGAGCAACCCTTTGTTCCATTCACTAATCTTGTTGCCCTTCTCTGTATTCATTCCAACATCTCTACATTCATCTTAAAACGAGGCCTCTAGACCTGTATATAGTACTCACGGTGTGGCCTGATCATTGCCTTATACAAGGGATAATCACCTCCTTATCCCTGCAAAAAACATTCCTGTATATCATTGACAAGACACCATGAGCTACTCTTGCAGACCATCTGTGGTCTGCAAGGTGGAACAGGACCAGGGTATGTCTGCCAGGGGCAAAGGTTGATGACGTTGTAGAGCGAATATCATCTTTTAAGGGCACAAAAGGTGATATAGTTGTACACGTTGGCACTAATAATATTAAGAGTAGGAGACCGGCAGAATTACTTAACAAGTACAGGTCACTGTTGAACAAAAGCCGAGAATTAGGGTTGAATTTGAAAGTGTCTGCAATTCTGCCCAGACACGATAGTAGGGAGTATATGATGAGAGCCCTGTCGATCAATTCGGCCCTGGAAAGATTGTGCAAGGCTCAAGGGGTAGAATTTTTTTCAGCCTGGACTGTACTTGTTAACAGGAGAGATTGCTTCTACAGGGATGGGATACACTTAAATAGAAAGGGTGCAAGAATATTTGCTGATGCTATCGAGGCAGTGTTAGGTGGGTCGGAAAACTGCTAGCTTGGGGGGAGACAAAGACCAATAGATTGACAGTAGCCACTGGCAGAGGTGAAAGAGATTCTTGCACTGCTTCTATTAGAATGAGCAGAAGCCTGAAAAACAAGATGCATGGTATTTCAGAGACTGCTGGGAGCCATTGCGGTACAAATAAACACATGGGTTGTGTTAGGGTAGCTAAGAATAGAAACAGGTGCAGGTATACTTGCGTGTACACCAATGCTAGGAGTTTAGTAAATGAATTTGAGGTTTTGCTCAAAACATCAAAGGCAGATATTGTTGGGATATCAGAGACGTGGTGTCACACAGATATAAGGGATGCAGAACTGCAATTTGGGGAGTACAACGTCTACAGAAAGGATAGACAGGATAGGAAGGGGGGGTTATGCTATTAGTTAAGAAACACATAAAAACCAAGGAAGTGAAGCCAGTCGACATCGCTGGACAGTGCAGTGTTGAGTCAGTTTGGTGTGACATAAGCATTGGGAGATCAAAATTGAGAGTAGGAGTGTGCTATAGGCCTAATGACTCTGATGAGTATAATAAGGAACTGTACAGGGAAATAGAGTGGGCCAGTAAATCAGAGAGTCTTATAATGGGAGATTTTAATTTCCCAGATATTGACTGGAATTTGGGGGCTCGTTACTCACACACTAGCAGGGCTTTTGTGGATTTATTGGATGATTGTTTTCTACATCAGCATGTTCGGGAGGCAACTAGAGGGAGTAATACTCTTGATTTGATTATCAGCAGTGATTCTTCATGCATTAAGAATCTGCAGATAAATGAACCACTAGGTGGCAGTGATCACAGTGTGCTGAAGTGGGATTTACTCAAAGAGGTAACTACCATTAGGGGTAAAGGGAAGGGTTATTGCTTCCGTAAAGGCGACTACGATGGACTGAGACAGTATTTAAATTCTATACAGTGGGACCAAATGATGATGTTACCAACAGCAAATTCAAAATGGGAAGCATTCAAAGAACTTATCTTGGAAGCTACTAGGCTTTAGATACCAACTAAGAAATATTGTTCAAGGTTTAGGCCAAAATGGATGTCAGATGAACTAATGAGGCATATGGCAGAGAAGAAAAATGCATGGGATACTTACAAATTAACACATGACACAGAAGCCTATGATAGATACAAGTTGATATGCAACCAAATTACAAAGGAGGTTAGGCAGGCGAAGGCAGATTACGAGAAATCCTTGGCAAGGGATGCAAAGAAAAACAGCAAAGAGTTCTTTACTTATGTAAACTCTAGAAGGAGGGGGATGAATCAGATTGGTCCACTTGATATTGATGGGTCAACTGTTGATGATCCTGCTCGGGTAGCTAACAAACTAAATGAATATTTTGCATCGACATTCACAGATGAGGAGTTATTCAGCAAGGGGAATGCCAGAGGTGTATTCAACTCTAGCAGTAAGCTACAGAATCTTGAAATAACTGAGAGTAAAGTGGAGGAGAAACTGTTGAAGATAAACACAAGAAAGGCACCCGGGGTGGATGGGATCTATCCAGTTATATTAAAGGAGGCAGCAAAGAAAGTAAGCAAACCCTTAGCCATAATTATGAGAGCTTCCTTGGACTCAGGGGAGGTACCCATAGACTGGAAATGTGCAAATGTGACCCCAATTCACAAAGGAGGATCAAAGGCTGACACAAGTAATTATAGACCTGTGAGCTTAACTTCTGTTCCGGGAAAATTAATGGAGGCACTGGTTAAAGAAGCACTGCAGGATCATTTAGACAAGACTTCAGTTATAGCTCAGACACAGCATGGTTTTGTTAAGGGGAAGTCTTGCCTGACCAACTTGATTGGATACTATGATGCAGTCACAAAAGAACTGGATGCAGGGAATAACTTTGATATATTATACTTGGATCTTAGAAAGGCTTTTGATACTGTTGCACATGGAAGACTGCTACACAAATTGGAGCAGTGTGACATTGGAGGCAAATTGCTGCTATGGATAAAGGGGTGGTTGAGGGGGAGAAGACAGAGAGTGGTAATCAATGGACACTGCTCATCGTGGACTAATGTTATTAGTGGAGTCCCTCAGGGCTCAGTGTTGGGTCCATTATTGTTTTCTGTATTTATAAATGATATTGATGATGGTATATCAAGCTTAATGTCCAAGTTTGCAGATGATACAAAGGTTGGCAGGGTTGTCAAGGACACTACTGACACTATGCTGCTGCAACAGGATCTGGAAAGGTTGAGCAGATGGGCTGAGAGGTGGCAAATGAAGTTTAACATTGACAAATGTAAAGTACTACACATGGGTAACAGCAACCCCAGAGCAACGTATCAACTCTGTGGTACTAACTGACAGTGGTAGAGAATGAAAGGTACTTGGGGGTGGTTGTGCAGGCAGATATGAAGTTCTCTGAGCAGTGCAGACGGGCAGCAAGAGTAGCTCATGGAGTATTGTCAATGATATACAGGAATTTTTCCAGCAGGGATAAGGAGGTGATTATTCCATTGTATAAGGCAATGGTCAGGCCACACCTAGAGTACTGTATACAGGTCTGGAGGCCTCATTTCAAGAAGGATGTAGAGCTGCTGGAACGAGTACAGAGATGGGCAACAAGATTAGTGAATGGAACAAAGGGGTGCTCTTACGAAGAAAGGCTTAAGTTTTGCAAATTACAGTGTCTGGAGACTAGGCACCAGCGAGGTGATCTGATAGAGGTGTATAAAGCCTTGAATGGTTTGAGCATGCTCAATGCTGATGGGATTCTTCCTCTAGGTCAGAAAAATCACCTGAGAGGGCATAAATTCAAATTGAGGAAAGACAGATGTAGGATAGACGTGCGGAAATTTGACTTTAGCCAGCGGGTGGTTGGTTGGTGGAACAGACTTCCATCCCTTGTGGTGGAGGTTGATAGCCTAAATAAGTTTAAGGCTCAGCTGGACAGGTATTTTGAATGAACAGAGGGGTGAAGTGGAAGTGGGGTTTTTTTTTTTTTTTTTGGCTGATGCTGCATAAGCTTGCTTTCTTGCATCAAATGCCTATGCTAATGCTAATCTGCACTGCTCAGAAAACTTCATATCTCCCTGCACAATTACCCCCCCAGGTCCTTTTCACTCTCTACCATTGTCAGTGTAATACCACACAGTTGATACATTACTCTGGGATTACTGCTTCCCATTCACGGGTTTGAATCCCGCTTCGGGCTTGGATCAAAGTACTTCAAAAACCTTGGGAGGTGCATTATGGCCTAAGAAGCCGATGCACCAACAACTACCAGAAAAAAAAAAAAGAAAAAAAGAGAACTGATTCCCATATGCAATATTTTACATTTGTCAATGTTAAACTTCAGTTGCCACCTCTCAGCCCATCTGCTCATCTTTTCTAGATCCTGTTGCAGCAGCATACTGTCATTAGTATCATTAACAACCCTGCCGACCTTCGTATCATCTGCAAACTTGGATCAAGACATCAAAAGCAGATATTGTTGGGATGTCAGAGATGTGGTATCACACAGATATAAGGAATGCAGAATTGGAATTTGGGTAGTAGGATGTGTACAGAAAGGTTGACAGCATAGAAAGGAAGGAGGGGTTATGCTGTTTGTTGAGAAACACAAAATCTAAGGAAGTGCAACCAGTTGACATAGATGGACAGAGCAATGTTGAGTCAGTGTGGTATGACACACTGACTCAACATTGCTCTTAAATGATGTTTAAGCACTGAGAAAGCAAAAATAACTGTATTTTTTTTTGCATCTGCAAAAAAAAAATTAAAAAATGCCAAAACTCTCCATTTCAACCTTATTATTTCTTCTAACAGTTTTTCTAGTTCTTCCTTGGATTTATTCAAACTATCCACCTCTACAAACAGATGGGTGTTCATTGCAACAATTGACCAGCTGCTGGCTGAAGGTAAATTTCTGCACATATATCCTGCAACCATCCTTCCTCATTTTGAATTTATGTCCCTTCATGTGTCTAGTCTGAGCAAGGAGAAGGATTCCATCAGCATTGACTGTACTCAATCCATTGAAAAGCCTCAGACTCCTCACAGATACCTAGTTTCCAGGCACTTCAGTTTACAGAATGGAAGCCTGTCCTCGTAAGAATACCCTTTTGTCCCCCTCACCAATCTTTTTACCCTCGCTCGCTCGTTGCCTACACTCGTTCCAGTAGATCTACATCCTTCTTAAAATGAGGCCTCCAAATCTGTATGCAGTTCTCAAGATACAGCCTAGCCATTGCCTTGTGCAATGGGCAAATCACTTCCTTATCCTTTCTAGCAAAATTCCTATATATCATTGACAAAACCCCGTGAGCTAGCTTGGCAGCCTGTGTGAACTGACTGCACAATTACTCCCAGGTCTCTTTTTCACTTTCCACTACCTTGAGTGTAATACCACATATCATCATCAAACTCTAAAGGCATTGCCTTGTTGCTGCAACCATACATCTCTGTCTACTGCTTAATGTTTAATTTCCTCACATCCCCTAAAGTTCATTTTCCTCATTAGCTTTTCCAAAATTTTCTTCATTGGTTGTTCCCTTCCTTTCTTTCCCAATATTTTTCCTTCTGAGATATTCACTAAAAATTTAGATTGTCTTTTTTCTGCTATCGTGAGTAGCTGCTGCTTTTCTTGCATCTCATTCAAGACAGATTCGTTGGATCGTTGTTCGGTCCAGCTAATCCTTAACATCCTCCTCCAGACCCACATTTCCAATGCCTCCAGTCTCTTGATATTTTGCTTGCATAATGTCCAGGTTTCACTTCCATACAGCAGCACACTCCAAATGAATGACTTAGCAAACTTTTTCCTGGTCTCCCTGTCGATGTGTCTGCTGGTTAGAATATTTTTCTTGTTACTGAAAGCTTGCTTGGCAAGGGTGATTCTTCTTCTGATCTCTGTAGCGCACCGGTTGTCCTTGGTAATGAAATTCCTCAAATAACAAAACTGTTTCACTTGTTCCACTTTGTTGTTCCCCAATTTGATGTTTGTTTGAGGTTGTTCATCATTCTTGGTAACAACAAGTATTTTAGTCTTTTGTGCATTTATCTTTAGATGGGAACCTTGTAGCCGTAATGATAGCCTTTCCAACATCTTACACAGCTCCTGCTCTGAGTCAGCTAATAATGCTATGTCGTCAGTGAATCTAATGCAGTGAATCTGTTGTCCATTAATCTTGATACCCTTTGCTTCCTGCTTCATTTTTGTTATGGATTTTGTTATGGGGATAAAGAGCAACCCTGCCTCACACCTCTCCTGAACCTTGCTTCCTTTATGGCACCATTAATATCTATTTCAGTATGCTGTGTCTTGTACAGATGTAGGATAAGCCTTTTGTCTCTCCAGTCCAGGCCAAAGTTTTTCATAACTCCAAACAACTTCTTCCAATTTATGTTATCAAATGCTTTTTGTATATCAACAAAAGCAATGTATGTTCTCCTATTCATTTCCATTCTTCTTTCAAGAATTGTTCTCATTGATAGAAGCACCTCCCTTGTCCCATATCCAGTTCTGAATCCAAACTGATCTTGTTCAATGACCTTTTCTATTCTTTTCCACACAGTTGGTATATTAATCTGGGATAAATGCTACCCATGTGCAGTACCTTGCATTTGTCAGTGTTAAACTTGTTGCCATTTCTCAGCCCATTGGCCTAATTTTTCTATATTTTGTTGCAGTAGCATACCTTGATTATTATCATTAACCATCCTGCTAATCTTCATATTGTCTGCAACCGTAGATATTAAGCCTTCATGAATATCATTAATAAATATATAAAACAGCAAGGTCCAGCACTGAACCCTGAGGAACTCTGTTATTAAAATTAGTTCAAGAAGAGCAATGCCTGTTGATAACTGCTGCCTTCTCCCACTCAACCATCTCTTTATCCATAGCAGTAATTTACCCTTAATTTTACACTGCTTTGCTCTTTGTATTAGTGTTCACTGATTCTGGTTGTTAACAACTCTGCCCACCTTAATGACATGAAACTTGTAATACCATTCCAATATCATTAATGAAAATTAGAAACAAGGGCCCTACTCATAATGCTGATCCATTGAGCATTGGTAATTTATAAATATTATTTGTCTTACTAAACCAGGGGCAGAAGAGGAATAGACAGACCCTACAGAAAGAAAGGTTTGGTCTGTGCCAAGTGCATTTTACTATAGGTTTTATTATTATTATTATTATTAGCTATATGGTGTAAGGAAGCCCGAGGCTTATGTTGCACCAGCCAAAAAAAAAAAAATTCCTGAGAGAGCAAGAGAGTCAGAAGTAAAAGGAAATCACTAAGAAAGCAAGAAAGAGAAGAATGATGTCCAGCTCAGGACCCTGGGTGTGCCAAGCCCGTACTCACCAGATGTGAGTCCCTGGGGTTGAATTGTTGGACAATGTAGAAATAACCCATTTATCAGTAGGTTATTGATGTTGTTCCAGAATAACAATATACAGTCACATGACCTGACAAACTTGTTCATGTTATGAAATAATTATTGTGACTTCAAAATATTTGGAGTAGCATGGTAAGAAACTTTATGGATCTGAGATGAAATGTCTCTCCACATATCATATTCAAGATGTGAGGAGAAAAACTGTATGTTACTGTTAAAAACTGTGTAAAAAAACTATGTTGCAGTGCATACATTTCTTTTTGCTTTCTACTGTTTTTCATTGCAAATCAGTGGCAAAACTACCATATTGCCAGGTCTTCCACAATGGGGAGGGGAGATGAGTCAAGAGGAACCCAACAGCTGGTTTAGTATGGTTTTTAAAGATATGGGGCCATTGGGCAATTTGGCTTGGGGGGGAAGAATTTATAGTTTCATCTCTGTTGCAAATGTATAGTATTTCAGACAGGATCTAAATAAGTGTGACTTGGGAGTGCAGCTTGATTTTGGCCACAGTATGGATTAAATACACTTTTGCAGATTAAATAAACTCTTAAGAAAACAACTACTATTTGTAACATTGCTTTTATGGGAAAATGCACTCGGAACTTAGAATGAACTACTTTTTGAGACAGAACCTATTCATAATTTGTATTATGTCAAATGTAGAAAACCTTTATATGCAGTGAGCTTTGGTTAACAGAATATGTGGTTGTGAAGTTGAATAAGATAATAAAGATTCAATTCACTATTAGATTTACTACTATAACACAGTTGTATAGAGAGTACTTGAAATAATCAACTATTTGTTTGGGGAATTCCTGGGTGTAAGTGCCTTCATAAGCAGCCATGTCAGATATATTCCCTCTTGTGGAATGCAAAGAACATAAAAGATTCACCCAAGTTTTTATACTACTGCTTGGAGTATAGTTAAGCATCATTTAGTAGTTGATTTGTTGAAGTACTGGTTAAATAAACAAATGTTGATACAATAGTGTTTTGTAAACAGGTGTCATTCATATTATTATCATTGTCAATGATATATTGAATACAAAATATGAATATCATAAATATAATGTGTATTGAAAAGATATACGTGACAGAAGGCAGTGAAGCAGTATAATTTTAAGGAGAGTGTATCCAGTAAATGAGAATTTTCAAGATATCATGTCAGTCTGCTATGACATAGGTGATGGAAAAACAAAAATGAGATTGAGGTGTACTATGAACCAGTGAGTGTGATGGATATGATGGAAATTTATGAAGACAAATAGTGAACGGGCAGATGTAAATGTATTAACATGGAGAAATTAAATTTTCCAGAGATATTCTATAGACTAGGGTTTATGGGTGGGTTGCTTGCACAGAAGCAGTATTTTTTATTTTATTTTTTTATTGATTAGTTGACTACTTATATCAGTGTGTTATAAGTATGCAGGAGAGAACACTGTTTTCTCCTGAGGAGAAAATATCCATGGCAGTTTTTATCAAGGATTAAAATAATAACTTTTGCATTAAGGAATCATTAGCATGTAGTGATTGTAACCTATTTGTATAGTACATATGGTAATAGCCATATAGTTCAAGGAAGCCACAGGCTTTTACTGAACTGGCTGGAATAAAAAAAAAAAAAAAACAGGAGTAGATAAGAAAATGCAAATTATTTACAACCATTATCTAAAGCGATAACTGGTGTAAAGGGAAGAGTTTAATTTTTGTAAGGGAAGAATTCTATTCATTGAGAAGGAATAGTTCATGAATCTAATATAAATGCCAAATGTTCAAAGAAGTAATTCTATAAGCCACCGATATTTTTATACCTTAAAATAAATGTTTTCCATTCTTTTTTTTTTTTTTTTTTTTTTTTGCATCAATAAGCATTATGAGGTGTGACTATTAAATAATGATACTGCATGCCGAAATCACTACACACAACATGCTATCTGTGAATCAAAGGCACAGCAGTTGACCTTGACCCTTTCCCAAATTCTGTCTGTCAAGTTATGTTCCATCACACTAATTCACTTTGCAGTAAGATAAGTTTTCATTATCTTGTGTTTTTGCAGTTTGCGGGAAAAATGACAGACAAAAGAATCAAACAACAAATCAACCTAAAATTTTTAATAAAACTAAATAAAACACCAACTGAAAGTTATGAGTTGTTACATCAAGTTTATGGGAAGGATTCTATGTCAAGAGCTTGCATGTTTGAAAAGTGTAAAAGATTTTAGAAACAAGAGAATATGGAAGATGATGAATGACCAGGCCATCTAGTATCCATGAAAACTGATGAAAATATGGACCAGATAAGGATTAGAAGTGATCATTGTTTAAGCATTAGAATGATTGCATCAGAACTCAGTATGGACAAAGAAACAGTTAGACAAATTTTAACGGAGAACTTTGGCATGAGAAAAGTGTGTGCCAAGATTGTGCCAAAAATTTTGAATGAAAATAAAAAGACTGGGAAGATGCCAACTTTGTGAAGTTGTTTTGAAAAAAATTGAAGATTCAGACTTTCTGAATCTTCAATTTAGAAAATCCCAATGAGTACTTTAATCAACTTTTGATGAAAGTTGGCTGTTTTCCAGTATGATCCAGTAACTAAAAGTTAGTAAATGCAATGGAAGACAAAACAATCCTCCAGACCAAAAAAAAAGCAAGAATGCCAAAATCAAAAATGAAAAACCATGCTTCTTGTTTTCGTAAATATTAAAGGAATTATTATGGCTGAATATGTCCCCGCCAAATCAGACTGTCAATCAAGCATACTACATTGAAGTTCTGATAAGGCGTCATGAAAAAAATTTGAAGGTAGAGACCTGAATTGTGGAAGGATGGTTGGATGTGCCATCAAAACAGTATTCCAGCACATAACATGCTCTCTGTTTGCCACTTTCTGGCCAGAAAACAAATCCTTCTTTGTGAACATGCACTTTACTCACCAGACCTAGCCCCTTGTGACTTTTTTTTCTCTTGCCTAAACTGAATGGTGTACTTAAGGGAACTCATTTTCAGTCCATTAAAAGACATTCAGAAAAAAAGACCAAAGGGTTTACAGACTATGACTTCCAGATGTTTCTGTGCTGGGACGGGTGTGTGCAAGCCCAAGTCAATTATTTTATTTTGAAGGGGATAACTTGTAAGGTACAAAATATTTCATTATATTTATTTTATTGCAACAGCCTCATCATTTAATAGCCATACCTTATATTTTAAGTTTGACAGTACTACTTGCCCAGATAACTGGTACTGGGAGCAAATGATTGTGTCATCACTTAATAGTTTCTCTACCAATTCATTTTTATACATTAATGTGAAAAAGGCACAAGGATCTGGTGGAATATATCTGTGGTATTAAAGGAAGCAGCAGGACAGACTGCCAAACCCTATTTATTATAGTGTATGTATCTTTGGATTCAGTCCTGTTATAAATTATCCTTCATTTTTTTTTTTTCTTTTTTTTACCTTTTCTTTCCCTTCCTCTTGCGCAGTGCCACAGGGCTCTCCTCTGAGGCCTCCTGCTGCTCATCATATACTTAATGACCATGCAACAGGGCTCGAAACTTTTTGATTTCAAATGGCAAATGCTCACTGATGACATTAAAGTCTGCAAGATTATTGATTTTATCTCCGATGCTCATATTTTACAATCTGATCTCAAGTTCATCTGCTGTTGGATCAACGAAAACAATTAAATACAAGTGTTGTATGTTGGTTTTTCCCCAGATGTCTGCTTAAACATTTAGTTCTTATGAATTATTACATCACTCAGGAAGAAAAGGTAGGAGTTTTTGATTAATTCAAAGACCTTGATGTTATTACACAATATTATCTTCGCATATGTTGTAAATACTCCTGCATAATAAAAAAGTACTGTTTCAAATGCTCTTTTTAGTATCTAAAAAGTTTTCAATACTACTGAGTGTTTGTGATTCAGCATCTTTTTTTCACTCTGTTCATAAAGTAGTGGGATGCTGGCCCAACAGATCTGTCTGTCTGGTGCACACATTGATGTGAATTAACAGATGTTTAAACGGAGGTCTATATTGTATTACATGATCATCAGTTTTTTCTAGTTTTAAGAAGAAAAAAAATTTCCAAACTGTGTGATTGATAAGAATTATTCATTTAATATGATATAACTAAATAAAAGTACATTAGAAGGAATTTGGTGTTCCATTTTGATTTCCCTTCCATTCCAGCAATTTTTGTGTTTGAAGAAAATGGTTTTGGAAAGGGAAATGGTTCTTGATACAAGCTTCTTTATATAAGGATACTAATTAAATAAAGTTAGATCACTGACAAAAATAAAACAAAATAAAATGCATTAAAAGTAGTAAGATCAAACCACCTCTGATCTTACTGTTTTTAAAGTTATGTACATTTGATGCAGTTTACTTTATTAGTTTTTATATCTATTCACATTATGATAGATTTTTGCAGAATGTATTATATATGATTGGGATTTGCTAAATAAATATAAATTTTTGTCCTTGTATGTTTCTGAGTATATTTTAATTTTTCTTTCAATATTAAAATTTGATTTTTAGGCAAACAGTGAAGAAAATGGAAATCAAGATGAAAATGTTGCACGTGGAAACTGGTCTGGAAGATTTGATTTTTTGTTATCTCTCCTTGGATATGCTATTGGACTAGCTGCAGCTTGGAGGTTTCCTTATCTTTGTTACAGAAATGGTGGGGGTAAGCATGATAATTTAAAAAAAAAAAAAAAAAAAAGCTCTGATTAACTCAAAAACTACTTCAAAGCTCAGTTCCTTTAGGGAAAGAAATTTATCATGTGTTATTCATTTAAATGGATTAAATGAGATGGTAGAATGCAAACACACAGTGGAGGGGAAAAATAAAATGTATAGAATATAATAAGCTGAGAAAAGAACAGATAAAGCAAGAGATAATGGCTAAGAGAAGAGTGTAGGGAGGTGGAGTATAAAAAAGGAAGGTATGACTTTTAATGTGAAATTCATTATTTAACTTTTTAAATAATGAATTTAAGAATGATCTAAGAGACTTTGCTAGGAAGCTACTTTGCATTTTTATTCACTTTGTTTTATTTCTCTGTTTATTATTTTTAATTTATTTTTGTTATTGAATAAATATAATTTTATTTTACTCAAAAAAATTAAAAAATAAACACTTGACTCCACATTATTTATGCCACTTTAAATAGTTTATGTAGTCCCTGAAGTAGTAGTTCAGACAAAAGACAGACCTGTTTCTTACCAAAAGCAAGCCCAATATATTAAATAATATTGCATTCTTGTCAATGTTTCAGATCCATCTTTGGGTATCTGTTATCAAAATAATGTTGACTTGGAAGGGACCTGTTACCTGCTAAACTTAGTCTATAACAGATATCCAAATTTGGACTGAAATGTTAACAAGACTACAATATTATTTAGTAGATTGGGCTTGCCTTTGGTAGAAAAATTGAGTTGTCGTTTGTCTAATTTCTACTTAAGGGACTCAGTAAACCATTTACAGTTGCATAAATAAGATGGAGACAAGTGTTTAATTTTTTTTATTCTTTTTATTTCATTTTTACATATTATCCTGTCATATTATCCACATTATGCCTGTCGCACAGTATATTTGTAATTTTATTTGAATATTTGTACTGTCTTAAGTTGATTGTAACAAAAATTCTAGAATAATTTTGCTGTTACTAAAATCTTTTTTTTTTTTAATATTAAGCTGTAAATAAGTTTTCCTCTGGCAACAGATTTTTGTAGCACTTTGATGAGCAAAGTACAATCGAAGAACAATTAAGACATAACATTAGTTAATTTGGTCACTGTTCTTTGTCAAAACTAATCCCATTAATAGTTTTCTTTAATCCTTATGATTTGAAGAGGACTTTGTTACTGTCTCACCTGTTTCACAGTCATTTTTTTGTCTGGAAATAAGTCTGCTCACAGTTCTCCCAGGTACCTTCAAATAGAATTGTACTATCTGTTTTGGTAATAATACAGTATTTTTACTTATTGTTACAATGGAAAGAAATATGATCAATTTTTTTTTTTATTTATTTATTTTTTTTTAAGGCTGTAAGTACTGTGTAACCGGTGCTTACATATTAACTGCAGCCATGAGATTCATCCAGTTTGCCAGCCATGAGATAATGGGAGACTTTAATTTGGTTGTAAACCATCATGGTTGTAGGCTGTATGAGCAATGACACCTTGCAAAATGGATTCTGCAAAGTGTCAGTTGTGTATTCGATCGAATGGTGGTGCAGAACTTCATTGATGATTTAATCATTTCAGGTTGTTGATGAGGTCAAATTTTTCACTTGAAGATGAAGAAAGAGGTAACCACTTCTTTCTTCATATTCAAGTGAAAATTTTCCCTCATAAAACTTTTGAAACTACTTAAACTTTTTTCAACATAGCATCATCTCCACAAATATTGGAATTTGAATATTGGAACAAAAAATTTGTTCCAATATTCAAAATTCATCATTTTCAGTACATGTAAATAAATGAGGAAAAAAAAGTGTTCGCTAAAAGCATCTTTCCACTAGATTTGTGCATAATAATAAGTTAAAATTTGGTGTGCACATGCTCGAAAGGTTTTTAATCAAACCGTGTATTAGTTAGCTACTTTAGTAGCTGAAGTATAGCATTCTTGTGTTTTGTAATTTTTGCATTTGCTATTTTATTTTATTTTTTCCTTTATTAGGTGCCTTTCTTGTGCCTTACTTCATCATGCTATTTCTTTGTGGAATGCCATTATTCTTTATGGAGGTAGCACTTGGACAGTTTACCAGTTTAGGTGCCATTACTGTTTTTAAAATAAGTCCAATATTTAAAGGTATGCTATAATTTGAATTACCTTAAATGTGAGCACTTGTTCTTATTATTATTATTATTTTTTTTTTATTATTTATATAGTTGGCATCTTTGAGGTTTCAAGATTTACTAATGATTTCCAGTGTCTAATTACTTGCTTTTAATGAAACCAAATTTTTGTCTATCTCACATTTAGTGACATAAATATGTCAGTTATAGTCTTATTTTCATCAGCATTTTCAACTGACAAACTTGTTTGGCATGAAGTTACTTTCATTCTTCCCACTGTACATAAATAAAAGATAGGTTCTTAACAAGTGATCAGCATTCCTGGAAAAGGTTGAAATAGCTTCATCTCTGAGTTATCACTATAGTTCTCATGTTTTTATATTCATTAAACTGCCTTGTCAGTCAAAAACAATACATTATCTTCTTGTTTTTGGTAATTAAAGGCCATGTTTATTTATATAATAAATATCACTGTGTTCATTTCTGTAGTCGAAAGAAAATAGTAGAAGAATCAAGGAAAAGAGATTGTGGGAACAGAATGAGGAATTTTAAGAGAAAAAACTAGCATTGTAGTTAAGTTTCCATTTTGTATAACACACTTTTATGGCAAACATCTGGCAGTCAAAAAACTAAGGTGTTGATAAAATTTATTTCTACTGGCTAGGAAATACTGCAGTGGAAAGTATTTTAGAATCATAATTGGTTTTAATCCCTTCCCAGAATCACTGAAAGTTGGCATTGTTCCAACATTTCCTTCACAAGTAATGCTGGATTGTTATGTTATTTGGTTTTTTAGGAGCATTAGCAACTGAGGCCATATTGCTCCGGGATATGCGGTGGTCATTCCCTGACCTTTCTGCATCCTCCGTATTTGGTGGTCATGGGCTCGAACCCCGGTCTAATCAAGAAGCGTGTGCTATGCACTGCTGCTCCTGCCCACCCGACTACGAAGGTGCTGTAGTAAGTAATGCTGGAACATCCCAAACTAATATAAGTTTATAATAGGAGGGGCTGCCATATTGGCATTGATTTTAAAACTTTCCCAGTGGGTAAAAGAACATATGCTGAAAATTTGGTGTGAATCTGACATTTCCTTGTCAAGTAATAGTTAAACATCTGAAACATAATTTCACTTATGTAAAGGGAACACAAGATTTTAGGTGGAAGATTGCTGAATTTCTATTAGTTTGATTTTAATGAAATATGGAGTAGTTCAACAATTTTTTTCTTAAAGACCCAAAAATAAAATTGCATTGAATTCTGTCCACTGAGAGTTATGTTGTTTATGTGAGCACTGATGGATAGACGTAGTGAAGACAGTGGGCACTTTACACATATACAGATGTGCTTAAAAATGGATGACTGAGAAACATTTTTGAGAATGGCTTGTTCTAATTAATACTATGCAAGTCAGAAAAGAAAATTCATCTTGGTGATGGATAATTGTCCAACTAGTAGCATAAAGAGTAATTTGAAGATAACAAGTATAAACCTGTCCAGTAACACTGCCTCCAAAGTTCATTCAAATCTGATCAGAAAACTATTTTCTTAAACACTGTTATCACTGTTGTCTGATTAATTTATTTCACATTGATATGGAGAATGATCATTACACAAAGATTGAATTACTTCAGGCTATTCAAATAGTGTCTAGAGTTTGAAGTAGCATCCTTATGTTCAGTTCTCTATTGGAAAAAATAGATTTGCTTTAAAGTCAATTGATGAAAACAAAATAACAGTGCGTCAGATTCAAGTAAGATTGAAGGGCATGATGATACTTTAATACTGTACTCAGTGATGCTCCAGGGTTCATTATTGTCGGTGATGGAATGGGCGTTTCTGAGAGAGACAGTAACATTGATAGTAGAGGCATACGATGCAAGAAAGCAAGCTTATGTGGCATCAGCAAAAAAAAAAGCTCCCATTTCACCCCTCCGTTTGTTCCAAATACCTGTCCAGCTCAGCCTTAAATTTATTTAGACTATCAACCTCCACAACAAAAGATGGAAGTCTGTTCCACCAAACCACCACCCACTGGCTAACGGGAAACTTCAGCACATCTCTCCTACAACTATCTTTCCTCAATTTGAATTTATGCCCTCTCAGGTGATTATTCTGAGCAAAAGGAAGAATCCCATCGGCATTGAGCATACTCAAACCATTCAAGGCTTTATACACCTCTATCAGATCACCTCGCTGGTGCCTAGTCTCCAGACACTGTAATTTGCAAACTTTAAGCCTTTCTTCATAAGAGCACCCCTTTGTTCCATTCACTAATCTTGTTGCCCTTCTCTGTACTCGTTCCAGCAGCTCTACATCCTTCTTCAAATGAGGCCTATAGACCTGTATACAGTACTCTAGGTGTGGCCTGACCATTGCCTTATACAAGGGAATAATCACCTCCTTATCCCTGCTGGAAAAATTCCTGTATATCATTGACAATACTCCATGAGCTACTCTTGCAGCCCGTCTGCACTGCTCAAAGAACTTCATATCTGCCTGCACAACCACCCCCAAGTCCCTTTCATTCTCTACCACTGTCAGTGTAGTACCACAGAGTTGATACGTTGCTCTGGGGTTGCTGTTTCCCATGTGTAGTACTTTACATTTGTCAATGTTAAACTTCATTTGCCACAGCCCATCTGCTCAACGTTTCCAGATCCTGTTGCAGCAGCATAGTGTCAGTAGTGTCCTTGACAACCCTGCCAACCTTTGTATCATCTACAAACTTGGACATTAAGCTTGATATACCATCATCAATATCATTTATAAATACAGAAAACAATAATGGACCCAACACTGAGCCCTGAGGGACTCCACTAATAACATTAGTCCACGATGAGCAGTGTCCATTGATTACCACTCTCTGTCTTCTCCCCCTCAACCACCCCTTTATCCATAGCAGCAATTTGCCTCCAGTGTCACACTGCTCCAATTTGTGTAGCAGTCTTCCATGTGCAACAGTATCAAAAGCCTTTCGAAGATCCAAGTATATAATATCAAAGTTATTCCCTGCATCCAGTTCTTTTGTGACTGCATCATAGTATCCAATCAAGTTGGTCAGGCAAGACTTCCCCTTAACAAAACCATGCTGTGTCTGAGATATAACTGAAGTCTTGTCTAAATGATCCTGCAGTGCTTCTTTAACCAGTGCCTCCATTAATTTTCCTGGAACAGAAGTTAAGCTCACAGGTCTATAATTACTTGTGTCAGCCTTTGATCCTCCTTTGTGAATTGGGGTCACATTTGCACATTTCCAGTCTATGGGTACCTTCCCTGAGTCCAAGGAAGCTCTCATAATTATAGCTAAGGGTTTGCTTACTTCCTTTGCTGCCTCCTTTAATATAACTGGATAGATCCCATCCACCCCGGGTGCCTTTCTTGTGTTTATCTTCAACAGTTTCTCCTCCACTTTACTCCCAGTTATTTCAAGATTCTGTAGCTTACTGCTAGAGCTGAATACACCTCTGGCATTCCCCTTGCTGAATATCTCCTCATGTGTGAATGTCGATGCAAAATATTCATTTAGTTTGTTAGCTACCTGAGCAGGATCATCAACAGTTGACCCATCAATATCAAGTGGACCAATCTGATTCATCCCCTTCCTTGTAGAGTTTACATAAGTAAAGAACTCTTTGCTGTTTTTCTTTGCATCCCTTGCCAAAGATTTCTCGTAATCTGCCTTCGCCTGCCTAACCTCCTTTGTAACTTGGTTGGATATCAACTTGTATCTATCATAGGCTTCTGTGTCATGTGTTAATTTGTAAGTATCCCATGCATTTTTCTTCTCTGCCATATGCCTCATTAGTTCATCTGACATCCATTTTGGCCTAAACCTTGAACAATATTTCTTAGTTGGTATGTAAAGCCTAGTAGCTTCCAAGATAAGTTCTTTGAATGCTTCTCATTTTGAATTTGCTGTTGGTAACATCATCAGTTGGTCCCACTGTATAGAATTTAAATACTGTCTCAGTCCATCGTAGTTGCCTTTACGGAAGCAATAACCCTTCCCTTTACCCCTAATGGTAGTTACCTCTTTGAGTAAATCCCACTTCAGCACACTGTGATCACTGCCACCTAGTGGTTCATTTATCTGCAGATTCTTAATGCATGAAGAATCACTGTTGATAATCAAATCAAGAGTATTACTCCCTCTAGTTGCCTCCCGAACATGCTGATGTAGAAAACAATCATCCAATAAATCCACAAAAGCCCTGCTAGTGTGTGAGTAACCAGCCCTCAAATTCCAGTCAATATCTGGGAAATTAAAATCTCCCATTATAAGACTCACTGATTTACTGGCCCACTCTATTTCCCTGTACAGTTCCTTATTATACTCATCAGAGTCATTAGGCCTATAGCACACTCCTACTCTCAATTTTGATCTCCCAATGCTTATGCCATCATCAGTGTCATTTATAAATACAGAAAACAACAATGGACCCAACACTGAACCCTGAGGGACTCCACTAATAACATTAGTCCACAAATAGCAGTGTCTGTTGATTACCACTCTGTCTTCTCCCGCTCAACCATCCCTTTATCTATAGCAGGAATTTGTCTCCAATGCCACACTGCTCTAATTTGTGCAGCAATCTTCCATGTGCGACAGTATCAAAAGCCTTTCTAAGATCCAAATATATGATATCAAAGTTATTCCCTGCATCCAGTTCCTTTGTGACCACACCATAATATCCAACCATATTGGTCAAAGACTTCCCCTTCACAAAACCATTCTGTGATCCTCCTTTGTGAATTCGGGTCACATTTGCACATCTCCAGTCCATGGGTAACTCCTCTGAGTCGAAGGAAGCTCTCATAATTAAATGCTAATGGTTGCTTACATCCTTTGATGCCTCCTTTAATATAACTGGATAGATCCCATCCACCTTGGGTGCCTTTCTTATGTTTATCTTCAACAATTTCTCCTCCACTTTCCTCTCAGTTATTACAAAATCATCTAGTTCACGGCCAGAGTTTAATTTGCCTCTGGCATTCGCCTCCCTGAATAACTCCTCATGTTTGAATGTAGATGTAAAATAATAATTTAGTTTGTTAGCCACCTGAGCAGGATCATCAACAGTTGAACAATCGATATCTAGTTGACCAATCAGATTCATCCCTTTCCTTCTAGAGTTTATATAGTGCAAAGGATGCAAAGAAAAACAGTGCTGTTTTTCTTTGCATCCTTTGCCAAAGATTTCTCATAATCTGCCTTTCCCTGCTTAACCTCCTTTGTGATTTGGTTCCATACCAGCTTATATCTAGCCTAGGCTTCCATGTCAGCCTTTTTATTTATATGTATCCCATGCATTTTTCTTCTCTGCCACATGTCTCATTAGTTCATCTGACATTCATTTAGGCCTAAACCCTGAACAATATTTCTTATGTAAAGCCTAGTAGCTTCCAAGATTAATTCTTTGAATGCTTCCCATTTTGAATTTGCTTTTGGTAACAACATCAGTTGGTCCCACCATATAGAATTTAAATACTGTCTTAGACCACCGTAGTCGCCTTTACGAAAGCAAAAACCCTTCCCTTTAGCCTTGATGGTGGTTACATCTTTAAATAATTCCCACATCAATACATTGTGATCATTGTCGCCCAGTGGTTCCTTTATCTGCAGATTCTTAATGCACGAAGATCAAGAGTATTACTCCCTCTGGTTGCCTCTCGAACACATTGCTGTAGAAAACAGTCATCCAATAAATCCACAAAAGTCTTGCTAGTGTGCGAGTGGCCAACATACAAGTTCCAGTCAATATCTGGAAAGTTAAAATCTCCTATTATAAGACATTCCGATTTACTGGCCCACTCTATTTCTCTGCACAATTGCTCATTACACTCATAATATTCATTAGGCCTATAACATACACCTACTCTAATTTTTGCTTTCACGGTGCTTATTTCACAGCAGACTCAACACTGTATTGTCCACCAACATCAATTGGATGCACTTCCTTAGATTTTGTGTGTTTCTTAACTAACAGCATAATCCCTCCTCCCTTCCTATCCTGTCTATCCTTCCTATGCACATTGTACTCCCCAAATTCCAACTCTGCACTGCCTATATCAATGTGACACCACGTCTCTGATATCCCAACAATATCTGCCTTTGATGTCTTCACTAGCACTTCAAGGTCATCAAATTTATTATCTATACTCCTAGCATTGGTATACATGCATGTATACATGCACCTGTTCCTGCTCCTAGCCATCCTAACACAGCCCATGTATTTACTTGTTCCACTATGACTCCCATCAGTCCTGGAAATCTTCATTACCTTGCTTTCCAGTCTGTTGTCCATTCTAATAGAAGCAGTGCAAGAATCACTTTTGCCTCTGCCTGCGGCCACTGTTAACTTTTTATTCTGTGTATCAACCCTCGCTAGCAGTTTTCCGACCCACCTAACACTGCTTCGATAGCATCAGCAAATATTCTTGCACCCTTTCTATTTAAGTGTATCCCATCCCTGTAGAAGCAGTCTCTCCTGTCAACAAGCACAGACCAGGCTGAAAAAAAATTCTTCACATCATTATAAAATAAAAAGAAACAAAGCAGCTCAGAATCAAAGTAGCCTGTAGTCTCTCTGTATATTCATTAATCATTTATGCATTTTTTTTTAATGTTTAGCAATCCTTAATAACAGGTTAGAAAGGTTCAGGTAGAGATAAGGAGGTACCTGCAGTCTCTACAAAATTATATCAAAATTAAGCTAAAAAGTGAAACTCAGTTTCATCTGTGTGAAGTGATGAAATTTTGAAATCTCTAAAAAGGGTGCTGATGTTGCACTGTGTTCTTTATTACCTAGCAAAAAAAACAAAAAATAAAAAAAGATTTTCATAGTAATCTTGTCTTATCTTAGTCGAATTAGAATATTTAGATAACAAAAGTGAAGTAATTGAGATTCTGTTGTATTATGCAATATATAATGTATTGGTGAATGTCTGTTTTTTAATAGGTGCTGGTTATGCTACAGTTGCAATATGCATCCTCCTAGCAGTGTATTATAATGTCATCATTTGTTATATTCTCTTCTACCTATCACAGTCCTTTACATCTGTCCTTCCATGGGAAACTTGTGACAATGAATGGAATACGCCAAACTGCACTACAGCATATAAGCTAAGCCGTGAGGTACAGTTCACTTCAAAGAATGGAACAAATGAATTTAATCATACAAGTATCGGAAATGGAACGTCGGATGACTTTCAGAATGAAACATTTTCCCATGCTGCTTTATTGAATAAGGCTTTTGAAAATTTACACACTCCATCACATGAATATTTTTAGTAAGTGAATTTTTACTTTTATTTATTAACATTATAAAATTAAAAGTTCACATTTTCTAATTAATGTAATCACAAAATGTCAATTGATTATTTTCTGTATAGAAATTTTACACTGCATTCTTGTCTATTGAAAAATTTATTTAGAATTAGGTAAAGATAATTTCAATCCCTTATTCAATAGTTCTACAGTAAAGTTTAAAATTTTAGCATGTTGAAAGGATAAAATATTTAAAGGATACAGCACCTCTTTTTATTGACATCCTGATTTTGGATTCCTTTTGCATTCCATAGGCCAGATTGGCCACCAGTAAGGAGAGGCATGAGGCTATAGTTGTATAATTTTAATGGAGAATTGGACATATTATTAAAAGGGGGAAAAATGGAGGCAAACTTTTTTTTAGTGGCCAATCTCATATAAGTTCCTTGCATTATTTTGCCAATACTAATACTAAAATCTGTTATATCTAAAATCTGTAGTATCATAGTGATCTGTACACCTAGTAGGTGTACAGATCAAACCTTTGGACTGTTGTCCATCCATTCAGTTTTCCTTTCCTCTTAAACCTTTAGCACTAGCCACAGTAAGTAAGTAAGCCTTCTCTTTTAATACTTAATACCATCAGTCCACCTTCCTCTTAGTCCTATTACTTTTAATATTTGCATCAAGTACCTGTTTAGCTAATCTCCCTTTTCCCATTCTATATTAGCCTCTTAAGTGTGCTTCACTTACCTTTGATTATATATTTATTACTTCAAGATTTTTCCATATTTTCTTATTTATAATGTGGTCTTTCAATTTCCTCCATCTATTCATTTCATTTAACATTCTTAAAACTCATTTCTGAAGATTCTAATTTTCAATCAGTTGCTTTATTTCTTACAAAATCTGAGCTTCATAGGTTAAAATTGGCTTAAAATATATTGTTATAATCAGTGTTGTAACTAGAAAAAGTGGACTCCAATACAAAGTTTAGTGTGGACTCCCTGAAAATATTTGTTTTGTTAAAAATAAAAAATCCTTAAAAATCTGGGTTTATGGCTCTAAAATCATAAACATAACTAAAAACCTTACATTTTTACTCAATTAAATTTTTTTCTGTTTCGAGCAGGAGGGCAGTGGGCCCCAGTGCACCACATTGGTATAGTTATGCCACTGGTTATAATCAGCTAACTTGTCTTTTGGCTACTTTTTCTTCTGCTCTAAATGAATATGTTAAACTAGCATTCTGTATACTTCCTGTGTTATTTATTCCATTATCTGTTTTCATATCTAATCTTCTCTTCATTAAAGGTTTCCAAGATATGCAAATTATTAACTTCTTACAATTTTCGGTTATTTAGTCTATGTATTTCAGTATGAATGTTGGCACATTCCTAAAATTTTCACAAAAATATTAAAACTCTATACAAAAAAAAAAATTAGATTAACCATTTCACCTCTCACCCTGGTCCTCTCACTTATGTACATAGCTTTGGTTGCTGAAGTGCAACTTCTCTCACTTATGTACAACCTGTTGGTTGCTAAAGTGCAACAGGCTGGCTGCAACTGGCTCAATCAGGAGACAAAGGAATTCCACTCAGTAAAATAATGGTTGGCATGATTAGATTAATCATTTTCCAAGCCATTGGGACCATATGTGTTGAAAAGCTTACCTATAAATCATAATTAAATAAAATTTAATAGTGATTTAAATCTGTTGCTTCTTGGAATTTGTATAGTTCATTTTGAGGAATGATTAAATTATAATGATTATGAGAAATGATAAAAAAAAACTTTAAAATTATGAAGTAGTATGTTTTAAAAAATATTCGACTTAAAAGGAGAGGGGCGTCAAGATTCCCCAGTAACTTGATACGTTTCATCCATTAATGGTGTGAAATCATTTTCCAGCATTCAGACATTAAAAAAATGTATTTAATCAAATGCATTTTTATTTTCTTTTAGTGTCAGTTGGCCTTTCAAGCATTATTCCATCATCATGATTAAATATATCCTTTAACTTCTCTCCTAAAAGTAATTAATGATAAAAGATAAAGAATCTATTTTAAATATAGAAGATTTAAGTAATTAAAATATTTTTTTATAATATATTAATTTTATTTTATTCACTGATACATGAGTACACAATGCACTAAATGATACTAGTCCATATTTTAAGTGTTACTTTTAAATCTGTTCTAAAGGTTTTGTGTTAAATTAATAATAAAAATCTTTTCAGTTACTACTTTTCATAATTTTTAAAATACAATACTTAAATGCAAATAATAAAACATTGACTCTATGTTGAGAAAAACAATGTTTATCCTTTACCTAGGGAATCCTAGATTTTTACTAGAAAAAAATATCACCAAAGAACAAATCAAAACAGCAGATGTAATTGTCCAGTATTGCTATTGTTCATCTTCTGTACATATGAATGAAACTGTTTTCAATATCAGTCTGTTTCTTTAGTCTTACTGAAAAATCCTTGTTTTACACAAATGGCAGAGCCATCTCAAAACAGAGGTGAAGGATGAAGAGGAGCAGTATTAATGATAAATTTATTTTTTTTTGGCTGATGCTGCATAAGCTTGTTTTCTTGCATTAAATGCCTCTAATGCTAATTTAGCATTAGCACTAATGCTAAATTTTGGAGGTCATGGTCAGGGAAGAAGACATGGGAAAGGAAAGAGGTGGATACCAATGTAAAAGTTAGGAAAACTTTTAAAAGTTGGTAAAATAAAATCAGTTTGAGACATTTTATTGTTTTCATTTTCAGTCTGAGTTCAGAATAATAGATCTAAAAGCAGGTTATTAAAATAGCTGTATAATATGACAGGAAAGGAAGCTGTGGTTGCCTAAAATACCCAAGTGGTCAATAGCAAGAGTGCAGTAGCATACACTAAGTCGACTGTGGTTGAAGCCTGCGTGACTGCTAAATATGATTAACAGTTTTGGGATCTATTGTAAATTCCTCTTACCTGGTGGTTT
Source organism: Mastigoproctus giganteus (assembly GCF_048544385.1). Classification (NCBI taxonomy): domain Eukaryota; kingdom Metazoa; phylum Arthropoda; class Arachnida; order Uropygi; family Thelyphonidae; genus Mastigoproctus; species Mastigoproctus giganteus. The sequence continues at coordinate 21,814,652 of NC_143585.1, forward strand.
TTCCAGAATATAAACAAGAACTTTTTTTTTTTTAAATATGTTCTAATGGACAAAACACTACCTGTTTACAAGTTGTTTGCATAGATTGGAAATGTTATCTGTAGCATAGCAGTTGTTTAGATAGATTGTTGGCATCAGAAGTCTGCAATTTGATAGATCAAGATAGAAACTGTTTGGATTTTTGGTTGAGGAGCTCTTCTATGGATGACAGTGTGCCCCTGCTTGACTCTCAGTTCTTTTCATTGAGCATTTGCACATTTTATTTTATTTTATTTTTTCAAATAAAACAAAAAGAATTCAGTGTTGGTAACATCATCAGTTGATCGCACTGTACAGAATTTATAAACTGTCTGAGACCCCTGTAGTCACCTTTATGAAAGCAAAAGATGTTCCCTTTAGCTGTGATGGTAGTTACATCTTTAAGTAGAAGGAAGGGGATGAATCAGATTGGTCCACTTGAGATCGATGGGTCAACTGTTGATGACCCTGCCCAGGTGGCTAACAAACTAAATGAATATTTTGCATCGACATTCACACATGAGGAGTTATTCAGCGAGGGGAATGCCAGAGGTGTATTCAACTCTAGCAGTAAGCTAGAGAATCTTGTAATAACTGAGAGCAAAGTGGAGGAAAATTGTTGAAGATAAACACAAGAAAGGCACCTGGGGTGTATGGGATCTATCCAGTTATATTAAAGGAGGCAGCAAAGGAAGTAAGCAAACCCTTAGCCATAATTATGAGAGCTTCCTTGGACTCAGGGGAGGTACCCATGGACTGGAGATGTGCAAATGTGACCCCAATTCACAAAGGGGGATCAAAGGCTGACACAAGTAATTATAGACCTGTGAGTTTAACTTCTGTTCCCAGAAAATTAATGGAGGCATTGGTTAAAGAAGCACTGCAGGATCATCTAGACAAGACTTCAGTTATAGCTAGGACACAGCATGGTTTTGTTAAGGGGGAAGTCTTGCCTGACCAATTTGATTGGATACTATGATGTAGTCACAAAAGAACTGGATGCAGGGAATAACTTTGATATTATATACTTGGATCTTAGAAAGGCTTTTGATACTGTTGCACATGGAAGACTGCTGCACAAATTGGAGCAGTGTGGCATTGGAGGCAAACTGCTGTTATGGATAAAGGGGTGGTTGAGGGGGAGAAGACAGAGAGTGGTAATCAATGGACACTGCTCATCGTGGACTAATGTTATTAGTGGAGTCCCTCAGGGTTCAGTATTGGGTCCTTTATTGTTTTCTGTATTTATAAATGATATTGATGATGGTATATCAGGCTTAATGTCCAAGTTTGCAGACGATACGAAGGTTGGCAGGGTTGTCAAGGACATTACAAGTTTGCAGACGATACAAAGGTTGGCAGGGTTGTCAAGGACACTACTGACACTATGCTGCTGCAACAGGATCTGGAAAGGTTGAGCAGATGGGCTGAGAGGTGGCAAATGAAGTTTAACATTGACAAATGTAAAGTACTACACATGGGAAACAGCAACCCCAGAGCAACGTATCAACTCTGTGGTACAACACTGACAGTGGTAGAGAATGAAAGGGACTTGGGGGTGGTTGTGCAGGCAGATATGAAGTTCTCTGAGCAGTGCAGACGGGCTGCAAGAGTAGCTCATGGAGTATTGTCAATGATATACAGGAATTTTTCCAGCAGGGATAAGGAGGTGATTATTCCATTGTATAAGGCGATGGTCAGGCCACACCTAGAGTACTGTATACAGGTCTGGAGGCCTCATTTCAAGAAGGATGTAGAGCTGCTGGAACGAGTACAGAGAAGGGCAACAAGATTAGTGAATGGAACAAAGGGGTGCTCTTACGAAGAACGGCTTAAGTTTTGCAAATTACAGTGTCTGGAGACTAGGCACCAGCGAGGTGATCTGATAGAGGTGTATAAAGCCTTGAATGGTTTAAGCATGCTCAATGCTGATGGGATTCTTCCTCTAGCTCAGAATAATCACCTGAGAGGGCATAAATTCAAATTGAGGAAAGACAGATGTAGGATAGACGTGCGGAAATTTGCCTTTAGCCAGCGGGTGGTTGGTGGGTGGAACAGACTTCCATCCCTTGTGGTGGAGGTTGATAGCCTAAATAAGTTTAAGGCTCAGCTGGACAGGTATTTTGAACGAACGGAGGGGTGAAGTGGAAGTGGTTTTTTTTTTTTTTTGGCTGATGCTGCATAAGCTTGCTTTCTTGCATCAAATGCCTCTACTAATGCTAATGCTACTGACACTATGCTGCTGCAACAGGATTTGGAAAGGTTGAGCAGATGGGCTTCGAGGTGGCAAATGAAGTTTAACATTGACAAATGTAAAGTACTACATATGGGAAACAGCAACCCAAGAGCAATGTATCAACTCTGTGGTACTACACTGACAGTGGTAGAGAATGAAAGGGACCTGGGGGTGGTTGTGCAGGGAGATATGAAGTTCTCTGAGCAGTGCAGATGGGCTGCAAGAGTAGCTCATGGTGTATTGTCAATGATATATAGGAATTTTTCTAGCAGGGATAAGGAGGTGATTATTCCCTTGTATAAGGCAATGGTCAGGCCACACCTAGAGTACTGTATACAGGCCTGGAGGCCTCATTTCAAGAAGGATGTAGAGCTGCTGGAACGAGTACAGAGAAGGGCTACAAGATTGGTGAATGGGACAAAGGGGCGCTCTTACGAAGAAAGGCTTAAGTTTTGCGAATTACAGTGTCTGGAAACTAGGCACCAGCGAGGTGATCTGATAGAGGTGTACAAAGCCTTGAATGGTTTGAGCATGCTCAATGCTGATGGGATTCTTCCTCTTGCTCAGAATAATCACCTGAGAGGGCATAAATTCAAATTGAGGAAGGACAGATGTAGAATAGATGTGCAGAAATTTGCCTTTAGCCAGCGGGTGGTTGGTAGGTGGAACAGACTTCCATCCCTTGTCGTGGAAGGTGATAGCCTAAATAAGTTTAAGGCTCAGCTGGACAGGTATTTCGAACGAACAGAGGGGTGAAGTGGAAGTGGTTATTTTTATTTATTTATGTTACTTTTTTTTTTTTTTTTTTTTTTGGATGATGCTGCATAAGCTTGCTTTCTTGCATCAAATGCCTCTGCTAATGCTAAAAGTAATTCCCATATTAGTACGTTGCGATCATTGTCACCCAGTGGTTCCTTTATCTGCAAATTCTTAATGCATGAATAATCACTGCTGATAATCAGATCAAGAATATTACTCCCGCTGGTTGCCTCTCGAACATGCTGCTGTAGAAAACAGTCATCCAATAAATCCAAAAAAGCCTTGTTAGTGTGTGAGTGACCAACCCACAAGTTCCAGCCAATACCTGGAAAGTTAAAATCCCCCATTATAAGACACTCTGATTTACTGGCCCACTCTATTTCTCTGCACAATTGCTCATTACACTCATCAGATTCATTAGGCCTATAACACACACCTACTCTCATTTTTTCTTTCCCAGTACTTATGTCACACCAAACAGACTCAACATGCATTGTCCACCAATGTCAATTGGATGCACGTCCTTAGATTTTATGTGTTTCTTAACTAACAGCATAACCCCTCCTCCCTTCCTGTCCTGTCTATCGTTTCTGTATACATTGTACTCCCCAAATTCTAATTCTGCACTACTTATATCTGTGTGACACCACGTCTCTGATATCCCAACAATATGTGCCTTGATGTCTTGACTAGCACTTCAAGCTCATCAAATTTATTAACTATACTCCTAGCATTGGTGTAGATGCAAGTATACATGCACCTGTTTCTACTCTTAGCTACCCTAACACAGCTCATGTATTTATTTGTTCCACTATGACTCCTGGATATCTCCATTACCTTGCGTTCCATGCTGCTGCTCATTAAAATAGAAGCAGTGAAAGAATCACTTTTGCCTCTGCCTGTGGCCAGTGTTAACCTTTTAGTAATGCAGTTTTAGTTAACCTTTTAGTAATCAGCTAACATTCTTGCACCCTTTCTATTTAAGTGTACCCCATCCCTGTAGAAGCATCCCCTCCTGTCAACAAGCACAGACCAGGCTGAAAAAAATTCTACCCCTTGAGCCTTGCACAATCTCTTCAGTGCTGAATTAATCGACAAGGCTCTCATCATATACTCTCTCCTATCATGTCTGGGCAGAATTGCAGACACTTTCATGTTCAACCCTAACTTGCAATTCTTTTTCAACATTGACCTGTACTTGTTGAGTAAATCTGCAGATCTCTTACTCTTAATGTCATTAGTTCCAACGTGTACAACTATATCACCTTTTGTGCCCTTAAAAGATGATATATGCCCTACAACGTCATCAACTTTTGCCACGAAAGACATTCTCTGGTCCTGTTCCACCTATCCTTCTTGCATAGTATATTCCCTGTCTCCCTGACAATAGAGTCACCAACAATAACTAGTTTCTTTGGGACCAATGCATTCGGCCTTGGAGATTGCCTCTGTGTTGCCTGATGCACTTATTCCAGCTCTGCCGCTGAGCTGGTCAGCTGAAAGATTGATGGGGCTCCTCATATTAATTTCTTCTAGGGCATTTACCCTACACCTCAAGCTCTCATAGATGCTCATCAGAACGCTAATCACTTAACAAGACAACACAATTGTCAAACTGAGTAATGCTGTTTCCAGAATTAAAGAAAAAAAAAAGTGAATACAGCAATGGTACATTTCTTAGAAAAAAAAAACTTGTACAAATAGGATACATGATGGATATATGAAACCAATTCCAGGTGATCAGATGATAGAGAGCATCTTAAAGTTTTTATTCTCCAACCGGAGAAGTGTGCATAATAGTTCTTAAAAGAAGCTACAATAGATGGCAGCATAATCACAAAACTGCGATCATGGCGGAATTTATAAACCCCGAGAAGGTACAGTGTGTGCATTGGTTCAACAAGCTGCAGTCTGCCACCACTGTTATGTTTAAATTCCAAACACAGTTTTAAAAGAAGGCACCAAGTAGATCTACAATTCTGCAATAGTACAGAATTCATTAAGGATGATTAAAGGATTGAAATTTATAAAGGATGCCTGCTTGTGTAATCATCCTGGAAAAGAAAGTGGCTGAATAAAGTCAGTGAGAGTAAAGTGGAACTGATTCAAGGAAATTTTAAGCAAAGCCCAGAAAAATTTGCATTCCAAGGAAATTAATGGAGTCTGGTTAAAGTAATGCAGGACCATTTAGACATGACTGCAGTTATAGTTCAGACACAGCATTGGTTTGTTAAGGGAAAGTCTTTTCTGACCAATTTGATTGGATACTATGATGCAGTCACAAAAGAAATGGATGCAAAAAATAATTTTGATATCATATACTTTGATTTTAGAAAAGCTTTTGATACTGTTGCACATGGAAGACTACTGTACAAATTAGAGCAGTATGGCATTAAAGGAAAATTGCTGCTATGGATAAAGGGATGGTTAAGTGGGAGAAGACAGAGAGTTGTAATCAGTGACACTGCTCTTTGTGGACTAGTTTTATTAGTGGAGTCCCCCAGGGTTCAGTGTTGGGCCCATTGTTGTTTTCTGTATTTATTAATGATATTGATGAAGGTATATCAGGTTTAATGTCCAAGTTTGCAGATGATACGAAGGTTGGAAGAGTTGTTAATGACAGTATGCTACTGCAACAGGATCTAGAAAAATTGAGCAGATAGGCTGAGAGGTGGCAAATGAATTTCAACATTGACAAATGTAAAATACTGCATATGGGTAGCAGTGACCCTAAAGTGACATATCAACTGTGTGGTACTACACTCAGGTTAGTGGAGAATGAAAAAGACCTGAGGGTAATTGTGCAGTCAGATATGAAGTTTTCTGAGCAGTGCAAACAGTCTGCAAGAGTAGCTCATGGTGTCTTGTCAATGATATACAGGAATGTTTCTAGCAGGGATGAGGACGTGATTATCCCCTTGTATAAGGCAATGGTCAGGTCACACCTTGAGTACCGTATACAGATTACGAGAAATCCTTGGCAAAAGATGCTAAGAAAAACAGCAAGGATTTCTTTACTTATATAAACTCTAAAAGGAAGGGGATGAATCTGATTGGTCCACTTGACATCGATGGTTCGACTGTTGATGATCCTGCTCAGATAGCAAACAAACTGAATGAGTATTTTGCATCTACATTCACACAAGAGGAGTTATTAAGGTTTGAAAATGGCAGAAGGTTATCAAATTGTAGCAGGGCGCTTAATGATCTTGTAATAACTGAGAGCAAAGTGGAAGAGAAATTGTTGAAGTTAAACGTAAGAAAAGCACCTGGAGTGGATGGGATCTATCCAGTTATATTAAAGGAGGCGGCAAAGCAACTAAGCAAACCCTTAGGGATAATTATGAGAGCATCCTTGGACTCAGGGGAGGTTCCCACGGACTGGAGATGTGTAAATGTATCCCCAATTCACAAAGGGTGATCGAAGGGTGACACGAGTAATTACAGACCAGTTAGTTTAACTTCTGTTCCGGGTAAAATAATGGAGTCGCTGGTTAAAGATGCATTGCAGGATCATCTAGACAAGACTGCAGCAATAATTCAGACACAGCATGGGTTTGTTAAGGGAAAGTCTTGTCTGACAAATTTGATAGGATATTATGATGTGGTTACAAAGAAACTGGATGCAAAAAATAATTTTGATATCATATATTTGGATTTCAGGAAAGCTTTTGACACTGCTGCGCATGGAAGACTATTGTACAGATTGGAGCAGAATGGTATTAAAGGTAAGTTGCTACAATGGATAAAAAGATGGTTAAGTGGGAGAAGACAGAGGGTGGTAATCAATGGGTGCTGCTCTTCTTGGACTAATGTTATTAGTGGAGTCCCACAGGGTTCGGTGTTAGGTCCACTGTTGTTTTGTATATTTATCAATGATATTGATGAAGGTATATCAGGCTTAATGTCGAAGTTTGCAGATGATACAAAGGTTGGCAGGGTTGTTAATGACAGTAATGGCAGTGTGCTACTGCAACAGGATCTAGATAATTTGGGCAGATGGGCTAAGAAGTGGCAACTGAAGTTTAACCTTGACAAATGCAAAGTACCGCATATGGGTAGAAGTAACCCCAGAGAAACGTACCAACTGTTTGGTACTACACTTAAGGTGGTAGAAAATGAAAAAGACCTGGGAGTAATTGTGCAGTCAGATATGAAGTTCTCTGAGCAATGTAGACAGGCTGCCAGGGCAGGTCATGGGGTTTTGTCAATGATATATAGGAATTTTGCTAGCAGGGAAAAGGAGGTGATTATCCCTCTGTATAAGGCAATGGTCAGGCCACGCCTTGAGTACTGCGTACAGGTCTGGAGGCCTCATTTTAGGAAGGATGTAGATTTACTTGAGCGTGTACAGAGAAGGGCAACAAGATTGGTGATTGGAATGAAGGGATCCTCTTACCAAGAGAGGCTTAATTTCTGCAAATTGCAGTGGCTGGAGACTAGGCACCTGCGCGGTGATCTGATTGAGGTATATAAGGCCTTGAATGGGTTGAGCACACTGAATTATGATGGGATCCTTCCGCTTGTTCAGATTACGAACCTAAGGGGTCATAAATTCAAATTAAGAAAAGACAGATGTAGAATAGATGTGCGGAAATTTGCCTTTAGCCAGCAGGTGGTTAATTGCTGGAACAAACTTCCATCTGTCGTTGTGGAAGTTGATAGGTTAAATAAATTTAAGGAGGAACTGGACAGGCATTTGGAGGGAATGGTGTGATTTTTTTTTTTTTTTTTTTTTTGGCTGATGCTGCATAAGCTCATACATTTGCTTTCTTGCATCACATGCCACTACTACTACTACAGGTCTGGAAGCCTCATTTTAGGAAAGCTGTAGGGCTGCTGGAACAAATACAGAGAAGGGCAATGAGATTGGTGAGTGGAACAAAGGGTTACTTTTACGAAGAAAGACTTAAGCTCTGCAAATTGCAGTGCCTAATCTGGAGGCTAGGCACCTACAAGGGGAATCTGATTGTGGTGTTTAAGGCCTTGAATAATTCAAATTGAGGAAAGTGTGTTGTAGAATAAATGTGCTGAAATTTGCCTTTAGCCAGTGGGCGGTTGATTGTTGGAACCAACTTCCATCTGTTGTTGTGGAAGTTTACAGCTTAAATAAAAGGCAGAACTAAACAAACATTTTGAATTGAATAGATGGATGAAGTGGGAAGGGTTTTTCTTTTTTTTTTTTTTTTTTTTGGCTGATGCCAAAATAAAAAAGAAACCAAGCTTATACAGCTGATGCTGTATAATAGTAGTAGTAGTGGCATGTGATGCAAGAAACCAAGTGTATGAGCTTAGACAGCATCAGCCAAAAAATAATAATAATAATAATAAAAAAATAAAAAATGAAAAAAATTTACACAACAATTACCTCTAAACGTTTGTTCAGTTCCTCCTTAAATTTATTTAATCTATCAACTTCCACGACAAATGAAAATTTGTTCTAGCAATTAACCAACAGCTGGCTAAAGGCAAATTTCCACACATCTATTCTACATCTGTCTTTCCTCAATTTGGATATATGCCTCCTTAGGTTCGTAATCTGAACAAGTCGAAGAATCCCATCAGAATTCAGTGTGCTCAACCCATTTAAGGCCCTGAACACCTCAATCAGATCACCTTGCAGGTGCCTAGTCACCAACCGCCGAAATTTGCAGAACTTAAGCCTCTCTTCGTAAGAGGATCCCTTCATTACCCTCACCAATCTTGTTGCCCTTCTCTGTACACGCTCAAACAAATCTATATCCTTCCTAAAATGAGACCTTCAGACCTGGATGCAGTACTCAAGGCGTGGCCTGACCATTGCCTTATACAGGGGGACAATCACCTCATTTTCCCTTCTAGCAAAATTCCTGTATATCATTGACAAAACCCCATGACCTGCCCTGGCAGCCTGTCTTCATTGCTCAGAAAACTTCATATCTGACTGCACAATTACTCCTAGGTCTTTGTCATTTTCTACTACCTTAAGTGTAAAACCACACAGTTGGTACATTTCTCTGGGTTACTTCTACCCATGTGAAGTACTTTGCATTTGTCAATGTTAAACTTCAGTTACCACTTCTCAGCCCATCTGCCCAAATTGTTTTGATCCTTTTGCAGTAGCACACTGCCATTACTGTCATTAACCACTCTGCCAACCTTTGTATCATCCGAAAACCTTGACATTAAGCCTGATATACCTTCATCAATATCATTGATAAATATACAAAACAACAATGGGCCCAACACCAAACCCTGTGGGGGACTCCACTAATAACATTAGTCCACGAAGAGCAGCATCCTTTGGTTACCACCCTCTGTCTTCTCCCACTCAACCTTTAGTGAATTTGGAGAAGACAGAGGATGGTAACCTCTGTCTTCTCCCACTCAGAGGGAGAAGTGGGAGAAGACAGTAGTCTTCCATGCGCAACAGTGTCAAAAGCTTTCCTGAAATCCAAATATATGATATCAAAATTATTTTTTGCATCCAGTTCCTTTGTAACTACATCATAATATCCAATCAAATTTGTCAGACAAGACTTCCCCTTAACAAACCCATGCTGTGTGTCAACTATTACTGCAGTCCTGTTTAGATGATCCTGCAATGCATCTTTAACCACTGACTCCATTATTTTACCTGGAACAAAAGAAGTTAAACTAACTTGTCTGTGATTACTCGTGTCACCCTTCGATCCCCCTTTGTGAATTAGGGATACATTTGCACATCTCCAGTCCGTGGGGGCCTTCCCTGAGTCCAAGTATGCTCTCATAATTATAGCTAACTGTTTGCTTACTTCCTTTGCAGCCTCTTTTAATATAACTGGATAGATTCCATCCACCCCAGATGCCTTTCTTATGTTTAACTTCAACAATTTCTCCTCCACTTTGCTCTCAGTTATTACAAAATCATTAAGCACCCTGCTACAATTTGATAACCTTCTGGTATTTTCAAACCTTAACTCCTCATGTGTGAATGTAGATGCAAAATACTCATTCAGTTTGTTTGCTATCTGAGTTGCTTGCTTTCTTGCATCGTATGCCTCTATTAATGGTAATGCTAAATCTATACCATAGGCATTTATGCTGCCATCTACTGCAACGTGCACATGTTCTTATCGGTGAATAAAAACTTGGGAAGTTATATTCTGTCACTTAGAAGTGGTTTCAGATGGTATTATGTACCCTACTCATCCAATAATGTTTTAGTTTTGTAAAGGAAGTTTGGGAATATTCTGTATATTTTATGAAAATGCTATGTGGTGCTTAACATTACGTCATAACTGCTTTAGTGCCTATGGTGTTCAGCTTTTTGACTGAGGAGTGATGACAATTGTCTCATGTCATCTTCACATACCACTTTCACTTGGCAGGGAGAAAGGGTCGTTATTTATGTAACTACTTAGCAAGTTTGTTAATGTATGCAGATTTTCCTTTGGAATACTGATCGAACTTTTCTTAGGTATTACATTGATTACTTGTTAATTTTTTAAGTAATTAAATTTCTTGCTATTTATGGCAGGAAAGTATGAAGAAATTTAAAAAGGGAGGGTTTGACTCATTAAATGAGGTGGGGATCCTATTTCATTAAAAAATATTCTATATGACCAAAAACAATGAATATGGAATAAAACTAGTAAGTGATCTATTAATGAAATGTAAAAACAAAGCCATTTATATTCATGTTTACTAAAAGTTAATTAATGGAATCAGGTGTACAATGATGATCAATAAAAATTGAGTAAGCAACCAATTGCAGTGAATTTTATTTTTCTGAATTATTGAAGTTGGTCTTCTGCGAATTGGCCTCCCTATAGTGGACACTTCCTTCTCACCCAGTGGTGTCCACTTTAGAGAGGTTTCACTATATTTCAGTTTTAGATTTGTCTTCTCCCATTTCATATTTGAAATATTATGTAAGAGACAATGAATTTGTATGCCTTATAATCAAGCAGATCACCTTATAATGTGCACAGATTCTTTTTTAATGATTTTACAGTAATCATGTGCTTGAAATAACAGATGGCATTCATGATCTTGGAAGCATTAACTGGAGATTGGCCATTTCTTTGACTGTCGCATGGATTTTGATTTACTTATGCTTAATAAAAGGTGTAAAGTCCACAGGCAAGGTAAGATTTCATATGAAGTTTACTAAATTATAAGTTTAATGGTTTAATTTATTCTCTTAAGGTGTTCATCAGAAATATCGTATTTATATCTGTGATATGACAACTGATCTAATCAACTGATTTGTAATGAACATCTAAAGTCTGGCCTTTGTTATTAGTTTATATCTCTAAGCACTAGAATTTCTGTACTTTTAAATATATCACTTTGTTGACAGAATATCGTGCGTGTGCACTAGACCCGAGTCAAATAATTTTTTTTTTCATTATTTAGGTAGTATATTTCACAGCAACATTTCCTTATGTTGTTCTGTTCATAATGCTAATCCGGGGTATTACCTTACCTGGGGCAGGAACCGGCATTCTCTACTATATCAGTCCAGAATGGGAACGCCTGACATCCCTTAAGGTTAGCTGAAATTATTTTTTCTCTGATGTTTCTGATAGGACTTAATTACTTTGCTTTTATTCATTTATAACAAAAATATATTATACTTGCATTAGAATGTTTAACTAATAAATAAATATTAAGCAGTAAAAAACTTAGTATTCATCTTCTTTAAGTATTTTTCTGAAATAAAATGTTCTAAATTCATATATTTTGAAACACATTGAGTATAATTTTATATTTAAATTAAAAAAATAAATTTTCTGTTTATACTCCGCGATGAACACAAGTCAGCGGAGTTCACAAGATTGATAGAGAATAGAAGAAACAGCGGCGTATTTAGCAGTTACGGGCTTGAACCTCAGTCAATCAAAGCATGTATACTTTACACCAACCTGGCTACAGCAACAGCCTTCTAAGTGTAAAAAATTTAAGTTAAAATTCTTGAGTGTGTCCATTCATGTTGCATCCAGAACTGTTTTCAGTTTGAGAAAATCACATATGTTAAAAAATAAGACTGAAACTTCCTTACTTTTGAAGAACTGATCCAAAACACCACATTAGAAATCTTCCTTTCAAACATACATCCTTAAATAGCTATTGAGCAAGCTATTTACATAATGTTAATTAGTAATAATGTCAAATGTAATTAGTAATTATAGACCTGTGAGTCTGACACAAGTAATTATAGACCTGTGAGTTTAACTTCTGTTCCCGGAAAATTAATGGAGGCACTGGTGAAAGAAGCACTGCAGGATCATCTAGACAAGACTTCAGTTATAGCTAGGACACAGCATGGTTTTGTTAAGGGGAAGTCTTGCCTGACCAATTTGATTGGATACTATGATGCAGTCACAAAAGAACTGGATGCAGGGAATAACTTTGATATTATATACTTGGATCTTAGAAAGGCTTTTGATACTGTTGCACATGGAAGACTGCTGCACAAATTGGAGCAGTGTGGCATTGGAGGCAAGTTGCTGCTATGGATAAAGGGGTGGTTGAGGGGGAGAAGACAGAGAGTGGTAATCAATGGACACTGCTCATCGTGGACTAATGTTATTAGTGGAGTCCCTCAGGGTTCAGTATTGGGGCCTTTATTGTTTTCTGTATTTATAAATGATATTGATGATGGTATATCAGGCTTAATGTCCAAGTTTGCAGACGATACGAAGGTTGGCAGGGTTGTCAAGGACACTACTGACACTATGCTGCTGCAACAGGATTTGGAAAGGTTGAGCAGATGGGCTTCGAGGTGGCAAATGAAGTTTAACATTGACAAATGTAAAGTACTACATATGGGAAACGGCAACCCCAGAGCAACGTATCAACTCTGTGGTACTACACTGACAGTGGTAGAGAATGAAAGGGACCTGGGGGTGGTGGTGCAGGCAGATATGAAGTTCTCTGAGCAGTGCAGACGAGCTGCAAGAGTAGCTCATGGTGTATTGTCAATGATATATAGGAATTTTTCTAGCAGGGATAAGGAGGTGATTATTCCCTTGTATAAGGCAATGGTCAGGCCACACCTAGAGTACTGTATACAGGCCTGGAGGCCTCATTTCAGGAAGGATGTAGAGCTGCTGGAACGAGTACAGAGAAGGGCAACTAGATTGGTGAATGGGACAAAGGGGTTCTCTTACGAAGAAAGGCTTAAGTTTTGCAAATTACAGTGTCTGGAAACTAGGCACCAGCGGGGTGATCTGATAGAGGTGTACAAAGCCTTGAATGGTTTGAGCATGCTCAATGCTGATGGGATTCTTCCTCTAGCTCAGAAAAATCACCTGAGAGGGCATAAATTCAAATTGAGGAAAGACAGATGTAGGATAGATGTGCGGAAATTTGCCTTTAGCCAGCGGGTGGTTGGTGGGTGGAACAGACTTCCATCCCTTGTCGTGGAAGTTGATAGTCTAAATAAGTTTAAGGCTCAGCTGGACAGGTATTTCGAACGAACAGAGGGGTGAAGTGGAAGTGGTTATTTTTATTTATTTATGTTACTTTTTTTTTTTTTTTTTTTTTTGGCTGATGCTGCATAAGCTTGCTTTCTTGCATCAAATGCCTCTACTAATGCTAAATGCTAATGCTAATGCTAAATGCCATACTGAATGGCTAAGAAAAGGGAAGAGTTGGACATCATAAGCAGTCCATGAAGTGAACATGATAATGAAGATTTCATACACACTCCTTATTCATATGAAATTAGCAACATTAGTGAATAACATTATCAGAACTCCCTAATGAGAGACACTAAATAAATGTACTAAAAATGGGAAGTCAAAACAAACAAACAAAAAAAAACAGTTTATAAAGCAATTTATTTTAAACTCTAAATAATATTATCGCTTCAGGATGACACATATTTGATTAAGATTTTTTTTTCTGCAAGGTTAGTTTATTTAGGTTTGATATTTCAAATTAAAATAATGGCATTTTTAAAGGATTTTTTTAAGTTCTCATGTATTTTAAATTTTTATGTATTTATGTATGGTTTATTATATTAGCATTAGTAGAGGCATATGATGCAAGAAAGCAAGCTTATGCAGCATCAGCCAAAAAAAAAAAAACCACTTCCATTTACCCCTCTGTTCGTTCGAAATACCTGTCCATCTAAGCCATAAATTTATTTAGGCTATCAACTTCCACAACAAGGGATAGAAGTCTGTTACACCAACCAACTACCCGCCGGCTAAAGGCAAATTTCCACACATCTATCCTACCTCTGTCTTTCCTCAAGAGGAAGAATCCCGTCAGCATTGAGCATGCTGAAACCATTCAAGGCTTTATACACCTCTATCAGATCACCTCGCCGGTGCCTAGTCTCCAGACACTGTAGTTTGCAAAACTTAAGCCTTTCTTCGTAACAGCAACCCTTTGTTCCATTCACTAATCTTGTTGCCCTTCTCTGTACTCATTCCAGTAGCTCTACATCCTTCTTGAAATGAGGCCTCCAGACCTGTATACAGTACTCAAGGTGTGGCCTGACCATTTCCTTATACAAGGGAATAATCACTTCCTTATCCCTGCTAGAAAAATTCCTGAATGTCGTTGACAAGACACCATGAGCTACTCTTGCAGCCCATCTACACTGCTCAGAGAATGTCATATCTGCCTGCACAATTACCCCCAGGTCCTTTTCATTCTCTACAACTGTCAGTGCGCATTATAGCCTTAGTTGCTAATGCGCCAATAAAATCCAAACCAAACCACTGTCAGTGTAGTACCACAGAGTTGATACATTGCTCTGGGGTTGCTATTTCCCAAATGTAGTACTTTACATTTGTCAATGTTAAACTTCATTTGCCACCTCTCAGCCCATCTGCTCAACCTTTCCAGGTCCTGTTGCAGCAGCATAGCGTCAGTAGTGTCCTTAACAACCCTGCCAACCTTTGTATCGTCTGCAAACTTGGACATTAAGCTTGATATACCATCATCAGTATCATTTATAAATACAGAAAACAATAATGGACCCAACACTGAATCCTGAGGGACTCCACTAATAACATTAATCCACAATGAGCAGTGACCATTGATTACCACTCTCTTGTCTTCTCCCCCTCAACCATCCCTTTATCCATATTCGCCTCCAATGACACACTGCTCCAATTTGTTCAGCAGTCTTCCATGTGCAACATTTATCAAAAGCCTTTCTAAGATCCAAATATATAATATCAAAATTATTCCCTGCATCCAGTTCTTTTGTGACTGCATCATAGTATCCAATAAGATTGGTCAGGCAAGACTTTCCCTTAACAAAAACATGCTGTATCCGAGCTATAACTGAAGTCTTGTCTAGATGATCTTGCAGTGCTTCTTTAACCAGTGCCTCCATTAATTTCCATGGAACCAAAGTTAAACTCACAGGTCTATAATTACTTGTGTCAGCCTTTGATCCTCCTGTGTGAATTGGGGTCACATTTGCACATCTCCAGTCTATGGGTACCTCTGCTGAGTCAAAAGAAGCTCTCATAATTATGGCTAAGGGTTTGCTTACTTCCTTTGCTGCCTCCTTTAATATAACTGGATAGATCCCATCCACCCCAGGTGTCTTTCTTGTATTTATCTTCAACAATTTCTCCTCCACTTTACTCTCAGTTATTACAAGATTCTCTAGCTTACTGCCAGAGTTGAATACACCTCTGGCTTTCCCCTTGCTGAATAACTCCTCATGTGTGAATGTCAATGCAAAATATTCATTTAGTTTGTTAGCTACCTGAGCAGGATAATCAACAGTTGACCCCCTCGATATCCAGTGGACCAATCTGATTCATCCCCTTCCTTCTAGAGTTTACATAAGTAAAGAACTCTTTGCTGTTTTTCTTTGCATCCCTTGCCAAAGATTTCTCGTAATCTGCGTTCGCCTGCCTAACCTCCTTTGTAACTTGGTTACAGATCAACTTGTATCTATCATAGGCTTCTGTGTCACGTGTTAATTTGTACGTATCCCATGCATTTTTCTTCTCTGCTGTATGTCTCATTAGTTAATCTAACATCCACTTAGGCCTAAACCTTGAACAATATTTCTTAGTTGGTATGTAAAGCCTAGTAGCTTCCAAGATAAATTCTTTGAATGCTTCCCATTATGAATTTGCTGTTGGTAACATCGTCAGTTGTTCTCACTGTGTAGAATTTAAATACTGTCTCAATCCATCGTAGTCACCTTTACAAAAGCAATAACTCTTCCCTTTATCCCTAATGGTAGTTACCTCTTTGAGTAAATCCCACTTCAGCACACTGTGATCGCTGCCACCTAGTGGTTCATTTACCTGCAGATTCTTAATGCATGAAGAATCACTACTGATAATCAAATCAAGAGTATTACTCCCTCTAGTTGGCTCCCGAACATGCTGATGTAGAAAACAATCATCCAATAAATCCAGAAAAGCCTTGCTAGTGTGTGAGTGACTAGCCCCCAAATTCCAGTCAATATCTGGGAAATTAAAATCCCCCATTATAAGACTCTCTGATTTACTGGCCCACTCTATTTCCCTGTACAGTTTCTTATTATACTCATCAGAGTCATTAGGCCTATAGCACACTCCTACTCTCGATTTTGATCTGCCAATGCTTATGTCACACCAAACTGACTCGACACTGCATTGTCCCGCAATGTCAACTGGCTTCACTTCCTTGGATTTTATGTATTTCTTAACTAATAGCATAACCCCTCCTCCCTTCCTATCCTGTCTATCCTTTCTGTAGACATTTCCCCCCAAATTTTAGTTCTGCATTCCTTATATCTGTGTGACACCACGTCTCTGAAATCCCCACAATATCTGCATTTGATGTTTTGAGCAATACCTCAAATTCATCAAATTTATTTACTAAACTCCTAGCATTGGTGTACACGCAAGTATACATGCACCTGTTCTTTTTCTTGGCTATACCGTAACACAACCCATGTGTTTACTTGTACCCCAATGATTCTCAGCAGTCTCTGAAATATCCTGCATCTTGTTTTCCAGGCTGCGGCTCATTCTAATAGAAGCAATGCAAGAATAACTTTTCACCTCTGCCAGTAGCTACTGTTAATCTATTAGTCCTTGTATCCTCCCCAATCTAGCAGTTTTCCGATCCACCTAACACTGCGTCGATAGCATCAGCAAACATTCTTGCACCCTTTCTATGTTTATGCCTTTTTTGTTTATCCTCAACAATTTCTCCTCCACTTTCCTCTCAGTTATTACAAAATCATCTAGCTCACTGCCAGAGTTTACTTCACTTCTGGCATTCCCCTTCCTGAATAACTCCTCATGTGTGAATGTAGATGCAAAATACTCGTTTAGTTTGTTAGCCACCTGAGCAGGATCCTCAACTTTTGAATCATCAATATCCAGTGGACAAATCTGATTCATCCCTCTCCTTCTAGAGTTTCTTTTTCTTTCTTCTTCTTTGGTCCTTAGCTGGCAGCTGGGGGAGGCGTTTGGCCACGCAACCAGTATGCTGCTGTAGGTGCCGCAGGGTTTCGGACTTGCTCTGTGATGTTCTTCCATACCTTACGATCCATGGCTTCAGTCCTGGCCTGGTTAAGGTCGAGACGTTGGCTCTTCAAGTCATCTTCCACTTGCTTGGCCCACGTTTTCCTAGGTGCAGTCCGTTGGATGCTCCATTGGGTGGGTCGTTGTCTCCAAAGGAGTGTGGATAGTATTCTGTTCGTGCCCATTCTACATACGTGGCCAAACCATCTGAGCCTTCGCTTCTGGATTTGGTCGGCAATGGTTGGTTGCTGTTGGCATCTGGCACGGATGGTATCATTAGTGATGCGGTCGCGAAGAGAGATGCCCAAGATCTGCCGCAGGCATCGCATTTGGAATACCTCAAGTTTGTTCAAATCTAACTTGAGACAAATCCATGTTTCCGATCCGTAAAGAAGAATGGGCAGAATCAAAGTCCGGAAGAGTCGGATTTTAGTCTTTGTGGAAATGTTGGTCCTCTTCCACAGACACCATTTGAGCGAGGCGAACGCAGTGGCCGCCTGTCCAATTCTGCTGTGGATTTCCATGGTGGATGCAACTTTCTTCTCATGGACCAGCGACCCAAGGTATTTAAAGTCCTGCACTTGCTCGATCTGGACGCCTTCGAGATAGATGGTAGCTTGCGACCCATCTGTTGTCAGGGCCTTTGTCTTACCAGCATTGATCTTCAAACCGTATGGCCGGGCAATGCGGGCAATGTCGTAGAGGATGTCCGTGGCTTCAGCGTCGTTACCGGCAAGGATAGCACTATCATCAGCAAACATCAGGTCAGTCACATAGTGATCCTTGTCATATTGTATGCCCTGTCTGTTTCTGAATGCTTGCCTCATAATGGCGTCGACCACGATGTTGAAAAGCAACGGGGAGGCTACATCCCCTTGGCGGACTCCAGTTTGGATGGTAAATTCCTCAGAGTTTACATAAGTAAAGAACTCTTTGCTGTTTTTCTTTGCATCCCTTGCCAAAGATTTCTCATAATCTGCCTTTGCTTGCCTAATCTGCTTTGTGACTTGGTTATGGACCAGCTTATATCTATCATACGCTTCCATGTCACCCATTAATTTATATATATACCTTGGATTTTCCTTGTCTGCCACACGTCTGATTAGTGCATCTGACATCGATTTAGGCCTAAACCTTGAACAATATTTCTTAGTTGGTATGCAAAGCCTAGTAGCTTCCAAGATTAATGCTTTGAATGCTTCCCATTTTGAATTTGCTGTTGGTAACATCATCAGTTTGTCCCACTGTATAGAATTTAAATACTG